>NC_091838.1:17907539-18532539 GCF_037783145.1 Equus przewalskii | reverse complement strand
TCTGCATTTAATACATTTCCACATGTGATTTCACGTGACAGTCACAACCACTTCTTGTGGTATTATTATCCCCAGGTGAGGGACAGTAATTAAGGTAGAAACTTGTCCAAAGTCACATGGGTAGTCATGCTATATAGTTAGGCAATGTATAGGAGAGAACAACTAAAGACACTAAATTGCTGAGACTTTTCTTTTCCCCACATTACATACTTTCCCAACTTCAAAAGAAAAGAATATGATCCTACCCTCTCCATACTCCAGAAATATTCCAGCCATTCATTTGTGTTTTGGTTTTTTGAATTCAAATGCACTTTCCCCTAGAAGTCATGGATATCATTTCCTAACTCCTAACTAATTTGCAAGATTGTTAATAGTGGCCCTAAACTTCAAATGTGGTTATGACCCCCTGAACTCTAATTGCCCTCTGAGCCCTAAGTCTTTGGGAAGTGGTAGTGACTCTTTGAAGCTCTGTTTGGTTAGCAACCTCCTGTTGTGGCTTGAAAGAAAACCTCAAAAGTGTGGAGGTGGCACTCCCAGAGCTTCAGCAGAATTGGCTGTTAAAGGTTGGGGTGACCCTCCCATCAAGGGCAGAAAGGGCCCCAGCAACATGTGTTAGAGTTGGTTTATATGTTTGGGATATTCACAGATCCGGGATTTTCTAATTAAATTGTGACCAGTTTTGACTTTAGATAGTTTCTGCATTTACAGGTGAGGAATGAGAGAAAATGCACAGTTAAGGAACATTGCCTTATTTTTATACTGCTAGTTAATGATTGAGCCAGGACTAAAGTTAAGTCCCTACCCCCTTAACCTAGTGCTCCAGTGGGGTTAAAAGCCAATGAGACTTTACACCAAGATTACTGATTTGCTGGTGTGTCTCTTGTGGATGACGGCTGCCTCAGTGTTCAGAATGCTTCCCCGGCAGGTGGCAGACCTGGAGCTTTCATCGATGAAACTGTCTAATGTGGTGACATCATACATCTTTCCCTTGCTCACTCGCTGAGCGACTCTAGTGTATCAGACACTATCATTAATCCTGTGGACCCAATATGAACATGACAGACACAGTCCCTGCCCTTGTGATGCTTAGGGTTTGGCAGGAGAGACAGTCATAAAACAATTACACCAAGTGTTTAATTACCTTTGTGTGATAAAAGATATGTAGGATAAGTATTGGGTGCTATGTGAGTATGACAAGGGCCCTAACCCAAGTCCAGGGTCAAAGAAAACTTTCCCGAGGAAGTGCTATTCAGGCTGAATCCCAGTTGGTGAGTAGGAATTAGCCAATTTTATGGACTAAATTGTCTTCCTCCAAATTCATATGTTGAAGTCCTAACCCCCAGTGTCTCAGAATGTGACTGTATTTGAAGGTAGGGTCTTCAAAGAGATAATTAAGGTTGAATAAGATCATTAGGGGTGGGCCCTAACCCAACATGACTGCTGTCCTTAGAAGAAATTAGGACACACAGACACAGACACATACACACGCACAGAGGGAAGACCCTGTGAAGACACAGGGAGAAGATGGCCATCTACAAGCCAAGGAGAGAAGACTCAGGAGAAACCAACCCTGCAGCCACTTTGGAGCACAGACTTCCAGCCTCCAGAACTGTGAGAAGATGAATTTCTGTTGTTTGAGCTGCCCAGCCTGTGGTACTTTGTTATGGCAGCCCTAGTTAACTAACACACCAAGAAAAAGTAGAGGTATGAGTGTTCTAGGTGGAGTGAATGTATAAAGACGCAGAGGGGGGTTGTGGTTGGCTAGTTTTAGTATTTAAAAGGGACTCACTCCATCTACTTGGAGCACAAGGAATAAGGAGAAGAATAACATGTTATCCACATTTACAAAACCAAAAATCTTTTCAAGTTATGTATTTCCAAAGACTTAAAAAGAGTCCTGAAATTGAGTCATGTATCTGCTCTTTTAAAAAGAGAAGAATAACCTTGGGGCCAGCCCCGTGGCTGAGTGGTTAAAGATCCCCCCTCTGCTTTGGCAGCTTGGGTTTGCAGGTTCGGATCCCAGGCGCAGACCTACTTCACTCATCAGCCATGCTGTGGAGGCCTCTCACGTGCAAAGTGGAGGATGATTGGCACAGATGTTAGCTCAGGGCTAATCTTCCTCAAGGGAAAAAATAAAGGAAGATTGGCAATGACTGTTAGCTCAGGGCAAATCTTCCTCACACACACACACAGAACAGATAATAATAATCTGGATATGTAAAATTATGTATTTAGTGATGGCCCAGTCTCCCCTGACCTTGTCATCCATAAACCTGCTTCTAAGTGCATTGTATGCTCATGTGGTTCTTTTGCCCAGAAGGATCTTTCTCTGCCTTCCTGCCCATGAAAATCAATGCATGGTTCAAAATAGCCAAAATCTTATGTACGTGATACCTTTCTGACTCCTCAGGCCCCTCTTTGTCGTCCTCTTTTACTGATTATGTATACCAGTGGTTCTCAAGCTTTCTGGTCTCAGAACTCCTTGCATTCTTAAAAATTATGGAGGCCCCCAAAGACTTTGTATTTATTTGGGTTATTGATATTTACTATGTAAGAAGTTAAAACTGAGAAATTTAAAAGATATTTATTTAAATTTAAAACAATATACCCATTACATTTTAACATGAAAGCCTATTTTTTATGAAAAATAACTTTTTCCCCAAAACCAAAAATAGAGTAAGATTAGCAATATTTTACATATTGGCAAATGTCTTTAATTTTTGGCTTAACAGGGGACAACTGTATCCTTACACCTGCTTCTGCATTCAAACTGTTAGAATATGTTGTTTTGATTGAGGTATATAAAAAAATTACACTTCACAAAGATATGTAGTGGAAAAAAGCAGGGAAACTTTAAGGTTTTCAGAAAATTGTGGCAATTCTTCTTCGATTCTATATCAAAGATTTGGCAAGGGGTAGTTTCCTATTTTTGTCCAGTTTTATTTAGTTTTATTTATTTATTTCTTTGGTGAGGAAGATTGGCCCTGAGGTAACATCTGTGGCCAATCTTCTTCTTTTTGCTCGACAAAAATTGTCCCTGAGCTAATATCTGTGCCAATTTTTCTCTACATTGTATGTGGGATGCCACCACAGCATGCCTTAACGAGCAGTCTATAGGTCCACGCCCAGGACCCAAACCTGTGAAGCCTGGGCCGCCAAAGTAGAGCATGCAAACTTAACCATGATGCCACCAGGCCAGCCCCCCATTGTTTAAATTTGTTTATTTATTTATTTATTATTTATTTTTTCTTTTGGTGAGGAAGGTTGGTCCTGAGCTAACATCTATTGCCAATCTTCCTCTTTCTGCTTGAGGAAGATTGTCCCTGAGCTAACATCTGTGCCAATCTTCTTATATTTTGTATGTGGGATGCCACCACAGTATGGCTTGATGAGTGGTATACAGGTCTGCGCCGGGGGTCCAAACCCATGAACCCTGGGCCGCTGAAGTGTAGCACGTGAACTTAATCACTATGCCACCAGGACAGCCCCTGTCCAGTTTTATTCAGATATAATTGACATACATCACTATGTAAGAGTAAGAGGTTCAGCATAATGGTTTGACTTAAATATGTTGTAAAATGATTGCCACAATAAGTTTAGTTAGTATCCATCATCTCATATAGACACAATAAGAAGAAAAAGAAAAAAGAATTTTTTTCCTTGTGATGAAAATTCTTAGCATTTGCTCTCTTAACTTTCATATATATCGTACAGATAGTATCTTAAAGACTACATGCAGGACCGGTCCCGTGGCTGAGTGGTTAAGTTCACACACTCTGCTTCAGCTGCCTGGGCTGTCACCAGTTCGGATCCTGGGCGTGGATATGGCACCGCTCATCAGGCCATGCTGAGGCGACGTCCCACATAGCACAACCAGAGACACTCGTAACTAGAATATACAACTATGTACTGGGGGGCTTTGGGGAGAAGAAGAAGAAGAAGAAGAAGTAGAGGAAGAGAAGATTGGCAACAGATGTTAGCTCAGGTGCCCATCTTAAAAAAAAAGATTAGATGCACTGTGGACTCTGAATCTATATTAATAAACTTTTGTACTCAGTTACATTAAAATCCATTCAGAGTTGTATTAGCTTCCCAGGGCTGCCATAACAAATTAACACGAAGTGGGTGGATTAAAACAGCAGAAATATATTCTCTCACAGTTCTAGAGGCTAGAAACCTGAAATCAAGGTGTCAGCAGGGCCACAGTCTCTCTGTGATTCTGGGGACAGTCATTTCTTTCTCTTCCAACTTCTGATAGTTGTCTGCCTCCATCTTCTCATGGCCTTTTCCTCTGTGTCTTCTCTTCTGTCTCTCTTGTGTGTGTGTGGGTGTGTGTGTGTGATGAAGATTGGCCCCAAGCTAACATCTGTTGCCGGTCTTACTCTTTTTGATTGAAGACAATTGTCACTGAGCTAATATTTATGCCAATCTTCCTCTATTTTATGTGGGATGCTGCCACAGCATGGCTTGATGAGCAGTGCTAGGTCTGTGCCTGGGATCTGTACCTGGGAACCCCGGACCGCCAAAGCAGAGCACGTGAACTTGACCACTACGCCACCAGGCCGGCCCCCTCTTCTCTCTCTTGTAAGGACACTGGTCGTTGGATTTAGGGCTCACCTGGATAATCCAGATGATCTCATCTGGTGATTCTTTCGGCAGGAGGGCACCATTCAACCCACCACAGTCATCTTACATTTTGAATGCATCTTTGATGCATGCATGATTGTGTAACTTTATGCATTAGTCATTTAGAAAATATTGCTTTGCCGATTTATGCAGATCTTCCAAATGTTGACACATTTCATTTAACAATATTTTTAGAAATCACATTTGTTAATATCTCTGAGTGTATCAGAAAAATCTTTCAGTGGTGGGAAGCAGTCAAGCTCATGGTGGCAGAAACAAATTTTCCAAAACTAAATTTCACTTGAGAGCTTGAATTTTCTTATTGCCAACAAATACATTGAGCTGTTTTCCTTGATGTGACAGGCTTACTTTGTTTATTTTCAAGAAAATGTCTGCCAAATACTGAAGTTTGGCAAATATCGTCATTTGTCAGTCATCCTTTTGACTGAAAATGGTTTTCTATGTAAAAGCAGCTAGTTCAGCTTTTAACTCAATCAATCACGCAAAGAAGAGCTTTTCCTTCAGACGATCATTTGACTTTGGTGTTCAGCAGAAGTGCCTTAGGCATACTTCCCATTTTGTCACACAGAATATTAAAAAGAAATGTCCTCAAAGGCCAAGATCTAATAAAATTAGTAATTTTGTCAAAGACATCCTTAAGTGAATTGGCTTTTTTCTCTTTTTAAAGTGCAAGTGAGTGATGGTAAAGAACACGACGGTTGCCAGCACTGCAATGCCACTGCACTGATTCCTCCCAGGGCACCAGCAGTTCTGGCCACTATTGTTTTTGCATCTTTAGTGCAAATGTCAACACAGTGAAAAGGCAGATAACATCTTAGTGTTATTATGAAAATAGTTTGACCACCCAGACCCCCTAAAAGGGTCTTAGGGCCTTCTGGGGTCCACAGACTATACTTTGAAAACTGCTGGTGTATGCCATTCAGTTCAGAATGAAATCATCATAGACCGATTAGATTTGTGACATATGTGTTTTCTTATCTCATTAATAGGACTATTTTCTTAGAAATGAGATATATGCATGTATCTAAAAATAAAAATATAGTACAGGAATGCTTAAATGAAAAGCAACAGTCTCTCACCTCACTGTTCCTTTGAAGTAAACACTGTTTTAAGGGGAAAACCCTTTTTATTATAGAAAATTTTCAAACATATGCAAAAATAGTCTAATTAACCTCCATAAACATGTCACCCAGTTTCAACAGTTATCTAACTTATGGCTAAATCTTATTTCAGCTAAACCCCTCCCCCCCCCCATACACATAATTTTGAAGCAAACGTGAGACATCAGGTCATTTCATCCGTAAATATTTCAGTTATTATCTCTGAAACATAAACTCTTTTAAAAGACATAACACAGTTACATCATCATACCTTAAAAACCCCAGTGATTTCTTAATGTCATCAGATATCCAGTCATGTTTAAACTTCCCCACTTGTCTTGTAATTTTTTCAGTTTGCTTAGTCCAATCAAGATCCAAATAATATCCATATATTACAATTGGTAGCTGATATATTTTTTCAAGTCTTTTAATCTGTATGTTTCTTGCCTTCCTTTCTTCCCTTACAATTTATATAATGAAGAAATGAGATAATTTGTTCTGTAGAGTTTCCCACTAAATTTTGCTGATCACATCCCTGTAATGTCATTTCTCACATACCTCTCACCCCTGTATTTCCTATAAATTGGAACTTAGAGCTAGAAACCTGATGAGATTTGGGTTCAAAATTTTTGGCAAGAATGCTTCATAGTGCTGGTATATTCTTCCATCAGGAGGCATAAAATTTCCCAGCTCTGGCACAAAAAAGGTCTGCTTGGCTCTCCTTTTATAAAGTGAACAGCATTGATGATCATTGCCTAGATGCGATAACGCATTAGGGGTTGCAAAAAGGTAGTATTATTCTTCCATTCTTCTTTATTCGTTAGCTGGAATTCTTCTGTAAAGACAAACTTCTCCTCATCAACTGTTTGGTTACCTTGGGGCATGGTGTGTATTGGAAAGGCAGGATAAAGGTTTGATTCTTACCCTTTATTTACCGGTTCTCAGAATAGTGAGTTAGTTCCCTAGCGTCACTCAATGGCAATCCAGGAGGTTTGTTTTGTATTTTTCAGTATCTTTGTAAACTCCTGGATTTAACATTCAATGCATTTCAATTCATCATAGTCATTATTCTTTTTTATGTGCGATTTTTTTCATCTTTGCTTGACTCTTTGAATTGGCTTCTGAAGCTTTGACTTGACTCTAGTATCATACCAAAAGGTAAGGAAGTTAAGACATTCCAGGCCCATCTCGAACATTTCCTAGCCCAGACCTACAAGGCGCCCTGGTTCATTTTAGTGGGAAAGATTGAGAGACCACTATCTAGGTGCTGGTGGTGCCCATTTCACTGGGATGGTCAGTGATTTTAGGCCTTTTTTCTGCCAGAGCTAGGAAAAAGAAAAAGGTCAAATAAACATATTTGTAATGTTACTTTCAACTGAAATTCAGTACTATAGTTTGTTGTTGTTTAAACCTAATCTCATTTATATCTCCTTTCTCTTGCATCAGAATTCTTGGTTCTTGAAGACGCTAGGATAATTACTCAGTTTCTTTATTCCACAACACAAACACGGTCTCAGAATAATACTACTCTCACCAACAATGTGATTACTTGAATAGAGTCTAAGACATTTTTGCAGTTCTTTTTGTCCTTAAGAGTTTATCCCACTAGGAATAGATTTTGTTTTGAAGTCTCTTAAAATAATTTCTCTAATAAGTTTAGTTAGGTCTGTTTGTTTAATTTTGAGAAAGGGCCACTTTTAATCTTTTCTGCTTTTGGTTCCTGTTATATTTCCCTCCATATCTCTAAATAATAAACTTCTACCTTTCTTTCTTGACTTTTGTCGACTTTGTACATTATCTTTGAACAAACAAATAGAACACGTGAGCCTTGAGCTCACTTAGCATACCCTTCTCCCCTCACTGTAGTAAGGTCACCACTTTATCCACTCCTTCGGCTACTCTGATTTCTGTACTTAATAACCTTTATTTCTTGTTCTATCCACAGTAGATGGTGGAATTAAAAGTGTTTTATTTTTATACACTTAATGTACTGTGCATGCAGTCCAGTAGAGAGCGCTGTACATATTGGGTAATCAAGACTTGTTGAATTAAACTGAATTTTCATTATACTCTTTGCCAAATAAAATGGTAGTCTTCAATTAAAGGCGGCATTAGCTCAATCGATAATTAGTAATCTGTAAATCATGATATCATGTAAATGACTTTGATTGTTGTGTCTTCTTTTTATGTTTCTATCATTCCAGTATTAAAAGATATTAGTTACTGTGATGCAAATTTGGTGTGAATAGAGAAAAGTTATAAAGGAAGAGAGCTTGAGTGTGTTTTAATCGGATAAGAGGTGAACCAACAATAAAATATTAGAAAGTAAATTCATAGAAATGAAGCTGTTAGTGCTGAGCGCTGGGACCCAAACTGGAAAAAAAAACAAAAAAACTTCACCTACTTATGACACAGTCTATTGAATCATGAAAATATGGTGGAAAATAATTTCCCCCTTAGCATACAAAAGAATGCAGAAAAATATCCTTATAATCGCTGCCTCCGTTAGTGGAATCTGAATTAGACAGTGTTTTAACAGTAATATGGGTAATTAATCATGGATTAAAAGTTACTGACCATAACATATAAATCATTTTAGACAAATTTAAACCCAAAGGCCTATTCCAAATTCCGCTGTCAAATAAAACTCTCAGCACATCATTAATAAGATGATTTTCTACACATAAGATTAATAGAAAAGAATGGATTTTTGAAAGTTGAAAAAAGGATTGAACTGGATGTCAAATTCAAAGATTTTGTTTTCTCTCCAAGATGAGCAACCTCTAATTGTTGTTTATTAAATTTTTTTTCAAATTTATTTATTGTTTTATTTATTTATTTATTTATTTATGTTTTGAGGAAGATTAGCCCTGAGCTAACTGCAGCCAATCATCCTCTTTTCGCTGAGGAATACTGGCCCTGAGCTAACATCTGTGCCCATCTTCCTCTACTTTATATGTGGGATGCCTACGTCAGCATGGCGTGCCAAGCGGTGCCATGTGTGCACCCGGGATCCGAACTGGCGAACCTCAGGCTGCTGGAGCGGAACTGCACACTTAGCCGCTGCACCACCAGGCCGGCCCCAAGTTGTTTATTAAATTTTATTTTCTCTGGCCCACTGTTCTGTGAGGCTTGAATGTACTTATATCATAGGTCACTAATTCGCTTTTTATGAAGTTAGGTCCCTTCACTATAACATTAATATTTATGTAAACCAATATGAATTTAAGCAAAAGATATATAAGCACTGTTTTATATAAGAGTTATATTGGAATTTGAGATGCAGAAAATCACATTTTAAAAACTAAGTTATCAGAAGTCTTTGTGAAATTTCCAGGCTTCTTTATATTTCAGTTGGTGTATAGTCCCATTGCTGTACTTCAACTTTTGCGTTCCTTTATTAGGAGTTCATTTGTTATTCTATGTTTAATTGTGCTTTATGTTGTGTTCCTGCTTCCACTGTTTCTTAGTCAATATAATTTCTTCAGTACAATGAAATCAAGTTCTAAAAGTTATCAGCCATCTCAAAATTCCAGACACAAAGTCTGAGAAAACAGTGAAAGTTTCACATTAACCTGCTCTGGAATATTAGGAAATGTTCTCTTGGAAACTCATTGACCTTTCAAAGTCGTTTTATTCTACACAGTTAAGCTGTTGTTACAGAGAGGCGGCACAGTATAGTTAAGAGCATGGACTCTGGAACTGAAGTGCCTGGGTTCTGCTCTCAGTCCCCCCAGTTACTAGCTAAGTGACACTGGGCCAAGTTATTTGGCTTTGTAGGTGTTTCTTCACCCGTACCACGGGGGTAATAACTGTACATGCCTCATAGGCTTATTGTGAGGATCAATATGTGTAAAGAGCTTGGAGAGTGTGACACATAAGTGGTGTATAACTATTAGCTATTATTATTATGACTCGTACTGTTAAGAACATTAGCTGTTACTGTCAAGGATACAAATAGTTCTAGTTACTTTATGTTAGTGTTCAGAAATATTTTTATGATTACCTCATTAGGAAATTGTAATATTATCTATGTTATTTTCAAAGGGTTTCAGACATACTAGAGTCAAATATATTCCCAGAAAAGCACATCTCCAATTTTATAATGAAAGCCAAGAGGATTCAAATGCAGAAATTCACTTTACACTAATCTTTTTCCTTCAATATTTAGGTGTCTGCTACGTGTTAGAGTATCCTAATGACCCTGGGAAAAATAGTTTGAAACACATATGGGTCCTGCTGACAGTTATTGGCTAATAGAGGACATGTAAATATAAATAAATAACTCTGAGGTAGAAAACACGATGTGCAGATAAAATACTTATAGGAGCTTATAGGAAAGAGAGTATTCCCCCCTAAAAGAATGAGAGAAAGTTCTTGAAGGAGTTTGTATTTGAATAATGCCTTGGAAGATGAGCAAGACTTAAATATGTAGAGGAATGAGGCTGGGTGTGGCATGTAAAGGAAAGGGCTTGTTTTGCTTGGAGCGTGGGATGCAGGAAGGGGAAGGGGGTAAATGATGGTCAGAGTATGGAGGATCTAGGAGGTTAGATTGATAAGATCTTATGCAGTCATCAGTGGAATATTGTTTAGGTGGTGTTTTTTTAAAATTAAGGTGAAATTCACATAACATAAAATTAACCATTTTAAAGTGAACAAATCCGTGACATTTAGTTCATTTAAATGTTGTGCAACCACCGCTTCTGTCTAGTTTCAACCATTTTCATCACCTCTGCCTTAAACTCCATACCCATTCAGCAGTTACTCCCTCATCCCTCCAGCCCCTGGCAACTGCCATCTGGTTTTCTTTCTGTGGATCTGTCTATTCTGAATATTTTATGTAAGTGGGGTCATACAGGGTGCGACCTCTTATGTCTGACCTCCTTCACTTAGTATGTTTTTGAGGTTCATCTGCATTGCAGCATGCATCAGTACTTCATTCCTTTTAATGGCTGAATAATATTCCATTGACTATATGTACCACAATTTGTATATCCATTCATCTGTTGGTGGACATTTGATTGTTTCCATCTTTTAGCTGCTGTGAATAGTGTTGCTATTAACGTGCATGTATTTGGTTTATTTTTCTTTTTTACTTTTTTTCTTGAGGTAACATTGGTTTATAACATTATATAAATTTCAGATGTACATCATTCTATTTCAATTTCTGTGTAAACTACATCATGTCCACCACCCAAATACTAATCACCATCCGTCACCATACACATGTGCCCTTTTACTCCTTATGAGTTATTTGGGTACCTGTTTTCAGTTCTTCTTGGTATATATCTAGGTGTGGAATTGCTGAGTCATATGGTAATTTTATGTTTAACATTTTGAGGAACTGCCAAACTGTTTTTCACAGCAGCTGCAGCATTTTGCATTCCTACCAACAATGTACAAGGACTCCAATTTCTCCACATCCTCACCAACACTTGGTTTCCACTTTTTTGATTATTGCCATCCTAGTGCATGTAAAGTGGTATTTCTTTGTGGTTTTGATTTGCATTTCCCTAATGAATAATGATGTGGAGCATCTTTTCATGTACTCTTGTCCATTTATCTGTCTTCTTTGGAGAAATGTGTATTTAAGTCCTCAACCCACCTTTTTTTTTTTTTTTCTTTTCTGCTGAGGAAGATTCGCCCTGAGCTAACATCTGTTGCCAGTCTTCCTCTATTTTGTATGTGGGTCACCGCCACAGGATGGCTGTTGACAAATGGTGCAGGTCTGTGCTGGGAACTGAACCAGGGCTGCTGAAGTGGAGCACACTGAACTTAACCACTAGGCCATGGGGCTGGCCCCTTTTGCCCACTTTTTAATTATGTTATTTATCTTTTTATTGTTGAGTTGTACAAGTTCTTTATAAATTCTGGATACTAGACTCTTATCAGGTATATGATTTGCAAATATGAATGCAAATATCCCATTCCATAGGTTGCCTTTTTACTTTTTCTTTTTTTGTGTTAGGAATATTGGCCCTGAGCTAACATCTGTTGCCAATCTTCTTTTTTTCCATCCCCAGAGCCCCCCAGTACATAGTTGTATATCCTAGTTGCAGATTCTTCTAGTTCCTCTATGGGGGACGCCACCTCAGCATGGCTGATGAGTGGTACCAGGTCTGCACCCAGCATCCGAACCGGCAAACCCTAGGCCAAAGTGGAGTGCATGAACTTAACCACTCAGCCACGGGGCCAGCTCCTGCTTTCTTGATAATGTCCTTTGACACACAAAAGTTTTTAATTTTGGTGAAGTCTAATTTATCTGGGTTTTTTTGTTGCACATGTTTTCGGTGTCATATCCATTACCAAATCCAAGGTCATGAAGATTTATCCCTAAGTTTCTGTCTAAGAATTTTTTAGTTTTAACTCTTCTATTTAGGTCATCAATCCATCTTGAGTTTATTTTTTTATGTGGTATGAGGTAGGGGTCCAACTTCATTCTTTTGCATGTAGATACCCAGTTGACCAAGCACCATGTGAAGAGACTATTCTTTCCCCATTGAATAATCTTGGCACCTTTGTTGAAAATGAGTTGGCCATGGATGTATGGGTTTATTTATGGACTCTTAAGTCTATCCCAATTGTCTATAGGTTTATTCTTCTGTTAGTACCACATTATTTTGATTACTGTATCTTTGTGGTAAGTTTTGAAATCAGGAAATGTGAGACCTTGTTCTTTTTCAATATTCTTTTGGCTGTATAGGGCCCCATGCAGTTCGATATGGATTTGAGGATTAGTTTTTCCATTTCTGCAAAACAAGGCTGTTGGAATTTTGATAGAGATTGCAATACAATTATTATGGGTTTTTGAACAGAGACAATTATATGACTAGATTGTGCTTAGGCAACATTCTACAAGATGGATAGGAAAAGGAAAAGAGGAGACTGAGAGACCATTAGAAAAGTTAGCACAACAGGAAGGCGTGGACCTAGATCGTGAGAGTGAAGGAGAAGGGACAAATGCCAGAGATCGTGGAGGCAGACTCGAAAGGACTGAAGAAATCTGTCCATTCACTTAATGATTTGTACCCCATTATTATATGCCTCAGGCACTGAAATTGCTATAGTGAACTAGGTGGATATGTTATTTTGCTTTTATGGACCTTGCATTCCAGTAGGGAACAGCGGAATAGTTAACAGAGAAAAAAAGAGCAAACTGTGCTCAATGTTATGAAGAAAATAAACAAGCTGTTATGATAGATATAACAGAGGAAGGCCCACTTTAGATAGGAGAGGCCTCTCTGAGGAGCAGCTATTTAAACTTGACCTGAATAATGAGCACTTAGCCTGGTGAGGGATGGGAGGGTTGAAAAAAGGGAAAGATTCTAGCCTAAGAAAATTGTCAAAGGCTCTGAGAACCTAAACAGGGAAGGGAGGGAAAATTTAGGGAGAAGTCAAAGAAGAATCCAAGGTTTTGAACTTGGGTGACTGGGTAAGCGGTGGTGCTATTTATAGAGCATGCTTGAAAGGAAAACCATGAATTCATTCATTTTCAGGGGGAAGACATTTAGTAGGTGGTTGGAACTTTGCAACTGGAGCTTGGGAAAGAAGTCAGGCTTCAGGTAGGTATATGGTAGCCAACTGTGTGGAGATAAAAATCAAAGACATGAGCTTGGATGAGAAAGCCAGTTACAGTGAAAAGAGCCCAGGACCTAAAGTTGAAGACCTGGATTTAAGTCCTCTCTCTATTGTTGAGTGGTTGTGATACTTTGGGTAATTTCTCTAAGGTCACAAAGCTCTATTTGATTGTCTATTCCGTTCTAATGATCTGTTTATCTAGCTTTATGACAATACCACATTGTCTTGATTACTATAGCTTTACAATAAGTCTTAAATATCAGGTAGTTTAAGTCTTTCAACATTGTTCTTCTTTTTAAATATTGTTTTGACTATTCTAGCTTCTTTGCATTTCCATATGTATTAGTTTTCTATCACTGCCATAACAAATCACCACAAACATAGTGGGTTAAAACAACAGAAATTTATTATCTTATAGTTCACTGTTTAGAAGTCCAACATGGGTCTCAGTGGGCTAAAATCAAAGTGTCAGCAGGGCTGTGTTCTTTCTGGAGGCTTCAGGAGAGAACTCGTTTTCTTGTCCTTCCCATCGCTTGGAGGCTGCCTGCATTCCTTGGCTTGTGGCCCCCTTCCTCAATCTTCAAAGCCAGCAACATAGCATCTCCTCAACACTGCTTCTGTCGTCATCTCTTTTTCTGGTCCTCTTTCCCATTTTATAGACCCTCTGATTATATTTGGATCGCCCAGATAGTCCAGGGTAATCTCCTTATTTTAAGGTTAGCTGATTATCAACCTTAATTCCATCTGCAACCTTAATTCCCTTTGTCATGTAGTGTAACATATTCATAGTTTTTGAGGATTAGGACATGGACATCTCTAGAGGGTCATGATTCTGCTTATCACACCTTGTGAATTTTAGAGTCAGCTTGTCAGTTTCTACAAAAGAGCCTGATAAGATTTTGATTGGAATTATGGTGAATCTATAGATTACTTTGGGAGAATTAACAAGTTAACAGTTTGGGTCTCCCAACTCATAAACAAGGTATAGGCTCTCCACTTTTTTAGTTATCCTTTAATTTCTTACAACATTTTATAGTTTCCAGTGTCGAGTTTTTGTACATCTTTTGTCAGATTTATTCCTAAGTATTTAATATTTGATATTATTGTAAATTATTTTTTAATTGCAATTTTTGATTGTTGTTTGCCATCCTTGTTTTCTTCCTAATTTTAGGGAGAAAGTGTTGTCTTTCAACATTAAGTGTGATGTTATCTGTAAGATTTTTATAGATGCCCCTTCTGAGGCAGTTCCCTTCTATTTCCAGTTTCCCAAGAGTTTTTATCAGGAATGGAAATTGGATTTCATCAAGCACTAGTTATGTGTCTATTGAGATAATCATATGGTTTTTCTGTATTAGTTTGTTAATATTGTGAATTATATTGATTAATTTTTAAATGTTAAACCAACCTTGCATTCTTGGGATCAACCACACTTGGTCATGGTGTAGTATCCTTTTTATATATTTTTGGATGCAACTTGCTAAAATTTTGTGTACAATTTTTGCATCTCTGTTTATGAGGGATATTGGTTTGGAGTTTTCTTTTCCTGTGATATCTTTTTTTAAAAAAACTTTTAGAGTAATACTGGTCTCATGGTATTAGTTGGGAAGTATTCCCTCCTCTTCAGTTTTCTGGAATATTTATATAGATTTGGTATCATTTCCTCCCTAAATGTTTGGTAGAAACTTGGAGTCTGCTGGGCCCTCCTGCAATTCCCCCTTCCTATGCCATGGCCTGTAGGTTCTCCAAAGGTAATAAGCTGGGGTAAACCTTGTTCATTTCCTGTCTCTGAGGGATCACTCTTCTTCACTGCCTTATATTCAGTATCTTGAAAACTATTGTTGTATATATTTTGTTTGACTCCTTTTCGTTGTTGTTGTTGGTTTACGTGGGAGGGTAAATATGGTCCTTGTTACTTTATCTTGGCTGGATTTGGAAGTTCCCCCAAGGCTATACTTATAATAGTCATCTCACATTTTGAGGAGAAGATGAGAAAAGTTCTAAGAGTCTGTAACCAATAGCTTCTGGTAGAATCACTCTATAAAATGAAGCGTGACTGTTGTTTAGTCTGCCAGTTTAATACTTCTTAAATCCCAGAATATTATAAAGGTTTGCTGTGAATAGTGATTTATCGATTGTTTGGGCCAGACTTCAGAGCCCTGAGGCCTCCCTTCAGCATGCCAGTGACATTTTCAAAACACAAGGGGCCATTGATAGATTGCAAATCAGTTTTCACTCTTACTTGTACTCATTCTGCAAACTTGGTTCTGCTTCTACTTTTTCATCTGGATAAGGTTGCAGTTAAGGAAAATTTACTCTCTCAACATCTTTAATAATATAATATAGGACCACCTAACATAGGCAATTTACTGTGATTTGAGGATTTATTTTTGGAACACTAAAAACTTTTCTAATCCAACTTCAAGAAGTGCTGTGTGATTCTTGTTTATCTTATTCTCGAGAATTTATTTGAAATTACAAGGGGAAACTCCTACGATCTTATTTGCATGAAAAAGAAAAGACCAGTATTTTAATTGCAGCGAAGGAGAGAGGGGCTTAAGGGAAGCTGAAAATAATCATATCCTGGCGAATATTTTTTTAAGCACTTACTATGGTTATATCACTTGTTTGGACAATGGGATGACAAAGACTGAGTAGGCTAATTTTTATTTTTATGTACCTCCATGAATCTCAAGGATTTAGTTTTCAAAACAAGTCTTATTTAATAATAATTTATTTTTCTGTTTTTTGAATGTCACCAAAGCCCATCAAAGCTTTAGTTAGCATGAAGTAACTGGTGTTACTTCAGTGTCATGTAATTTCAGACAAAAACAGAGACTCTTGCTGTTATAGGTAACCTGAGTAGACAAATTTTAGATGAATATATAATTTCTTTTAGGCTTTTAGAGATACTGAAAATAGCTTTTTCTTTCTCAATTGTCTGGTGTCTGGGGACATCCAGTAAGTAGCTGCCAATTTAGTTTTGGAGATAAATAAGTAACAGAGAAAACAAAACAAGGCAACCCTGCTAAGTGCCAAGTTAAGTGGTACAGACCCCAAGTATTATAGCATTGTCCTGCACAGACAGGTCCTTGAGCTAAGCTGTTGCATTCTGGACTGGGAGCTAGGACTGGGAAGAAGCATTCTGAGCTGGGAAGCAGTGGGTATAAATGTTCAGTGGCAGGAATGTTGGCTGGATGTTGCAGATACTGTACAGTGAGGAGACAATCTGTCAGACAGATTGCACACAGAGAGTAGTTGGAGATTAGGTGGAAAAAGTAGGAGAGGGTCAGATGGAAGATCCTGAGTTCTTTGAATTTGTACTTTATACAGAGATGGCAGTGAAAATGAGAAGGGTCATTGAAGAGACTCTGTAATGGAGAAAGCCAAGGACCTGGTGACTCTGTGAGGATTGAGAGGGAAGAAGAGTCAAAGGTTTTGAGCTAGGACAAGAGCGTTATTATTACAAATAGAGATGTCAGAAAGGTGAGTTTGAATGAAGTGATGCCAGAGATCCTTGAGGCTTTTTCTAAAAATTCCTCATCTCTCAGTGTGGCTTCTGACTGGACAGCGCTTTCCCTGTAGGCCTTCTCCTTTAATTGTTGAGCCTGGTGGGATGAAATGGAGTGTGCAAGGGTGTTTAGAGGTCTTCAGGTCAGCTGACCTAATCTCTTCACTTTACAGATAAGGATATTGACGGCATTAGGTATTGTCACTTTCCTTAAAGCCACACAGCTAGGCTGGCCTGGTGGCACTATTTTCTGAAATTCTGGTAGCAAAGGTTACTGTGTTCTCCTTCTTGGCAAAGTGAGCCTTGTGTTTCCCCACCATAATTCAGCTAGATACTTACTTGATTCCTGAAATCATTTTTCACCTCCCAAAATCAAAGAAATTAATAGTTAAAATAATTCCCTCCACGTCGTCTGATTTTTTCCCTTTTATCCATACATGCAGTCGCATTGAGGTAGTACAGTATGGACATTTATGCCAGAGCTGGACTGGGTGTAACGGGTCTGCTTTCTTGCAAAGTGCCTGAGCTGTTTGAGGGGAGAGGGAATGATTAACATTAAATTAAGCCTGGGGTGAGGATTCTTACTGGGAGTCCTTTCTAAAATTTTTAAAATGAAGAACAAGGATGTCAGGTGGAAATTAGTCAAGGAATTGCTTCCTTTCTTTGCCCCTCTAAACCCTATTCCCTGTGACTTCTCAGGCATGGAACCCTGAATTCATGTGTGACTCCCACCCTGCCCGGAGAATGAGATTATGCCAATACCCTGAATAAGTGAACCGTGTTGTTGAGATGTTTCACCCAGTCCTACACCTTAACTGGAACCTGGGGAGGGTGCCTTCGCTTTCCCTTCCCAGGCCTCTTTCCTCATCTTATCCCTATGGCTGTCTCTCTTCTTTTCTCCCTTCCCTCTCCCTGCGTCCCGCCGTTCCTCCCTCAGGGGCTGGCACCCGCAGGCACGAGTCCCCTTTATTTACTTAGGGCCTCCAGGGCTGCACCGTGCCCACAACTCCTCTCGGGTCCACCGCCCCCTAGCGTGCCGGGCGGGGACAGAGCTGAATGAACAGAAGCCCCGCCCCATCGTTTTGGGCGGGGCCAGCGGCCAAGACGGCGCCATTGATTGGTGAGGGCGGGGGCCTGTCGCGGGGGGCGGGGCCCGGAGGTCTGGCTGGGGCGCGGAGCGCCGCGGCGCCGCTGGGGGCGGGAGGCGCGGCGTGGAGCCCGGCCGAGTGTGGCGCAGCTGTGGCGGCGCTTCTCGCTCGCCAAGCGCCGGGCGTGGATCCCCCAAGGTAAGTGCGGGCAAGGGTCCCCGCGCCGCGCGGGCCAGGTGGAGGGACCCAGCGCGCGCGCCCGAGGCAGGTGTGGTTTAGCCGGACGCGCCCGGGTGCCACTTCCGCGCAGAGTAGCAGCGCGGGGCGCTGGCGGCCAGTGAACCCCCAGAAGGAGGGAGACACCCAGTCGGGCTCTGGCTCTGCAGCACTTGTTCATGGCATTAGCTACCGGACAGAAAGCATTTGCGTTGCTACACACACCTCCTTCTCAGATCTCGAGAGACCTCAGGTACTTTCAGACTTTATATTCTATAGTCTATTTCTAGTTTGTGGTTCAGGACTGGAAGAGAAACTCGATAGGGAACTTGCGGTGTGGCTTTGTTTTGACTTCGTGTTATTCAGTTTGCAAGAACAGTGTGACTGGTAATGTGACTGTTAAACAAGGACACCAGGGTTTGCACAGGCAGTGTTTTGTGGATGTTAAGCACGCAGGCTTTGAAGCCAGAGTGCCTGAGTTTGAATCTATTTATTAATTGTGAAAACTTGGGCAATTTGCTTAACTTCTCTATGCCTTTGTTTCTGCATATGTAAAATGGGGATAATGATAGTTCGATCGTCATAGGATTGTTATGAGGATTAAATGAGTTAATACTTAGTGCCTGGCCCATAGTCCACAATAACGTTGGCTGTTTTCTTTATTAGGCATTCAGATGGGCGTTAATCCTCCAAGTTGTCACCACAGAAAAACCTTTCTGTAGAGCTTTTGGTAGAAATACCTGGGGATTCCTTTGGAACATTTTTCAAAGACAGTTCCACCAGAAAAGGTCTCATTGGTTTTCTCTCGTTCTAGAGGTATTTATTACCTGATGTGCATCATCCACTTTGTCCCAAATGAAATCCACTCTCAAATGATAACAGAAACCCCAGTCTTGAAGGCTGTTCCTTTTAAAAGTGAGATGAAGAAAGGTAGCACCTTTAGAATGGGTGTTGCCTCATTTTAAGCACCAAGCTCTGGTAGATTTGTTTAAAAGAAGTTCGTATCACTTTAAACAGAACTTGTAAGTTGTGCTATTTGAGGTGCATGCTTATTTGTACTATTATTGCAAAATGAAGTAAACCAGAGTACCCAAATGCATAAATAAACGTCATAGAAACCATAACTTACCACATAGAATTTCAGAATTGAATCTAAAAAATCAGACCAGCTACCCTTTACAGATGAGGATGGGACCTAAAGACCCAGAACTGAGAGGTGGCAGAGCTTAGACTAGAATTCAGCTCTGCTGAGCAACAAATTATAAAATCAAAATAGGATATTGCTTCTCGTTTTGATAACAGAACTTTTTTTTTTTTTTTGACAATTTTAGGGTGCTGTGAATGGTTTTTCTGTCAGCAACATCCTGCTTGGTAGCTTAATTGCATGATTCATAATCATTCTTCAGCGCCTTTGATTTAAATCACAAGTCTCAAAGTTGCTACATCAATGATTGCTTTGAGAACAAGATGATTGTCTTCTTAAGCTTTGTACAAACATGTTCTGACAGTGCTCTGGTTTTGTTGTTTTAAAATGCAGTCCTTTTCTGCCATGTAGGGAACGTAAACAGCCAGTATAAACAAATTGACCTACTAGGCAGTTTGTTATCACTGTGTTATTGGTGAAGTTTTCTTGATTGGGTAGGATAGAATCAGGAAATGGAACACTGAGTGCTAGCCCAAGGAAATGAAGAGAGATGTTGCAATTGCTGCTCACTTCAAAAGCATCATGGAGTGAAATTGTTGGGAGATAGTGGTGTGTTCCTTGCTGCCTCTTCCTTGCTCCTTGCCTAGTTCACTCCCTCACCTCTAGGTAGGTATTTGTTCAGATGTTACCGTCTCAGTCAGGCCATTCTGTTTAAAATTCCTTATGACCCTACTCTTCCTATAATGTATATTTATCTATTTACTTGTTCATTATCTATTACCTGCCACTAGAGGATAAATTCTGTGAGGGTAGGGGTGCTTGCCGAGTTTTGTTTACTGCTGTATCCTAAGTGCCTGCAAACACTGCCTGGCACGAGGTGTCAGATGCATGGATCTGATGCAGACATTTCCAGCTAGGGCTAGTAATTACTTAAGCCAATTCCCTGTCATCTTGCCTTGCTCTCCTTTCCCCGCGTTTCTAGTTATTTCTCCTGGTTACCTAGGAATAAAACTGAGGCAAGGTTAATTCCTTTTTCTACCTTGCACTCCACATGCAGATAGTTACTGTCTTATTTCTCTGTCAGTTTTTTGCAAACCTGCCATTCCTGTTGTTGCCAAGCCCCTATTTCTTTAAGCCCTCCTCCATTTCATTCCATCCTCTACACCTACAGCCCTTCAAGTTCCCTTTCAAATGCCTTCACATCCTCATCTGCAGAATGAAATCCAGAGCCAGAAGCCTGTCATTCAAAGTTCTCTGCAACATGATCTCAGATCCACTGTTCCAGCCTGTATCTCCTGTGTATAAGAAAAGTGATTTCCAACTTACGCTTGTAAATATGAAAGTAAAATAAGGCTTTAATGACAATACCCTATAAAATTCCAAGGTGAATGTTGCTTCATGACAGTTTCTCTTTCTGTTTTTGTTAGTGAGTGAGTCTTTTCCCATAAGTGGGCAGGAATTCAGAAAAACTGAACTAATGGCTATTCCCTATTTGTACCTGAGGACTTTGGCTGCTCTGTTTTGAGTGCCCTGCCTTCCAAACCTCCCTCACATATCACTGCCACCCCAAATACCTAGATAAGTTCAGTTGGAAATGGTTTTTCCTTCCTCCGAATTCTGCTGACTTTCCATATACCGTTCTTAGGGAATTTATCGCATTCTACTTTGAATTGTAATACTTTGGCATTTGTCTTTTCTCTTTTGCTACAAATAAGCTCCTGGGAGACAAGAAGCTTGCGTACACAAATTCCAGTCACTTTGTTAAGGAAAAATAAGACTCACATCCACTTACCTGTTTTTTAAATACAAATGAACTTAAAGTCATACTTAATAGGGCTTTAAATCATTATGTATTGTGCTTCAACAATCATTTCTAGGATATGGACAATCAAGGGAGAAGGCAGGGAGAAATTTAGTTCTAAATGAAAAGATGCAAATGAAGATAGTGAGATACGGATTCATAGAAGGACAGAGGTGTAGGAGCAGAAACATACCCAACACCACATAGCTGGACAGGCAGAAGTTTAGAAAAAATACACAATAAACTCAATCAGGAAACACAAGGTAGACTTTATGGAGCAACATCTGCAGCTTTGGATTGTCTTGTGGGGTATTAGTC
Organism: Equus przewalskii; assembly: GCF_037783145.1. Taxonomy (NCBI): domain Eukaryota; kingdom Metazoa; phylum Chordata; class Mammalia; order Perissodactyla; family Equidae; genus Equus; species Equus przewalskii. The sequence continues at coordinate 18,511,139 of NC_091838.1, read as the reverse complement.
CGAAGCTTTATTTTGTTTTTGCGTCTCTGAGCATGGGTAACACTGCCTCTCTGCTTTGTTCTCTGAGCTGGGTAGGACTGAATGTTCTCGTCCTCTTTTTGGTCTGCAGGAAGTAGTCTACCTGCTTTCCCTTCGTTGTTTAACTACTAAAATATTCATACTTCTTTCTTAATTTATTTTCATCTATATATGGGGAGGATATATGCCAGAAGCTTTTAGTTCTTCAGAGAAAGGTGATAGATATAAGATACTTGAATGTGTCTGTTGTTGAAGCTTCTAGTTTCATTGTTCGATATCAGCATTTGGTTTTATGTATTTTGCTTCATTTTGTTACAAACATGTCCTCTCACATATTCCAATTGAATGACTTTTTATTTTACTTGTGACTTCTTCTAATAGTTTAAAACTTGTTTCCAGAACTTGTGTCAACACTTCTGCAGTTTAATTTTATCTTTTCTTCTCTCCTATTGCCTCTCAAACCTCAGCTGGGGTTTTCCCATTCTGGGGCATGCGTTAGCTTAATTATTTTCTTGTTCTTGATTTTGAGTACTTACAGGTAGAGTCTAAATTTATTTTACCATTCCTGGGATGGAGCTGCAGTTTCTATTAATAGGAAAGTGTTGGTAGGGAAAACATATATTAAAGTCCTAATTTTTGAAATGTTAAAACTTACGTGTAAAATTCTGCATATTATCTTTTCTAAGAGCAGAGCTAAAGTAAGGTTAAGATTTAAAGCTAATGTACTATAATTTATATATAAATTTACTCTAATTTAAATATGTAAGTGGTTGTAAATTTTTCTTTTGGGAAATTTCTTCTAATGTGCTAACCGGTAAAGTGTTACTTTCAGAAGAAGAATCTTGAAAGCAAATATTTGCTTTGGAGTAAAGTTTCCTTTATCACACTGTATAAGCATATGTGTTTACCTTAAATTCTCCTTGTTTTTAAAAAGCCTTAGTTAAGGGTGTTATCAGATAGCATCATTCATGCAAATAATAAAAGTTGGGGCATAGACTAATTACATATCCCCAGCACATGGTTAAGCACTGTGTATTTGTTAAATAAGTAAATCTGTATTTTTAGGGAGGATTTTATTGAGGTAGCATATCTTATATAATAATGGGATTGACATGGTAAAGAGAGAGAAATTGATGATTCGGGAGACCGAGGAAGGAATGATGAGCCATTGGTTGCTTTGAAGATCTCACTTGCATACTTTGGCAAATTAGAATTTCCAAGTGTGTCTCTCCACCTGTTTGTTGAATGAGTAAATAAAACAAACAAATGTATATTGGGGCCTACTAAGTTCATGGCAGCGAATAAGTCACCGTTTCTACACTCCAATCAGGGAGGTTCTCAATAAACAAGCAACATACAAACCTAGGTGGTAATAAATGCTAAAATGGAGAAAGCCAGGATGATCACAGAAGATTAATTTGGGGACGGAGCACTTTCATTGGGGTGATCATGAAGGCTTGTTGGAGGAAGTGACATTTGAACAAAGGCCTCAGTGTGAAGTGGTGAAGGGAAAGCATTCCAGGCAGAGGAGACACAGGTACAAGAGACTGGGGAAGGGAAAGGGCTCAGTGTGTGTGAGAACAAGGAAGGGGCTGTTCTGATGGCAGTCTAGTGACTAGAGGGGCAAGCGGCCCTGGTGGGATGCAGCTGGAAAGGGAGGAAAAGGTTAGGCCGTGTGGCTAGGCTCTTAGCAGTAATTCAGAGTTTGGATTTCATTTTAAGTGCAATATGAAGCCATGCAAAGGGTTTAAGCAAAGGAGTGAAATTATCAGATTTACAGTGATTAAAAAAATCACTCTGGGGCCAGCCCATGGCATCGTGGTTAAGTTCAGCAGGCTCCGCTTCAGCGACCCAGGTCTGTGGGTTTGGATCCCAGGCGTGGACCTGTACCACTCATCAGCCATGCTGTGGTGGTGACCCACATATAAAATGGAGGGAGACTGGCAACAGATGTTAACTCAGGGCTAATTTTCCTCAGGAAAAAAAATCACTCTGGCTACTGTGGGAAGAGTGGATCGGAAGAGGGTTAGAATGGAAGCACGTTGGAGGTTCTCCCAAGAGGTTCTAGGAGATGTGATGGAATTGTTATCTTTGTGGGGGTTTTGTTTGGTCAGTTGGTTGGTTGGTTGTTTTTTTGACTTGTAGCTCTTCCAGGCCTAATTCCAGGCCTCTTCAAATCAGAATTCTTCTAACCTCCCCGGTCAGAACTGGCTTTACCCTAGGCTTCCTAGGGCCTGCAGGATTTTACCACTGCTAGTTCTGTGTGATCTTCCCCTCGCTTTCTCTTGCCTTGTGTAAGCACCCATCCTCCCATCACTCTGCCAGTGATCACAGTCCTCCAGGAATCATCCTTGGGAGTTCTGTGTTCACATCTGCCTGGAAGATACACTGGGAGTGTGCCTCCCAATGGAAAAGCTTGGAAGCCGGAAACAGGGCAGGCAGTCTGGTGATCAGGAACACAAGATGGTGGCTTTGGGAGGCTTAGAAGGATAGAGCAGAGCATTGCTCTTACAGTTACCATCCCTATGCTGTCAGTTCTGGAAGCAGCAGAGGGACATGTTACCCGCTGGAGTAAATTTAAAGCCTTCCTCCTTATCCTGGCAGTTTTGATTCTAGTATTAGAAAACAAGGAAACTGTCAGCAGTTACTTCCACCTTCTCACTCAGTACCTTCCTTAAATGTATGTAATAAAATGGAGCTGGTTTCAGGGAATGACCATCTCGTGTAACTTTCTTTGAAGTTCTTGGACACTCCTATGAAATTGTTGGGTGCAGACTACTCTATATTGTGTTCAACATTGCATATTTTGCACATATTTTTTAATTCTTATATCACTTGTCTTTGTCAAGAATCAGGATAAATAAAAGGTGCCTCAAACAAGAGATGTGGTAAACCTAGGGAAAAACCAGGACTGCTTTGTGATTACAGAATGAGGGAAAAATCAAAGAGGGGGGTTGGGTGGGAATTAGAGGAAGGATATATTAGTAAGGAAGGAAAACAGGAAAGGTTGTAACTGATTCATCCTGTGATGTGTGTGGGGAGATGGTTACTGTGTATCTTCCATTGGCAGATCCTGTTAAGATTTTTAATCTGTTCTGCAATGAGCTTAATTTATAGATGTGACAAAGATGTGCTTTGTTTCTATGGAAACATTTTGGATATTTTTGGAGCTAGTATTCTGAGAGGCGGAAATAAACAGATACAGATTATATGTTATTACAGTAGACTTTCCATAAGGTAACCAGTTAGTTTGGAGTAAGAATTTCCTGGGAAGGTGTTTTTAAAGTAGCTTAAAATGAAACCCACCCACTTGGCTTGTTGCCTTCTCTGGAATAATTCATGCTGCATCCTCATTCCCAATTCCTTTTCTTATTCTCTTGGAGTGTCCCCATTTCCCAAACCAGTTCCCATGCCATGCCCGGTGTCTGTTTGTGGATTTTCTTTGGTCTCTTCCTTGACTGGGTCTGTCACCTCCCTCTTTTGAAACCCTTATTCCCAAACAACCAGCGCCAGTCCTGTTCCTTTGCTAAAGAAAACTTGTAGCTCTTCCAGGCCTGCTTCCTTCCTTTGGGTACAGGCTTGTTCTTGAGTTCCCTTTATGTCTTGGTGTGAATCACTGACCCCTCTCTGCCATGTTAGTTCAGTGACTAGTGATACTTATGAATGTGTCTACCTTGTAGGTTAGGTAGGGTCCACTAGTCAGTACCAAACACTTACGATGTATGGAGGAAATGGAGTTCAGAACCTCTCTGCTTATATTTTAGAGGTAAAAGCAGAAGAATCTTTTGACCTTCTTATAAAAATTTTTTTCGTTGTCTGAAACAAAGATGGACAAGATCCAGGGCAGTAATTGAATACAATGAACAAAAAGATGGTCAGAATGATGAAGAAACCGTACTTTTTTAAAAAAGAAAAAAAGCCTTAACTATTTTAAGCAGTATTTATCAACAAAATTTTAATATAACATGAATTTGAAAAGTTTTCTTTCATGGAATTCCATCCATATTTCCACTTTTTACAGCCCCCAAGAAAAAATTTTAAATCTATGAATGCTTTTTCTGGAAAAGACAAACTCCTCCCCTCATTTTTTTTTTTTTAAGTGAGGAAGATTGACCCTGAGATAACATGAGTGCCAGTCTTCCTCTATTTTGTATGTGGGATGCTGCCACAGCATGGCTTGATGAGCAATGTGTATAGGTCTGTGCCCAGGATCTGAACCCACGAACCCTGGGCCGCTGAAGCAAAGCATGCAAACTTAACCACTATGCCACCAGGTTGGTCCTTCGCCCCCCTCCTTTTTTAAATACCGTATCCTGTGATAGCGTTCTTTCTTGTGTCCTCTTTATTTCATAATTTAGCCCTTGATTGTCCTTGTGATGGCACCAATGCTCAGAGCCTTCTCTATGCCAAGCTCTTGGTTAGGTATTGACGGTGTGATGTCTCAAGAAGATGGCCCACTCCTGACATACTGCTGCACAAGCTTGACCCCTCTTGGTGGCAGAATCGGAAAGCTGCTTTTCCTATGCATGGCTTGTTTTCTGTACTGCAATTGCTGATGGACATTTGGTGCTCTCTTCTCCTCAACTCTATATCTCCAAAGATGATTTGGAAGAAGGGGGTGCATGGAGCAGTACCATAAGAAGTCAAGGGACAGGGTCCAGCACCCTGGCCAAGTGGTTAAGTTCACACACTCCGCTTTGGCGTCCCAGGGTTTTGCTGGTTCGGATCCTGGATGCGGACATGGCACCGCTCATCAAGCCACGCTGAGGCGGCATCCCACGTGCCACAACTAGAAAGACCCACAACTCAAAATATACAACTATGTACCGGGGGTCTTTGGGGAGAAAAAGGAAAAATAAAATCTTAGGGGAGAAAAAAAGAAAGAAATCAAGGGATGGTGTGTGCAAGCTGGGCTCTTGGCTCAGAGCTGTGTTCATGTCACAATGCTGCCACCCAAAGCTGTGTGGCCATATAGAAGTACTCCTTGTAGCCTAGGTTTCTTCATCTGTAAAACGGGGATCATGATACTTACTTCGTGGACTGCCGTGATTATTCAGTGATGTGAGCGCTTAGAACAGGGCCTGGTATTAGTGCTGAGTGAATGTCAGTTTCTCAACCTCAACAGTATTGACATTTTGGGCCAGATGGTTTTCTATAGTAGTAGTGGCTGTTCTGTGTATTGTAGGATGTTGAGCATCATCCTTTACATGTAACCAAGAGCAAACCCCCAAGTCGTGACAAGCAAAAATGTCTCCAGACATTGCCAAGTGTCTGCCCAATGAGACCATTATAAATATGTTTACTAGCTATTATGTTACCCTTGCAAATCACTGTTCCTCCTAAGATGGAAGTTCTGTTCTCATCTGACCCGCTTCTTTTGGTCTTGTTGGACTTGTCTGAGTTGATTCACTAGCTGGATGTTAAAGTTAGTTCTTCCATTCTGGGTTAGTATCTGAACTTAGTCTCATTAGAGCCATGGGACCTACCCCAGGGCGAGACAGCTGTCTCTGGGAACCAATCTGCAAGATTATTTTGTGACTCTCCAGCAGAGTGAAGGCATTCTTCTCCTGTTCCTCTTTTGGAAAGCCCTGCATACCTGGGAACCTCCCCCAAAGTTCCAACTTTTATTCCCGTGTGAACAACCTAGCTTTTTGTTCTGTTCTTTCTTGGTTGTGAGGGTTCTTAATATCAATCCTCTTCCCGTTCTGCTTTATTTGCCTGCCTGGCCATAAGATGATTTTACACAATTTTAATTGCTTCAGTGTTACAGAATAAATATACATTAAATTTGCAGTAATAGCAGGCTTGCTTTTTCATAATTTCACCTCTAACCACTTAAAAATAAGTTTATGAACCTTCTTCATTGCTTCCCAGAGGACTCTTTGGAGCATATATATGTGATAGAGGCAGTGTGGTATCATGGGTGAAGGTCCCGAAGTTAGACCACCCCTTGTTCAAATCCTGACTCAACCACCTGAGGCCATTTACTTCACCTTTTTATGCTTCCATTTGTCCTGGGTTTCCTCTCAGTGGCGCTGTGGTGAGGAGCAACCAGGTTAACACATTTAAAGCACAGTCTGGCTTGTAATAAGCTTAGCTACCAAGTATTAAATATTGTTAGGTTGCTGGTTTGTTTCAGCTTGAAGGAAAGGAGAATCTTTAAGGGGAGACAGTGTGGTATAGCCCACAAATACATACAGATTTTGAGGTCGGACAGATTTGGATTTGAATCGTAGCTCTGTCACCTATTCGCTGGATACTTAAGCTTGGGCAAGTGGTTTAATCTCTCTCTGTTTTTCTTCACAGCAACATCTTCATTTCCAACATATGATTCCAGCTCCTTTTTCCAGAGAAAATTGAGGCAAACAAGGGTGCTCTCTTTCAGACTTCTCCTCCCATACCTGCCTGGCTTTGCTAGGCTGAGAATATGTGATAGTCTGTGTCTGTGTCACTTGTCTGTGCTCTCAAAGTGTACCATGCGTACGTCTAACATCATACTCAGGCAACTATTGAAGTTTTTATATTGCTTATCCTTCTTCCCCATGAGATACATTCCTTGTAGGTAGGATTTTCTCTTATATTTGACTTTATATTCTTAATGCATAATGAATGCTTCCTAAGTGTTGAATGAAGGAATAAAAACTTATTTGAACGATTATTTCATAGATTGTTGGCTATTAGAGCCAAATTATTGTCTACCTATACAGAGCTGGGTCTTTTACACTTGTTTTGAATCCTTAAAACAACCATGTGAAGTAGGTGTTGCTAGCCACATTTTCTAGATAGGAAACTAGGGCTCAGGTGATTTAGACTCATGTAAGGATTCGGGGTCGAGAATTGTAGCATGTCATCCCTGTAAGAGTTGTAGTCACAGGAGGATCGCAGACAGGAGCTTAGGCCTTAGAGAGAAGAATGCAGTGACTACCAAGCTGCAGCTTCGCAGGAGGGAGCAGGATGAGGAGACAGGTACCCTGATCCCTCTCTTCCCATCCCCGATCCTGCCAGTGCCTCTCGGGATGAAATCAGCCAGCAGCTCGAGGGCAAGGGAACCTGTGGTGTGCAGGCTGTAGAGGTCAGCATCCTGGGGCACGGAGCAGAATGGAGATGGATCTGAAAAGACAAACAGAGACTGTCCAGCACAGTCCTCCCCTTTCTGTCCCTTAGTTTTCACTCTTATACTTTGGGCATAAAACGCATGTTCCTAACTCAGGGGAAACAAAGTCCTCTCAGTCCCTGCATCCAGTTCATTCACACTCTTACTTGGAACCACTACCAGTGTTCTTCATGTAAAGTAACAGAGAAAAGCTAAAATAAAACAAAACTGTGGTAGTCTCTGTGTCTGTGACCAATACTACTTGTGAATCTCTTCAATTCAGCCATGATCCTCCTTCCCCCAGTGTATTACACATCCCAGTTTCCTCCTAGAAATCTGGGTCAGTCACCTCACTGGGACAGTGACTACTCTCTTACTGTTGGTGGAGTGGTCACAAATGGCTAGTGGGTAGTCTTAGCTTCCAGTTTAACAGAGCTAGGCTGTTCCCTGGTGGAAGTATTCCTCCACCAAACCCAGGGTTGCAAAGGAAAGCGAAAATTCCTTAAGGGATTAATAGAGATAATGCTGAGAAGAGCTATTCTTGGTTCCTGACCCACATATTCTGGCTCTGTAGGGGATAGCAACATATGTTGGCTGCTGGTGTAGCACATGGACCACATCTTGCAGTCCAGTTACCAGTGTAATAGGGTATTGTCTCCTAGGAGGTGCCAGAGCTGAGCCTTCTGTAGCCATTCTACTATTCTATCAAGCATTTGCTTCTAGATGAAGAGATGCATGGTAAGACTAGCGAATTCTCTGGTTATGAGCCTATTCCCACACTTCTTTGCCCTAAATGTGTTCCATGGTGTGATGTGATGTTGTAGAGGATACTGTGACAATGAATAAGACTTGCTGTAACCAAGAATGGTGGTTTTGGCAGAAGTATATTTCAGGCAGTGAAGGCAAATCTGACTTCTGTGAGGTCAGATGCTGCCTCAGGTGGCTTGTCTGATTTCCGCTGTGGGATGATGCCATAGTGGAGCCCAGTGTTGTTCTTTGCTGCTGAGGTTGGGCACTCACGTAGGCAACAGCTAGATCAGTCTCAGTGAGAGGAAGGCCATGTTGTTGAGCCTCTGTATGCTCTCCAACCCTACTGCCTTGGCCACTTTGTTATGGGTGCACTGAGCACGCAGTGGGTGATTGGAAAGGAGGCTGACTGACATCCATAGGACAGGTCGTCTTGACCATCTGATTATTGAGAGCCTCTCTACAATGGTTGATATGTAGTGGGCGTTTATCCGGGACATAGATATTGTCACATTATGTGTTGTATTGAAAGCTGCTTCCACATACTTCTGCAACTCGCCCCCCCTCCTTTTTTTGAAACTGGTTTTCCAGTGTTCTTTCCAAGTCCCTGACCAGCAAGCCATCTCTTAACCACTGCCCGTGAGTCAGTATAGATACGTATCTTTGGCATGCATCTCTGCTGACACACAAATGGACCACCATGTGTACTGCTTAGAATTCTGCCCATTGGGAAGACTCCCCTTCACCACTCTTTTTCAGGACCATCCCTGAATAGGGCTGTATTCTGTCACTTCTGGTCAGTGCCAGCACACCACGCATGTCCATCCATAAACAGGCATGCCTTTTCCTTCCTCTGTTAGCTAGTTGTAGGATCCTCCCCGTGAGTATGGGTTGAGAGAGAGCCAACAAGGAAGGAGGAGCAAGTCCCAGGGGAGTCACCTAGTCCTTCAGTTGACTTGTACCTTCCAGACCTGCTCAGGCCCAGTCTTGCTTTTTCCCATATCAAGGGGAATGCTTCTGTACAGTCTAGTTTTATAATTTAGTGGATCAGATAATGCTCTGTTCATGATGGGCTATTCTTGTTACATAGTCTCTTGGTTTCTCATGGGCAGGTGTCTAATCTCTACCTGGGCTTAGTGTAGCAAGCCAAAAAACCAAAAGTGGACAGTAGCTGTTGACAGTACCCTAAGGGGTCTACAGCTCTTTTTCTTCTTTCGGTGCTTGTCAGAGGCTCCTTACCCCATCCCTGTCAGCCATGTCATTTCTGGTACTCTTGGGTGTGCTGAGGCCTAGGCCCGAGAGTTAGGGCAGCTTTCATTGCTGCAGAACCTCCTCTTGGATCAGGCCCCAGTAAAAACTGGCAGCCTCATGGGTTACCCAGTCAATAGGCCAGAGCAGCATACCCCAATATGAAGCACACCAATCGTTTCGCCTCTTTCTCAGTGGACTTGGTACAAGGTGTAGTAATGTCTCTCACTTTAGATGAGGTATCCTGCTTCAGACCTCTGGAACTGTAGAAACTAGCAATGTGGTGGATCCTTGAACTTCTGTAGGTTTTATCCCCCATCCTCTGATTTGCTTGTGTGTCTTATAAATGCATCCTGGGTGCTTGCTATTTCTTGTTCAGCAGGTCCAGTTAGCATAATGCCATCAATCTGATGGACCAGTGTGGTGATCTGTGGGATACTGAGATGATCAGGGTCCCTCCAGATTATCTTATGACAGTGCAGATACAGCCCTCAGGTAAGACAGTGAAGGTGTACTGCTGTTTCTGCCACTTGATGACAAATTGCATCTCAGTATCCTTACTGATGATGATAGAAAAGAAAGCATTTGCCAGGTCAGTAGTTGTTTACCAGATATCAGGGGTTATGCTGATTTTCTCCAGCAAAAAAATATCACATCTGGAATCGCAGCTGTGATTGACATCACCATCTGATTAAATTTATTAAGTTTATAGTAACCCATAGTCATGTTCCAAGATCTTTCTGGCTTTGGTCCTGGTAAACAGGCAAGTTAAATGGGGATATAATAGGAATCAACACCCCTGCATCCTTCAAGTTTTTGATAGTGGTATTGATTTCCCAGAGATGTGGTACAGTTTTTGGTTTACTTTCTTAGTGGGTAGAGCAGGGAGAGTTCCTGGGACCTCTTCGTGGCCCGTTCTTCTATAATGGCTTTTATGACACGGGACAGGGAACAATGTGGGGATTTGTCCGGTTACTAAGTGTATCTGTTTCTACTAAAATTCTAGACCTAGTGAAATAACCACAGAATGGGCCTGTGGTCCCATTGACCCCACCAAGACATGCCGGGGTTGACTTCATTTCTCAATTCCTCTCTGGAATGAGATGGGTGCTCTGACTGGTGGACCACATTTTAGGTCTCAAGAGATATGCATCAGTTCAGAGCTAGTGTCCAGTATCCCTCAGAAGGATTATGCATTTCCCTTTCCCCAGTGGACAGTCCCCTTGTGAGTGGCTGTAGATTTCTCTTGGGAAAGGTCTAGAGAAAGATTGATGGGGATACACTGGCTGTGTAAAGGGTCACAGAAATCTTATATTTAGTCCTCCTTGGTCTAACATCCTTTGATTGTATTCCTGTATGTGCTCCTCAGACTCCTGCTGGTAAAAATTGTCAAGATTTTACAGATTTTTTGGTATAAAGGCAATCTCCTCCAGGATTAGGCTTTGAACTTCTTTCTAGGGTCTTTTGGGATCTAAGCCCTGTTATGAGGAAATGAGGGGAGATGGGAGTAGGTCATGAGGCGAGTTGGCATCTCCTTGTGAAACATCTTGAAAGCGTTTTATGGGGGGTTGGGAGGCTGGGTCTCTTAAGAGAAGTGTAGGTTGCTGCCTTCAGCAGGGATGTTCCCCTGAACTTGGAGTTCAGCATTCTTGGCTTCATTTGTGTCTGCCCAAGTGCCTGCATCCATGATTCAGGATCATTCTTATTTCCATCCAGCACCCCTATATTAGCATAAGAGACTTTGCAGGGTTGCGTGTTCAGTTAGCTCCGGAACCCTTACCATCAAACTGTGGGCTTGATGCTACTCCTGTCAACTCATCAGCTATAAGAGAAAAAGGACTCCTTTATAACGGCCATAGGTTTTTCACTCATGTATTTGGGAATTCATGGCTTTACTTCATGCAGATTCTCAAAGACTGTCAGAAGCAGCCCCAACCCATGTCAAAATCTTTGAAATCATTTTCATCATCCACTTGGACTTGTAGCCCTTTGCCTACCACCTGTACTTCATCCTGTGACACCATGAGAGGGAATTTGAGTGATCATGTTACCACTGTGTGCCAGATTATCAGTTTCCTCTCCCTTCCCTTCATAGGATGGTTATCAGGGCATTCATCAAACATGCATCCCGTTTTTGAGCATCTGTTTCTCCTGGGGTCATTCTTAGTACCAGTTACCACATCAGTCACATGACACACTCAAAAGTAATTGAAGGGAATCTAACAGAGGGACTATTGACTAAGCTGTTGTGGGGAGGGTAAAAGAACCAGCAGGGCAGGGAGAAGCACCCTTTCTACTAACAGTTTTGGGACATTATTACTCTCAGGCCTTCAACTGTAGCTGTGAGAGAGGGGCTACCTGGTAGGAACTATGGTCTTAGGTAGAGAATACACTGCCTGTTAGAAAGGGAGCAGGGGGAATAAATACCTTAGCATCTTACTCCTTCTACCCTACCATCTCCTGTTAGTTCCTTGCATTGGCTGAATCCAACTAGAAGCCAGAGGGCAAGGGAGAGAGGCCGGCTGCCTCAGTGTGAGACTGGTAGAGGTCAGCCTCTGGGCTGTGGTGGCAGGGTAGGGAAGAGTGGTGTTGGATCTGGAAGGGCAGATAGAGACCATCTAGCACAATTGCCAAACTGGGATCTCTGGCCCAGATTTGGGTGCTGGGCTTTGGCACTTAACTGCCTGCTGTAGGTGCACGCTTAGATGTCCCCTGGGCACCTTGTATGAAGCGACTTATCCTGCCCCCCAGCTCTTTTCCCCCTCCTCTATTCCTGATGCTGCTTAATGTCATATCGTACTGTCCCTTCTGAAGGGAAGGCGTGAGGCCTGATCTCCTGTAGTTCTGCCCCTGGTAGCCATGCACAGTGAGATACAAACAGACCTTCGAGCTTGTGCATAATACAGGACCCGTCACCCCCGGATCCCACATTCTCAAGGGAAAGGTGTAGAAAGTGTGACACCACAACCTTCAGCGTCTCGTCATTTCTGCTGCAGATGCGGAAGGATGGGCTGAGGTGGGTCCTGGGGCTCCTGGGCAAGGCTGATTTGCCTTAGAAGAGCTCTGGATTCCACCTGCTCTGAGTCTTTAGCAGTAGAGCGCTGTGACTGGAGGGCAAGGCTCTAGTCAGGTGGCTGCCCTGATCTAATGGAGGGCTGAAGAAGCTGTTTTTATGGGGTTTTAGGGTGCTTTTTTTTTTTGAGGAAGATTAGCCCTGAGCTAACATCCACTGCCAGTCCTCGTCCTTTTGCTGAGGAAGATTGACCCTGAGCTAACATCTGTGCCCATTTTTCTCTACTTTTTTTTTAATATGTGGGACGCCTACCACAGCATGGCTTGATAAGTGGTGAGTAGGTCCATGCCCAGGATCCAAACCTGCGAACCCTGGGCCGCCAAAGCAGAACGCGTGAACTTAACTGCAATACCACCAGGCTGGCCCCTAGGGTGTTCTATCTTGTAGACAGCTGCTGCACCATGAGCTTAGGAGGGGGCCAGTTACATTTTCTTGTTTTCTAACAGCTAATTCAGCCACATATAAACCCTTCCTGACTGCATTTCCAGCAGCAAATCCAGGAAAGTAGGTTTTGAATCATCTCAAAGGAAGCACCCTTATAATCGGTTAAAACTCATTATACCTGAATATTCATTGCCTGCTGATAGATATTTGAAATCATTACTTGAATATAATTTATTTACGGTTATTAGATCTGTCAGAGTGACTTCCTAAAATTAATCATTGAGGGAAACTGGCAAACTGACCCTTTAAAAGGTACTCTTTGGTGTCAGTGGAGAGTATAGGCTGCTGTGTGTAGCGAAGGTGACATAAGTGTGACGTCTCCAGCCCTTTGTCCGTGGGTGGAATGATAACATTAACATAACTGCATTTGTTCTGTATGAAGATCTACTGTAACATCTCTGAGCAGGGGTCTGGTGTGTAAGAATTGTCCACAGCTGTTAAACTGCAGCATAGCACAGTGGTTAGGAGTCGGGACCCTGGAATCAGACACCCTGGGTTCAAATCTTGGACGGGCACGTTAGTTAATCTGTCTGTATTTCAGTTGCTTCATTTGTAAAACAGGGGAACATAGTTACCCCCTATATGGGATGCTAATCTGAAGCAGGATGTCTGAAAAACACACTTTGAAAAACCCTGCTCTAAGTCCATCAAACTAGAGCCCTTTTAGGTGAGAATTAGCCCATAGTCCGCATAGCCGTGGTGTATAAGCTCCCGAATTTCTTAGTACATAGTAAGGAAGGTAGATGGGATGCAAATGTTCGATTGTGGTTCGTTCAGCTATTGACAGGGACGTGGCAGAGACTGAATCTCTAACCTGGGCTGTGACCTAGGATCCAAAGAAATTCCTGTCAGAATAAACATAAAATTGGTCCTATGAACGAGGAATGACAAATCAGAGTATTTTTAAAATTGTTTTGCTAATCAGTTTTTTTTTTCTTTATGTTGGTGAAGGTTGCATGATGGAATTTGGACATTACCTCCAGAAGTTTTACATTTTGGATTAGCTAGTTGTGTTTGTCCTCTGCTGACGACTTCTTCGGACTCATTTTTTGATGTCCTTTTGAGGCAATAAACCCAAAGAGCTTATACCATGGACTACAAGGAAAGCTGCCCAAGTGTAAGCATTCCGAGCTCTGATGAACACAGAGAGAAAAAGAAGAGGTTTACTGTAAGTACGTAATGTAAAGCGTATGGGAAAAAGTTTTAAGGGAATATTTTCATTTCTGCTTTTATTCTTCCTTAACCTAGAATATCCTCCCCTGTCTCCACATATCCACATTTCCTTAACCTTTCAAGTGACATATCCTCAGCCGTCTTCCCCATGTACTGCAGTGGTACACAGTCTCCTTTTCAGAGCAGGTTTTCACCTGTTCACTTATCCCCTTGGAGAAGCTTATGAAATTATATGATAGAACCTCTCACCAAGAAATGTGCATGCACATGGATCTACAACACACACACATAATTTTGTGTGCGTTGTTGGGCTTAATGGACTTTGGAACTCCTTGATTCCATACTAAGAACTACTGTCTTGAAGTTTCCGGCTTTCTTATGACATTTATCATTTTCTACCTCAGTTTAAAAAATATTTGGTCCCGTATTATCTCTTTTTTTTTACCTTAAAAGCAAAGCCCATTTCTAATTTTACTTTTTATTACCATAGTATCTACAATAGGCTTTTATAGAGAATAAGCACAATGAATATTTGCTGAATCACTGTATCAGTGACTATTATTGGAGAAGGGTCACTGTTCTAATTAGTGTAGTGAAATATATGATATTGTACTTAGTTCCAATAGTCCTGTTAGTATATACAGAGAACTCCTGCCCTCCTCCCCTCTGAAAAAAATGTCATTTGTCTTGTCTATAACTGATCTGATCTTCCTTGTAAGCCCCCACCCACTGAGTAGAATGGAGAAATTCATTTAACCCAGTTTTATTTAACACTTAGTTTGAGCTAAAATTTAAGCAGTTCTTTTAAGTAAAGATGCCCAGAATGTCTTCATTCTGCTCTCTTTCTCTTACTTGAACACACTCTCATTCTTCAACTTGACATCATGGTTTATGGGGGGGGGTCCCCTTTCACAGTGTTTGTTGAGTCAATGGCTGACTTCATGGTAGCCTGGTGAAGCCTCTTGCATCCTTGTCGTTTCTCTAGATCTTTGCCATTCTAGGATGTAGAGTGACTGGTCTGGCTAACAGCCAGCTATGGTTGACCTGATCCAGACCTGGGCATTTTCTTGGCATCCGTTGCTGGCATCTGCAGTTAATGAACCAACTTGTGATCTATTCTTTGTTGGCTTGGCTAGGGTGGTGGCGACTCACTGCTGACCCAGCTTCCCCTTGGCTGTTGATGGCTGGAGAGCCCACTGAAGTTCTGACACTTCCTGCACCTGCTCTTGGCTCAAGTGGTCTACCCTGGCCTCTGACCAGGGAGTCCCCTGGCCCCTGCCAGTTGAGCCTCATGACAGGTGACTTTTAACTCAGAGTCCCTGTCACATGGGAGTTGAGGAAAGCTGAGGAGTTAGACTAATCCCTTTGACCACTCCCCTCTGCCTTCTTAACTAAGTGGGGCTGGGGCCCCCGAATGGTGATTTTCTCCCAAAGTCCCAGACAAGGAGCTGGAAGGAGTCCTCTGTCTTCCGTTGTCCTTCCTTAAGAAACACACTTCCCACACTCTGCACTGAAGCCCAGAGCAGAGAGATTGCAGTGTGTGTCTGGCCACTTGTCTCCCCTCAGTCTCTGTGTTGCAGCAATATCATAAGCACTGTGCATTTATTCCACATTTGTATAAGGAAGTTTTGGAAATGTCACCTTGATAGTAAACAAGAGGTCAGTGTACCATGGATAAAATAGTGGAATGTATGAAAGTTTTCCTTCCTTCCCTCTCCCTGTTTTTACCTTTGGGCCATCCTCTCTTTCAAGGGCGTGACCTCCTTCCAAGTTTGATGGAAGTTTGTACGTAGCAAATATAGGCAGTGGGTTACCTCGGGTGTCCTTTTATTTTTCATGGTGGAGGCATCTCCATGTCCTCTGAAAGGGTCAGAGAGGCCTGTAGCATCACTCTTACCTAGCTCTTCCCAGCACTGTACCCCGAGTTCTCAAAGGCCCTGTCCACATCCCCTTGTTCATTTCCTTCCTTCAGTTTCTCAAATGTTACCTTTTTAGAGAGGCTTTGTCTGACCACCCTATAGAAAATAGCAGCTTCACCCCCTACCCTGCGCCTTTCACTCTCTGTCCCGCTTACCCTATTTAATTTTTTAATAGCAGTTATCACCTGACGTATTTTGTGTGTGTTTATGTGTGCCTTACCTGACTAGAGTACAAGGTCCTTAGAGGCAGCAACTCCCCTCACTGTTGTTTCACCAGCACCGAGAATGGAGATAGATGTTCAGGAAGTATTTGTTGAGTGGAAAGTAGTATTGTGTTCCCATGTTAGTTGTGGTCACTACAGTGAAGTCCTCAGTCCTCAAGAAACTTGGTTCTGGTTAGCACACATAGACCCCACCCCACCCAGCACAGACTGTCCAGCCTCAGCAGGCCCAGATGCCTGTGTTATAGTTAGGAACAAAAGTAGTCATTGTGTTACTGAGTATTCGATAATATTTTTGTACTCTGGTTCTCACATGTCTTTTATATAGCTCTATACCATGAAGCTTCTAATAGAGAAATGCATTGCATTCTAGGATGTCTTAACTTAAACCAAGTCTAAATTATACTTTCATTTACCCACTCAACAAATTGTCATTGAGTTTCTCTGCTAGGCCAGGCACTGTTCTGGGCACTGGGGGTAAAACCCTTGCTCTCAAGAAACTTTCATTCTGGTGGGGCAAGACAGACAATAAGGAACTATTTTTTTAAAAACTAAATAAGATATTTGTAACGAGTATTATACTGCTTTCTGTGAAATACTGCCTTTTTTTGCAAATGAAAGTATTTTTTAAAATTTGAAGAGTTTTTGGTTTTGCCTGTTGGTGTTTTATTAGAATTTACTTTAAAAGCCCTTGTTCGTAAGTCGTACTGCTAATTAATAACTTCACGAGGCCTCATCTTAGTTCCTGAAAATATATTTGCAGCAGACCTGCTGCAGCCTGAAACCTAGGCTTGGGTTCTAGACTAGGCTGTGCTTGGGGGACCATGGGAAGCCACCCTACCTTTATAAGCCCCATTCTCCTCACCAGGAAGTCAGCACAGATAATTCAAGAAGCTCACAATCATGTAAACCTGAGCTTCTAATCCTTTTGTAGCAGTCCTGCTTTCAGGCCTGCCGATCCTAAGCGCTGTATGAGATGAATCTGCAGTCCACTCTTAGAAGCAGGGCCCACCTTCACTGGCACCTTGACCAGCTTCTTTCCCCTCTACTTCTGCACTCTCTGCATGTGAGTTGTATCATCTTACAAACAATTCTAGCATCTCCCGTCCAATAGCCTCCTCTAAGACAACTTGATGCTTTCTTGGTTTAAACCGGAGGAGCCAGGTTACTGCCCTGTAGCTATTGTAGGGGACCCAGGCCCTCTTTTCTTTCAGTCTGAGTAATGCATCTCTTGCCCAAGTGACTGATACCAGCGGCTTTGCTTCATCTTCCCAGTAAGACCTTACCCCCTCTCTCACAGAGGGATCTGGCTTTACATTCTGGTCCCCCCTCACTGGGAGCCTGTTAATATGACTGTGTCTTAAACAATACTACAGAGTCCTTACGATATAATCACTGACAGTATCAGAGAGGTGCTTTCTTCTGCTATTTTCTAACTGTGAACTTGTGAGTGTAGCTTAGCTATCCTTCATGGGAAAGGATAGTTTGTATACATTTGTGTGCCCAACTTCTAAAATAAACGTGGATTATTCTCACCTGTCTAACAGACTGTGGGCAGCTGTATTGTAAACCCCAAAGCTACTGAGATCTCTTTCCCCTGATCTTCACCATAAAATAATGGGAGTGATAATCAAGCCAGACATTGGTGAGCCTTTCCTCATAGACCTGGATTCTTACTGTTCTCTTCAGAAATGATATAAGGTCTTTGGGGTCCCAGACTGTTTTCTCTACATTGGTGTGTTGAATTATACTGAGAGTACCTGTGGGATGAATTATGAGAGTTAATTCTATATGATAACTGTTGATGATTTGGTACTGGTTCTGGTGCATGGAGGGTTAGAAGATTGAGATTTTAGCCTCAGTTTTATGTTTTGTATTAAGTCTGTGAACTTGGGAAGGTTACTTAACTTTTTTGGGCTGTCATTTCCTCATATGTATAGTGGGGGTTGTAATACTTGTTCTGCTTACTGCATAGGATTGTTCACCGTGGTTATATGAAATTGTGTGTATATGGAAATACTAAACACATGTAATATGGTAGTCGGAAATCTGCTGATAAATTCTTAGTTTGAGAAATACTTTGTAAAAGATGACCCAGAAGGAGGAGAACTGATAATTGAGTGTTTACTATGTACCAAGCATCACTTTTGAAAATACTTTATAAATTCAGGGTAATGGTAATTGCTGGGGAAAAAGAGAGGAGAATAGCATCAATTGAATCTATCATGTTTTATTCTTGGGGAAAAAATCTGAAACAAGAATGGCAAAATGCTAGAATTCAGAAGATCTAAATAATGAGTACATGGGTATGGTGTTCGCTCTGTCAAGCTCTGTAAATTACAGAAATATTTCATAACATTTTAAAAATAAAGTATCACCTTTTGACAAGATAAAATAAGTGTTTCTGTTGGTATAGTTGTGTATCTTGGAGAATCATACATAAAAATTAATGTGTAATACCATTTTCATGAGTATGGAAACAGGTTATTCACATATTTAAATAGCTAATGGGGTTTTTTGTGATCAAATTTTATTATGTTATGTTTTATTTCCACAGGTTTATAAAGTTCTGGTCTCAGTGGGCAGGAGTGAGTGGTTTGTCTTCAGGAGATATGCAGAGTTTGATAAGCTTTACAATACTGTAAGTAATAGTCTACAAGATTGTTATTTAAGACAAAACAGGGGCCGGCCCTGTGGCCAAGTGGTTATGTTTGCGTGCTCCGCTTCGGTGGCCCAGGGTTTTGCGGGTTTGGATCCTGGGTGCGGATGAAGCAGCGTCTCACATGCCACAACTAGAAGGACCCACAACTAAAATATACAACTATGTACTTGGGTGATTTGGGGACAAAAAGCAGAAAAAAAGAAAAAAAAAAGATTGGCAACACTTGTTAGCTCAGGTGCCAATCTTTAAAAAAAAAAAAAAGACAAAACAGCTGAGAAAACTCCAAAATAAGAGAGATTTATGTAGATGATTAAATTAAATTTATGTATATATCAGACAAGCAGAAAAGAGTAAGAGAGTCTTCAGAAGCATCCTAACTTTGGAATTTTTGGCAAAAAGGGGAGAGAGGGAGCCAGCCCTGATGGCCTAGCGGTTAAAGTTCAGCACACTCTGCTTCGGTGGCCTGGGTTTGGTTCCTAGGCCTGCAACCGCACCATTCATCTTTCACTAGCCATTCTGTGGCAGTGACTCACAGAGAAGAGCCAGAAGAACCTACAACTGTGTACAGGGGTTTTGAGGGGGGAAGGAAGAAAAAAGGAGGAAGATTGGCAACAGATGTCAGCTTAGGGCAAATCTTCTCCTGCAAAAAAAAAAAAAAAAGGTAGATAGGGACTGTCACGAAGTTCCAAATAAACTATTGAAGATATGAAAACTAGATGTGCAGTTTAAAATACATTTTGTTGTCACAGAATATTAGAAATAAATTCTTTTGGGGCCAGCCCCGTGGCTGAGTGGTTAAGTTCACACGCTCTGCTGTGGCGGCCCAGGGTTTCACCGGTTTGGATCCTGGGCGCGGACATGGCACCACTCATCAAGCCATGCTGAGGTGGCATCCCACATGCCACAACTAGAAGGACCCACAACTGAAAATATACAACTATGTACCGGGGGGCTTTGGGGAGAAAAAAGGAAAAAATAAAATCTTTAAAGAAGAGAAAGAAGGAAAGAAAGAAAGAAATTCTTTCTATCTACCTCTCTGATAATTGTTAATCATCATGTTATGTCTGGTTAAATTGCCCAGCTATTAGCTTTAGGTCTGAAAGTCTGTCATAAGGCTGTCTTCCTTCCATAGTTTCAGTCTTAGTTAGAAATAAGTCTTAGGTTCTAGATTTTAAGTAGCTAACACAGGTGAAGTGAATATTGACTTTCACAAGTTCTAATATTACCTGAGGGGGTGAGGTCTAAGAGATCATTAGTCTATAACTTTTAGTTATTATTCTTAATCCAGTGTCTGCAGTTACAAATACTTTCTCAAGTAGAAAGCATGAGCGCCATGATCATTACGACACATCAGGCCAGATCTTACACAGGGACCCAGGTTTGTGGAGGGTGTTGCCTTTAAGGTCATGCATATTTAGGAGGCCAAAGAACACCTCCTGAGTCAATTGTTGGAGACCCTAGATTATTAAGATAGCTCAGGATTCCAAGCTTTGCTTCAGTCAAGAAAAAAAGGAATTGTGCCTCAACTCCCAAGTTCCAATTTCTTCTGCTCTATCTGAGAATAAATAGGAATCTCAGTGTGTCATTATTTAATGAATGGTAGATGACTGGACATCCTCTGGAAAAAATGTTTTATATTTACAAAGGTCATTTAAAAAAATTTCTTAACTGTGTTCCTTGATTTTAAAAATAGGGTTAGATAGGTATACAAGTCTGTGGGTTATCACTTGTAAGATATTTTAAATAATGGAGGAAGTTAAGCATATCTCACTTAAGAGATAAACTACTTCCTAAATGGGCCAGAGTGAACGAAGCCACGTCTATCTGCACAGCTTCCTGTGTTTTGTTAGGTCATGAAAGTTCGGCTTCTGATTTATCTCTGTTTGGTGTTTCGCTATATTTGTATTTGTTCCAAAGAATATTAAAATGCTTTGCTGAAAAAAGAAAAAAAAAATGCTTTGCTGATTGAAATTGAACTTTTAAAATAATACTGCAATTTTTTGAATGGCATTTATTTTTTTCTATCTAAAATTAATACGTAATACAATCAAATTTTCTAGAAAATCTGGAAAATAGAGGAAAGTAAAACTAGGTTAAACTTAAAAATGATCTATAATGTTGCTACTCAGAGATAACTGTAATACTTGACTGTATTTTCTTCTGTCCTTTAGTTTTTCTTGAATGCACATACAAGTGAACTTACTATAGATAGTTTTAAATATTGCTTAATCAAAGGATATCGAGACACTCTTTTTTTGACTGTAAGTGAAGTCGCACTTTTGAAACAAAGTAATACCCAGTGTGAATTTGTACATGAGAATATCTTCTGTAATTTTTTAGTTTTTTTTTTTAAAGTGGTTTATATTGGAGGCTGGGTATGAACTGTTAGCTCTATTTGAAATTCTTGGATACCATTATATACCCGATCTTTTGTTTTTTGGCTATCTTTATTTTATTTATTTATTTATTTTGAGGAAGATTAGTCCTGAGCTAACTGCTGCCAATCTTCCTCTTTTTGCTGAGGAAGACTGGCCCTGAGCTAACATCCATGCCCACCTTCCTCTACTCTGTATGTGGGACGCCTACCACAGCATGGGTGCCAAGCGGTGCCATGTCCACACGCAGGATCCAAACCAGAGAACCCCGGGCAGCCTAAGCAGAATGTGCGCACTTAAGCACTGCGCCACCTGGCCAGCCCCATGATCATCTTTTTTTTGAGAATTGTACAAATCTGACTAAACCTGTCAGGATACCTGGGTATACTCAGGTAAAAATCACAGGATGGTAAAATAACACGTGGACGCCTGCACACAGATGGTTTATGTGAACTTCTTAGATAAGATCAGATTTTGTTCAGTGGGTTATTAGTAACTGAAAATTTGTGATTTCTTTTTGTATTTTGCTTAAAAGGTTATGTGGACCAGATTTACCTTCTGAGCATGTTTTCTTTTGTAGAACTGATAATAAGAAGGAGTGTAGGGGATGCCATCTAGAAACTCAGTCTGGAGATGTGCATGCGTGAAAAGCTTAGCATCCTCGTGATGGTTCATGATTAAAATAGCTGGAGATTAATTAGGTGGAGTGTTAATATTTGAGTATAAGTAGAAAGGTAGAAGGAAAGCTTGTTTGGGGCACTGCCCTCACCGTGATCAGTTTCGCCCTCTCTTCCCATCAAACACTCTATCTTAAGCTTTTTGCAGCAAATTTTTTCTTAATATGTAGTTAAGTTTTTGTCATCCATCTCCCTCATCTTTCCTGAATTTCTATTCCTTTTTTTCTTTTTCTTATTTCCCCATTTTCTGTGTCTACTTCTCTCTTTGTATATAACTTCCAGTTCTCCCTCCTGTGGCAAGGGGCATAGAAGAAAACAGGAAAATGGTATCAGTTATGTTCTTTGAAACTACAGAAGTGAGGTTAAACCTGGACTGGATTTTCTAAGTTTGAAAACACACATTCTTTCCGTATGCTCCTTTTAGCATAAAAGAAAAAACAAAAAGTAAAATTTCCAACTTGTAAGCATTTTAATTGTCAGTTTAAATGTGTTTTTGATGACTGTAGTTTGCATTTTAAGACTTTTTATTATAGAAATTGTTGAATACATACAGAAGTAGAAGGAATGGTACAAATACAGAAAATAATACAGTGTACCATCCAGCTTCAACAATTACCAATACATGGGCATTCTTGTTTCATTTCTGTTCCTAGCTAGCTCCCTGTAATTTTTTTTTTTTTTTAAGTATGCTTTTTGGTGAGGAAGATTGGTCCTGAGCTAACATTTGTTGCCAGTCTTCCTGTTTCATTTTGTTCTCCCCGAAGCCCCGGTACATAGTTGTATATCCTAGTTGTAAGTCCTTCTAGTTCTTCTACATGGGAGGCCACCACACCATGGCTTGATGAGCGTGTGTGTAGGTCTGTGCCTAGGATCCAAACCGGTGAACCCTGGGGCACCGAAGCGGAACATGTGAATTTAACCACCAAGCAACTAGGTCAGCCCCCAGCTCACTGATTTTGAAGCACATTTCAGACATCATATCATTTTGCCTGTAAATATTTTAGTATATATCTCTAAAAAGATAAAGATTCTTTAAAAATGCATACACATACACTCACACACAATACCATCATCACATCTAAAAGTAATTAACAATAATGTCTTAATTTGAAATATTCAGTCGGTGTTTATATGACTGCTTGCTAAGTCTATGAAGTGTCTTTTTAATCACTAAGTTTCCCCCTCTGCCTCTCTTTTCTTTCCTTTACAATTTTTTGTTGAAAAAACAGGGTAATTTGTCTACAGACTTTTCAGTCTGGATTTTGCTGACAGCATGCCCATGATGTAGAGTGATTAATACATTCTTCTGTTCTTTGTATTTCTTTCTTCTTTTTTTTTTGTTTGAGGAAGATTAGCCCTGAGCCAATACCTACTGCCAATCCTCTTCTTTTTGCTGAGGAAGACTGGCCCTGAGCTAACAACCATGCCCATCTTCCTCTACTTTATATGTGGGACGCCTCCCACAGCATGGCTTGACAAGTATTGCCATGTCCGCACCTGGGATCCAAACTGGTGAACCCTGGGCTGCCAAAGCAGAACGTGCGCACTTAACTCCTGCGCCACTGGGCCGGCCCTTGTTCTTTGTATTTCTTGTCACTTGATAGTTAGATAGATAGTTTGTGTATGTGTGTGGGTTTTGGCATCAAGTTTATAGTAAAAATACAGTAATCCCCCTTTATCCATGGGGGATACATTCCAAGACCCTCAATGGATGCCAGAAACCCTGGATAGTACCAAACCCTATGTATACTGTGTTTTTTCCTATACATACATACCTGTGATAAAGTTTAGTTTATAAGTTAGTCACAGAACGAGATTAACAGTGGTAACTTCTCTTTGGCATATCCAAATTGCCAGCATTACTACTCTTGTGCTTTGGAAATGTTATTAAGTAAAATAAGGGTTACTTAAACACAAGCACTGCTCTACCACCAGTCAGTCTGATAAATGAGATGGGCAGGTAGTGTCTACAGCATGGATATACTTGACAAAGGGATGATTCACGTCCTGGTTGGGAAGGAGCGGGACAGCAAAAGATTTCATCACACTGCTCAGAACAAAGCGCAACTTAAAACCTATAAGTTGTTCATTTCTGGAATTTTCCATTTAATATTTTTGGACTGGGGTTGACCTCGGGTAACTGAAACCATGGAAAGTGAAACCGCGCATATAGGGGGCACTGCTGTAGGCATTAATCTGTTTTTATGACTTTACTGCCCTAAATTTAATTTCTTCAGGGCCAAGTGATTCTTTCTCTGGGGATAAGCAAATCTGATAAATAAATGCATCAGAATGCTAGAGCAGAGGGTATTAAAGCAAAATTCATCAACTTTCTTAGAAAACAATTGTCAGTCTACTCATAGAGAGAGAACACAAAGATCACATCTTCTCCTGAGGTAATAAATGATGAGTAACAAGTATTCAAAACCTGTACTCCAGATTCTAGTCTAAGTCTATTAGATATAAATATTTCCTTTAAACCTCGTAACAAATTTGTAAGATAAGTGCTAAAATTATCCCCATTTTATAGACAAGAAAACTGAAGCATGGAGATGTTCAATAACTTATGTACGGTCACAAAGATCCTAAGTGTTTTATTGGGACAAAAGGATGATTAGTCAGACTAATGGTATTTTATCGGTCTAATTTAATATACATTTGATCACGATATATTTAGAATTGTGTCTTATGATGGATTTTCTTGAAAATCAGATTATATTTTGTTTTGGTACCTGCATAACTAGAAGACTTATAAAATTAAGTTCGTATAATGTTATTTTTAAAATTCTAGTTAAAGAAACAGTTTCCTGCTATGGCCCTGAAGATTCCTGCCAAGAGAATATTTGGTGATAATTTTGACCCCGGTAAGTGCTAACATGTAGACCAGCTGTAAGTGATTATTGAAGTTTGAAGGCGTAGTTACGCTTTCATTGCGCTGTATAGTAGCACAGGACTTGACAAAGCTCCTTGACTCATGCTGTTTGGAAACAATGCCTCAGGAAGGTTCTTACTGTGTACCAGGCATTGTTTTAAACATTTTACAAGTTTTAATTCATTCACTCCTCACAAAAACCCTTTGAGGTGGGTGTCATTATTATCATCACTATTTTATAGATGAGGAAGCTGAGGCACAGTTAGGTTAATTAATTTGCCCAGTGTCATATACAGCTAATAAACGTCAGGTTTGGAAGTTAAATTCAAGCAGTCTGGCTTCAGATAAATTTATCAATCATTAAGGATAATTTGAGATACTTTTCTAACCATGAAGGACATTCTTTGTTACATCCAGAAACATTTATTAAACATTTACTCTGTACTCAGCACTCTGCAGACCTCTGAATGGGATACCAAGAAAATGTCCTGTTGTTCACCCTTGGGGAGCCTCTTGTTCACCCTCAGGGGTCTGGAGCCTGTTTGTCTGAAGCCTCAAGCCTGGAACTTTTCACTAGAATCCAAGAAATCTATCTAGGTCACAAATGGCTACTTACAGAGAGACAGAAGTCCCCTTATCCACCAGAAATCCTATCAGAAAAGTCATCTATCTGTGCCACGGGTGAATCTTGACAAGCTAGAGCACTCTCCCTCCTCGCTGTATTACTTCCCTAACTAATTTGCTTGTAACCTTGTAACCCATTAAACCAACGATTCCTTACTTGTCTGCTTTCTTGGTCACTACTCAAGGTGTAAGCTCTCAAATCCCTTATCTTGACTGTGCTTCCTCTCTGCAACCTAACCTTATACCATTCCTTTCCCTCCCAAACCTTTTCACTGTGCCCTGTGGAATTCTGCCTACGATTAACAAACTCCTATTTATCATCCTATCTTTTTCATATTTCTTTCATATTCTTGCCTTAATTAAAACTTAGTTTCCCCCCTGAGGCTGCTAGATTATTTCCTGGAGCCCTCTCAACTAGAGACTTTATTCATTTACGCTTTGTGAACCTCGAGATTGGAGAGGGTTCTCACTTCCTCTATTATATGTAGAATTTTTTCTCTTGGGAGAATTTAGCACACTTCATTGTAATTGTTGTCTCTTTTATCTGACGGTAAATTTTATGAAGATGAGTACTTTGTCTTTTTTATTGATTTATGGTGCCTGGTAAATACTAGATTCTCAATATATATTACTTGAATACGTGAATCTATTAATAAAGAAAAGACTGAGTTGGCACAACAGAGCCAGATTATACATTGCATAGAATTGGTTCTATAGGCCAGTGATTTTTGTACTCTTGTTTTGTTTTTAGCCACAGAACACTTTCTTCTGAGTGAAATATTATGCAGAAATATTGTGTGTAGAAAACATAAAAACAGAGCTGCTTCGTTGGAACAGCAGTGAAGTATGTCTGTGGAGCACAGTTTGAAAAATATCTTTATGGGAAACCTGTGGGCCTTGGAGTCATTTGAGTGAAGTGAAGACATGCTGTGAAACCAACAGTGTATAATGTATAGTTGGCATAGCAGAGAGAAGAGATAAGATAGAGACTGGGAGACTGGTTAAAGAATATTCCAGTGGTCCTTGCATTAGATAATGAGAGCTAAATGGGGCTAAAGATTGAGCCATATGCAGGAATGCTTTTAATGAAAAATCTGTAAGAAATCTTGGTGATTGCTTAGGTAAAGGAGACATATAGAGAAGAGAATCAGAAATAATTGGAAGTGCCAGGCCCGGTGAATGAAAGAATTAGTTAATGTGAAGTGGCAGAAAGACATTTAAGAGGAATCAGACTGCGTGTTAGTGACAATATGAGACTTGAACTCAGGTTGGAGTTCATAGAGCCCTTAGTTGAACCCCAAAGACATCATTTCATCAAGGGAAGAAGGCCAAGAGATGAAGACCTGCACCATTGCTGCTTCATTGTTAAAGGCAGAGTATCAGACCCAGTGCCCTGTGGTATTTATGTTTTGGTGGATTAATAATTTGATACTAAAATTGATTTTTATTGGAGAACAATTTGAAATCAATCCTGAGTGTATTGTATGTGACTTGGCAACAGTGAAATAGACTGCGTGTCACAGAGCTCTTAGAAAGCTCTTCACTGGGGGGATAGATTCGAATCTAAGTCATCCTCAAAAAACCAAAGATTGATAAGATGCTCATTTGATTAGGCTTTGGGGAAACAGGCATTCTCATATTTTGCTGGTGGGAATACAAAGTGGTACAATCCATACGGAAGGGAATTTGGTAATATTCAGCAAAATTATATATGCATTTCACTTTGACCAAGAAATCACATTTCTAAGGGTCTTTCCCAAAGATAAACTGCATATGAAATGATGTACATACAAAACTGTCGTGACACTATTTTTAATAGAAAAAACTGGAAGCAACTGGAATATCCTTCCAACATTGGAATATGATGCAGCTGTAAAAAGGAACAAAAAAGCTCTTTGTTCCTTACTTTGGGGTGATCTCCAGAATACACTGTTCCGTGGAAAAAACAAAGTGCAGATGTCTATAGTGTATATTTTTTTTGTGTAGGAAAGAGTGTGGGGATTCAAAAGGAAATAATGAAACAGTAAATCAAAAACTAAAAACTAGTGACTTTGAGGAGGAGGGAGAGGCCGGTGGGAGGTAACAGGGGTAGAAGTTAGATGTCCCTACATGAATCTTGTTTATAGCTTTGACTTTAGAACCATGTACATATTTTAAACAATTTAAAAAAAATGATAAAATGCAATAATAAAACAATCTCTAGAACAATTGAAAATAAACTGAAGGAAAAAACCTAACTGTATTTTGTTTGGTGGTGTAAACACATGGAGAATAATTATTTTAAATGACTTTAAAACACAGAATTTCAGCTGTATATTCCTCATGGGATATATGTTAAGGACCAAAAATGTGCACAGAAATTTTACACTGCATTCAACAGTCTTATTGTTAAAAATATAGAGTTAGTATTTTGTAATTATGCTAATATCTTGGGAACTAAGATTTTAAGCAGAGGAAGAAATAGAAATATAAAACCAAAGAGTTTTAGTAAAAATCCTATGATTTTTAACTTGATTTGGAAATATAGTATGAAATCATATTTATTTTTCTCTTTCCAAAACAATACATATTCCCTAGCACTCTCCCCTGGAAAAGCCTAAAAACAGTAATGAAGTAAGTAGCAGTGAACACCATCCATGCTAGCATCCATGCTGTAATCTCTAAATGCCCTTTCCCCCTTAAAGGAATCAGAGTTCCATGAAAAAATGATGATTCCAGATCCAAGCAAGAAATGTGCAAGATGGTCCTAGGATGTCTTGACTGAAAGCAAGGGAGCTGTACAAGATTACTGAGGTTTTATCAAAAGGACACAGGAGCCCAGTTGATGGGACTTTCACTGGCCATGGATGGGCCAGTTAGAGCTTGATGAAAGAAATTGCCCTTTTTACTTCACTCATGTTTGACAGTCGTTGTGCAGAGTGTTTCTGTACATCTTTCTGAGTTCCTATGCTGCATCTTAAGTCCACGTCTTCGCTTTCTTTTTCTCATTTCTTTATTCTTGTTGCCAACCTTTGTAAGATAAGTTTTACATAGACAGATTTTTAGGATTGTTTCTGCCTATACTTTTTGAAGTTAAAATTTCATTTTGAATTTAAAGATCTTTCTATAGAATACACACAGAGATAGCTATACTTTTTATATTCTAAATAGTTTAATATCAAACCTTTTGCTGATAGGATCCTGAGGTCAATATAAAAACTTTTTTTGCAGTTTTAAAAAAACAAGATTATTTTATCTTTATTATTGAAAAATAAAATTACAAAGTAATAAAAACAATTTGAGTTAAATATAGGATGGGATATATGAAATTTAGAGACTACAAATGCTAGAGTGTATAATTGCTTGCTCAGTGTTTTATTTATCTGTTCACAAACATCAATTAAGTACCTTCCAAGACATTGTGTTAAGAGCTCAAGAAAAAAAATTTTTGAGGGCATGATCCTTGCCTTCAACAGCTCACATAGAAAGCACTTTTATTTCTCAGTTTTAGCCTTTACTAATTGAGGAGAAATAGGTTTGTACAATATAAAAAGACAACTCCGCATTATTATTCTAGTCTTTTATTCTATTATTAGATTATAGAATCGTTACTATGTATAAAATAGTTATTATTCTAGACTTTCTACCACCTAGCTGTTTATAAGACTTGGTGCAGGCACCGTCTCAGGAAATTCTTCTTAAGATCTAATCTCTAGGTGAAGTTAGGAACAGTCTTCTCTGCTCTCATAGCAGCTTGTGAATTCCTCTTTGTTACTACCTTTAGTGTGCCTGAGTGTAGTTATTTGTTTAAATTTGTCTTCCACCAGAATCTGAACTTCTTGAGGGTTGGTACCTTGTCTTAATTAAACGTTTTTGCATTTCTGGTGCCTTGTACACTGCCAAATGATGAGTGAACAAATGAATGCATGTACGCCATTTCAACCAGTCATTTATTTTGGAAAGCCTACTTAATATTAGGTTAAAGATATTAAGTATCACTTATCATATAATTTAAACTTTGAAATAATTGAAGATCCTGAATTAGGCACGTTAATTTTGTTAGCTAGTCTTGCTCTTTTTTTTTTTCTTCTTTTTTGACTGACCATCACAAAATGTTATAGCTGGAAAGAGACCTTACACATCATCTAATCCTTTCCCCTGCTTGACAGACGAAAGAAAGGAGGAGTTTGCGGTTATAAAACTGGCCAGTGGCACAAGTGAGACTCAGAATTACATCTTAGACTCTAACTCCAGTGTTCTTTCACTGTAGCAGGCTCTTTTTTTAAAATACTGCTACTATTCTAATGTAGTATATAATTAATAATTATTTATAGTAATTAATAATACAATATACCGTAATAATAATAGTGGCAGTAGTAATGATGGTAACTGTGCTGTTGAGTTCATAACTATAAGGTGGTTTCTTTTAGCTTTATTTCATAGATGAGGAAAATAGAGACTCAGCAAGGTTAAGCCACTCTCCCAAGCCACACATAATATGTGGCAGAATTAGACTCATCCAGGTTTGTTTGCTTCTCTTATCTCTTTACTGCCTAATTTATGGATGGTGCCTTTAAAAACAAAATTCACAATCATTTACGTGTGTTTTATTTTAAAATTACTTGTTTGGAGCATTACAAAAATCTTACCCTGTATCCTAATCCGAAAGGTGTGATTAAGACTAAAACATCTGTGTGGTCCCTGCAAGCTCTAAATGTCCTTTGGTTATGAGTGGAATCAGGTCGCTCTGGCCATCAGTAGCAGTGTTAGGACTAAAACCCAAGGTCTCCTTGAGTCAGAGGTTGACGATTTTTCCCTGCCCCACGGTATTGGGGATTGTCTCTTCTTGGGTGATTTTTCTTGAAGCAATGAAATGAGAGAAATCTGTATAGGTCAGTTTCATACTCCTTCTGCAGACTAAACCTTCTGTTTTATTGTCCAAGCATTACATTCTTTTCAGTCTCTAATTGAAATTTCTTTTGAATTACAACAGATACATTCACGTAAGTTCTTCATTGGAGAGATCTGTAAAAATATATATCACCAACTTTAATTTTTAAAGATAATATGTCAGCCTTATATAAATTCTTGGAATTTATCCTGTAATGGGCTGGTGTGCATTTTAGTCTTACCTGGAATTTTTCTTGGATATTTGCATGCTTAATACTGATTTAAAAATAAGCTCAGAATTACCCCTAAATTCTGACTACTACTGGACTTCTTGTTTCGTTGCTGACCTCTTTTCTTTATCTTCTTGTATAGGGCTTTCCATAGGGCTTTCCAAACCGTTTAAAGCCAGTAATGAAATGGAAAGTCTAGTAGCACTTAGTGCAGCAAGGGCATAGCTCACTGAAGAAAGGAAATTACTCTCTTTTCACAGCTGATCTCCCAGTGTACAATGTACCTTCAGTAAGTATCTGCAGAACAATTTAAAGCTGCTTCTGTGTAATCATTAGATTTTCTTTAAATCTCTCAAATGTAGTCATTCATTTTAATTCTCCCTCCTAGGTTACTCACTTAGTCCAGTTCCTAAAAAATAATTGTCTTTCAAGTACAGTTTTTAATATAAATCTCACATATGCTTTACTGTCTGGTGACATAAAGAATGCCCTTGGAAGAGCTTTATAAAGTAACTTCCTGAAATTCTTCAAGAAATTCACAGTTGAACAAGAAGAAAGTACTATATGCGTCTGGATCTAAGAGACTAGATCTAATCTATGTTTGTCTTTTTATAGCCATACCTTACATTTAAGAAATGAAAACCTACATGGCTGGAAACAACCCATAATTTTGGTGACAAACACAATACATTAAAACCTTTATTGAGTAGAAATGATTTTGCTAAACCAAAAGTCACTATTAAGTTGAATATCGTTTATAGGTTTTTATCAAGATGTTCACCATTTTGAGACACTCTTTCAAGTCTCCTGTTTTTTCAATTTTTAGAGTATATTTCTTAAGGATTAGGGTTTAGGATGATGACTTTTTGACCCCCCAACAACGAATAATAATGATAACAAAAATAATAATGGCTAAAGATTGTGCTCTTTCCATGTACCAGGTGTACTACTATAAACTTATATGTATTGTCTCAGTCCTATAACAGCACTATGAGGTAGAAATGTTGTTATTATCCTCATTTTACAAGTAAGGATTTAAGTCTTAGGAAGGTTCAAGGTCAGTTAGTAGCAGAGACAAGATATTTGAGTAAAGTTTTCTAATTCTAAGAAACCTTTGTGCTTTACCTTTACTGCTAAACTGCTGTTGCGTGAGCCTCAGTTATCAACACTCAAAACACTTTGAAGATGCTGGACAATTACTTGTTAGGAAAGTGTTCCAGTGTATTTTTCAAGGGGTTTTTTAGCAGCAGGAGTTTTTTAGCAGCATAGTTTTGGTGGTTGATACTCAATTAACCAGTTAATCACCGTTCCCTAGTTATAAGGATTTCCAGTAATTCTTGTGTCTTTAAAAGATTAGTATGATTTTCAGTCATCAGTGTCATAGTGCTAATTTTTATTCATTACCTGGTAGAACATGAGGAGTTGGACAAAGCAAAATGCCTTGCAAGTTTTATAGTGAGTCTATTTAGAACCTAAAATAGGCACTTTTTTGGAGAATTTTCTTTTGGGAGATATGTTATCTGCTATATTTTAATTTTATAATCGTATTTATGGATTTAAAAAATAGATATTTCTAAGTATTCGTTATTGTATATCAGGAAACATGACTTAAGAAGTAGCTTCTTAATCAAAATTCAGTATTTTGTGCTTGTCTATTCTTATATAACTGTATTGATCATAATTATGTAGTCTGACACAAATAATCCTAATAGCTTATGTCTTTCTTAACAGATTTTATTAAACAAAGAAGAGCGGGACTGAATGAATTCATTCAGAATTTAGTTAGGCATCCAGAGCTTTACAACCAGTAAGTAATTCTCATAGTATTATAAAGAGGCACTGAAACCAAACCTAAGAATATTGACTAAGCTACTGATACAGATTTTACACGTTCTATGGAATGTTGTCTTGCTATGTGTGTTTGTAAAATCGTCCTCGAGCATTTTCCCTTGGTGTTCTTCACTCGTTTTCCCTCCGTAACTCAAGGCCCTAGTTGTTTTCTTTCTTCCCTTTGTACTTGAATTAGTTTTGTAGATTAAACTTGAAGGAAATTTGCATAGCACACAGTTAAAACATTTTGCTAATTATTTGATGTTATATTTATTCATGTATTCAAAAAGGATTTATTAAGTACCTGTTGTGTGCATGGAGAATACAAAGAGAAAGGAGTGTTGTCCCTGCCTTCCAGAGGCATAGGCTCCCAGTCTAGGAGGAGAGACAGATGTATAAACAAGCTGTTAAAGCTAGGGAAGTTTTATGATAGAGCTGCTAGAAGATTACAGAGAAAAATGTGACCGGCTCTTCTTGGGGAAGGTCAAAAAAGGCTTCATGGGGCTTAAAGGATGTGCAGTCACTTAAGCCAAAAAGGAAGAGCATTCGAGGCAAAGGGAGCAGTTCGTGTAACAGAGTCTACAAAAAGCCTGAAATGTTCAGGACGCTTAAGTATTAACATTTCATGGTGACTGGAACACAGGTTTTCAGAAAGGAGATGAGGCTGAAGGAGTTTGGCAAGGGTTGGACGCACGTGCCACCACATCTTGTTCCACCTGGGGTGATGTTATCCCTCAACCCAGACGAGGCTTCCAGTGCTTCTCAAAACAGCATTCCAGGCAGCCACTTAAGATGCGGGTTCTTTCCTGTCCCTGTATGTCTCGTGCTAATGAGTTTAAACTTCCTTCTGTAGCCCAGCAGCTCCCAGTGAAGGGAGGAGAGCAGGTCATATCAGAAATTCCTCGGAACGTTTAGGTAGATCCGTGGTTTGAGATGTTTTTCTTATTTTTTTGTCTGTTATTTGGTTCACAGGTATTTGTGATATTTATTATGATCTGTAATTTACGTATCTGCTACTCACATTGTTTTGTATAAAGTATTTGTACTTGTATAAAGTATTGTATTTTAAGAAGAAATAAAGGAGACAAAGCAAAATATCTGGGGAGCTTTTCCACAGCTCACCTGTCTGTAGATCTAAAGGTTGCCTTCTAGACAGTGATGCAGACATACACACTTTAACAGTCTTTCAGAATCACGACATTAAAGGACTGTATTTTGTAGCAATTGTGCTAAAAACAGTGATGAACATTTCTGTAGTTCTTTACAGTTTACAGAGGGCTTCTACCTTCTGAGCAGGTCCTCTGACCTTTTTTAACTTACTTAATTTAATTTACTAAACTACTAAAATACTAGAACCAGACCTCCTCTGACCAAGGTCTTCCACGCAGTGCTCTGGGCTTCCCGTGATGCTCACAGGTAGAACAAGGGTCGGGGACAGGTGGGGCACCTTCGGGAACTCCGGCATTAGCCAGGGCACTGAAGAGCAGGTGCCCTTCCACTCAGGGCCTCCAGCAGGTGGCAGAGAGGCACAAAATTGGGGAGGATCTTTGAACTCAGGCTTCTGCATAAGATGTGGTTCTCAGCAAGGAGACTTTTACTCTTTGGCTCTTTGTGTTATTATTTTTATAAACATTATGCCTTTTCCCTAGGACAAATTCTGTGTTATCTTCAGCTTAGATCTACCTTCTAACCTTTAATTTTTGCTGTATGCACTTGAGATTACTTCAAATTGGCAGGTTACTGGCTTGTTTGAAATATAATTCGTACATTGAAAGTTTGAATTTGTCTCCTCCTTTGACAGAGCCTCACATAGAATAAATTTCTCCTGGTGTTTTTAACAGTGTTACTCAGAATCTCCAATATTATATATTAAATTCTGAATATTCATTCTGGACCTAGAAGTGTAGTATTATAAGGATGTTATATTCAGTATTAAAATTCAACTAAGTGCAATTTGATTATTTTAATTTTAACATTATACTATAAAATACACAATTCTTAAGTATACTACCCAAGTTACATACACATGGATCCTGTAACTACTACCATTCCATTTAAAGTAGAGGATATTTCTATCACCGCAAAAATAAATAGCCAAGAGTTTTCTTAAACTTAATTTTTAACTGACATTTTCTTTTTAATAAGAAGTGATATTTTCGTATTTTTCTTGATCTCGTCTGTTATTAACGGAACTTTATGTTCATGCTCTTCATTTGAACATCAAACTGTTCGTGAAATAGTGTAGGTTTAAGAGAGCAAGAAGACAAGCCAATCAGCAAGTGTGTCCTGAATACCTACTGTGGGCCTATTACTACCACACTGGGGAAATGTAATTCAAAAACAGCTTTACTTCAACAGGGAAAAGATTATTTTTAAATTGAATTTGTTGAAATTGAATTTACAAATCATTTAAAAACTGGAATGAAATATGTTAGTATTTCTCTGACTTCTGGATACAAGAAGGTTTTCTGAGCATATTGGCAGCGAATAATCTGTTACAAAGTAAAACCGTAACAAATTTGATTAATAAAAACTTTGACCTCCAAAAATTACAAGCAACATTAAAAACCGGAAAATGTGGAAGAAGTTTCCCATGATAGAGGACAACAGATAAATATACTTAGTGTAGAAAGAACTCATGCATATGATACACATTTAAGACACCAAAAGACAAAGCACATTAACAGTTTGCAAAAGAGAAGATACAAATGACTGATTAATTAGAGAAACTTGACATTTCCTTATCTATTTAAGAAATGTAAATGGAAGCAAAAATACCTTATTTTAGCTTTATTGTAGTATAACACATACAGAAAAGAGCACAAATCATGACTGTACAGCTTAATGACTTACCACAAAGTGAATGCATCTGAGGTGCCATCCCCCAGGCCAAGAAACAGACGTTAGCAGCCCCCCTTGAAGCCCGTCACATGCCTCTTTCAAATACTCTTCTTTCTCTCCTTCCCAAAGGTAATTACTCATTTGATTTTTAGCAGCGTAGATTAATGTGCCCTGTTTTTGAACTTTATATGAATGGAATCATACAGTACATATTCTCTTCTGACTTATTTTCAGCAATGTGAGAGTCATCTGTGTTGTTGCATATAGCTGTAGTTTGTTCGTTTCCATTGCTGTATAATATCCCATCGTATGAATATACCACAGTTTATCCATTCTGCTGATCATGGACATTTGAGTTGTTTCCGTTTTCTGGCTGTAATGAATAAAGTTGCGATTAACATATCTTTTGGTGTGCATGTGCAACCATTTTCTGATGGATAATGGAGTAGAATTTCTGTGTTGTAGGGTATGTATATGTTTAACCTTAGTGGTTAATGCTAAATAGTTTTCCAAAGTGATTGTACCAATTTACACTTCCACTATCAGTATATGAGGTCTCATTGCTGACCTCACCAACATTTAGTATTGTTAATCTTTTCAATTTTAGCTGTTCTGATGAGTGGGTAGTGGTATCTTATTGTTTTAATTTGCATTTCACTAATCACTAAGAAAATTGAGTACCTTCTCTTTAAAGTACTATTTTTCACTTATCATCAGAGATGCTAATGTAAACTGTAACATTTAATGCTAACCAAGGCTGGAAAGAGTCTTTAGGATGTTCATATATTGCTAAGAGAGTATAAATTGGTACAGCCTCTCTGGAAATTAGCTTAAGAAACTGTATTTAAAGCCTGAAATTGGTTTATAATTCAGACCAAATAATTTTATTTTTAAAAATCTGATTATCGTAGGTACAGTTCTAGTGTTATGCATGATGATTATCAATTGCAACATTATTTAAATAGTAGTGAAAATTGCATAGTAAAAAGTTGGAAGCCATCTATATATCCTAAAGTGAAACAATCATTGAGTAACCTTTAGTGGAACTATTGTACAACATCGTACGTGTATCAAAAGTGATTGTTTACAAAGAATTTTTAGCAACATGGTGAAGTGCTTATGATGTAATTTTTAGTGAGAAGTAGTAAAATAAAATACTTTAAATATAGCATGATCTTAACTGTGCAGGGAAAAAGATTGAAATAAAATATGCCAAAGTGTTAGTAGTAGTTGCCTCCGTATTGTAAGATTGTAGATTGCCACTCCTACCTTTAAAAAAATGTCTTGAGATGAAATTCATATTACATAAAATTCATCATTTTAACTATATTTTAAAGTGAACAGCTCAGTGGTTTTCAGTATAGTCACAATGCTGTATAACCATCAGTATCTTATTCTGTCACCCCAAGTCTAATCTAACAGTAACATCACCCCAAAAAGAAACTGTACTTTCAGATTTCCCCTTTCCCCCAACCCTTGGCAGCCACTAATCTACTTTCTGTCTCTCCGGATTTGCCTATTCTGGACATTTCATATAAATGGAATCATACATGTGTAACCTTTTTCATCTTCCTTTGTTCACTTAGCATAGAGTTTTTGAGATTCATCCATGTTGTAGCATGTGTCAGTACTTCATTCCTTTTCATGGCTGAATGGCATTTCCTTCTGTGGATGTGCCGCGTTTTGTTTGTCCATTCATCATTTGGTGGACATTTGGGTTGTATCTACTTTTTGGTTATTATGAATAATGCTGCTATGAACATTTGTTATGAGTTTTTATGTGAACACATGTTTTTATTTTTGGGTATATACTTGAGAATGGAATTGCTGCGTTATATGTTAACTCAGTGTTTAACTTTTCGAGGAACTGCCAAACTGTTTTCCACAGTGGCTGTACCATTTTACATTCCTACCACTCTCTTCCCTTTTTAAAAATTATTTTTCATCTTTCTGAATTTCTTACGAGTGTATATTATTTGTATTTAATTATTAAAAACAATTTTGGAAATCTTGTCATTTGTGACAACATGGATGGACATTTAGGGCATTATGCTAAGTGAAATAAGTTAAATAGAGAAAGATGAATACCATATGAACTCACTTATATGTGGAATCTAAGAGGAAGAAAAAAAGAGTTAATAGATACAGAGAACAGATTGGTAGTTGCCGGAGGGGTGGTGGGTGAAATGGGTGAAGGGGATCAAAAGGTATAAACTTTCAGTTATAAAATAAAGAAGTGATGGGATGTAAGGTGCAGCATGGTGACTATAGTTAATAATACTTTATATTTGAAAGTTGCTAAGAGAGTAGGTCTTAAAAGTTCTCATCACAAGAAAAAAATTTGTAACTATTTAAAATGAATAGTCCATTTTTTTCTCTTCATCCCCGTTTTTTCATCCCCGTTGTTGGTACCCATTTGAATATGTTTGTTAGATGTCTTTGGATATCTCTTTATTGACTGTTGCTTTGTATCTGTGAGTATTTGATAGATATACATAAATAGTACTGTGCTCTAGTGCCTTGTTTCTGACTGCTGACTGTATTCTCTGTAGGCAGGTACCAGAGCTTGCTTACTCATTTCCCTAGTGGTAGCTGGCTGTTTGCTTCTGATTCACTACTACAGAGAATATTGCAATGAGTATCCTAGTTACATGTCTTTCACTAAACCTGTACATGATTTTTTCTGGGGTTTATTCCCAGAACTGAAATTTCTGCGCCTAGGGAAAATGCATACAGTTTCACCAAATATTGCCAGATTGCTTTTCAGAAAAGTTGCCTCATTTTACCTTCTTACCAGTAATACGTGAGGGTGTCCTTTCCCTATATCCCTACCAACTTTTGGTATTACCTATCTTTCTAATTTTTGCCAATTAATGGACATAAAGTAGATCTCATTATTGTTTTAATTTGTATTTTTCTGATTATTAGTGAAGTGGGGCATCTTCATAAATTTCCTTACCATTTGGGTTTTTTCTTCTATGAACTGTCTGTTTATAGCTTTGCCCATTTGTCTTCTGGATTCTGTATATTTTTTGTTAGTTTTCTTATTCTTTTTATAATAATGAATATTAATGGATTGTGTTTGGCTTTCTTACTGTAAATGCTACTATAGTTACTTTTATTTTCGTGTTAAAAGGGAGAAGAGCTGTAGAAATACAAAGTCATAATAAAGTTAATTTTTGTTTTTAGTCCAGATGTCAGAGCATTTCTTCAAATGGACAGTCCAAAGCATCAGTCAGATCCATCTGAAGATGAGGATGAAAGAAGTACTCAGAAGGTAGTAAGAGGAATTGTATTTTTTAACAGAAAAAAATACCATTCCCCAAAGATGAAATTATTGGCAACTCTAGGACAACGTTACTTAAAATGAAGTAATTTCATCCATTATAGATTTTCTACTGTGTAGAATACATAGAAACAAATGCATATCCCTCTTACTGATTACTCTTTCTTATAAATTTATAGAATGAGTTCTTTGTATAATAAAAAGTAATACATGTCAGTTAAATCAAGTTTTGAAAATAGTAAGAAGTATAACCCGTATTATCACCAACTAGACCTAGTAATTTTTAACATTTTAGTGATTTTCTTTCTAATCTTCTTTTAATATATAGGAATTTTTTTAATTATCTAATTTTGGTTATATAGTATATACAGTTTTGTATTCTGCTCTCTTCACTTTACATCTTATCTTTTGATCATTACATACCTTCACCATCACCATCCTGCTTGAAACTATTGTTTGAATTTTGGCCAGCAGGAAAGGCCTTTCAATCCTTTGAAAGGATTACATACCTCTTTCTCTGTGTTGTCAGGTTTTTAATACACAGAGCGATCAATACACGTGTGCCAGTTGACATCAACTAACTTTTGTTGCTGAGCTATAGACACATAATCAGTATGCATTCTGAATAAAGAATAAGATATTTTTATTTTTTTAAATTATTTGTGAAACAGTTAAATAAATATGACAAGCTTGTGCCTTATTCTGAAAATATTTTCAACATTTACTTTAGAAAGTTACCTGTGATAGCTAAATTACAGTAGTTTGACTCAAAGGATTATTAAGTAGCAATTACAATTATAAATGTTATATAAATGTAGTACCTTTATAATTCAAAATTGATTGTAACTCTTGTTAAATACATAAATGAAAATCAGAGGTGTTGGGTTGAAGTACCTTTTTGTCTTGATAATGTCTTTTAATTTTGTCGTAGTTCTCTTTTTGTGAATTAAAAGATAATATCGTGAGTTGGAACATTACTGTTTCACAGGTAGAATCTTCATTTGGAAAATAGACATATTCTTTTTTTGAGACTACTGGAAACTAGTGAGTTTCTTTATCTAATGCCCCAAGGGGATTCTCAGTTAAGAGAACAGATTTAACTTTTTCATCTGTGACACAGTTGTTCCTAGTACAATGTAAAATTTTATTTTTATTTTATATCTGTGTAACTGGTCAAAAGAGAAACAACAAGCTGGGAAAACATTTGTAACAAATAAGGCATAAGAAGGAATACATCTGTGTAAAAAGCTCATACAGTGGGTTTCTGAAAATAATGATATTTAAGACCCCAGTAGATAAAAGGAAAAGGACATGAAGAAATACTCTTAGTAAACAAGTATGTGGGAGATTGTTCAGCCTTGATGCCAACAGCAATAGCAAATGAAATTTTTATTTATTTATTTTTTATTTTATTTTATTTTTTTGAGGAAGATTAGCCTTGAGCTAGCATCTGCTGCCAATCCTCCACTTTATTGCTGAGGAAGACTGGCCCTGATCTAACATCCATGCCCATCTTCCTCTACTTTGTATGTGGGACGCCTGCCACAGCATGGCTTGTCAAGAGGTGCCATATCCGCACCTGGGATCCGAACCGGCAAACCCCAGGCCACCAAAGCGGAACGTGCACACTTATCTGCTGAGCCCCTGGGCCAGCCCCAGCAAATGAAATTTTTAAATGGGAGATTTTTTTTTCCTCTACCAAGTTAACAAAAATGTAAAGTAAATAAAATACTGTGGGACTGATAAGGGTAAGTCAGGTACAGTGGGCACCCTTGGGCATTAGTAATGTCGTCATAACTGTATGCACCTCTATTGGAAAGCAATTTGGCAATATGTATCAAACATGAAAATATTCATGTCACTTAGGAGTTGATACAAATGAAATAATCCTTCATATGGAAGGAAACAAAGGTGTTCATTTTAGTATGATTTATAATGAAAAATTAAAGTCAGCTTAAATATTCATCAAATAGCATTTATCCCTAAATAATGTGCATTTAAAAAATATTTTTGAAGATGATAATATTTTAAGTTTTGACATACTATTAAATAACGGTGTAAAATTTTATAGGCAGGTTCATACAATGTGATTACAGTCAGTTTTTAGAAGTTATGGAAAGACTATGAAATTAAATATTTAAAAAATCATGTGTTAGTAAGGTTATGGATTTTTAAAAACGTCTTCTTCCTGATACTTTCCATATTTTATAACTAAGAGTATATATTTTTAATTTAAAAAAGATGAAACTATTCAAAAAACGTTTTAAAGAATAAAATCTATGTAACCATGGTTTTCCATGTTTTGTTTGCTAATCCTTCTTGAGAGTATGCAAGTTTAGGTCATTTAAAGAATGTCTTGCCTTGCTATAGGAGACAGCTGGGTTTTTCAAGAAAGAACCAGACTGAGATTCCTGGGTTCTGGCTCCTGTTCTGCCACTGTTTATTTTAGATCTATTTTTTTTTTTTTTTTTTGCTGAGAAAAATTTACCTTAGGCTAACATCTGTTGCCAGTGTTCCTCTCTTTTTCTTCCTCCCTTCTCCAAAGCCCAGGACCTAGCTGTATATTCTAATTGTAAGTCCTTCTAGTTCTTCTATGTGAGCCACCGCCACAGCATGGCTACTGACAGGAGTGATGCGGTTCTGCACCTGGGAACTGAACCCAGGCTGCCGAAGCCCAGAGCGCCAAACTTTAACCACTAGGCCCTCAGAGCTGGCTCCTAATTTTTTCTTTTCTTTTTATATACATAAAATCTGAAACTTGAACTAGGATCTCTTACAGTTTTTAAAATACTGATAAAAAGAATCTCTTCAAAAAAGAGAAAGCCATGCTTCATCTTACAGTTGTACCTATTTATTAAGGACTTCTAAGTGGATAACTAAATGAATTTAATAGTCAGAAAATATCTTAGAGGCATCTGGATCCCCTTGTTTATAGAGAGAAAACTAGAAACCAAGAGAAGTTTAGAAACCTACCCTCTTGATTAGTGTTCATTCTGTTAAGATCTTATTCTTCACCCTCAATTTAGTGATTAGATGTAATCTTTAAAAATAGTAGCCAGAGGAAAGTGTTATCTAATTATATATCCCAGTAATTTTCAATATTATTTCAGAAATGTGCTCCATTAGGAAAATCATTGCCAAATAATAAAATCTTACTACTTATTAATGTTATTTAGGGGACAAATTGTTCTTGTTTAATCTTATTTAGTTCACTTCCCTCCTCTATATAAGAAAAGTTCATTGAGTAGGAAAGTGATCCAGTTCTCTGCACATTGATTAAAAGAATAAGTGTATTGAAATTACAGCTTAGTTTGGAGTACGTTATCAGATTCTATAGAACACAAAATATTTAAACATAATCACTATATATGTAAGCCAAATCGTTATGCCATACACCTTAAACTTATCTAGTGCTGTATGTCAATTATATCTCAATTAAACTGGGGGGCAAGGATTACTCCCTGTTAAAATTATGCCACAACAGGGCAAATCTCATTTAATGAAGAGAGTATGAATACATTTTTTTTGTCTTGTGCTAAACTCCTATGGCTCCTTATATTTCTGTCTTCTGGGGATTGAAAATGAAGATTTTTCATGTAAAGTTATCAGTAGTAAATAAATTTGATTTGTAACTAAAAAGTTGTTGGCAGTGTCTCATAAGAAATTTATTATTATACTTCAGGACTTTTGTTCTTTATTTTTAAAAATAGCTGGTATTCTGGAGATGGTCTATAATTTTCAAATGAATTTAAGTGGATATATATGTGACACATCTCTAGTAAGAAATCATTTAGATAAAATTTGCTGGTTCTGATTAACTTAAAGAGAAATTTTTAAACGCTTATTTCATATCGCTAGGTTATATAAAATATAATTATATAAGGTTCTAGTAAAAGTAAGCACATTTGAGACATGTATAACTGATTTAATTCTCTGTGTAAAGAATTTCAAAGTGAATTTATGTGAAGCAGAATTCATTTACACTGGCTTTTGTGAAAGTGCTCACTCTCACGGGATCTTGAGATCAATCTTTTAGGATTTTGAGTTAAATTTCGAGCTAATTATTACTGAACTAGAATCTTTTATTAGTCAGATTGCTTTATGGCATACTAGGTGATTTGCTTCTCAATTAATAGCAGGGATTAAATTTACCATGATAACTGTTGCAAAGAGAAAAGCCTATCTAAAATTTTGATGCTACACAGCGGTGGACTTAGAAATAAAAGCACTCTTGGTTGTATGTATTCACTTTAGAGGTAAGTTTACCTCTAGCAGCTTAAAACTTTCAATCCAGCATTTGCAGTCTTTATCATCATCATATTATCATTTCCTATCTTTAATAAGCTATAATTTCAAAATTTGAAAAACAAATGCCACTTTTAACCATTTTTTAAATGTAAAAATGATTCCTCTTAAATTTTGTTTTCAATACCCACGTCTTCCTAGGAGCTTGCCACAGTTTGCTTCATTCCTTTGCCAACTTTGAGCTTGATTTGTGCCTTAGCTTTTTCCTTAAAACTGCTCTTGAAACTTATCATAAAAATGATTGTTTATGTTGATTACATATGTTTC
This sequence comes from Equus przewalskii, assembly GCF_037783145.1. Classification (NCBI taxonomy): domain Eukaryota; kingdom Metazoa; phylum Chordata; class Mammalia; order Perissodactyla; family Equidae; genus Equus; species Equus przewalskii. Next base: position 18,468,365 of record NC_091838.1, on the reverse strand, counting down.
CTGAAAAGTCTATACATTTTTTAAGAATTAGGACTTCAGACTTCTTTAACATGGCAATACATCAAATATCTGTGGTACATTATGTATATTTTATTTGAAAAACATTCATTGACTGATAACCTTTGAAGCTCCAATAAAAATGTTACTGTTTTTTTTCTCATCCCAACAGTTACACTCTACCTCACAGAACATCAATCTGGGACCATCTGGAAATCCTCAGTAGGTTTAATTTGTTTCAAACAGTCCTTTAACTAAATTTTAGGAAAATCTTTTTTGTGAATATGCAGATAAACATAATTAGACCAGTTTAACTGGAAGCCTGTGAAATACAACCATAGTTGCAGTGAATGCAGTACTGTCCTATGCTTGCCTGCTTTACTACTCTAGCTTTGCTTTGCCCTGGTAGAGCTCTGAGAAGTTTTTAATCCACAGACTGTTGATTGGGTTTTGCTATTTTGCCTTTGTCCCTTCTCTGGGATGTGTGTGTATGTGTGTGCATGTGTGTGTGTGTGTAAAATCACTGGACCATATTTCCCTGATAACTGTAAGTCCTGGGAGGTCCTCTGACAAAGGAGGCCTCATCTCAGCAGGCCTCATTGATGTTCTCCTGGTGCTCAGTGTCGTTGGGCAACCCTAGTTGTTAGCCATCTTGTTCCACAGAAGTCATTATGGACATTAACTTATTAATGACTATTAAATTTTCGTTATCCAGTTCCTCCCATAGTCCCATATTTATTTGACCCCGGGTGAAAAACATTTTGAGGAACACTGGGAGTGGCAAATACAGACTTCATCTTGAGTGTCAACTCCAGCAATTCATGGGAAGTGCATGCCTAGAACACTGAATACAAAGAAGAATTCCAAGACCACGTCTTGCCTCAGTTTGAGGAGTGCCAACAGATTAGTGATGTGCCATGGTTAGAGGAGGACTGTAGTGTTGCCCTCCTTACTTTTAATTATCCTTGCAGCCTTACTGGATTAATTCTAAAGTATTTTATCTTTTATCCCAGGACACTATGCTTCCCTCACCGTTTTGGTCCACTTAAAGAGTGAGTATAGACAGATAAATGGCCCAAGGATTGGGTCCTGGGACACTTCAGCATTATAGTGAGGTCAAGGAGGAACCAGAAAAGGAGACTACAGAAAGAGTAGTTAGTAAGATAGGAGGAAAACTCGGAATGTGGTGTCACAAAATCAGGTGAAGGAAGTGTCTGGAGGAGGGAGTAATTAACTCAGTGTCGCTGACAGGGCAAGTAAGGTGAAGACTGAGAATTGACCACTGTATTTGATAAGTCATTGATGACCTTCATGAGCAGGTTCAATGAGGTGATGGGTACAAAGACGCTGATAGGAAGGAGTTCAAGAGAGAAAGGGTTTAGGAAAAGGTTCGAAGAGAGGACAGCAGGTATAGACAATGAGTTCAGACAACTTACTTGAGGAGTTTCGCTGCAAAGGAAAGCAAAGAAGTGGGCTGGTAACTGGAAGAGAAGGTTTGGTTTTGAGCATTCTTTTCTGTCATCATAGCTTTGAGTTGGTCAGGCAGCACAAAAGCAGAAATTTGCTTTCAGTTTAGGAATCATTAGCTAAATTGGGGCCTTGGGTCTGGCTTCAGTTAGTGTTTTTGAGAGATTTGCTTGTTTTTTCACTATTACATTTGTTTAAAAAATTATTTTGGTATCTCAGCATACCATTAGAGAATAAAATAGCTAGTCCAAAGAGCAGGTTCTTGAAGAAGAAAAATATTTAACTTTAGTTAAGTATTTATCTCCCTAATCTTTACCTGTTATTATTTAACCTAGACTTGGTGTTGCTCTTATGTCTGAACTGGTTATTTCTTTCAATAATGAATTGAAGGACATTTAAAATCTGAATGGAGTCATTCCCCTCTCCCTATTGCAAGCTAGAAATTGAGACTGTGCTGAAGGAAACAGCTCTTCTGGATGCTTAAGCGCTACTTTCTGCTGCCCTATGCTTTTGCCTACATACGGCCAATGCTGTTTTTACCTGCTAGGTTAATACAAATAAAATGACAATCTTAGTATTCCCTCTGGCTTCTCTGCTCCTGGCTTTCCTACATTACCGCCTGTGAGAATAAGCAGGGAGATCTTTTATCTGTAATGTACGATAAGTGATACATATGCAAAACACTGTGTTGACTTTTCTTGATCATAAATTTTTCTTAGTGACTTTACTAGGTGTTCTAATTAGTAACTTCCTTTTCAGAAGAATTACCAGACTAGATAGTTCTCGTAATATATCACTAATTTATGTAGTTATTTAGTTTCCTCATTAACAGCCTTGGTGAGGTTTGTGGTATTATAATAAAATTGGTTTAGATAGAAGCTACATTAAGTTCAAAACGATAGAAATATATATGCCCTTTTCTCCCAACTGGGCTATTACTGAAGTCCCCCTTAAAGAGAACTTAGCAAGGTTTAAACAAAGTTATAAAATGTCTTATCTAATCAGAAAGTAGATATTATTACTATTTGTTATTACCTATATTATATTAAAGATGAGATGAGATATAGTGTGAAAGCTGGAGTCATCATACTGAAGTGTTTGTACCCAACATTTACTTATTAAAGAGTGAGGTGCTAAGAAATGTTTAAAAGTTAACATCTTTCCAATTTCTAGGAAGCTGATTGTTGTCATTGTTCATTTATTTCAGTGCTAAACCAACGGACTTTGACTTCTTAAAAGTTATTGGAAAAGGCAGCTTTGGCAAGGTAAGAGTGTTTTTGTTTTCTCATTCGATAAGTAAGTACTTCAGGAATGCATGCTTTATATATAGAAGGCCACAGAGCTTGTTGGTATGCAGGAGTCGGAGTTAAGAAGCTTTCCTACCTTCAGAGTACTGACAGAATAATTAGGGAGATAAGGCATCTACTCAAATTCTAACATGAATTCGTTTGTTTGACAAGTATTCCATGAGACTTCCTATGTGCCAAGTGTCATTCTGGGCCTTGGTTAGATAATATTGAACAAAACTGACATGGATACTACCTTTGTGATGCTTCCAGTGTTGTGGGGGAAATAGTCAGTTAGAAGTATGCAGTCAGATAAATAATTGCAAATAGTAATGGAACTGTGAAAGAAACAAAGAATAGAGTGAAGTGACAGAGGACAATAGACAGTGGGAGAAAAATCCCTTCTTAGCTAAGTTGGTCAAGGATGGCTTCTTCGAAGAGGTGCTATTTAAGCTGAAGCCAGAAAGACAAAGATGGGCAGCCGTGTAAACAGCAGTTGGGGAAAGAAAGGGCTGTGTAGAGACCCTGCTTCTGATACAGTGAATGTCAGAGAAATCACATAACTTGACAATGTAGCTGTACCAAGGAAGTCAGAAGTGTCATAGATGGAGTAATCAGAAAAATCAAATATATTTGTGTGTGTTTTTTTTTTTTTTTTTTAAAGATTTTGTTTTTTCCTTTTTCTCCCCAAAGCCCCCTGGTACATAGTTGTGTATTCTTCGTTGTGGGTTCTTCCAGTTGTGGCATGTGGGACGCTGCCTCAGTGTGGTCTGATGAGCAGTGCCATGTCCGCGCCCAGGATTCGAACTAACGAAACACTGGGCCGCCTGCAGCGGAGCTCGCGAACTTAACCACTCGGCCACGGGGCCAGCCCCTAATATATTTGTGTTTTTTGCATTATACTTCTGTTTGTAATAAAAATAAATATATATGTGTTTAATTATAGTTTGCTATATTCGTAGCTTTCGGTATCTCTAGTTTGTTTTCTGAGTTCCCTAGATTCTAGAAACTATGACCATGCAATTAAACCCATGTGTGTTTATTAACTCAGCAAATATATATATTGACCACCTGCTACATGCTGGGCTATAGAAAGTTCAAAATGGGCCCTGCTGTCAGAATGCTCATAGTCTGTTGGGATGTTAGAGATAATCTGTCATTAAAAACAAAAAGCATTATCTTTTGGAAACTTCTTGTTTAGCTAGATTCTACCAGGAATTGGTTCTTGCATATAATATAAGATAGAGGGTCACAGTTCATTTTTTTTCCCTGTGGGTACCCAACTGATCCCACAAAATTTATTGAAAAGACTATTCTTTCCCCACTGATCTGCAGAGTAACCTTCATCATATATCCAGTGTCCGTATATGCGTGGATCTGCTTCCAGATTTTATGTTTTATAAATCTTTTTCTAGATTTTATGTTTTTCATTAATCTATTTGTCTAACCTTGCACCAATACCACAATGTCTTGAGAAATGTAGCTTGATGTCCAACAAAATAAGTCCTCCCTCCTTGTTCTTCTTCAAGAGGCTATTCTTTGCATATTTATATAAATTTTAGAATTAGCTTGTCAATTTCCACAAGATTTTGTTGGATTTTGATTGAGATTGCATTGAATCTGTAGATAAATTGAGGAGAATTATCTTTACATTATTGAGTCTTCCAATCCTTGACCATGGTATTATATCTCTTTGTTAATTTTGTTCATCTTTAATTTTTCTCAATAATGTTTTATATTGTTCATTTAGAATTTTTACACATCTTAAATTTATTCCTATGTGTTTTGTTTTCTATGCTGTTGAAAACTGGTGTTAATTATTGAAGTTGAATATATGCATTACCTGTAGTACGCTGGTTCTACTCCTACCTAATAAATATCCAACAGAAACACATGCACGTACACACTAGGAAAGGCATGTGCCAGAATGTTCATAGCATCCTTATTCATAAACAGTCTAAATGTCTGTCAACAAAAGAGTGGGTTAAATTGTGTAATGCAGTATTCTGCACAGCAGTAAAAATATGAAAACTGTAGTATGTGCCACAACATGAATGTGTGTTACATAATTTAGAGTGAAAGAAGTCAGACAGAGACAACTTTATCTATGTGATTCTAATTGCATAAAATTCAAAAAAAGGCAGAACTTACCTGTATAATTGCAAGTTGAGATAGTGGTTACCTCTGAGGAAGATGGGGATGAGTAGTTTCTGGAATAGGGCAAAAGGGGGGCCTTAGGCTACTGACAGTGTTTTATTTTTTTGACCTGGATAGTGGTAACATAATGTGTTCATTATGTAACTTACTGAGCTGTGATGATTTCTGAGTTATTCTATATTTATGTTATATTTAATAAAATTTAAAAATCTTGCAAAATGGTTAGAAACCAATCAAGTGCAATAAAACAAAGAAAAGCAGGACACAAAAAGAAGGAAAAGCAAACAAATGCAAATTCACAATGTATTTGAAAAATAAAAAAATATGTATGTAAACTAGGGGCCGGCCCTGTGGCCGAGTGGTTAAGTTTTCGCACTCCGCTTCAGTGGCCCATGACTTCGCCGGTTCGGATCCTGGGTGCAGACATGGCACCGCTCATCAAGCCATGCTGAGGTGGCGTCCCACATGGCACAACTAGAAGGACCCACAACTAAAAATATACAACTATGTACCGGGGGGCTTTGGGGAGAACAAGGAAAAATAAAATCTTTAGGAAAGTATGTATGTAAACTAAAATAAATAATGGCACTCTAACATTTATTCTAAACCCTTCTCCAGTAAGTGGTTCTGGTTCCACTTTCCATTTGTTTCTTGACCGTCTATCTGCCTGTTCTCCAAATCTACCAATCTACTGGAAAAAAATGCCTGCTTGGAGGAAATCAGGACCTCCTAATTGCCACGTTCTCTGAATTATTTTCTCAGAATGTACTTGGAGACGAACCAATCAAAATAGAGAAGGAAATGTCAGGCAGGTGGGAGGTGTTGAGAAAAGGAAGAATATAAGAAAGAAAGAATGTTCAACAGAGTCAAATATTGTAGAGAACAAAAGAATGGGAAATGAGAAAAATTCCAACAGTTGAACACAGGATATTTTCACCCTGAAGATGTTTTGACTCTATCTTTATGAATAACAAACAGTTTTCTAATAGACTTTATATTTTAGAATAGTTTTAGATTTACAGAAAAATTGAGTAAAGAGAAAATACAGAAAGTTCATAGAATTCCCAAACCATCCCTACTCCACACACAGTTTGCCCTGTTATTAACATATTACGTTAGTATGGTTCCCATTGATTAGTTAGTATTGTTCCCATTGATAAACCAATATTGATATATTATTATTCACTAAAGTCCATTGTTTACTTAGATTTCCTTAGTTTTTATCTAATGTCCTTTTTCTGCTCCAAGATGTCATCCACAATAGCACATTACATTTAGTACATTTAGTTGTCATGTCTCTTTAAGCTCCTCTTAGCTGTGACAGTTTCTCATACTTGCCTTGTTTTTGAAGACCTTGATGGTTTTGAGAAGTACTGGTTAGGTACATTGTAAGTTGTCCCTCTATTGGAATTTGATGTTTTTCTCATGATTAGACGGGGGTTATAGGTTTTGGTGAGGAAGACCACAGAGGTACTGTTAAGTAAGGCCAACAGTGTCGTTAGTTGCTGTGTCAGATCGTCTCAAAAGGCTTTGGAATGTATCATTTAATAGTTAGACAACTTGTGGAGTATCTTAAATGTCTTAAAATTATTTGCAAAACCTTGAAGGTGTTTGCCTTTTGCTGGAGCCAGATCCTTGGAAGTACGTGCAACCCAGCCCATTATAGAAACTTAGCTGTGCATGGTGCTTCTTCCTCTGAACTCTTCTGAATTTGAAACCTATAAGGGAAACCTAAATGCTAAGACAAAAATGCATTTTGATCACCTAAAAACCATTTCCTTCTCCTTTTTTAATGTGGCTATGAAGTTTATAGCTTCAGTATTTTCTAAGGACACTCTTTAGGACTCAGGGCTGGCGCACGCGCACACATACATGCACAAAGTTCTCAGGCAGTATAGATTTTGGCACTTAAATTTAGTAAAAATCTCAAACATCAGGACATTCAGCAGCAAATAAATGGTGCCTGGCTATTCAAATGATCAACATTCTTTTTTGTTTTATTAAAACATTTAAGGAATAAGCCAGATAGAGAAAGACAATCTCTGTCTGACTCCACTCATAAGGGGAAGATGAACACGTGGACAAAGAGAACAGATTAGTGGTTACGGGGGGGCTGGGGGGTGGCACGAAGGGTGGAGTGGTGTACCTACATGACTGACAAACAATAATGTACAACTGAAATTTCACAAGCTTGTAAACTAGCATAACCTCAATAAAAAATAAAATAAAGAAAAAATAAATTTAAAAAATTAAAAAAAACATTTAAGGAAAAGAGGAATTATAGAAATAAATTCAGTAGTTTTCAGTTTTCAAAACAAAGACATCTTATTATCTGGGTTTCTCGTGGATGTTCTTTTTACAAAATTTAAGTATTGATTTAATGACAAGTGAGTTATTCCTATCAAAATATTGAAATTTCTAACAGTATGCACAATCTTTAACTGCAACAGGTTCTTCTTGCTAAACGGAAATTGGATGGAAAATTTTATGCTGTCAAAGTATTACAGAAAAAAGTAGTTCTCAACAGAAAAGAGGTAAAATAAAATAGCTTTGTTTCTCCTAAACCCGTTTTCTTAGTTAACAGGATTGTTTTCTGGTGTATAATGCAAGTTAATCCTTTACCTTTTTTTTTTTTTTTTACAGCAAAAACATATTATGGCTGAACGTAATGTGCTCTTGAAAAATGTGAAACATCCGTTTTTGGTTGGATTACATTATTCTTTCCAAACAACTGAAAAGCTTTATTTTGTTCTGGATTTTGTTAATGGAGGGGAGGTAAGTTTTATTAGTTTTCTAACATTGATAATGTTTAGAAAAAATAGAATAAAGTCAAAGTTTTTCTTTCCTTGTAAGTTTTGGAAGGACAGTCCAGCATCAACAGCTATTTGTTGAGTAGCAGTATTTCAGGTGCTGGCTGCTAAGCACAATACAGGATGTGGAGAAGTGGGATGCAAAGCTCTTCTCTTAAACAGCTTATGGTGTAGGTGGAAAGGTTCACAAATGAACCCTGGTATGAAACTACAGCTGTCATGGGTAGTTTTGTCACTGAGCAATATAGCAAGAATAATATACTGAAACATGAGAATAAAACAAGATTTGTAACTTAGATCATTATCATTTCAATAGTGGCAGATAAATATTACTCTGGCCTGTCATTTTCTAAAACGTGCAAACTATTAATCAGATGAGGTGATCCTCTAATAAAGGGTTCTGTGGTGAAGTCAGTTTGGAAAATGTTTCGTTTTGTATCCCCTTGGTGATTAACAGTGTGTTTCTTGGTGATTCACAGTACGTTTCAGCATGTTAAAGACTTTGAGAAGTTCTGCCTTAAACAAAGCCAGGAGTTCTTAAAGGAAATTTCTTTTACCATACAGTCCCCTTTTTTTCATTTGAACCAAATCTATTAATAATATTCCCTAAAACTCTGAATCAGAGGGATGTTGAAATACATTGTGAGAAATGCTGCTATTATGATGATAATTACAGTGATAGCTAACATCTGTCAAGTATACTTATGTGCCCAACACTCTGGCTCTTTGTAGGTGTTATTTTATCTTCCTTTTATATAAGGCAAACAAACTGAGACACAGAGAAAGGGTAACTTGCTCAAGTCGTGTGGTTAGTAAGTGTTGGAACCTGGAATGGAACTCAGGCAGTCTGATTCCAGGAGCTGGGCAGCTGCCCACCCCATGTCCCTCTGCTTCTCAGTCCTCACCTTTCTGATTTGTTTGGTCTCTCACCTGTGAATATCTAAAAATTATTTTAACTGATAAATATTGTCATATCCTTACAAAGAGATCTTCCATCCCCTAATCCCAGAGCAGAGGGAAAGGAAAAGAAGCTTACTGTAGCACACTTAACTATAGAATGAAGGAGCTAAAAGAAATCAATTTCTATTCTGCAAACCTGAAAGACGACCAGATATACCTAGGTTATTTGAGGGGAAGGTCGTATGAAGAATCATTATTCAACCCCCTACATCTAGGACAAAAATGCCTTAAGGCTCCTCAGTGTAAAAGCAAGATTATGAATCACTCAGGCACCCTGATTCAGGGATGTTAGATGACCCCACATTGTTCCCACCTTGAAGGTCGTCATTTTATTTTGTGTGTGTGTGAGTGCTAACATATAGTGAGAATTTATTGAAGGCCTGCCAATTTGTAATTGTTTTACATGCATTATTTCAGTTAAGAGTTGTGATGACAACTCTTTAAGTTAAATACTCTTATGCCCATTTTATAGATAAGGAAACTAAGGCTCAGAGAGGTTAAGTCACTTTGTGACGTTAAGAAAGTATCAGGCCCTGGATTTAACCCAGACATCCCGAATGCAAAGCCCATTCTTAAGTACCACCCCATGTGTTTATTGAAATGTCATGGAGGACATCTAACTGCAGATGATGGGCTCCTTCACGTTTCCTGCTTTATCTGAGCTTTCTTCATGCTGTTTTAGGACTTTGCTTCTGAGCCCTTTTTACACAGTGACTGCTCATAAACTGAGCGGCAAAGGTGTAAAGAGGCGGGCTTGACTTTTGGCTAAGATAGTGGAAAAAAAGAAAATGTAATAAAGTGTTGGAGTGGTTGGATGAGGCGTTGAATGGGGCAATAGATAGAAGAGGAATAGATGAGGAAGAAGGACAGAAAGAGAGGCAGGAGGAGAATTTCATCATGTGCTGCTTCTTGTTATTATTACTATTGTTTCTCCCCAGTGTTCACACTTACATCTTGACCTTGAAATGGTATTTATCTTTGTATTACTACTTCAGATGTGTTTTGGAGCCAGGTAGAGTATAAACAAATAAGTGTTATGATACTGGGCATATAAGCAAGCCCTTTTGAGCCTCAACTTCCTCATTAATTTCCTACCTCAGAATAGTTGTATGGATTAAATGATACAAGCATATAAAGTCCTTAGCTTAGTGCCTTTGGTTTAGTAAGCACTCACTGTTAGTTATTATTAGTGACATGGTCAGATTTTAATTTGGGGTAGTTTTCTTTAGTCGTATTATGTTGGGACAGATGTGATCAGGAGATCAATAAACAGAATATCACGGTAGTGTAGACTTCAAATAATAAAAGCAGTGGTAGGAGTAAAAAAGAGGGAGTATTCCAGAAATAATTAAAAGATAAAAACAGAAGAATTGATTCATGGTTGGATGCAGGGGCTGAGGATAAAGGAGCAGTACAGGGGAACCCCAGGTCTGTCCCCATTTATCTGCTCTGTCCGAGTCTGTTATAACTCATCTTCACCATCACCTTGCAGAAGAGGTTAAGAAATTTTTTTGGGCAATCTTTGAAAATCAGAGGAATTAAATGAATTGCACATAAAAAGGGAAGAACCAGGATTTGAACCTAAGTCCGATCAGCTTTAAAACCTGACTCTTTCCCCTGTACTTTGTTGCCGCCTGTGGCTTAGGGGGCTGGCTAGAAAGTGATATTACAGGAGAGAAGACAGCAGCAGTTAAGTGGGTAAGAGAAGACCTCGTTTAGCCAAGTTGAATTTGTTGGCTTGTGAAATATTCAAGAAAGAGCAGCAGGCATCAGGTCTTTGCAGGAGAGGCTCCAAGCAGAGGTCTGGGCTGGGGTTGTCCACATGAGAGACGTCAACATAAGGTGGTGGTTAAAATCCTTGGAATGGATTAGGTTACCTGGGCAGAGTATTCAGAGAAAGAATAACAGTGGGGAAACTGAGGACAGAAACCCTGTTATCCCTGCAGCATAAGGGGCCAGAAAGGAGCAGAGATGGAACTCTCCAAGGTTGAAGGAAACACAAGGAGATATTATTGTCTTAGAAGCCAAGGTCCCTAAAGCAAGGACCTACAGCAGACTTCACCCAGGCAGGTCAGGCAGGTAAGAAATAAGAATTAGGAAGTGTAAGAAATGAACTGGAGAGGCCAGCTGCCACTCAGCTCCAGCTAGTTGCTACCACAGTGAAATTTAGGCCTCATGGTGCAGAGCTTCCCTTTTTTCCTTTTCTTTCATAGGAATCCCAAACTATAAATTTAAAAAAAATTCCCAGTTCTTAAAAGTTACCAATTAATTTAGATTTTTCTAAAAATAGTGTTTGGCTCAAACAGCTTATATCTGTGGGTTGTCTTTGGTCTGCCAGGCACTAGTTTCCAATCAATGAATAGTGGGTTTTTTCCCAAATGAAGGAACAGTCAAAAAAGGTCCAGTAAGATAATGACTGGCAGTGTCAAGATCATTGGTCTTCATCAATAAAGCTTTTCCAGAGCATTTGCCTGGACTGGTGAGGACACTGTCACCTTGAGGGTTGAGGAGTAATGGAAGATGAGTAAGTTAACATGAGTACACACAGACACCTGGTTGAAGGGAGAGAAGGATTGCTAGGTGGGGGACACAGACAAGGGAGAGTTACAGTTCTGTGCTTTGGCACATTTTTATCTCACGTTCAAAGTAACAACAAATCCTATTTTTGTGTTTATAGAATATATTTGTTTCACTTTCTGTGTGAATGATCTTAATGTGCATTTTTTTTTCTCCATTTTACAGCTGTTTTTTCACTTACAAAGAGAACGGTCCTTTCCTGAACAAAGAGCTAGGTTTTATGCTGCTGAAATTGCCAGTGCATTGGGTTACTTGCACTCCATCAAAATAGTGTACAGGTAAATTTTTAAAACATTACTTGCAAATTTGTCTTTTTATTATTTCAGCTGATACTCAGTTTTGCTTTTTTTTTCCTTTTGATTTGATAGAGACTTGAAACCAGAAAATATTCTTTTGGATTCAGTAGTAAGTAGTGTGTTTTAAAAATCTACTAGTTCTCCATTTTTGTTGTTGTTATGCTTAGTGGAAAAAAGTCAGCCTCAAAGACTCCAAACTGTGTGATTCCATTTGTATGGCATTCTCGAAGTGACAGAACCATAGAGATGGATAATGAGATGGAGAACAGATCAGTGGTTACAAGGGGACAGGGACTGAGGGAATAGGGGGGTGCTAAGATAAAGGGACAGCATGAGGGAGTTCCTTTGTTCCTGTGGGATGATGAACACTTCTCTGTCTTGACTGTGGTGGTAGTTACATGAATCTGCATGTTTCTATTGCATAGAACTGCACATACGTATACAAGGACAAATGCATGCATGTAAAAAATAGTGAAAACTTAATAGGGTTGGCAGTCTAGTTAACAGTGTTGTATCAGTGTTAGTTTCCTGATTTTGATATTGTACTACAGATTATCACATGTCAGCATTGGGGGAAGCTGGGTGAGGGGTATGTGGAACTCTATGTACTGTTTTTGCAATTTCTTGTGGGTCTATAATTATTTCAAAATAGAATGGTTTTAAAAATTATCAATTTATGTCCATGCATTGTTTTATCCTATGCCCCTATCTTTGTCAGGGACATGTTGTCTTAACAGATTTTGGGCTTTGTAAAGAAGGAATTGCTATTTCTGACACCACAACAACATTTTGTGGGACACCAGAGGTAAGAAATATGTCTTATTTATCATTCATATAATCATGTATAAAATGCAAAAATGAATCACAAATTGCATACACAAAATTTGAAATCAGAAAAGTTGAATAAAAATTGTTTCAGCTTCAAGGCAGCTAAAATATCTGTTAATTATTCTTTCTGAACATTTAAAGTTTATTGATAGTTATTTTTAACTGAGTATGAGATGCCACAGATAACCCAGCAAAGATAAGCTATGCTTATTTGTTTTTAATGTTAAAAGTTTGCCTTAGGGCCTGTCCTGGTGGCACGGCAGTTGAGTTCACACGTTCTGCTTCTTGGCGGCCCGGGGTTCACCAGTTCGGATCCCTGGTGCGGACATGGCACTGCTTGGCGAAAGCTATGCTGTGGTAGGCGTCCCACATAGAAAGTAGAGGAAGATGGGCATGGATGTTAGCTCAGGGCCAGTCTTCCTCAGCAAAAAGAGGAGGATTGGCAGTAGTTAGCTCAGGGCTAATCTTCCTCAAAAACAAACAAAAAAATTACCTTAGACTACTTTAAGCATTTGATTATATTTCTAATCCTTTAAAACAAAAATCACAAAATCAGTGATGAAAATGTCCTAAAATTAATTGTGGTAATATTTGTACAACTCTGTGACTGTATTAACAGCCATTTAATTGTACACTTTAAATGGATAAATTGCATGCTATGTGAATATTGTAATAAAACTATTCTTTTAAAAATATAAGTTAAAGCATATGTGGCAAAATATTAACATTGCCTATATTTAGGTGGAAGATTTATTGTTTTCCATTTTACTTTTCTATTTTTCTGAGTGGCTAAAAAAATATTTTAGAATAAAATTGTGTTTATTTAACAAGAAAATAAAGTAAGGGATGTAGGGGGAGAAAAATCACAAGTCCGAATTTATTAACCAGAACATCCCATTCTCTAGTCTTGTTAGCTTTCTGTTTGAGACAATGGTAAAATCCTTACAATTTATGTTAAAGCCTTGTTATTCTCACTTCACACACACACACGTGTTTAGTTTAATAATTTTAAACTGTCCTAATTTTAATGTATTTGTAGTAATCTTAGGTGCCAGGTACTATTTCATCATCGTCATGGAGTAATTGCAAATATCATGAAATAGCAATTATTTGCTTGGAAATGTATTTTTTCTTTCTTTCTCTAATCTAACCCTAGCTTTTGTATATGTTTGTAACCTTTCTGTTTTGGTTTGTGTATGAAGAAACATTTTTTATTGAATATATATTGATTTCATAGTTAACAAAATCTTTCTTAAGTCCTGTAGTTTTTAGAAAGGGAATACAAGTTTTTTCGGTCATTTAAATCTAAATGTGATCAGAAATTATTAAACCCTTTTTATTTATTTTGCCATTTTTTGGATCACACATAAAAGCTTAACAAGAACTTATTTCTTATATATATTTCGTATAGGAAGAGGAAATATAGATTTTGGAATCTAAAATTCAAATTCACCTCTTATATGTGTGAAATTTTGTTAAATTTGAATTTTTTACAAATTAAAATATAAATAGCCATCTAAAGGTTATACAACTTTTCTAAATAATGTTAGAGAATTGCTATTGTAATTCTCAAATAATGCAATTCATTCTTTTTTCTTTCACTTTTAAAAAGAAAAAGAATGAATTACAATTGTCACATTAAGAATTCTTTCTTCAAGAGAAACAGTTTTGAATAATGACCAAAATTAATCTTATGAAAGACTTCTCCAAAATACCTGCTTTACCTGCTTAGTATTACAGATTCTCCATTTGCTACCCTCTTCTCTTTGTCTTAACTGCATCACAGTTTCTGGGAGAAATGCTTGAGTATGTTTATTTTGAAAATTATTCTAGTTGATTCTGAAGAGTTCCACTGCCTATAAACCAGGAGCTGGTATAGGATGAAAATACCCGACCGATTGAAAATCTAGATAATATTTTTAGTGTAATAATAACACCTAAAATTTGTTGAATTTCTCAATTATTTCTAAATTTTGTCTTGAGTTGTTTATGGAGTTGCTCTAATATTTAATCTCTTCTGTAGTACCTTGCACCTGAGGTAATCAGAAAACAGCCCTATGACAATACTGTAGATTGGTGGTGCCTTGGTGCCGTTCTGTATGAAATGCTGTATGGATTGGTATGTACTTCTACTCTTTCATTATTACTCCAATATATTATAATTGATTTGAGTGTTCTCTCTTCTCTCTCTCTCTCTCTCTGTTAATAATCTTGTGGACACTTAGATAACACTAACAGATCAGGAGTAAGCTGGTTAAATGAATCCAAAACCATGTTAGGGATATGCACAAAAAGAAAAGCTTTTTATTTTGTTACTAGTTTTTTAATATAATTATTTCTCTTTCATACTAATCGCTACTTCAGGTGTTCTCATCCCACTCACATTTTTTAGAAATGGACATCTGCTTGTAACATGGACATTGTTCACTTTCATTCAGTTTACTCCAATCATCTTTCTGCCTAATTTCAAAAAGGTGGAAAGAAAAAAGATTTTTGTATTTATCAGAAAATAATGCCCTTTGGTTTTTGCCTTGTATTTTATTTTTATAGGCCTTAATTAATACATTGGTGTTCCACTTATTCCATCACTGGGATCCTCTGTTCCCTTCACCATGAACACCATGTCTTGAGGATTTCATTGAATAATGATGTATACGATGTATCAGTTTTTATTAGTTGAACACACATAAGGCCAGCCAGAGCTGATAAGCGAGTGAAGTTGTTTTCCTACATTGAGTTAATATCATTCTGGCCAAAAGCAAACAATTTCAATGTTTTAATTAGCTTACATATTCTTATAGGAATAATATATGTTTTTCGTTAAGCTTTTTGAAATCCTTGGAATAATTTCCAGACTGTTTGTGGTCCCATGAGTGTCAGCAGCCTTGTGCTGGCATGACGCCCTCACACCTCCTGCTGCTGCCCCACTGAGCTGGGTACCACGTTAGCTGAGACCTGAGCTGCAGCCTGGGGGTTTTTTTTTTGTTCTGCTTTTTGTTTTGTATTTTCCTTTTTCCTGAAAACGGGGAGCTCTCTATGAAATTCAACACATGTACATTTTACAGCATTTGTCTCATGTTGTTAAGTTTGAATGATAGATTCCTGCCATGCCAACACTGCCTCTTCTCTGCCCTTGACCAAGATCCACTTGTAAAAAGATCTAGTTGTCTGGTTATGCTGGTGACTTACAACACCTGGCAGCCACTTTACCTTACGTTCTTTAAGTGCTGGATATTTGCCATCCTGATATTTTCAAACCCTTTGAATTTCTTTAGAGGACTATGAAAGTATAAAATATTATTATTGTATATAAAATGCAGTTGATTCAAAAGGGAACATTTGAAACATAGGCTTCATTAATGACACTTACATTAACTGTTTAAAAATAAAATTAGATTTTAAGAAGTAAAAGTTTTTTCTTTCCTGTAAAAAAGACAGAAAAGTGACAAACCTGTAACTCCCTTAACTTTAAAAGTTATTTTTACTTTAAAACTTATAACTAGATGATTAACTGGCTAATTCTCATGTTGAAGCTGTACCTCAGGTCTTTGGGCTGTGACAATGGAATCTCAATTCTGCAGAGTACACATGTAATGCGGTCACTGCCTTAGGCACTGAGGAAGGAGCACTGTCTTCACATTTCCGTTGCTACTAGAAATCCGTGTTTTAATTAATTTATCCCCAAGTCTCAGCAAATTATTTAATGTTTGATCTGTGTTGGATTTTTGTGTCAAATAATTCTATGATTATGCCTATGATGGGGTTGGTGGTGGTTTTCTCCAAAATAGATACTGTCACAAGTTTTATACTATTTACACCTGTCTGCAAAGTGTTATTGAACAGACTGGCCCTAATTCATTCAATGAACATGTATTAAGGTCTTCAGTGTGCTGGGTTTTAGAATCTCTTCGCATCAAGAGGCAACACTGCAGATGTCCCCACACCCAAAGAGGCCTGTGTATTTGTGCAGTTGTCTGGACCCAGCCTGCTCCCTGTAGATCAAGGCCAAAGCCAACTGTTTTAACCCAAACATTTTGGCATAGGTCAGTTAGCACTAACTTTGTTTTGCTTTTTTTTCTTAGCCTCCTTTTTATTGCCGAGATGTTGCTGAAATGTATGACAATATTCTTCACAAGCCCCTAAATTTGAGGCCAGGAGTGAGCCTCACAGCCTGGTCCATTCTGGAAGAACTTCTAGAAAAGGACAGGCAAAATCGACTCGGTGCCAAAGAAGACTTTGTATGTATATCTTTCCCAGTCCAGCTATATTTAAACTTATTTAAAATTTGAAGAGAAATCCTTGTTTTATGTGATATTTAATGGGATGAATACATCTCTTAAAGAATAGCACCATGAAAAAGAAGCATGCTTGTCTCATCAATTTTCACCAGTTTGTATAAAACTGTATAGTGTTTAAGGCATGTGCACATGCATTTTTCCATTTGATCTTCATAACAATTTGATCCTCTTCTCTTCATCCCCCACATCCAGCTTTCATATCCTATTATTTATAAGAATTTTCCCTCCCCTCCCTTTTTAAGAAATGTGTTGTATACATTTTTGGATTACTTAAACTTTTTTGTTTTTTGGTGAGGAAGATTGTCCCAGAACTAACATCCATGCCAGTCTTCCTCTGCTTTGTATGTGGGAGGGCACCACAGCATGACTTGATGACTAGTGTATAGGTCTGCACCTGGGATCCAGATGGCGAACCCTGGGCTGCTGGAGCAGAACTCTCAAACTTAACCACTGTGCCACCAGGCTGGCCCCTGATTACCTAAACTTTTAAATCATTTTACCTAGTAAGAATTTATTAAGTGCCTCCTTACTGCATGAGAAATGCCTTTTGCCTTGAACTAACATTAATAACTTTTTTGTGAGAATTTGGTCACACCCCCTTGAGATAGTTATGGAATCTGCAGGTTTGTTTGGGGTTTTTTTAAGTCAGAGTATTTAAATTGCTAGTGTAGTTACCAAGGTTATATTAGTGTGTCAGTAAATTCACAAACTGTTGAGGAACATGAACTTTTAAATTTCTTGGAAATTTTGGTGGGCTATTTATCAATCTTGAACTTCAGCTGTGGATAATAAACGTGTTGCTAGTGCCTTTCCCCTCCCACGCTCCCCAGTTCAGCAGGTAGTTCTGTCGTGTTTTCTATCCAGCTTGGATTCCGTAGTCCGTTGTTTCAGTCAGTCTTGCTAATACTTCACACCTCCTTGCCCCTGGGTCCTTTTATGAATTCACTGGCGGAAATCACAACACTGGATGACCGGAATTATCTTCTGGGCTGCTGAACAGTGCTGAAGAAAGTCGCACAGCTGGGCATATTGGAAGCACTGCGGAGTCATGGTCGTTAACCTCCTCTCTGCTCCACCACTGCCTGGCAATGCGCCTGTGTTTCTTTCTCCATCGTACTCTCCTACTCTGTCTTAACTATTTCAGACCCTCTCTTCTAATTTCCAGATTCCTTAGCAGATGCTCTTGCCTTCTGTTTTATAGGGAAGATGGGATCATCAGAGCAGAACTAACTCAGCCTCTCCTATCAGATTTCAGACCTCCGTTCATCTGCTCTGATCATTTCCTTCTTCCCAATGCAGTGGAAAAGGTCAGTTCCTGCCTGTGCACTGGATCTCGACCCCTTGCAGGGAGCCGTGTGCATACTTTTTCTGCACAGATAACTGCTCTTTTCGTTCTGGTTCCTTCCAGTCAGTAATTAAACATTATCAAGTCTCCTGCTTCTTAAATCAAAAAACCCTCAACCCTGCTGTCCTGCACGGCAATAGTCTGTCTTTTTCCCTTTGTAGAGAAACTTGTTAAAAGTTTCTTTATTCATTCTCTCTTTCCCAGTCTCTTCTCAATTTCTGAATTTACCACTAAATAGCTACTAGAATTGCTGAATACTTCTATTCCTCAGCTTGTGTTCTCGGCAGCGTTTAAACTTCAACACTCTTATTTCCTAGGCTTCTACAAGAGCACACACTCGTCTCGTGCTTTCCTTTCTGTATTTCTGGACCCTCTTCCATAATCTCCTGTGAAGCTCCCCTTCTTCATCCAGACTGTTGCCGCTCCTGCGATTGTCCTAAACCCTCTTTTCGTCTGTGCTCTCTTCCTGGACTGTCTCAGTTGCTCCTGTGGCTTCGGTTATCTGTGTATCTTCATCTCACACATTTATATCTTCAGTCCTGACCCCGCTTGTGAACGCTAGACTCATAATATTTGCCTGTTCAATACCACCCCTTGGATTTCTTAAGAGAACTTTAAACACAGCATGTTCAGAATTGAACTCCTGCTTCTTTCCTCTGTGCTCCCTTTCTTATTAAATGACGTCACTGTCCACCTGGTTGTTCAGGTCAGAAATCTGAGTGTTATTCTTGACTCTTCTCTCTTTCTTACTTCCACATTCAACAAACAGCCAGGTCCTGTTGTATTTGCCTCCTACATCTTTCCCATATCCAGATACTTCTCTCTACTCCCACTGCTGCTGCTCTTTTCCTGGCATTGTCATGTTTTGTTTGGCCACGGGAGTAGCTATTTTCCCTTGATTCTTCAGTCCATTCCCCATTACAGTCAGAGTGGTCCTAAAAAAGCAAACCAAAAAACACCACATTTGTGACAGTCCCCTACCTAAAATTTCTTGATGACTTCCCATAACCCTAGAATAAAATCCACAATTCTTAATGTAGACCCAATATGATACAGCTCTTTTACCTCTTGAGTTTCACTTTGTGTGACAATCCCCATCCTTCCCTATACTGCAGCCATATTGGACTCTCATTTTCTTTTTTTTTTTTCCTTTTTCTCCCCAAAGCCCCCCAGTACACAGCTGTATATTCTTCGTTGTGGGTCCTTCTAGTTGTGGCATGTTGGACGGTTTGATGAGCAGTGCCATGTCCACGCCCAGGATTCGAACCAACAAAACACTGGGCCCCCTGCAGCGGAGCGCACGAACTTAACCACTCGGCCACGGGGCCAGCCCCGGGACTCTCATTTTCTTGACCAGCCTAACCTCTTTGCTACCTCAGGGCCTTCATAGTCTACCTGGAATGTTCTCCCCTCATTCTTTTGTCTGGCTAATTGTTATTCATGTTTCAGAACTCTGGTCAGACGTCATTTTCTCTAAATCTCTTTAGTTTTTTATGTTTATTTTTTCCTCCCCAAAGGCCCAGTACATAGTTGTATATTCTAGTTGTAAGTCCTTCTGGTTCTTCTATGTGAGCCATCACCACAGCATGGCTACTGATAGAGGAGTGGTGTGGTTCCGTACCCAGGAACTAAACCCAGGCCACCAAAGTGGAGAGCCCCGGACTTTAACCACTAGGTCATCAGGGCTGGCTCTAAGAAGTCTCTTTAAGTTTACCAAACTAGGTTGGATCCTGCTTTATATACTTATGGCACCTTGCAGGAAAAGAAGCTGGAATCAATATGGTGCCATCTTTTGATAAAAGTAACACCAGAGTGGAATACATTTTGCTAGTAGAGCTCGTCGCCCTGATTTGGCCTCTGCCACACTGTGTAAAACTCTCTTGCCTAACTTCTTTACTTTTCCCATTCAGATAATAATAATGATAATTCTTTGTACCTCTATAATGCTATATTCTTTCTATACCACTTTTATTTCCATATTTTCCACTGATTCTTAAAACAATCTGAAAACTACCCAGGGCAGAAATGTTAACCCCATTTTACCAATGAAGAAACTGTGTGAAGAGGATATAACTTAAACAGGTCATTCTGAGTAGCTCTTTCATGTCTGCTGTAGTAGTCTTTCCACTTAACTGTTGTGTGACATGAATAACATAAACATGTACCTAAAAAGAATTATTGAGGGACAAGTGATAATGATTTGGCTTCATAAAGTTCTTCAGTGACTACTTAATATATTCTTCAGCGTTAATAAAAAATACATATTTCTTTAATATTCTAGCTTGAAATTCAGAATCATCCTTTTTTTGAATCGCTCAGCTGGACTGACCTTGTACAAAAGAGGATTCCACCACCGTTTAATCCTAATGTGGTAAGTATATATCCAAATCTTTCTTTGTAAAACAGTGAAATGTAGAACTGTAGCTCATCATAATTTTAGCAATAGATCTCAAAATCTAACCTGAATGAAATTGAATCAGTACCTAAATATTTGTGAAATATGTTACTCAGGGTTGTCTAGGACAACTGATAACTTCAAGATGACCAGTAAGATTATAGTTAGATTGATAAAAATATCTTCCAGCACAGTAATTGTGAAGGTTTCTTTGGAGTATGTATAAGAAAGGGATGAGCTCAATAGGTAGAAAAGATGCAAATTAAAGTAACTATGAGGTATCATTTTCATACCTATGAATCAATAAACATTTTAAGTAACACTAATGCACATTTTTTTTCTAGATTGATATAAAACCAAGTACAGGCAACATTATTTATTTATTTGGGGGCCATGAACATTATTAATGTAATGTAAATTGTTATATTCTTTTTGGAAAACATTAAGACCGTATTATAAAAATGTTTGTATTATCTCAACTTGTTAAATCTACTGATGGAAACATTTTACCTAAAGATTTTTATTTTTAAACAGAAAGCTACATCAAAAAGTCTGTTTAGGCGGCTGGCCCCATGGCCTAGTGGTTAAGTTTGCGTGCTCCACTTTGGCGGCCCAAGGTTTCGCTAGTTCGGATCCTGGGCACGGACATGGCACCGCTTGTCAGGCCATGTTGAGGCGGCGTCCCACATGCCACAACTAGAAGGACCCACAACTAAAATATACAACTATGCACTAGGGGGATTTGGGGAAAAAAAGCAGAAAAAAAAAAAGATGGGCAGCAGTTGTTAGCTCAGGTGCCAATCTTTAAAAAAAAAAAAGCCTGTTTATAGTATTAACAATGTTGAAAATTTTCAGAAATAAATATATAATAATAGAGAAATTAATAGTCATCAGTAGGCCAGTAATGATGTTACTGTTGATGGCCTCCTATATATACACAGGCATGTATACTTTTATGCACTGCAATATATAATTTATTCCTCAAATAAGCTACCAAGTTACTGCTATTACTATTCTTATTATTATAGATGTTTTATAAATGAAGAAATGGAAAGTCAGAGATGTCACATAGCTGGATTAAAAAGTAGAGTAAAGATTCGAATCTGTGCCAGATCCCAAAGTCATCATTATTTTTATGCTTTATTATGCTCTATTGCCTTTTCTGGTTGAGTAAATGATAATAAATATAAAAATGAGCCGACACTTGGAAAATCCTTATAATCTTAAATGAAAACATGGTAATTATAATTTTCATGACTTATGATTATATTGCAGTAAAAATAACAGATAAGGACTGAAAGAGAATATAAACCAAGATTGATTTGGGTTTGCAGGATCATAGGTAAATTTGTTTTTCTTTTATTTAAAGTTTTTTCTTGTTGCTGTAAAACTCGTGAAATAGTTTTTTAGTAAATTAGAGCAGGATAAGGAAATCACTTCAGGAGAGTAAGTATTATTTAGTCTCCTCAGGTTTTGTTAAAGGTTAATTTCAGTGCACAGCTCATAGCTGGTATTAATTAATAAGTGTGATATTGTACACCTATAAACGTAACAGTATTTGTAGACTGATTTATTTCATGAAGCTCATCCAGAAGTGACTGTTTCAGAAGTGACTCTGTTAGGGGCAGTTTCTGTCCCTGATTTCTAGAGTTTCCAGTAGGAACTCAGGGCTTTAAGAATTATTTTATTTTTCTCTTTGTATTGAGAGTCTTACTGAGTTTAGTTATCCTGAAATAAACCTTCATCAGGCATATTAAAGAGTTAGGGGTTCTTTCTAAGCAACCTTGGAAATGGAAGCGGTGTCGACTTCAGAGTCAGATACCTCCAGGTTTGGATCCCTCCTCTTCTGTGACTGGTTAATTAAACCTTTACAGCAAGACTCACAACCAAGAAACCATGAGAGGAAAAAAATTGGTAAATTTGATCACGTGAAATTTAGAAATGTTGGGGCCAGCCCCGTGGCTGAGTGGTTAAGTTCATGTGCTCCACTTCAGTGGCCCAGGGTTTTGCTGGTTTGGATCCTGGGCACAAAGCAGCACCACTCATCAAGCCATGCTGAGGTGGCGTCCCACATAGCAGAACCAGAAGGACCTACAACTAGAATATACAGCTGTGTACTGGAGGGCTTTGGGGAGAAGAAGAAGAAGGAAAAAAAAAGAAGATTGGCAACAGATGTTAGCTCAGGGCCAATCTTTTAAAAAAAAATTTTGAAATGTCTACATGAATAAAACACTGCAAATAACAAACTGGGGGAAATTCCCTTACACATAAAACATTCTTATAAGTCAATGGGAAAAAAAGACCAAAGACCAGTAGAAATATAGATAAAAGACAGAAAAGGTACAACCACAGGAAAATAAATACAGATGGCTTTTAAATATAAGAAAAGATGTTCAAACTCACTGATAATTGAAGAATGCAAAATAAACCCTAACAGGTTACCAGTTTTCACCTAACAGATTAACAAAGGTCAGAAAGTTAGCTAGAGTATGAAAAAGTAGATATTCTCATAAACTGTTCTCAATACTGTATCCTTTTACTTAACTCTGACAACAATCCATGAAATACTACTGTTATTTTCCACAGAATGGCACAGAAAAGGTTAAATAACTTGCCCAAAGTGTAGTTAAGGTTGCGAAACTGGAATTTGAGCTGAGGCACTTTGAAGACAGAGCCCTCTCTCTCGATAAGCCATCTGGTATTAGCCATGTCAGTACTAGCCGTGAGCCATGAGGGCATTCCCAAAATACTCGTAAAGTCAAGTAAAAGAACATTTGCCATCATTGTTTTTAAAGATTTTATATTTTTTTTCCTTTTTCTCCCCAAAGACCCCCAGTACATAGTTGTATATTCTTAGTTGTGGGTCCTTCTCGTTGCATTTGCCGTCATTTTTGAGCACCATCTACATGTCAGATTCTGGGAATTTTATGTATTAACTCATCAGATCCTCACTACAGCCTTAACAGGTAGGTGGTAGCGTTCTTATTTTACAGAAGAGGAAACAAGGGCACAGAGAGCGAGAGCCGTTTTCTGAAGAATTAGAGCTAGCAGATTTCACAGCCAGAATTCAAACCTTAGTCTTATTCCAGAGCACAGGCTTCTGGGGTTATATGTAAGAATTTTTATGTATATATAAATATAATTTCCAGCTTGCTTTCTCGTCTGTAGGGGAGTATCTCCTATGGAAGGATCTAATACTCTGGGTTTCCCTGGTCTCTGCTGTTTGTAGACCTACCAGGCTAACTGTATCCTTGGCTTATAATGTCTCTGAATCCTTATCTGTTACCTCCCTGAGACCTAACGACTTGAACATTTTAAGGATTCTCTTCCCCTTGGAGCAGAGATAACCTAGAGCTTCAGGGATGGATTTTAAGAGTGAATCTCCTGAATTTGTATCCCAGTTTTTATCTGTAAATACACTGGAAGGTGGGAGAGTCATAAAGGAAGATGAAGAACGGCTGCCTTCAAGCCTAAGCAGCCGCCGCGCTTCCTTTCCCAGGTCCCTGGTTCCCTTAGGCCTCTGGAGCCGAGGGTGTCCTTCATGACCTCTGTAGCACCAGAAGAGGCCCCTTTCGCAACTTGACTTACAGACCATCATTCCTTATTCAAAAGGCTCCACCTACCTAGAATTGAGAAACTGGATGGGCAGGCATTTTATGGAAGCTCAAATGCAAAATGCTGTCCTGAACAACCTGCCTGAGCCCCTTCTCTAAACTTAGAGATGGCCATGGGAAGAGCGAAAGGGAGTCAGTTGCAGGGCTTGAGATTCAAATTAACATGGCTAAGGACTCTGTTACGCTAGCCTTCCTCACTCTTACCTCTCCTCCCCCGACCCAGCAACAAGAGCCTTAACTGTTAGAAGGACAGATAACCTCACCCAAATGATAAAAGTCAGGAGAGGAAAGCAGAAAGTGTTTTGAAGAAATGATGAAGTAGGAAGACATCTAAACTTGCCAGGAATAAATATACAAATTCATAAAGGGATTTTAATGTAGGACTGAATTAAGGGGAAAAAAGCTAAGGTGAATAACAGTGTACTTTTGATGTTTTAGGCAGGACCAGATGATATCAGGAACTTTGATGCAGCATTTACAGAAGAAACAGTTCCGTATTCTGTGTGTGTGTCTTCTGACTATTCTATAGTGAACGCCAGCGTACTGGAGGCGGATGACGCATTCCTTGGTTTCTCTTATGCACCTCCTTCAGAAGACTTATTTTTGTGAACACTTTGTCATCCAGAAACCGTTGAGCAAATATAAGCCTACAGATGAGACTGAAACTCCTGTTTGTGAATATATTCAAATATGTTTAACTAGTGCCTCATTTTTACATGTAATGTTAAAAACTATGAAAAATGTATTTTCTGCTGTATGCCAGAAAATAGGGCATTTCAAAGAGCTAAGTTTTGAATTAAAATTTGTACTCTTGTTTATTAAGCTTATTTTTAAACAGAAATTTTAAAAGCTGTTGTTCTTAGCATTAACCTATTTTTAAAAAACTTTTTTGCTAATGACTGTTTTTTTCCCTCTAAGTTTACACTAACATGCACCCAAGATAGACTGTTTTTCAACAGTCAGTTTCAGTTCATTTAACATATATTAATGCCTTTGTAACTCTCTACTTTGACCTTTGTTCTCAGATCAGAACTATGCAATTGGTACATGGTTATTTAAGAAGAAACCATATCTTTCCATGATAAATCAGTGTTTGACATAATCACTTCTTGGTAGGATTAAAATGTAAAAGCATGGTTAATACATTGGCTGCTAGCTAACACTTTGAATAACCATTTATTCTGCGGATCACATTAAGAAGTAACGAAAGGAAATTCTTTGCTTTTGAAATACCAATTCAAATTTGTGAATTATTTTTCCTCTGGAGGAAAAGTAAAAGTTTAATAGTTAGAAATTTTAAGTAGTCCCAAAGATCTGAAGAGTAATTAAAGTACTGCTGAATTTTTTTTTAGGTGGTGCCAAATATGAATGTCTCTGTGTCATGTATTTATGTTACAAATACATTCTATTTATATTCTTTTTGATCCTTTTGAATGTTTAATATATTGTTAAGTAGGTCTAAATCTTGGTATTTGCTTCTGCAAAAAGCTTTTCAAAACCTTCCTAGTTGATAAGTGAAAAATACTGAACTTTCTACAGTATTTACCTAATATGGGGATTAAAAAGTAGAATAGCAGATTCTGGGTCAGTATAAATTTATACAGTTTCACTACAATGTAACAAAAGTTAAAAATAATTCAGGCAGATGCATAGTCAGTATCTAGAAAAAGTACAGGAATCTGACCTTAAAAATCATATTAAAAACCAACTAACTTGTGTACTTGTAATTGTGAAAGAGAATAACTACAGAAAAACTAAGAAAGAATGCTTTCTTGGAATTTCAGTTATTAGAGTAGAAATTTTTCAAGTCATATAGGAAACATTGTGAAAAAGTTTAGTGACCCAGTTTAGATGCTTCAAGAATAGGCGTTCTTTCTGTGTATTTTCTCTTGAGGAAGGAATCGCAAAAGCATTCCACACCAATACTGTTTGGCTTAAAATTGTTCAGCAGAATGGGGGAGGAGAGTGTGCTTTTGTTAGATTAATAATATTTGCATCCAATACACTGAATCTTCCTTTAGAGGTAAGACTTTCATAGCAACACTGTAAATATATGGTTTATTTGGCACTACTGTAAGTTCTGCTTTTACACAAAGCTCTTTGCTTATTATAAAGCAAAATAAGAACTGTAGTTTCAAGTATGATTTTTTTTTACTCAGCTGATCCTTAATTAAACTGCCAAAAATTAAAGTGCAATATTGTATATTTTTAAGAACAAATTTAAAATAGAATGTTGATGTTTCTCAGATCACAAGAAATACAAATCTTATATGGTATAATAAACTAGCAAAAAGATTAATGATCATCTAGTGCCTGTCATTATTTTAAAGTAAAATTGGTCATGGTTTCAATAGTGGTCAATTATTTATATGTGTGAAGGAGAAAAGTAAAAAATTTTAACTAAATATTTGGACACATGTAAAAAGTACTAGATCATGATAGGCTGACGTTTAATATTTAGGGAACAAAATCTCTTTCAAGTTTCAAGTGTATCTTTTCTCTTATAGCATGCTAAGTCTTGTAGAAGAATGTATATACCCTTTTAAAAGTTGAACCATTTCTTGGTTATTGCCTAAGGAAACCCAAAGGTCTAAATTCTTTTTTTTTTTTTTTTTGAGGAAGATTAGCCCTGAGCTAGCATCTGCTGCCAATCATCCTCTTTTTTGCCAGGGAAGACTGGCCCTGAGCTAACATCCATGCCCATCTTCCTCTGCTTTATATGTGGGATGCCTGCCACAGCATGGCTTGCCAAGCAGTGCCATGTCCACACCCAGGATCCAAACTGGTGAACCCCGGGCCGCCAAAGCGGATGTGCAAACTTAACCGCTGTGCAATCGGGCCGGCCCCTGCAAAGGTCTCAATTCTTCCTGTTACCCATACCTCTTATTTTATTGCTTATGGTACAGTGTAGGGCTTCCTACCCATTGTCACATCATAGCCAACACTGAAAATTACAAAATTTGGCATATTCAGGGAGAGGTGCTGAGTGACGTATATACTGGAAGCAGGTGCTCTGTTCAAAATTTTTATATGCCAAAATAATTTTTGAACTTAAGATATTTACCAAGAGAGCCAACAAATACTGTTTGGATGTAATTTCAGCAATGGTAAACATTTGAAAGATGGTTTAAATATTCTAAATATTTATTACTATAAAATTTTACCACTATAGAAATTTACCATTACCAATATCTTTTAGCATATCTGTAACTAGTATGTTATCCATAGATGTAATGTTACAAAACTTCACACAGATATTTTACAAATCATTTTTTTGTATATGATATACTGTATGAAAAGTGGGAGTGGGTATGCAGAAGCATTTTTGGTGATAATGGAATGACTTTTTCAATAAAGCATGTTAAAATTGATAACTTAATTCCTCATATATGTAGTTTGGAAGTTAGCTCTGTTTTTGAAGGGGAATTTTCTGCCACTCACCTTTTAAGGCAATTTTTACTTTTTTGGTTTTGACAGATTATTCCATATCCCAAGGTTCATTATGTGAAACCCCAAAGTATATACAGATGAGTTTCAGGTGGCTTAAACATCTTGAAATGGTTTGCCAAGTTTTGTGTGTCAATGAGGTCAGCATGCGGTGAGGAGTGCCACGTAGCTTTGTTCAGATGTTCAGAAGGATTCACGGCTATAGAAAGATTAGGTTTCTTCTCTGCCACTTTCTTCTCCTTTACTCACCTAATATTAAGAGAAATTACTCTCTAACTTCCCTGAGAGCATTCCAATAGGAGATTCATATCATTTATTTAGTATTTTTGGTATCTTACCAATGTTGTATTATAAGCCATTTGTAATCCTTTTAACATATCCTTAGTAGTTAAAAGGACCCCTACACAAAAGTATTTCTCATTTTACTGTTTCTTTACATTATACCTATTTTTACGGAGGTAATTAAATCACAAAGAAATATAACTGCCTTGAAATGTAACTTTTTAATATTTTAACCAAAGGCAAGATAGTAGAGAATGATTTAAAGCAATATTAAACAAAAAAAGCTAATAGAGAAGTACAAATTTAGAGTGAGATTTATAGCAGTGAAGTAGCCAATCAAAGGATTCTGTAAATAAAAAGTTATTTTTACACATTGTACTGAAAATGATAGGTCACCATATGAATCCTAAGAGAATAGTTTAAAACAAAGCATTACATCACTCTACATAACCCTGCTTCCTGGAAGAACCAGACATATTTCGTGATTTTACAAATCTTGTGTTCAAGTGTGACTCATAAGTTTTGTTGTTGTTGTTGTTGTTGTTTTGAGGAAGATTAGCCCTGAGCTAACTGCCACCAATCCTCCTCTTTTTGCTGAGGAAGACTGGCCCTGAGCTAATATCCATGCCCATCTTCCTCTACTTTATACGTGGGACACCTGCCACAGCATGGCATGCCAAATGGTGCCATGTACACACCCGCGATCCAAACCGGCGAACCCTGGGGCTGCCAAAGTGGAACGTGCACACTTAACCGCTGCGCCACCAGGCTGGCCCATAAGTTTTTATTGTAAATTCTCTTTTGCAGGAATATATCTCAAGGATTATTTTTTTCTAACATATTTCAGCATTCACTGTATTAGGGAGCAGAGCTTTCCACTTTCATTTTAGTTAAATCTTTGTAGGAAAGTCTACAATGAGTTGTCAATATTTGTGTGTTTTTTTTAGTTAACTCATGAAACCTAGAAGGCTTACAAACAGTAAAACAGACTCACTCAAATGGTCAAATTTGATCTCAGTATGTTGGACTTTTTTTCAGTTCTTTCCAGATGGTAGGTAATACAGCCTTGCTGTGTTGAATTTTTCTCTTATACCTCAATGATGGTAAGTCCACTGTAGCCAGCCTGCCCCACCTAAAGGGAGAGGGAAAAACTGAGAAACACACTTGTTAGGTTCACAGTCCAGAGGCACAGGCTCACTCAAAGACTGAGACCTAGTTGTAGGACTATGGGCCTCTTCCCCTCCCCCACACATCACCATATCACCACGTTTCTAAAGGTCTGTTTACAGCAGTTCTGTTCACCCAGTACATCATGTCTGGCTCCTAAGAAAAAACTGCAAGCCATAATAAAAGGCAAAAACAATTTGAAGACAAAAGGCAAGCATCAGAACCAGATATGGCAAGGATGTTGGAATTATCAGATCAGAAGTTTAAAACTACTGTGGTTAAGGGCTCTAATGGATAAAGTAGACCGCATGCAAGAACAGATAGGTCATGTAAGCAGAGAGATGGGGATCCTAAGAAAGAACCAAAAAAGAAATGCTGGAGATAAAAAACAGTACAGAAATAAAGAATGTCTTTGATGGGCTTAGTATATGGGACTCGGCAGAGAAAAGTATCTCTGAGCTTAAGGATTTCTCAATAGAAACCTCTAAGGCTGAAAAAGCAAACAGAGACTAAAGAGAACAGAACAAAATATCCAAAGACTGTGGGGTAACTACAAAAGGTGTAACATAATGGGATTACCAGGAGAAGAAAGAGAGAAAGGAACAGAAGAAAAATTTGAAACAATAATGACAGAATATCCCCAAAATTAATGTCAGATGTCAAACCACAGATTCAGAGAGAACACCAAGAGGATAAATGCCAAAGAAAAAAGCTATACTTAGGCACACCATTTCCACACTAGAGAAAACAAAGGAAAAAAGCCTGAAAAAGCCAGAGGAAAAATCATTACCTATAAAGGAACAAAGGTAAGAATTATATCTGACTTCTCAGAAACCATGCAAGCAGGAAGAGAGTGGAGTGAAATGTTTAAAGTGTTGAGGGGGAAAAAAAAAAAAGACCAACCTAGAATTCTGTACCCTGTGATATTATCCTTTAACAATCAAGGAGAAATAGACTTTCTCAGACAGACAAAATTGAGAGACTTTGTTGCCAGTAGACCTGGCTTGCAAGAAATGTTAAAAGAAGTTCTTTAGAGGAAAGGAAAATAATGTGGGTCAGAAACTCAGATCTCCATAAAGAAAAGAAGAGCATCAAAGAAGGAATAAGTGAAGGTAGAATAAAAACTTTATTCTTAATTGATGTAACAGATAACAGTTTGTTCAAAATAATAGCAACAATATATTTGATTATGTATGCTCATGTATATATCATATATGCTTAATGCTTTTGTATAAGTAAAAAGAGTAGTACCAATGATAGAAGGGACAGGAGGAAGTAATTAAGATTATTTTGTTATTATAAGGTACTTCACTATACTGCAAAGCAGTGTACTGTTATTTGAAAGAGGACTTGGATTAGTTGTAAATGTATATTGCAAACTCTAGGGCAATCACTAAAAAAACAAAGAGGGAGGAAAGGAAGTTTAACGGATATGGTAAGAAAGGAGAGAAAATGGTATCATGTAAAATGCTCAATTAAAAACAACAAAAGGCAGGGGCTGGCCCCGTGGCCGAGTGGTTAAGTTCGCGCACTCCGCTGCAGGCGGCCCAGTGCTTTGTTAGTTCGAATCCTGGATGCGGACATGGCACTGCTCATCAGACCACGCTGAGGCAGTGTCCCACATGCCACAACTAGAAGAACCCACAACGAAGAATACACAACTATGTACCGGGGGGCTTTGGGGAGAAAAAGGAAAAAATAAAATCTTTAAAAAAAAAAAAAAGGCAGAAAAAGAATAGACAAAAATAGAAACAAAAGGAAACAAATAGAAAACAGTAACAAATATGGTAAATATGAATCCAACTATATCAATAATCACTTTGAACATAAATGGTCTAAAGGCACCAACTAAAAGACAGAGATTGTCAGAGTGGACCAAAAACAAGATGCAACTATATGTTGTCTACAAGAAATCTACTTTAAATATAAAGACACATACAGATTAAAAGTAAATGGATGGAGGGTGCTGTCCCTGTGGCATAGTGGTTAAGTCTAGTGCACTCTGCTTCCGCGGCCCAGGTTTGTGAGTTCAAATCCCAGATGTGGACCTACACCACTTGTCAAGCCATGCTGTGGTGGTGACCCACATACAAAATAGAAGAAGATTGGCACAGATTTTAGCTCAGAGTGAATCTTCCTCACCCCAAAAATTAATTAATTAATGGATGGAGAGAAATATACCATGCTAATCAAAAGAAAGCAGGAGTAGCTATATTAATTTCAGACAGAGCAGACTTCAGAGTAAGGAAAATTATCAAGGATAAAGAAGGATGTTACATGATGATAAAGGGGTCAATTCTCCAAGAAGAAATAGCAGTCCTTAATGTGTATGCACCTAACAACAAAGCATCAAACTACTTTAGGCAAAAAGTGATAGAACTGCAAGGAGAGAGAGATGAATCCACTGTCATAGTTGGAGACTTCAACACCTTTGTCTCAGAAATGGACAGATGTAGCAGGCAGAAAATCAGTGAGGACATAGTTGAACAAAACAACAACAATCAACTATATATATAATTATTAATTTACATCTATAGACTACTTCATCCAACAATAGCAGAATACACATTCTTCTCTAGCTCACATGAAACATTCACCAAGACAGAACAAATTCTAGGCCATAAAACACACCTTAACAAATTTAAAATAATAGAAATCATAAGCTAATGTGACCTCAATTTTTCAAAAAATCAGGCAAAGTCTGCTCTAAAACCACAATGGAAATAAACTAGAAGTCAGTAACAGAAAGATAACTGGAAAATCCCAAAATGTGTGGAGATTAAACAACACACTTCTAAATAACACATGGGTCAAAGAAATCTCAATAGAAAGTTAAAACTATTTTGAACTAAATGAAAATGAAAAAAACATCAAAATTTGTGGGATGTTGTGAAAGCAGTGCTTAGAGGGAAATTTATAGCATTGAATGCATATATTAAAAAAGTAGAAAGATCTAAAATCAGTAATCTAAATTTCTACCTTAAGAAACTAGAAAAAGAAGCACAAGTTAAATCAAAAGTAGGCAGAAGAAAAGAAATAATAAAAATTAGAGAAGAAATCAGTGAAATTGAAAACAGGAAATCAGTGGAGAAAATCAATGAAACCAAAACTGGTTCTGTAAAAAGATCAATAAAATCGAAAAGTCTCTAGCCAGACTAAAAAGGACAGCCAGGACACAAATTACTAATATCAGAAATGAAAGAGAGGACATCACTACAAATCCCATGGACATTAAAAAGATAATATGAACAACTCTGTGCCCACAAATTTGATAACCTAGATAAAATGGACCAATTCCTTGAAAGACACAATCTGCCAAATTTTATATAAGAAGAAATAGATGATCTGAATAGGTCTACTAAATCAATAAACCTTCCAAAACAGACAGCACCAGGTCTAGAGATTCACTGGCTGATTCTACCAAACATTTAAGGAAGAAATTATACCAACTCTCTACAATCTCTTTTAGAAGATAGAAGCAGAGGAAAAACTTCCTAACTCATTCTATAAGGCCAGGATTACCCTAATACCAAAACCAGAAAAAGAGATTACGAGAAAAGAAAACTACAGACCAATATCTCTCATGAACACAGATGCAAAAGTCCTCAACAAAATATTAGCAAATTGAGTCCAACAATGTATAAAAAGAGTTATACAACACAGCCAGGTTGGATTTATGCCAGGTACGTAAGGCTGGGGTAACATTGGAAAATAAATTAGTGTAAGTCATCACATCAACAGGCTAAAGAAGAAAAATCACATGATCCTATAAATAGATGCAGAAAAGGGATTTGACAAAATCCAATACCCATTCATGATAAAAATTTAGTAAACTAGGGATAAAAGGGAACTTCCTCAACTTGAAAAGAATACCTGCAAAAATCCTACAGCTGGCGTCATACTTAATGGTGAGAAACTAGAAGCTTTCTTAGTAAGATCAGGAAGAAGGTAAGGCTATTTCCTCTCCACTCCTTTTCAACATTGTACTGGAAATACTAGCTAATGCAATAAGAAAAGAAAAGGTATATAGTTTGGGAAGGAAGAAAACTGTCTTTTCAGATGCTACAATTATCTATGTAGAAAATCCAATAGAATCAACCAAAAAAAATCCTAGAACTAATAAGTGATTATAGCAAGGTTTCAGGATACAACATAAAAATATGTATTTTGTTAATACACAAAAGTCAATCACTTTCTTATACATCAACAATGAACAAGTGAAATTGGAAGTTAAAAACACAATTCCATTTACATTAGCACCTCCAAAAATTAAATATTTAGGTAAAAGTCTAACAAAATATGTATAAGAGCTACATGAGAAAAACTACAAAATTCTGAGGAAAGGGAATGAAATAACTAAACAAATAGAAAGATATTCCATGTTCATGGAAAGGAAGACAATATTGTCAGGATATCAGTTCTTCCCAACTTGATGTATAGATTCAACACAATTCCAGTCAAAATCTCAGCAAGTTATTTTGTGGATATCAACAAACTGAATCTAAACATTATATGGACAGACAAAAGACCAGAATAGCCAACACAATTTTGAAAGAGAAGAACAAAGTTGGAGGACTGACACTACCTGACTTCAAGACTTACTATAAAGCTACAGTAATTAAGACAATATGGTATTGGCAAAAGAATAGACAAATAGATCAATGGAGCAGAATAGAGAGCCCAGAAATAGACCCACACAAGTGTAGTCAACTGATCTTTAACAAAAGAGTAAAGGTAATACAATGGAGCAATGATAATTTTTTCAACAACTGGTGCTGGAACAACTGGACATACACATGCAAAAATGAATCTAGACACAGACCCTACACCTTCACAGAAATTAACTCAAAATGGATTACAGAGCTAAATGTAAAATGCAAAACTTTAAAACTCCTGGAAGATAGAAGAAAATCTAGATAACCTCGAGTATGTTGATGTTTTTAGATACAACACCAAAGGCATAATCCATGAAAGAAATAATGGTAAACTGGACTTTATTAAAATTAAAAACTTCTGTTCTGCAAAAGACAATGTCGAGAGAATTGAAAAGACAAGCCACAGACTGGGAGGAAATATTTGCAAAGACATAGCTGATAAAAGACTCTTACCTAAAATATACAAAGAACTCTTAAACTCAACAATGAGAAAATGATCAACTCAATTAAAAAATGGGCCAAAGACCTCAACAGACATCTGACCAAAGAAGATATACGGATCACAAATAAGCATATGAAAAGATGCTCCACATCACATGTCAGGGAAATGCAAATTAAAACATGAGATACCACTACACACCTATTAGAATGGCCGAAATCCAGAACACTGACACCACCAAATGCTGACAAGGATGTGGAGCAACACAAACTCTCATTCATTGCTAGTGGGAAAATAAAATGGAATAACCACTTTGGAAGACAGTTTGGCAGCTTCCTACAAAACTAAATATGCTCATCTTATGATCAACTAATAGTGCTCCTTGGTATCTACCCAAAAGAGCTGAAAACTTTTGTTCACACAAAAACCTGCACATGGATTTTTATAGCAGCTTTATTCATAAGTGCAACAACTTGGAAGCAACCAAGATGTTCTTCAGTAGGTGAATGGTTAAATGAACTGTGGTACATCCAAACAATGGAATATTACTCAGCTCTAAAAAGAAATGAATTGTCAAGCCATGAAAATACATAGAGGAAGCTTAAATGCATATTACAAAATAAAAGAAGCCTATCTAAAAGGCTACATACTGTATGATTCCAACTATGTGACATTCTGGAAAGAGCAATACTGTGGAGACAGTAAAAAGATCACTGGTTGCCAGGGGCTGGTTGGGGGAGAAATGAAAAGGCATAATACAGAAGATTTTTAGAGCAGTGAAAGTACTCTCTATGATGCTATAATGGTAGATACATGTCATACATTTGTTCAAACCCATAGAATATACAACACCAAGAGTAAACCCTAATGTAAACTATGGACTTGGGGTGACGATGATGTGTCAATATTGGTAGGTTCATCAGTTGTAACAAATGTAACACTCTAGTGTAGGGTGTTGATAATAGAGGAGGCTATGCATGTATGGAGGCAGGGTGTATATGGGAACTCTCTGTACCTTCTGGTTAATTTTGCTCTGAACCTAAAACTGCTCTAAAAATTTAAATCTAAAAAAAAAAAAAAAAAAAGAGGGGCCAGCCCAGTGGCATAGTGGTTAATTTTGCATGCTCCACTTCCATGGCCTGGGGTTCACAGGTTTGGATCCCAGGCACAGACCTATACACCACTCATCAAGCCATGCTATTGAGGCGTCCCACATACAAAATAGAAGAAGATTGGCACAGATGTTAACTCAGGGCCAATCTTCCTCACCAAAAAAAAAAAAAAAAAAAAGTGTGAGCAGGTCCTGTGTAGTTGCTGGAAGAGAGAAAGAACGGGGGAGGGGATGGAAATGGAATGTGAAGGGACTTTGATTTGCATAAAACAGTCCTCTTTCATACCCCCACTCCCTAAGTTAAAAAATTAAGATGAACCTATCAGTTAAAAAGTATTCCTCTTGGTGCTGGCCCCATGGTCGAGTGGTTAAGTTCGAGCGCTCCATTTCGGCAGCCCAGGGTTTTGCTGGTTTGGATCCTGGGTGCGGACATGGCACCACTCATCAGGCCATGCTGAGGTGGTGTCCCACATAGCACAATCAGAAGGACCTAAAACTAGAATATACAAGTATGTACTGGGGGGATTTGGGGAGAAAAAGCAGAAAAAAAGATTGGCAACAGTTGTTAGCTCAGGTGCCGATCTTTAAAAAAGAAAAAAAGTATTCCTCTCTACAAGTCTGGCCAAGAAATACTCTACATGAATGTACCTAAAAATAAATGTTGCTTCTTGCGTGATGTACTAGTTTTACACATTGGATATCTACTTAAAATTTTTGACCTATTGGGAAGTTTCTAATTCTCAACCTACCATTGAAAATTTCTTAGTGATGTTCAGAAACATTCTGTAATCATAAAGTATTTACAGCAATGTAGCAATAAGAAGCAATAAACTTTTGACTCTAGATATCATGTCATTTCAGAGAGTTTGCAGCGTACAGTAATGCACTGAATACTTGAGGTTGTAAATGCTGTGTGCCTAACATATTTTAGAGGATGTATTAAACACATAAAACCTCTTAGAAGATTTTACTGGACTTGCTTGATAAAAAAAACTCCATTATTACTTTGGCATGGAAATTAATTGTTATAGTTATAACTGATTAATCAAAACTTTAAAATATATGAATACCTTTTTGAAGAATTTATTCTACCTTAAAATACAAGACCCATCATCAGACCATAGCCCAGTTCTTTCCATCTAAAATAGTATTCATGATCACACAATTGTGGTACAAGACAGTTTTCACAGCCCTTTGCTATTGCAAATTAATTTCTACTCCAGCAGAGTATTTTCCTCACCTCACCACTAATGTAGATTATATTCCTCAAGAGAAACAAACTCTGAGATGTTTTTTAACTCCTGTTAAATATTGAAAGAGATGGTCTCAATTACTTTTCCATGGAAAGTGGTCCAACCTTCCACCCCCACGATCCGCCAGCCCATGCAATACAGCAGGATTGACGATTGTACTAAGTAATGCTAATGGGGGAGGAGTCAGCACGAGTTCTAAGTTTGTTTTTTTGGTAACAGCTTTATTGAGATTTAATTCAGATACCACACAATTCATCCGTTTAATGTGTAAAATTCACTGGCTTTTAGTTTATTCAGAGTTGTGCAACTATTACCACAATCAATTTTAGAACATTTTCATCACCTCAAAAAAAATCCTGTATGTGTGGATAAAAAAATGTGGTATACACATACAATGGAATATTATTCAGCCTTAAAAAAGAAGGAAGTTCTGACATGCTGCAACACAGTGAACCTTGAAGACATTTTGCTAAGTGAAATAAGCCAGTCACAAAAGGACAAGTACCCTATGACTCCACTTCTATGAGGTACACAGAGTAATCAAATTCTCAGAGGTAGAAAGCGGGATGGTGGTTGTCAGGGGCTCATAGGGATGAAGAGTTGTTCTTCAATAGGTACAGAGTTTCACAGTTTGGGAAGATGGAAACGATCTGGAGGTGGATGGTGATGAGGTTACACAACGTTGATGTACTTACTGCCACTGCACTGTACATAAAATTGGTTAAAACGGTAAATTTTGTTATGTATATTTTACTACAATTTTTAAAAAGGAAAAGAAACCCCATATCCATTAGCAGTCCTTCTCCGTTTCATTTCCCCTCAAGCTCTAGGCAACCACTAAGCTACCTTCTCTCTGTACAGTTTCATGTAAACGAAATCATACAATATTTGGCCTTTTGAGTCTGGCTTCTCTCACTTTGCATGGCGTTTTCAGGGTTCATCCGTGTTGCATTTATTAGTACCTCATTTCTTCTTACGGCCAAGTAACGTTCCGTTGTATGGATACACTACATTTTATTTATCCACTTATCGCTTGCTTCCATTTTTTGCCTATGGTGAACACTATGAACATTCGTGTGCAAGTTTTTGTGTGGACATACGTTTTAAATTCTCTCTCGTTATGGATGTATAATATATATAACGTGGCGTGGAATTGTTGGGTCATCTAACTACTCTATGGTTAGTCCTTTGAGGTAGTCCGGCAACGTTTTCCAAATTGACTACACAATTTTGCATTCCCACCAGGAGAGTTAAGTTTTTTAAACAAACATAGACACCCTTGGCGTACGAAAACAAGGAAAACCAAACGTTTCTGTTTTCTCTCTTTTTTGCCCTGCGGGGAAGGACCGGCAGCGATTAAATCCAAGGGTAGGGAGAACTGGGAACTAGTTGCCGGGTGACTGGGAGGCGGGGTTGGGGAGTCCCGACAGCCCCCGCGCCTCCAACGGCCGGGAGGTGCGCGCATGCGCATGAAGAGCCTTCCCAGGTCTGTGGCGCGAGGCCGTGCGACCGGCGGAGCTTGGTGGGCGCAGGGGTGGGTGTAACGTCCTGCTGGGCTCGGGGCCGCCGGAGCTGAGGTGGCCGCTGTGGGTGGGAGGGGTCCTGGGTCCCAAGCTGTGAGGCCGGATTCGCTCTCGGCAGCTTTGGTTGTGAGGTGTTTTCCCTGCTGACGCGGCAAGGGGAGAAGACACGACCCACGCGCCTCTTCCGAACGAACCAACACTTGGGTTCTTTAGACTCTTGGAGGACTTGTAGAATTTTACCTCCGTTCGCTTATTTAGTTCTCTTCCACAGACTTCCATGTCTTTTCCGTTTTCCGCTTCCTTGAAATTGCATCCTCTCCCAGGGCCCCCGCTCTACACAAGGTGATACCCAGAGCTTTAGCTTTAGGTTATTTGAAACTAGTGAACTCCGGGCCCTGAGTTACGTCGCCCTGGTGCTCGGTGCCTTTCTGGGTGTCCCAGGGGCCCGTCAAAGTCAGAATATCTCGAACTTCACCGTGTCATTTTCCTACCCTTCTCCTGGGTTCCGTGCTTCCCTTAGAGCAGCAGCGTTCGTCCACACCCGTGTTGAAAACTCGCGTACAGGCGGGTCACCAGGTCCAGTGTAAAACCCTGGAAAGTCTAGAATCTGTCTCCTTCACTCCATTTCATTCCTAATGCCCTGGATTGGGCCATCCATCTCTTAGGACTGTTTCAATAGCTGGAAACTGGCTATCAGCTCTCTCTATTCCAACCCATTTTATGCGCTGGCGGCAAGCGTGGATTTGTAAAGTTAAAGTCTGACCGAATTACTCCCCTGTCAAAAACTGTGCTGGCTTCCCTTTGCCTGTATGATCATCATGGACTTCAAAAGCTTTCACAGTCTGGTTGAGCCTCCGCCAGCCATTTCATTATCAATAGCCTCCCTTCCTTCAGCCCCAGAAATCTTATGTTCTAATGAACACGACAGGCATTTTAAGATCATTGTACTTAACGGCCATTGGGAAATAAACTGTGACATTTCCCCCTATATAATAGCGAAAAGGACAGTCTCAATTACTTTTACTTTTCTTTGGAAAGTAGCCTGAACTCCGACGAGGGGGGTCATGGATTCACTAGCCGCGTAGGTCTGAAAATTGGGGGAGGGGAAGGTTACCCCTGGCTTTGGAAAACGTCTCCTCCAGTTAGTGAAACCTTGTCTATCAAAGGACACCTTTAAAGTAGAACTCCATGCTGCTTTTCTGTGACCCCACTGTATTAAATCAAAATGCCCTAAAACAATAGAAAATATTATGACCCCTACACAAGGGTGACCCCAAATTTTGTGAACTATTTCATGTATATTGTTCCTTCCGTGCTGCCCTAGTACATTAATATTTCTTTTGTAGCATAGAAGTTGTATTGTAATTTTTTATATGTCATCCCTCACCGTACTCTTCCTGAGCAGTTGGGCCCATAATTTACTCATCTTTGTATCCTCAGTGCCTAAGTCAGTCTGATATCCAATAAGTAGTAAAAGCCCAATAAATATTTGGTAATGAATAAATGTGACAGTCACTATTTCTGACTTCTCTAAATTGGCAACTCCTTGAAGACAGGATCCAATCTTACTCTTTTTCTTTTTTGGGGGAAGGTTAGCCCGGAGCTAACATCTGCTGCCAATCCTCCTTTTTTTGCTGAGGAAAACTGGCCCTGAGCTAACATCTTCCTCCACTTTATATGTGGGATCCCTGCCACAGCATGGCTTGATGAGCAGTGCCATGTCCGCACGGGATCGGAACCTGCGAACCCCAGGCCGAATGTGCACACTTAACCACTGTGCCACGGCCCCCCAATCTTACTCATTTTATCCCTAGCACCTAACGCAATTATTGGCATATATTGTTTCCCGTTAGTGTTTGCTGTCTTTAAATGAGTTTTACGTATTTTACTCTCTGCTCATTACTGTGGTTTAATGTTTTATGTTGGTCACTGATAGAAGATTTAAAGCCAGAAGAAGCCTTATCATCTAATACAACCCCTTCATTTTCTACAGATGAAGGTACTGAGCCAAGAGAGGTCAGGGGATTTCCTCTCAGCAACTAGGAAGTGCTGGGTCTAGAACCAAGTTCTCAGATATCTTAGGTTAACTATACTTTGTTACTCAGATTCAATTTATGAAACAACTTCTACCACTTTCATTTTTTAAATAACACCTGCAAGGGGACCTCATCATCTAATTTTTATTTCAACAAGCATTTTTCGGAATACCTACTCTGTAAAGAGACATCTGAGGCTCCTGTTCTTAAGTTTACACTCTTGTGGAGAATCTCATAACCTCGTGTTGATAAAATTGTTATTTGGCAAAAGAAAACAAAGTTTTGTTTCCCTTTGGGTAGGAGTTTTTTAAAGTGGGAAATTTTACGTTGTTTTATTTCACTCTCAATTTTAATAGTTTGTAAAGTTTCATTAGAGGTCTTCAAATGTAATTTTAATCTATTTCTAGGTGTTCTCATCTTTTCTAAGAGTTTCACCATCCTTAGTCTTTACCAGCAATTGTGGTTTAATCATTTGTAATAGAGAAGAATCATTACCTAGGAGAAAATGTCAAATTTACAAATGAAAGAGGCAGCCCTTATCTATCTTGACAGAAGTGGAGGCCTCCAGAAGTTTCTAGATGATTGCAAGTACTACAATGGTATGTTCAGAGAAGTGACTTTATTTTAGAAACTTTAAAATAAATTCCTACATATAACTATCTTCATTTTTATATTTGTATATTTTTGCAGATTCAAAACAAAGTTATGCTGTCTATCGATTCAGTATTTTAATAAATCCCTCTGATGTTGCTGAATTAGATGCTGAACTTGGAAATCACATTTTACACCAGCCTTTAAAAGCCGCTCAAGTTTTTCAATCAGTAAGTTAAAAAAAGAAATAATTTTATGCTACATGGAATTTTTTGGTAACTTTTTTGGTTTTTTATTTGAAATCACAGGTCTGTTTTATTGCTGTTAAGACTCTCTCATTAATTGGACAATTACAGACTGAAACTCAAGTAAGTTTTAGTTAAATTTGACAAAGAAAACTAAGGTACTGTGCTTTCAAGATGACTTGTAAATAAATATTTTTATATTCATGTTTTTTCATTTAAAACGATACTATAGGGGACCAGCCTGGTGATGTAGTGGTTAAGTTTGTTGCTCCAATTCTGTGGCCCAGGGTTCACAGGTTCAGATCCTGGCCATGGACCCATGCATCACTTATCAAGCCATGCTGTGGTAGGCGTCCCACATACAAAGTAGAGGAAGATGGGCACGGATGTTAGCTCAGGGCTAATCTTCCTTAAAAAAAAAAAGGATACTACATTTTTTTTCAAAGTTCAATGGAATATCTTACATACGCATCTTTCCTTCCTATATTATCACTTATAATGTTAAATATTTTTATAATAGAACATTTCAAATATATCTCAAAATAGAGTAATACAATGAACTTCCATATATCTATCACTCAGATTTAATAGTTCACAATATTTTGCCATACCTGCATCAATTTTTGTGTGTGTGTAAGGAAGATTAGCCCTCAGCATGGCTTGATGAGCGGTGCTAGGTCCGCACCCAGGATCCGAACCTGTGAACCCTGGGCCACCGAAACCACTCGGCCATGAGGCCAGCCTCTGATTCTTTCCAGTTATAAATTTTCAAAGAGTAACGAGTTGAAATCTAGCAGCTTTCAATGATGACCAATACTTTTTGGTTTTTGTTTTGCCTTTTTTTAAATTATGAGAAACTCATGAATTTTTAAATATATCTGATATGTTTTAATGAATCTTTGTCATTCTTTTTGATGCTTATATTATCCTACCTTTGGTCATTGGGAGTCCCTTACAGTTTGCCCCTATGTCCTTTTGACACATCCCATTAGTTTTTTATAGCTCCCTTGGTTTCTGGCACAAGGAAATGTACTAGGTCCATGTGGTATATTTTCCCCTGCAAACCTGGAATTAACCTTTTCCCCTAAGGAGCCCTGGTTCCTTTTAGTAAGAAATTATGTTTAGAGATCACAATCTGGGCACTAGAAGTGTTCATTGCTGTTGGGTTGTGATTGTTTTATAAGTCTCTTCAGTGGCTATAGCCAGGAAGTGTCTATTTTTAAAGAAAAATAATTAGTTCGTAATGATATTTTCAATTGAAATCTAAGATTATAAGAGTTTTGCATCTTTTATTTTATATTTAAATCTCTTTTCTCTTATGCTTAAAATTTTGGTTGCTAATAACACTAACAAATCATTTACTTGATTTACTCTACAAATATACTTACTATATTGTAATGCAAGTCCAATTGGATCTGCAGTTTTTATTAATATCATTTTTATGTTCTTATTAGATTAATATAGTGCTGAAGTTAACACATTTACCTCCTCTGCCAAGTTATAGTCTTGATCTTTGTGAGTTTCCACTTGATTATACATCTCAAAGATTTTATATGATGCAAGGAATTGTGATTGCAATGACGACTGTAACCAAGTATACACAAGGTGCAAGATTTCTTTGTTCAGATGAAGCATGCCCTCTTTCAAAAGGTAACTATTAAAATGTAAAATCAAAACGTCAAGCAATTTATTGTTTAATCCTAAATCATGTTTACAATTATTTATGACACATTCACAGAGTAGAAAGAATGGAATAAAATTTGGTGTCTCCTTATGTTGATAAGTTTACTTTGCATAGTCTTGAAATGCATTCTTTTTCCCCTCCCCTCCCCCTCAACTTAACAGGTGCTCATGTATTGCTAAAGTACTTGTTTTTCTCACACATTATTTCATGACTATTCATGATGTTCCTTCTCCATGTAATGTCCTCTCTCAACCCTTTGGCTTAACTTCACTTTGGTCTTTCTCCATGACATCTTTTCCATTCATCCCCACCTCTCATCCGGTTGGATGCCCCTCCTGTCTTCTCTCTGAACACTATGTAAATGAATACCACATATTAAACTGTGTTTATTTCACCTATTGAAATTGTATGTTTAAGTATCCATATCACCAGTACCTTAGCACAGTGCCTGGCAAGAAATAGCCATTCAATAAATGTTAATTGAAGTGCTCCGAACCCCCCATGTAAAATTGAATTAATTATATTTCGAATTGGATTAATTTTAAAGGGTTGAAAATGGATAGTTAAATCCAAAAACAAATTTAGCTTGCCTCTATTTTGTTTCAGGATTTCAGTATATAAGAGTGCATGTGCCTGGTGCCACAGAATCTGCAACAGTAAGAAATGACTTTTTGTGTAATCTATGTTCATCTCCACTTCAAGAAGACAGAAAATTTAGAGTACTTGGTGGTAAAAATGCATTTACATTTTGTAATTACAATTTTTAAAATAGTGTTTGATATTTTAATGTGGAAATTAAATTGAATATATATTCTAATAACAAATTCTGTTTTGCTCTTTGCTTTAAGATAAACAGATAGTTGAAATAATTACCACAAAAGCACTTCATGCTTTTCGAGGATATTCTGACAACCAGCCATTTAGGTTTCAATCTCTTACAATTTTCCTAAGAGGTAAGTAAGTTCTGTTTGAACTAAAAGCAAATTGCTATAAAATATATAATATGTGTAATTGACTTGCTTATGCTTATATATTATAAATGGTACTTCTATGGTTTAAGAATCATAGGTTTTCTTATTCTTGAGAAGCCAGAACTGTGAAAATAAGAATGGGGCTTAGCCTCTTTTCTTGGGCTAAAATTGGAGGAATTAAACTATTCAGAAAGAGAGATCTTGGATATCAACCATGTATAGGTAACTTAAGAGTTAGCAAAGTAGAGACTCAAACAGGAACTCTTTTCACCGTGGTCTGACAGGGATGAGGCAGACATGTAAGCCCAGATGATAATAGATAATTTTTATATAGCAATTACTATGTGCCAGGCACTCTTACATATCTTAATTCATTTAGCCACAGCAACCCTGTCAAGTAAGTTCTATTGTTGTCTCCATTTTACAGTGTGGAAACTTAGGTACAGAGAAGTTAAGTAACTTGTCCAAGGTACACAGCTAGTACATGGCACAATCATGATTCAAACTCAGGCATTCCAGCCTCAAAGTCTATGCTTTTAACTACTTAATTTTATTATATACTATATATAAACCACACATTACAATATAGAAATATAAGTGGCTCTCCAACTTATATTTTAGTGGA
This sequence comes from Equus przewalskii, assembly GCF_037783145.1. Lineage (NCBI taxonomy): Eukaryota > Metazoa > Chordata > Mammalia > Perissodactyla > Equidae > Equus > Equus przewalskii. Next base: position 18,424,306 of record NC_091838.1, on the reverse strand, counting down.
AAACCCTTTCTTCAAATAAATTCTTACATAGAACCCAAATAAATTTTAAAAAATTAAATAAATAAAAGCAGTCCTTTAAGGTTGACATCAGAAGGGATACCCAGACTTCCCAGCCTCCTTGCCTTCCTCTTGACCTTTCCTTTGTCCCCCAAGGAAAAATCCACTACAGTTTAAACAGCAGATATTTATTTGAGCAATTAGTATTGCAACTTGGGAGACACAGATTCAGGCAGAAACCCAAAATGTGCTCCAAGGAAGACGAAGAAGGCAAGGGTTAATAAAGGCAAAAAGAGAGAAATTACACAGGCTGTTTTGCAAAATTTGTGATTGGTGCTGGCAACAACTGCTGCTTCTTGGCTACACATGATTGGTTGCTAAGGTCATCTCTAAGGTAAAAAGTTTTTATCTATGGGAGTAAGCATATTTCTTGAAAGATGGTCAAGATGATAACAGTGAAGCACAGTTTCAAAAGTTACATTTTATCTGGGTAGAGACGTGGTGTGCATACATAAGCCCCGTTTCCTTAATGGCCTCCCAGCCCCATTTTAGAAGCCTTGACATATGTTACTCCATTTTGTTATCACTGTCCACACCTTGACCTCAGGACACATCCACCAAACTCTAAGATTCCATGGAACAGTTGAAAAACTATTCATTTTTATATTCCCCTTGTAATTCATTCTGTTTCCTTTAGTTGCTTTTGTTGTTTTCTGTTTGCTTGGTTAGTTTTGGGTTTTTATTTTCTCAATTCTGGAGCCTGATTCTTCCTTGTAAGTGCACAGGATACACCAACATGCTCTGTGGAGCTGAAAAAAAGAGTGTGAGAGAGAAGAAAAAAATCGAGATCACTGTTTGATCTTCACAGAGAGAAGTTAATTCTTGCTCTCCTCTGTAAGCCCTTCTTTCATAGCTTTATAACCACCCATCTTCTAACTGTGTAATAGAGGATCAAGATTTTTAGTGTATTTTTTTTTAACAAATTTTGAGGGGCCGGCCTGCTGTTGCAGCAGTTAAGTGCGCACGTTCCACTTTGGCGGCCCGGGATTCGCCACTTAGGATCCCGGATGCGGACATGGCACCGCTTGGCAAAAGCCATGCTGTGGTAGGCGTCCCATGTATAAAGTAGAGGAAGATGAGCATGGATGTTAGCTCAGGGCCAGTCTTCCTCAGCAAAAAGAGGAGGATGGCAGCAGTTAGCTCAGGGCTAATCTTCCTCAAAAATAAATAAATTAATTAATTAATAAATTAATTAATTAATTTTGAACTTGTACAAAAACTTTGCCCAGACTGTAGATGTGAGAGAGAAACCTACCATAGGGCAAGAGGGTAGACTTTGGAGATCAGCAGACCTAGAGGTGAATTTCAGTTCTGCTACTTACTATTTAAAGCCTTGTGCAAGTCATTTAAACTCTCAGTTTCTTCATATATAAAATGAGGATAACAATATCTATCTTACAGTTTACAACCAGATAATGTCTGTAAAAGTATCTTGCCTATATTGTAGACAGTGAATAATACTTTTTAAAATTATTTTCTTCCCAAATAAAATGATTGCTTATAAGGTAGTTTTTATTAACATTTCTTGTCATTTAATGCAAAGATGTTTCATCTTAAGCAGAATGATCTTGTTTTTTCCTTTTGACTATACGAGACTATCTAGCTGCTGTCACATGCTTCTTGAAGTTGATTCATCATTGCCTATTAGTATTCAAATGTATCAGCAATAAAATTGCCTCAGTTTACATTATTAGTGCCACTCTATATAGACATTGTACTAAGCAAAAGTAAATACAACTAAGTCAACTACTGAATTGTTACTAGTTCTAGATCTACTAGTTACCAGCTCTTGGAACCATATGATCATGTATAAGTTTTGTTTAGTGAATACATGTTTTCTTTTGTGTTAAATAATTTTAGACGAATCAGTGAATAAAATGAATATAGGAAATGAGTATAAAATTATTGGAATTCCAACCTGTGTAAAAACTTCACAAACTGCTGTCTGTATAGAGGCAAATAGCATCGCTTTTTGCAATCCAAAAGGTAAGGAAAATGTTGGTATCTTATATTAAGAAATATTTAAGTTTAAATCCATTTATTCAGGAAAAAACTATTGGTTGCCTATGTGCTGGGCATTCTTCTAAGCACTAGGGATACAGCTGTGATCAGGACAGTTGAGGTTCAGGACTTAGATCATATGGTAGAGAGTCAGTAAACCTATAAACTAATCAATAAGACAATTTCAGATAATAAATGCTACAAAGGAAATAAAATGGGATAATGTAGAATGTTGCCCGCAGGAAAGACTCCCTTTTTTTGGCTAAACCTTATTTTGATTTTTTATAATTAGCAACAAGAAAAATGTTTCAGAATGCCAAGAGTTGGAGATTAGTCAAAGGTTTTTCTACCTTACCATTTATTTTCTAGCTAAGTAACTATTGTGGTCTAAAAGAGAGCCCAATAAAATAGCATGATTTTCCTCATCTGAGTTCTGAACCAATCAAGAAATAAGACAAATGAGAAAGGCAGATGAGGGCCAAAATAGCACCTTTATTCCTGATAATTTCCTCTAACTCCAACATAATTAAGCATTAAATAAACAAAAGGAGAGAGCAGACTTACCCTTTTAACTTGGCACACAAATATCTAAGTATAGGAAAGGCTAGTTAGCTCTTGAATAGAGTTAGATTTTTTTGGAATTCTTAGATAACCATCTGCAATAATAGAGGCCCAAGCTGAACTTAAATGTATTGGATTCTAGATACCTCTGGTTATCTTGAAGAGAAAAGCTTCTTAAAAGAATAAAAATGTTGAAGAAAGAAAGCACTAATGGACAATAGACATTTTAGTGATCTTTTAAATATTTTCTGCTGTGAAGTGTTTCAAGTTTTATTGGTTCTGTAGCAGAACATGACTTACATGTAGGTGGAGAAGTGTGCTTTCTCATGCTGGACTCCAGAATTAGGCAAATTTAACCACCCAAATGTGGCACGAACTACACTAAGGTCGCCTCCCTTGGTCCATGGGCGTGGATGCGTAGAAGAAATGATTGCTCTGTGATGGCAGCCCAAGAGGAAGGAGAACAGGACTGGATTATACCTGCACAGTTATTCCTCCCAAACTGACCAACTGGATTAAATCACTCATCGCTTTCAGAAGCTGGACAGAGTGAAGGAGTGGAGAAGATCCAGAATGTTACAGTACAATACACTACAGTGCTTTCAAAGTAGTAGAGCATAAATCTTCCCTTTTAATAGCAACATGCAAGTATTTCCCATTCTGTTTTTTAGCCCTCACTAAAGGTGACGTTATTTCAGACGTAGAAATATAGAAGCAAACACTGCAATACAGGAGCCCCATGATCTGGCTTTGCTCACATAAATCTTAAAAGGAGAAGAATGAGGGGTTTGCTTGCAACCCACAGCCAATCTATGTGGACATGGGGGGTGACTGCTTCCTTTTATTACATTCCCTGGGATAGAAATGATAGACCAGAGTGACCTCCAATCATAATTTAATATCATTATAAGAATTTGAATATGGCATCATTAAAAGAACTGCAATTTGATAATATTTTAGATAAATGGAATTAGATATCTATAATGTTATTTTCCTGTTTTAAAACTCTTTTTAATATATGTGTTTATATTTACTTTCAGTTCCTTCAGGAATTAGCGACAGTTTCAGGTGTCTCCTTTCTTTGACTTCCAGTTCATGCTGGAAGTTTACAGCAATACTTGCCAATAGTTTTGCATCACAAATTGTTCCTCCTGGGACTTACAACTTGCTCAAGCTGTGTTTGCTGATGAGTCTAGTACAGACAAGTGACCGTAATAAGAAACTGGAAGATTGCCTGGATATTTTAATTATAACAAGTGATACTCTACTTGTAGACAGGTAAAATATGTCACATGAATTTTTCAAATTATAAATTGGTCACACATATTTGCATAAATCCTTTCTGTGAGCATTATTACGAGACAAATATTTAGAATTTATCTGAGTAGTATAAATATTATATAAGCTTTTATCAGTGAAGTTCAAAACTTTTAAAATGTAAATTGAGAAATGGGATATTTGCTTTCAATATTTTGAGACTCTAACCACTCAAAGTTTCACCTTGTTTCCCCACTCAGACCTTTACAGATAAACGCATCCGTCACAGGCTTCCTTTTCCCCCATTCCCTGGTTCAGTGTTCTGTTTTTGTATTTTATTTTCATTTTTAAATAATCTCCTTCCTAAGAACCAACAAGCCATTTTCTTGTTTTCCTTCAAGATTCCATTCAATAGGACTGATTCACTGCACTCAAATCAAAAGTCCCCAGATTACTGATTTGGGGGTATCCCCCTAACCTTGGAATAAGCCTCTTCTCAAAGCATTTTGGGGCTCCCCACTAGCACGTACCCTTTTTTAAAAGTTACTTAAATGTTCATAAAGCTAGGAATAACCTTCTTATATTAATATCTTGTATGCAATTGTAAAGCAAAAACAAATTTATAGAAGGAATTTAAAATTTAAAAATAAAATTCAAATTAACTTTAACTTAATTGGACAGATGGTGTTTTGCTGAAATTAAATTAAAATTAAATTGCAGTGTAAATATGGTGCTAACTGCTACAGATTACACCAATTTAATCTTCTACTAATGAGCATGAGAGTATTTGTTTCCTCATAGGCTCACCAACACTGGGTATTGTTAAACTTTTAAATTTCGCCATCTGAAGGGTAGAAAATGGTATTTTATTTTAATATGCATTTCTTTAATTAGAAGTAAATTTTAGCATCATTTACAGCTTGTTAAACGCCTTTATAATTTTTCTGTGAACCTCTTTGACCACTGTCCATGTTTCTATTAAGTTGTTTCTTACTGATTTGTGATACCTCTTATAAATTAAAGCCTTTGTCTCTTTTCCTGTTTGTCATTAACCTTTGACATTTCCTCTGGTATTTGGGGCTGTTTGAGAGATTTGGCTTTTTGTTTTGTTTTTTAGGTAAAATTTATATACAGTGAAATAAGCAGTTCTGATGTATACAACTTGATGAATTTCGACAAATGTATACACTCCTATAGCCACCACCACAATAAAATAGAAAACATTTCTATCACCCGAGAAAATTCCTTCATTCCCTCTTCCAATCAGTTCCTATCTCCACAGGTGATTTCTGTCATGATAGTTTTTCCTGTTCTTGAACTTCATATAAGTAGAATCATATGGCATATACTCTTTTAGGTCTGGCTTTTTGGCTCAACATGGTATTCAGATTGATCCAGTTGTGTGTATCGGTAGTTCATTGTTTTTATTGATGAGTAGTATTCCATTATATGAACATACCAGAATTTGTTTATCCAGTCTCCTAGTGATGGACATTTAGGTTTTACAGGTTTAGAGTAGTATAAGTAAAGCTGCTCTAAACATTCTTGTACAAGTCTTTTTCTGGACATGTGTTTTTGTTATCTTGGATTAATACCTAGGAGTGGAATTTCTGTGTCATAAGGTAGATATACATTTAACTTTATAAGAAACTTACCAAACAGTTTTCAAAAGTGTACCATTTTACATTCCTACCAACAATGTAAGGTTCCAGTTCTTTCTATCCTCATCAACATCTGGTGTTATCAGTCTTTCTCAATTTAACCATTCTAGTGTGTGTGAAATGGTATCTCATTATGGTTCTAATTTGCATTTTCCTGATGACTACTGGTTGAGCTCTCTTTCATATGCTTATTGGCTGCTCATATATCTTCTTTATGAAGTGTCTTTTGCTCACTTTTAAATGGGTTTGTTCGTTCTGGATGCGTGTCCTTTGTCACACATATGTATCGTGAAATTTTTCTCTCACTCTAAAGCTTGTATTTTTTTTCTTAAAGATATCTTTGATGAGCAGACTTTTTAGTTTTGATGAAATCCAATTTATTATTTTCTTTTATGTCTAGTGTTTTCCGGGTTCTGTTTAAGAAATTTTTGCCTAGCCCAAGGTCATGAAGATATTCTTTTATGTTTTCTTCTAGAAGCATTATAGTTTTAGCTTTTACATTAGGTCTATTATCTATTGCAAGTTAATTTTTGTATATGGTATGAGGTAGGAGTCAAGGTTAATATTTTCCCTATGCATTTATCCAATTTTTTCATAGTTTGTTGAAAAGACTTTCCTTTCATGATTGAATTGCTTTAGTACCATTGTTGAAAATCAGTTGAACTAGGTAAAAACTAGGTATAAAATTGAACTTGGTATAAATCTATTTGAACTCTCTTTTCTGTTATTTTGACCTATTTGTCTATAATTATGCCAATACCACTTGTCCTTGATTATTATAGCTCTGTGTTAAGTTTTGAATCAGGTGATGCAACTTTATTCTTCATTTCCAAGATTTTTTTCACTATTCCAGGTCCTTTGAATTTTCTTATAAAGTTTAGAATCCATATGTTAACACCAACTTCTCCCCTAATCCCCCAAAAAAGCCTTTAGGGATTTTGATTAAAACTGCATTTAATGTTATAAATCAATTTGGGGGAGAATTTACATTTTAACAATGTGGTGTCTTCCAATCCATGAATATGGTGTATATCTCCCTTTATTTAAATATTCTGTGATTTCTTTCAGCAATATTTTGTAAAGGTCATGCACATATTTTGTTAAATTGATTTCTAAGTATTTGATATTTTTGATGCTATGAAAAATGGTAGTATTTTATTAATTTCCTTTTTCAAATATTTGCTGTAAATATATAGAAATACAATTGATTTTTGTATTTCGACCTTGAATTCTATGACCTTGTGTCAGTATTTTTTTTAATTCCTCAGCTAATTCCAATGTGCAGCCAAGTTTGAAGCCCATTGTTCTATATAAGTAGGTTCTCAGTCTGACTGCACGTTAGAATCACCTGGGAGAAGTAAAAAAACAAGTTTATGACTGTGGCCCACCCCCAGAGATTCTAATTTACATGTCTTGGGGTAGGGTTTGGCATTGGAAATTTTAAAAACTCCCCAGGTGAATTTAATGTGAGCTAGGGTTAAAAATGACTGCTCTATAAGCTTGCAAAAGTTTCTTTCTAAATCTCACTCCCCTATTTTATGTATCTTCAAACTAATATCCAAATTCCTTAGAATGGCACGTACTCTAGACATTTTATAGCATCTACTTATCCACATTTGAGGGATACAGCCTCACCCTCTTTTGCACTGCGTGTCTCTGTCTGCTCATCATAGTTGATTGAGCTAGCAAGCTATGATTTCTGTGGCAAGACTTTGAAAGCTAAGTTAAGATAATCATATTCCTTTCTTAGAATTTAAATTTGAGAAATGAAGGGGCTAAGGCAATTGGCAAAGAGATTAGAAAGCAAAAGGGTATATCAGGAGTTAGCATGCTACATAGGCAGTAGGGATAGTAATGATGGGCTACTGGCAAGTCTAAATGCAAAAATTCTGAAGAAACAAAAGAAAGCAATCCATAAAAAGAGGAAGGCCCGGTTCAAGTGTCATCTGTCTGTAGCTTTCTCTCACTTCATTCCAGGAGGAAATAATACTCTCTTATGGATGTTCTTACAACATTATTTTAGTACTTATCACCTTGTGTTTTAGTTTTTTGTTTATGTCTCTCTTTCTAAGCTGTGGGCTTTCCCAGTTAAGGACTAAGTCTCATGTATGTTTTTATCCCTAGCACAGGTGCTCAGTAAACATTGAATCAAATTAAATTTAATTGTGTAGCTGTTATACATTATGACTTTGGAAAATCAAATATTAAATAATAGTAATGAATCATTTATTTTTTCCCTAGGCTTTTGAATTTTAGTATAAACCTTGTGCCACGTGGTATACATCATCCAGTCTCTACTGAAATTTTTCCTACTCTATCCAGGAATAAATATGGAACTGGAGCTGTTAGCATTCAAGCTGGCACTGCATTGCTAGCTAAAGGTGGTATCTGCTTTATAGGAGACTTGGCTTCATACAAAAAAGATAAACTTGAACAGCTTCAATCAGGTAAACAATATTTTTTTCAAATTAATTTTCACCTGTTTAACTTATAGTGTCATCAATGTCAAGGGGCTACTTAACAGTTAAGATTGTATTGTACTCATTTTAGGAATTGAGAAATTATATTAAATGACATTTCTCATTTTACCTTTATAAACAAAAACAGAGGAATTTAATGTGCAAATGCACTGTTTTAGCCTTTGCCTTCAGTTGTGCTAACACATGAGTTTGTATTGGGCCAGATTTATTTCCTTTTCTTGCCTTATTGCATTTGCTAGGACTTCCAATATGATGTCAAAAAGTGGTGATGAGAATGGACATCCCTGTTTTGTTGGGGTTTTTTTTTTGTTTTTTGGTTTTTTTGCTGAGGAAGATTCACCTTGAGCTAACATCCACTGCCAATCTTCCTTTTTTTTTTGTATGTGAGCCACCACCACAGCATGGCCACTGACAGATGAGGCTGCTGAAGCAGAGTGTTCTGAACTTAACCACTAGGCCACCAGGACTGGCCCTCCCTGTCTTGTTCTTGATCTTAGCAGAAAAACTTTGAATTTCTCACCATTAAATATAGTGTTAGCTATAGGTTTTTTGTAGATGTTCTTTTTCAAGTTGAAGGAATTCCCCTCTATTCCTAATCTACTGAGAGTTTGTTTGTTTGATTTTTTTTCTTTTTTTTTTTTTTTTGAGGAAGATTAGCCCTGAGCTAACATCTGCTGCCAATCCTCCTCTTTTTGCTAAGGAAGACTGGCCCTGGGCTAACATCTGTGCCCATCTTCCTCTACTTTATATGTGGGATGCCTGCCGCAGCATGGCTTGCCAAGTGGTGCCTTGTCTGCACCTGGGATCTGAACTGGTGAACCCTGGGCCGCCAAAGCGGAACATGTGAACTTAACTGCTGTGCCACTGGGCCAGCCCCTACTGAGAGTTTTTAAGTAATGAATGGGTGTTGGATTTTATCAAATGCTTTTTGTGCATCTATTGATGTGATACTGTGCCTTTCTTTTCTGCAGCTTGTTGAAATTATGGATTATCTTTTTTTTTTTTTAGCTTAAACAACAGAAATTTATTGCTTACAGTTCTGGATAGCAGAAGACTGAGATCAAAGCATTGACAGGGTTGGTTTCTTCTGAGGGCTGTGAGGGAGGGATATATTCCAGGCCTTTTTCCTCAGCTTGGAGATGGCCATCTTCTCCCTATGTGTCTTCACATGGTCTTCCCTCAAGAGTGTCTGTGTATCCAAATTTCCCCTTTTATAAGGGCAGCAAGCATATTGAATTAGGGGCTCACCCTACTCCAGTATGACCTCATCTTAATTTAATTAACTATATCCACAATGACCCTAAAATTATGGATTATCTTAATTGATTTTCACATGTTGAACCAGCTTTGCATACCTAGAATAAATACCATCTGGCTGTAGTGTATAATTCTTTTTATACACTGTTGGACTCAATTTGCTAATATTTCGTTGAGAATTTTTGCATCTATGTTCACAAGAGATATTGGTCTGTAGTTTTCTTTTCTTGTAATTTTTTTGTCTGGTTTTGGTGTTAGAGTAATGTTGCTTGGACCATATTTATAACTAACAAGGAGATGGACAGATATGGACTGGACAAAGAGCAGTCAGGGCCTTGCATTTCTTGGCATACCAGCAAGAATGTGCAGCAATGCTCAGGGTACCTAGCATATTGCCTCTCCCTGCAAGAGAACGCAGAAATAGACCCACGCTAATATGGTCAATTGATTTTTTGACCACAGCACCAAAGCAAGTAAATGGGGAAAGGAAAAATTTTTTCAACAAATGATGGCAGAACATCCAGCTATGTATATGGAAAAAAATTAATATTCTCTCATACCTCACAACTATATACAATAATTAATTAAATATGGGTCATAAACTTAAATGTAAAAACTAAAACTATAGAGCTACTGGAAGAAAACATAGGAGAATATCTTCACAACCTTAGGGTAGGCAAAGATTTCTTAGAACCTGGAAAGCAGCAAACAGAAAATAATTGATAAATTGGACTTCATCAAAACTGAAAAGTTACACACATTAAAAGGCCCTATTTAAAAAGCAAATAGGCAAGCAAAGAAAAAGAAAATAATTACAATACATGTATCTGACATAGGACATAGACCTAAAACATAGAAACAATTCCTATAAGTCAATAATTTAAAAAACAAAGAACCCAGCAAAAAATGGGCAAAAGACTTGTCTAGTGACTTCACAGAGGAAGATATACAGAATGACGAATAAGCACATGAAAGACTACTCAATATCATTATCAGGAAATGCAAATAAAAACTACAATGAGATACCAGTACTTACATACTAGCAGGGCCTGCTTCATGGACACGGAACAAGTACAGTTGCACAGAGGCCCTCCTCCCCCTAAAAGAGCCTGGCACTTGGTTAAAACTCTACTGTCACCATCTTCAAATTTTTAGTAATTTTCTCTCAGGACTTGTGTTTCGTAAGGAAGTCAAATAAGACAGTGGAGCTTGCACATGAGCAGAGGAGATACATGCATGCATGTGTCTCCCGTTCCTTGCTGCCCTATTTCATATAGCATTTATGATCACTATGTGGCTTCTGTAACATACTTAATTTGTAATCAGTTTGATTCTTGCTGAACTCTTGTGTATCATGAGTACACTGCAATTCAGTGCTCGTGTTCCATATCAACATCTTCAATTGAGTAAGAGGGGGAGCTAATAGCCCCAAGAGGCCAGGCTTTCCATTCAAACCAGACTTCTTAAATGTAGAAAGAAGGCAGTAGCATTCTAAGAAACACAAATAACCAAGGAATCCCATCATATCCTTCTTACTGGGTTATTTCCCTGTATTTGCCAGCCAGTTACTGAAAATGATATAGGAGGAAAGGGAAAAATAGGGCAACCCATAGTTCCTTTTCCTTTTAGTCTTTCCTTACTCATCAGTGAGCTGAAAGTAGAGAGTATTTGTGAAATGTGTGCATATCAAGAAGTAAAATTGGGGCCAGCCTGGTGGTGCAGTGGTTAAGTGTGCACGTTCTGTTTCTGGGTGGCCCGGGGTTCGCCGGTTTGGATCCTGGGTGCAGACATGGCACCGCTTGGCACGCCATGCTGTGGTAGGCGTCCCACATAGAAAGTAGAGGAAGATGGGCATGGATGTTAGCTCGGGGCCAGTCTTCCTCAGCGAAAAGAGGATTGGCAGCAGTTAGCTCAGGGCTAATCTTCCTCAAAAAAAAAAAAAGTAAAATAAAGAGTTTTGTGCAGTTTTTCCACTATTCTAGTAAGAACAAAATACATATGTATGTACAAGCTACAAAATACTAGTGACTCTGTATATGAGTTAAATGCTCATAATTTGTGTTTAAGACTGGTATTGTACAATATAAAGATAAGTGATAAAATTCATGCCAATAATTAAAATTTTAAATTTTAGGATGCCAATTACTGCTATTATGTTTTTTGGTAACAGCTTTATTGAAATATAATTTGCATACCATACAATTCACCCACTTAAAGTGTACAATTTAGTGGTTTTTAGAATATTCACTGAGTTGTACAACCATCACCACTATCTACTTTGAGAAAATTTTCATCACCTCAAAAGGAAAAACCATACTCATTAGGACTCCCCCTCTAGCCCTCCTCCCCACAGTCCCTGGCAATCTAATCTGCTCTCTGTCTCTATGGATTTGCCTATTCTGGACATTTTATATCAAGGGAATCAGGCAATATCTGGTCTTTCATGCCTGACTTCTTTCACTTACCATAATGTTTTTGAGGTTCATCCATGTTGTAGCAGGTATCATTACATCATTCTTTTTTAAAAAAAACATTCTGATAAAATACACATAACATAAAATTTACCACTTAAATCATTTTTAATGTACAATTCAGTGGCATTAAGTACATTCACAATGTTGTGCAACCATCATCACTATCCATTTCCAGAACTTTTTTGTAATCCCCAACAGAAACTCTGTACCCACAAAACAATAACTCCCTACTCCCCCCTACCTTCAGTCCCTGGTAACCTCTATTCTACTTTGTGTCTCTGTGAATTTGCCTACTCATAGAATGTCATTCCTTTCTATGGCTAAATAATATTCCATTGTGTGTATATACCACTTTTTGAAAAAATTCATTCATCTATAGATGGATGCTTGTGTTATTTATACTTTTTGGCTATTTTGAATAATGCTGTTATGAACATTGGTGTAAAAGTATCTGTTTAAGTCCCTGCTTTCAACTCTTCTGGGTATATACCTAGAAGTGGAATTGTGAGATCATATGATAATTGTATGTTTAACGTTATGAGGAACCAAACTGTTTTCCACAGTGGCTACACCGTTTTACATTCTCACCAGTAATTCATGAGGGTTCTAATTTCTCCACATCCACTCCTATTACATTTTATAGGTAATAAAATACTTTTTAGAGGAAAAAGCTTTATATATCACAACTTTTAAAAGCAGTTTTCCCCCTGATTTTTGAATAAAAGGCCTAGACTTTATTTTTACACTGGGCTCCACAAATTATGTAGCTGGCCTTGGCTACAAAAAATGACTAAAATTAAAAAGATTGACAACAACAAATGTTGCCAAGGATGTGGAGAAACTGTAATTCTCATATATTGTTGATGAGAGTATTTAATAGCACAACCATTTGCAAACTGCTCTAGCAGTTTATGTAGAATTAAATACGTATTTACAATATGACCCAAGAGAAAGTTAAACATGTGCACAAAAGACTCTGTTATCATGAATGGAGAGAAGACTAATTTGAGAAATATTTGGAAGATAAGACTCCTAGGAGTAGGATTGAATCCATAGATTAAATGGATATAAGAGGTGAAGGAAAGATAAAAAGGAGAATAGGAGTTTCCACATTTTTTTGTTTTGGTTTTAAGTGGGTGGATGGTGATACCCCTAATAGTGACTAATGCACACAGAGCCCCTTGTGGAGGAGAAATGATGAATTTGGTTTTGAACTTGTTGAATTTGAGATATATTTTTGCCTACTCCTTGTAGTTCGTATTTTCTCTCAATCTATTCTTTCACTCCCAGATAGAGGCCCACTTATTATTTTTTTCCACAGAAAAGAACATTGCTTAATTTCAGTCTCTCTTGTAAGCGTGGACTATATGACCAATCTCCTAACCCTCTGCCTATTCCATGCAGACACTGACCACAATTCCAGCTACTTCCTTTGGGCTGCTGGTTCTCATTAAGTCATGGGGCACATAAACATTGAAATATTTTTCTTTCCTTGTTCTTTTTATGGCAGATCTTCTAAGTTAGCCATATCTTACAAAACGATCAAATTTACTTTTGTCTTTACTGTCCAAAATTTAGACAGTAAAATTCTATTTAATAATATTTGTTATTCATTTGTAGCTATATAGACCAAAATGAACTTACATAACAAATGGGTAATGTCTTCTGACTTAGTGGTAGAAAGCAGAAGCATCACAGTGTACATCCCGGGAAAGAAGTTTGGGGATGATATCGATCAACAAATGACTTTTCCAGTTCAGTGCAGTTTTTGGTCTTTTGTTGATATGGATTCATCTTCAAGGAGAAACATGCAGAAAACCAATGCTCTGATTGGTCAGATGGTAAAGTATATGTATATTTTGTTGTTAGACTGTTGTTCAGAGAATTTAGTCACTGTTTTAATGTTAATGTTTTTGTTGTTCTTAATGTTTTGTTATTAACCCATTTCTATACTTAAACAGGGACTAGAACCAAACAATGATGCAATTGTTTGAAAATTTTTATGTTTTTTAGTCACGCAAAGCAGATGTCTGCTGACTAGTAATTTAAATAGGTAGTGGGGGAGGCTTTAATGAATAATGTGTAAGAAAATACTCAATAAAGGGCATTTTAATTTTTTTATTTAAAAAAATTTTTATTGAGGTCACATTGCTTTATAACATTATATAAATTTCAGACATATATCATTATATTTCAACTTGTGTATAGATTGCATGTTCACCACCAAAGTCTAGTTGCCATCCATCACCTTACACATGTGCCCTTTCACCCTCCCCCATCCCTTCCCCTCTAGTAACCACCAATCTGTTCTCTGTATCTATGTGTTTATCTTCTACATATGAGTGAAGTCATACAATAATTGTCTTTCTCCATCTGACTTACTTCACTTAGCATAATACCCTCAAGGTCTGACCATGTTGTAGCAAATGTCAAGATTTCATCTTTTTTTATGACTGAGTAGTATTCCATTATATATAAATATACCACATCATCTTTATCCATTCATCCATTGATGAGCACTTAGGTTGCTTCCAAGTCTTGGCTATTTGAATAATGCTGGAGTGAACATAGGGGTGCATATATCTTTTCAAATTAGTGTTTTTGTGTTCTTTGGATAAGTACCCAGGAGTGTAGTGGCTGGAATTTCTATTTTTAATTTTTTGAGGAATCTCCATACTGCTTTCCATAGTGGCAGCACCAATTTACATTCCCACCAGTAGTGTATGAGAGTTCCCTCTTCCCCACATCCTCTTCAACACTTGTTATTTCTTATCTTTTTAGAAATAGCCATTCTGATGGGTGTGAAGCAATATCTCATTGTAGTTTTGATTTGCATTTCCTTAATAATTAGTGATGTTGAACATCTTTTCACGTGCCTGTTGGCCATCTGTATACCTTCTTTGGAAAAATGTCTGTTTATATCCTCTGCCTTTTTTTTGATCAGGTTGTTTTCTTGTTGTTGAGTATATGAGTTCTTTATATATTTTGGATATTTGTTATCAGATATATGATAAATATCTTCTCCCAGTTGGTAGATTGTCTTTTCATTTTGTTGATCATTTCTTCTGCAGTGCGGAAGCTTTTTAGTTTGATGCAGTCCCATTAGTTTATTTTTTCTTTTGTTTCCCTTGCCTGAAGAGACATGATGTTAAAAAAGACACCGCTAAGACCAGTGTCAAAGAGTGTACTGCCTATGTTTTCTTCTAGAAGTTTTATGGTTTCAGATCTTAAATTCAAGTCTTTAATGCATTTTGAGTTAAGCTTTGTGTATGGTGTAAGACAATGGTCTACTTTAATTCTTTTGCATGTGGCTGTCCAGTTTTCCCAACACCATTTATTGAAGAGACTTTCCTTTTTCCATTGTATGTTCTTGGCCCTGTTCTTGAAAAGTAGCTGTCCATAGATGTGTGGGTTTATGTCTGGGCTCTCAATTCTGTTTCATTGATCTGTGTGCCTGTTTTTCTGCCAGTACTATGCTGTTTTGATTACTATAGCTTTGTAGCGTATTTTGAAGTCAGGGATTGTGATGCTTCCAGCTTTGTTCTTTTTTCTCAGAATTGCTTAGGCAATGTGGGGGTCTTTTGATATTCCGTATAAATTTTAGGATTCTTTGTTCTATTTCTATGAAAAATGTCACTGGGATTTTGATGAGGATTGCATTGAGTCTTTAGATTGCTTTAGGTAATATGGACCTTTTAACTATGTTAATTCTTCCAATCCATGAGCGTGGAATATCGTTCCATTTCTTTGTGTCTTCTTCAGTTTCTTTCTACAATGTCTTACAGTTTTCAGCATAAAGGTCTTTTGTCTGCTTGGTTAAATTTCTTCCTAGGTAATTTTTGTTATTATTGTAATTGTAAATGGGATTGTATTCTTTGTTTGTTTTTTTCTGAGGAAGATTGGCCCTGAGCTAACATCCATGCCCATCTTCCTCTACTTTATGTCTGGGACGCCTGCCACAGCATGGCTTGCCAAGTGGTATGTAGGTCCACACCTGGGATCCGAACCAGCAAACCAGGGCCGCCGAAGCAGAATGTGTGAACTTAACTGCTGCGCCACCAGGCCAGCCCCAATGGAATTGTATTCTTGATTTCTCTTCCTACTAGTTCATTGGTAGTGTATAGAAATGCAACTGATTTTTATATGTTGATTTTGTAGTCTGCAACTTTGTTGTAGTTGTTGATTATTTCTAATAGCTTTCTGGTGGATTCTTAGGGTTTTCTATATATAGAATCATGTCATCTGCAAATAGTGACAGTTTTATTTCTTCCTTTCCAATTTGGATACCTTTTATTTCTTTTTCTTGCCTAATTGCTCTGGCTAGGACTTCCAATACTATGTTGAATAAGAGTGGTGAGAGTGAGCATTCTTGTCTTGTTCTTCTTCTTAGAGGAATAGCTTTCAGTTTTTCACTCCTGAGTCTGATGTTGGCTATGGGTTTCTTATATATGGCCTTTGTTATGTTGAGGTACTTTCCTTCTATACCCATTTTATTGAGAGTTTTTATTGTAAATGGATGTTGAATCTTGTTAAATGCTTTCTCTGCATCTATTGAGATGACCATGTGATTTTTATTCATTTTGTTAATGTGATGTATCACATTGATTGATTTGCAGATGTTGAACCATCCCTGCATCCCTGGAATAAATCCCACTTGATCATGGTGTATGATCCTTTTAATGTATTGTATTAGATTCGCTAATATTTTGTTGAGGATTTTTGCATCTATGTTCATCAGTGATATTGCCTGTAATTTTCCTTTTTTGTTTTGTCCTTGTCTGGTTTTGGTATCAGGGTAATGTTGGTCTCAAAAAACAAATTAGGAAGCGTCCTATCTTCTTCAATTTTGGAAGAGTTTGAGAAAGATAAGTATTAAATCTTCTTTGAATGTTTGGTAGAATTCACCAGAGAAGCCAGCTGGTCCTGGACTTTTGTTTCTCAGCAGGTTTTTGATTACTGCTTCAATCTCTTTACTTGTGATTGGTCAATTCACATTCTCTATTTCTTCTTGATTCAGTTTTGGGAAATTGTATGATTTTAAGAGTTTATTCATTTCTTCTAGGGTATTCAATTTGTTGGTAGACAGTTTTTCATAGTTTTCTCTTTTAGTACTTTGTATTTTTTTGTAATTTCTCTTTTCATTTCTGATTTTATTTAATTGAGCTTTCACTCTTTTTTGCTTAGTGAGTCTAGCTAAGGATTTGTGAGTTTTGTTTCTCTTTTCAAAGACCAGCTCTTAGTTTCATTGATCTTTTCTATTATCTTTTTAGTCTCTATTTCATTTATTTCTGCTCTTATTTTTATTATTCCCTTCCTTCTACTACTGTTTGTTTTTTTCCTTTTTCTAGTTCTTTTATGTATAGTATTAGATTGTTAACTTGACATTTTTCTTGTTTCTTGAGGTAGGCCTGTATTGCCATATATACCCTCTTAGTACTGCTTTTCCCACATCCCATAGGTTTTGGTATGTTGTGTTTTCATTTTCATTTGTGTCTAGGTACTTTTTGATTTCTTCATTGATCCAGTAGTTGTTCAGTAGCATATTATTTCCACATATTTGAAACTTTTCCAGCTTTCTTCTTGTAGTTGATTTCTAGTTTCATATCATTGTGGTCAGAAAAGATGCTTGATATGATTTCAAACTTCTTAAATTTATTGAGACTTGCTTTGTTTCCAAACATATGGTCTATCTTTGAGAATGTTCTGTGGGCACTTGAAAAGAATGTGTATGCTGCTTCTTTTAGATGGAATGTTGTATATATATTTATTAAGTACATCCAGTCTAGTGTTTTATTTAAGGTCAATATTTCCTTGTTGACTCTCTGTCTGGATGATCTATCCATTGGTGTTAGTGGGGTATTAAAGTTCTCTACTATTATTGTGTAGCTGTCAGTTTCTCCATCTAGGTCTGTTACTCGTTGCTTTATATACTTTGGTGCTCCTATATTAGATTCCTATATATTAATAGATGTTATGTCTTCTTGGTGGAATGTTCCCTTTATCATTATATAATGTCCTTCTTTGTCTCTTGTTATCTTTTTTGGCTTGAAGTCTGTTTTGTCTAATATAAGTATGGCTACACCTGCTTCCTTTTTGTTGCCATTTGCTTAGAGTATCATACTTCCACCCCTTCACTCTGAGCCTGTGTTTGTCTTTAGAGCTGAGATGGGTCTCCTGGATGCAGCATATTGTTGTATCTTGTTTTCTAGTCCAGCCATTCTGTGTCTTTTGATTGGTGAATTCAATCCATTTACATTTAGGGTGATTATTGATATTTGAGGGCTTAAGACTGCCATTTTATCTTTTATTTTCTGGTTGTTCTATATTTCCATTGTTTCTTTTTCCCTGTGTTTCTGTCTGCTGTTTCAGTTTGGTGGTTTTCTGTAATGTGTTTCTAAATTTCCTCTTTTTTTATGTTTTGTGACTGTCCTTTGAGTTTTTGCTTTGTGATTACCATGAGGTTTGTAGAAAAGATCTCATAGATGAGATGTGCTTTTTCTGCTGATAGCATCTTATCTCCATTTGCTGTGCAGTTTTGGTCCTTTACCTCTTCCTCTTCTATGTTTTTCTTGTCACTAATTATCCCTTTTTGTATTGTGAGTTTGTTACCAAATTGAAGTGGTTATAGTTATTTTTAATGCTTTCTTTCCCTTTGGCCTTTATGTTATAACTGTTTATTAATCTATTCTGATATACAGTTGCAATTTTCTGATTCTGTCTATTATCACCTTGCTCAAAGCTTTGTATACGTTTGCTCACTAATTTTCTCTTCCATATGGTCTGCTCTATTTCCAATGCTTTCTAATAATAAAGAGCATTTAAAAAAAATTGTTTACCACAATTTTACCATGCTATTCAGAAATCACTTTAATAAGTAATAACTAATAATAAAAAATAATAAAATAATAATTATATTTATATAATTTAATATAATTAAATATTATAATATAAATATATTAATAATTTAAATAATAATTATACATACTTCTCATAATTATTTCCAAAAAGTTTGTGAAAATGCCAGAGTTTAATGTTTTCCTTTTACATTTTCATTTGATGTAGGATTGCAGTTTGATTCCAGCTAATCTGTTAGAGGCATTTGTATTATTGATTAACTGCAATGAATCATCTCCTTGCCACCCACTTCTTCCTACTGTGCATCATACTTTAAAGAAAGCCATTGATCCTGAAGGGCTGCTTTATATAGCTTCTAAACAGTTTACAACTGAAGATTTTGAAAAGGTAAATGTAGGAAAAATGATTACCAAGAATACTTGTGCTAACGATCCTCAATTTAAATAGTACTCCATTTGAGCATTCAATTTTCTTTATTTAGGTTTCCTTTATTCCAGTTTGCTTCCAGCTTTAAACATTTTAAAGACATTGTATAGAAAGTATTTAGGATTATTATAAATAAAAAACTGTATAAGGGCATAGATACTAAAATGTTGAACTTATTCTTTGCACCCTTGTCCAGATCACTATAGCTTAAATAATCTCAATGAAAAGAAAACCAAAATATAATATTTCTACAGAAAATTATGATGACAGGCTATATAGATATACAGTTATTCAAAGGGATTTCCTTTATATGAATTCAGAATTCTGACTTTAAGGAATATCTATCATGAGTCACTAACCCATTTTAGTGTCCTGACATAAAAACATGTCTGGCATGTCCTGAGAGTAGATGACGTAAATTTAGTAATGATTCTCATAGCTATTGTCGACAAAAATAATCCATAATGAATTCTATAAATGAAAATTGGTATGAGTTTATTATGAGCCAGATCTGAGGGCTAGCTTAGCCCCGGGCCTTCCTTCCCCAAGAAAGGAAGGGCACCAAAGATGTGGGGATGTACAGAGTGATTATATACCATCAAAGAGCATGTATTACATATGATTGAAATGTCCCTTTTACAATAGTCACGAGGTTGCTCTGTCGGCACAGTGACTGATGGACACAGCAGGTAGCCCGTTTGTTGTCTCAAGTTGGGTGGTCACAGGGTGGGTGCAGCAATCAATTCCTAGCCTAAGGAGAGATGCTTATCCTAAGGAAATGCCAATATGAGGGAAGTTGCATCTTTATCTTAAGACCATTTGTTCTTGTCTGGGAGGTAACAAATGTTTAAAGCAGACATACAATGCATGCTCAACGGCCATGTCAGGCCCTTTTCAAAAAACAAAGTCAGGCTGAATTACACCAAATGGCTTCCTCATATACCCTAATATATCCTATTGCTCGCCATTTGTTTCCCACTGTTAAAGGTACTCAAGTATTTACAAGTAAAGCCTTTTTAACTTTAACTATTCAGAAATCTGTCCACAGTAGAGTTAAAATACCTAGGTTGGATAGACAAAAGGCAGGAAATATTGGGAAGTGGGAATCCATGGGTCTAAATTTTTTTTGCATAGCTGCCTTCCTTGTAAGCCTATTGCATGGGTAAAAGGTTGAAAGGTGAGGTGGACTTAAAAATGAATTATGAGCATTGTTTATTCCCATAGATTAGAACAGAAAAAGAACAATATTTATGATACAATAAGGTCTTTTTGTTTGTTTTAGGATATAAGAATAAAGTAGCTAGTCTCTAAGAATTAGGGTACTAAATATTTAGACACACTAATGACCTGGAGATATTTTTGCCTAGTTTTTCCCTGAAAAACAAACAAAAAAATCTGTCGAGGTATTAATTAGTTAGGTATTTACTAAATGCTTTATATATATGAGTCTATTTCTCTTTTTTTATATTCTCACAGAAACGTAAATTTTCTTCTTTAAATAGTTGATCTTTAATTGAGATAAAAACAAGATACGTGAAACAATTAAGAGACAATTGAAGTGCTAAGCTGGGTGGTGCTGATTATAAGTATTTTAGGAATTCAGAAAGGGAGATATCAAGTAGAATGCAAGAGTTGGGAAGGCTTCATGGAGGAGGTGAGACTTTAGTTGGACCTTAAGAAAAGGTAAGATGTAGATGGCAGGAAGGATGGGCATCCTAGACAGAAAAAAAAAAATGTAAGAGCAAAGACATAAAAGTAGAAATAAGTATACGTGGAAAACTATGAGAAGACCTGCCTGACTGGAGCAAAATTTGTATTATGGAGTCATCGGGATTAGGATTTGGGAAATTTACAATAAGCCTTAAAGCTCAGGCAAAAGAATTTATAGTTGATTTGTCAGAGTTTAGAGAACAGTTGTAGACGTTCCTAGGCTAGTGAAATAGTGAAAATTATTTCTCCAGAAGATAAATCTGTTCGTCACACAAAACAGATTTGATGGAATATGTTGCAGCCTGGGTTCTAGGAGGCCAACTGAGATGGGGTTTAGTGTGCCAGTGTTTATTAGAGAGTGCTCTTCTGTCAATACCTGTGGAAAGGAGAAGGAAGCAGGTTTGGGCAAAGGAAGGAGTCAAGCTGCGATGCAGGCCCCAAGGTAGCTTCTGGCTGGCCCCACAAAGAGCTCTGGAGCTAAAGAGACCCACCAGGGTTGTCCTGCTTTAGATAGAAATAGAGAGGCTTTATAACACCATTCTTCCACTTCAGCCTCAATCAGCCATTTGATATGGGCTATACTGAGGCAATCCCTAAAGAAATTGACAACTGGAGGCCAACGCTGACAGCACTCCCAGTAGGTGGGGCAACAAGTCCTTTCCTGAAGGGGAATAGAGGTGGCACATCACTGTGCCTCCATAGGGTAGAACTAGGGAGGGCTACTGATGTTATTAATAGTATTATTATTCACTTTTGAAGGCGTGCAGAGAACCGTGGATTATAAAGAGAATAAAGCAGACAGGACATATCCAGATCTTTAAAAAAAAGTTGTATTTAAAATATAAATATTATAGTTAACAACCTTATTACTGTTAATTGTTCCTTTTGGTTCTATGAGTTGAAAAAGCAGAAAACCACTAAGATGGTGAAATGTCTGGAAATTATGTCATGGAATAAGGACTTAGGAACTGGGAATCACTCAGAAAGAAAAAAGCACAAAACTCAGAGGAAATAGTGAAAATCATTATGTTGAAGACTTATTCTTTAACCAAAATTTTACTGAATCTCCAAGGCCCACCTTCATAGTAGTTATACAGTACCTCCCACATTGCTGGTGTTCAGTTGTGTTCTTTAAAAGGAAGGAAGGGAAGTAAGGAGGGCAAATAGCTCTAGGGCCAATGAGAGAAAGTTATAGGGAATTCAACTGTCAAAGGATTAAAGCTATTCAAAGGGAAATGAGCTCTGAAGGAAGCCGCTCTCCCACTGAAAGGCTCTAAGTGAGCCTTTATTCTGGGGGAAGCAAAGACTTGATAGGCATTCAAAGACATTGCACAGAACACTTCTAAGAGGGAGGAAGAAATTATTCTGGGTAAACGTTAATATTCATTACAAGCCTAAGACTATGATTTAAAGTGCTCAATGATTTTGGAATGGCCCCAGATATTTAATCAATTTTGATATAAATAAAACATGCAAACTTTTAAAAATAAAATGACAATGTACTTTGGATTTTTGTAATATAGATTCTATAATAAAGTTTGAATCTCATAAAATTTTCACACTTTAATTTAGCTGCTGGCTTTTGCAAAGAATTTGAATGTAGAATTCAGCGTGGAGGCAGAAAGAATGATTCATGGCTATTATCTAGCAAGTCGCAGAATCAGAACAGATTCTAAATGTGGATCAAAACTGTCATCATCTGCATTAAAATATTTGTAGGTATTCAATGCAAAATCTTAAAGCCAGTATTGACTTTTAAATGATGTCTTTAATGAACTTATTTATCTGTTTCACTTTTTTCTTTGTTTATTTGATTCCTCATTGGTTGGTTTACAATTTACCTTGTTCCAACAGAATTTAAAGTGACTTAACTCCTTTTGTTATATTTTTTTTTGGGTTTTTTTTTTTTTTGGTGATGCCAGAAGCTAACATCTGTTGCCAATCTTCCTCTATTTTTTGTATGTGGGATGCCACCATAGCATCACTTGATGAGCAGCATGTAGGTCCATGCTTGGGATCTGGACCGGTGAATCCCAGGCTGCTGAAGTGGAGGGCAAGAACTTAACCACAACACCACTGGGCCGGCCCTTTATATTGTTACATCAGTTGAACTTCCAATAATTTGTTTTTCACTAAATTAATTTTTATTGGACCTCCTGTATGACATGTGCATGAGAAAATTTCTGATTTCAAATGCAAATGATTGTTTTTTAAAACGTGACTATTTATGGCCCTGGCCCTGTGGCCAAGTGGTTAAAGTTCTGCGTGCTCTGCTTCAGTGGCCAGAGGTTCGCAGGTTCAGATCCTGGGTGCAGACCTACTCCACTTGTCAGCCATGCTGTGGGGGCATCCCACATACAAAGTAGAGGAAAACTGGCACAGATGTTAGCTCAAGGCTAATCTTCCTCAATTAAAAAAAGAGGAGGAGGATTGGCAACGGATGTTAGCTCAGGGTGAATCTTCCTCACACACACACGAAAACAAAGTGACTGCTTACATTCTAGGTATTTTGTAGTTGAATCTAGAAAAATTCTTTTTAAGTATATTTTACTTTAAAATACTTTAATAGACTCATCTATTATTATTCCTCTAAAAGTTTTTCTAAAAAACTAATTTTTATTATAAAAGTAAAGTGTGGACACAGTAAAAGAAAAGTCTAAAATGTCCTGCTAACCCTACCCATTCCTATCCCACTCTCTAGAGACAATCACTGTTAACAGTTTTTGTATATCCTTCCAGAAATTATCTATTCAAATACTAGCATATACAAATATGTAACTTAAATATATGATGTATATTAAATATATATTTTATTTGAATATATTATATATTTTTAGATGTATGTGTTATTTAAACTGTTAAAAAAGCAAAATTCAACTGAGTAAATTTGAAGAACTAATTGGCTTTATTCAACAATTCATGAATTAGGCAGCATCCCATCTAACAAATAGAAAGGAACTCCAAGGGCTATACAAAATGGAAGATTTTATGGACAGAAGTGGGTAGAAAAGGAAGTTTCTAACAAAGAGTATATTGTTTCAGACAGGGTCATCTTCCTTTGGGATAAGGGTGGGGGGTCTAAACGGCAGATTACCACACTAGTGCTGACCAGGTAATTCTAGATTGACTGCTTAAAGATCACATCCCTTTGTGAGGATGTGAAACTTTGTGAGAGGGTGAAACTGTAATTAGCT
Organism: Equus przewalskii; assembly: GCF_037783145.1. Lineage (NCBI taxonomy): Eukaryota > Metazoa > Chordata > Mammalia > Perissodactyla > Equidae > Equus > Equus przewalskii. The sequence continues at coordinate 18,400,373 of NC_091838.1, read as the reverse complement.
GAGATATTAAGTCTTGGTTTGCTGATGTGGGGCTTAGCACAAGTGACTCCATTTTGGGCTTATTGTCTCTTTTTTAACAAAACATTTTATATATATAAATATATATAATAGATAAATATAAGTATATATATTCATATGGGTAGATATTTTCTTCTTGCCCAAATGAAATCATGCATGATATACATATCATATTATCAGCACATAGGGGCTGGTCTGGTGATGCAGCGGTTAAGTTTGCATGTTCTGCTTCGGCAGCCTGGGGTTCATTGGTTTGGATCCCAGGTGTGGACCTACACACCACTCATCAAGCCATGCTGTGGCAGGTGTCCTACATATAAAACAGAGGAAGATGGGCATGGATGTTAGCTCAGGGCCAATCTTCCTCAGCAAAAAGAGGAGGATTGGCGGCAGATATTAGCTCAGGGCTAATCTTCCTCAAAAAAAAGAAAATTATCAGCACATAAAGGATTACTTCGTTCTGTTTTAATAGCTGCATTAACAGTTTTAGTGTGTTTTGATGTGGCTGTACTATAATTTAAATAGCCCCTAATGACAGACCTTTACACTTCCTTTGATATAGATTAATTAATGTATGATCTCAAACAAATTATGAAGTAGGACCAGGAGTAAAATAATCCATTAAATAAATAAATATCTTGTTATAAATGCAATATAAAATAAGAGAAGTGAAGGACTGGCAGGAAATATCAACTATGTCTGTAAGAGATAAATAGGTTTAGTTAATTTCTCCCACTGTATATGTTTTTCCTCTGTATAAAAAGGTATTTTTTATTTAAACTCACACAGTTTCAGTTTACATTTGACTATATTGATCCAAAAATTAAGCAGAATTAATTTTAATATGATAACTCTACTTTTTCCCATTGTAGAAATAAACACTAGAGGTGGAGATGAGGTTTATGAAATAGCAAAATAAATGAACCACTACTCAGAAGAGTCATAAACCTTGATTTTTTCTCCTGCTTCTATAGATAGTAACCTAATAATACCATCTTTGCTTTTCTAGTGAAGTGGAGCTGAACAATACTCTCTTCTCTCTGAAAGGCTGTATATGTATATGTATATGTATATATATTCTGTCCTGGTCAACATTTTTAGAAGGAGTTTGGGTGAGGAAATCAGGAACATGATAATTAAATTTGTAAATAAACAACTCTGGAGAGATCTTCACAAGCTCAAATGATGATTTTAGTCTAACAAGAAGAAAATTAATAGGATAAATGTACTGCCCTCACTTAGGTCCCAATCTCCCTAGTACAAGCGGGAATGGATAGGAAATGGGTGATATGGCTTAAAATGAAAAGACTTATTTCATTCTTTATGAGTAAACAATGTAATAAGGCTGTTAATACTTCTGTGATTTGGGGTTGTATTATAGAATATATATAGTATCAAGAGAAAGAAAATGCCAGTTCTGCCTCACCTCTACTCTGCTGGTCAATTACTCCTGTAGTACTGTACTGAAAAGGAATGTTAACCAAATCTGGTCACAAGGAGAGTAGCCAGGATGGTGAGGGGTCTGAAAATTATGTCTCATGACATAGTGAGGAACTAGGAATACTTATCTTGGAGAAAAGAAAACATAGGACAACTAGAAAAGTTGTCTTTGAATATTTTAAGAGCTGTCACATTTAAGAAGTATTAGACTTGTTCTGTAATCCCAGAAGACTGGTGGGTGGAAATTGCAGTGAAACCAGTTTCAGCTTACGTTTATATAATCTTTGTGGGTGAGTCCCAGAATTTTCAAATGCCTTATTTGAAAGCACAATAACCCTGTGAATTGTTCTTATCCCCATTTCATAACTGAGCTTCAAAAAAATCTCAAATTAAATGATTTATACAAAGTCACACAGCTAGTAAATTCTGGAGACTTAGCCCAGGTTTTCTGATTGCCAAGTCCAGCAATCATTCAAGTACATTGTATATGCCTAAGGGAGATTTTTTTCAGGTAATCAAAGCTAGTTTAAAAATATAAAGGAATGGATTGCCTCATGATTCCTAGCGAATCCTGGGAAAAGTTCAAAAGAGACTGGAAAATAAGTAGCCTGGGATGTTGGAGAGAAAATTCAATTATCTGATGGGAGTTAGAGCTTTGATCCCCAAGATCTCTTCCTACACTGAAGTTTCAAGATTCTATGAGGACTTCAAATAGATGAAGAACTGGAAGAAAACACCAAGGATGTGTCTATAGTTAGGTTAATTCTCCCAACTGTGTATTTATCTGAATAGAACTTAGGGGGGAGGGGAGGAGACATGGAATAATAAAGATAAGCCAGAGTGGAAACCAACTCTTTGATAAGTCAGGATACTTGCTCATTCTGGAATAGTCTATTCAAGTTGGTAGGAAAAAAATGCTTTGAAAAGAAATTAAAAATTTTTTTAAAGTAAGAATATGCTGATCTTTAAGGTGTGGCTTATGTTCATGTGTGTCTTGGTTTGTTCCTGCCAAAATATATATTATCTTTATAATATCAACATATTTTGATTGGCATCAGTTTTCTTTTTTAGAGTTTCCCTATCTGAAGCCCATGCTCGACTGAACTTAAGGAATAAAGTGCTTAAAGAAGATGTATTAATTGCAGCCTTATTATTTGAAACATCTCTCACATTGAAATATGGTAATCTATTAAATTATTAATGACCACTACAAATAATTATATTTAAACTTAAATATTCTTAGTCTGTTAAATTGAAATGTTACATATATTTTAAAGAATCATAAATTTCTATCAGGTAATGCCTGTTTGAATTTGAACATTTATTAATTGCTTATAGAAAGTATCATTATCTGATATTAAGTTCCTTATTGTGCATGACTGTTTCTAATCTTGAACTTTTGCATTGCTTAAAGAATTCTGAAAAGAAAATGTGCTTAATATAACACATGAAATGACTTTAAATTTATCTTCCTTTTGAAATAACATGCAACATTTGTCAAGCAGCTTTGGAGTCAGGCAAATAGGCAAAGAAAATGTGATTATCTTGCATCATCACCTTCTCTGAATTGCTAGTTATAATACTATGACCATAGCATTTAATTGTTTGAAATGAATGGGGCTTATTATGGTTTTGCTAATAAAAATATAAAAAGGCTCTTAAGGTAAGAGTAAAGAGAGTTAATCTTACAAAGTTCTTTGTTGCATTAGATGAGACATTAATTTTGATGAGATATACCATCCTTCAAACCAAACTTTGGTTCCAGCTCTGGGACTTAAAGGATGTATTAATGTAGACTTTTCTGTGTGTATTTGTTCAGTGCTTAAATTTGCTTTAAATTCAATTTATTTTGTAGTACCTTTTCAAAAAGATCCATTAGAACATTACAACTTTGTTGTATAATTATCTAAATCAAGCATTCTAAACCTAGGATCCATGGATACTTAGAGAGTCGTAGGGGCTTGTGAATCCCTACATTATATGTAAATTTGTATATGTCTGTGCTTTATACCTTTTTGCTTAGGAAGATGAATCGTAAGTTTTATCAAATATGTCTTAGAGGTTCATGACCCCCAGAAGAGGTTAATTATCATCCTGAATTAGTTTTATTTACCAAGAGAAAAACACTAGTTCCCAGCCAATGCTAAATAAGAGGAAGGATATATGTGTTTTTATTTTTTATTTTTTCTGCTTTTTCTCCCCAAACCCCCCAGTACATAGTTGTATATTTTAGTTGTGGGTCCTTCCAGTTGTGGCATGTGGGATGCCGCCTCAACATGGCCTGACGAGCAGTGCCATGTCCGCGCCCAGGATCCAAACCCTGGGCCGCCAAAGCAGAGTGCGCGAACTTAACCACTTGGCCACGGGGCCAGCCCCTATGTGTTTTTATTTTTAATTTGCTTTATCTTTACATTCTTCTTTTATTCTATATGTAAAAACACAATTGGAAATAATAAGACATTTTATGTACCATGAAGAAAAAATGCTTCCAAGTTTACTATGACATGCCATCAGAATTGTTAAGATACAACTAGATTTCTGTAAGAAGACAAAAATGTGTGTCTTTGAATTGAAAAACTATGGTATCGTAATATTAAGGACTCCTGTGGTAGAATATGGCTGTTTTCACGTGGTAACTACTTTGTCAAGACTTACTTGAAGCATTTAAGAAAGCATTTGTTAAGGGAAATAAAACTATGTGAGGATTTTTTTTTCCTTTAGTTACTTTTTTGTTTTCATAATGAATTTTAGTTAGGTATATTGATTTTTAAGTCTTAAGCAAAACAATGCTAAGAGCTCCTTAAGTGTTACTTTAAATATAGCAGGCAAATGATCTCTACTCAGGGATATTTTTCTTGGATGCAGAAACCAATAGTTTGTGCTCATGAACTGGATTTAGCAGTTAGGGCAGGGGAGAGAGGGAGGAATTAAAGAAAACTCCCAGGTTTCTACCTGCGCAACTGAGTGGATCATGGTGCTATTTACCAAGACTGGAAAGAAAGAGAAAAAGGCTTGGGAGAAAAATCAAATTATAGCTATAAGTTTGAGACATGCTACAGAGATATCAATAGACAGATGTAAGAATCTGGAATTTAGGGGCTGGCTCTGTGGCCAAGTGGTTAAGTTTGCACGCTCTGCTTGGGCCTGGGGTTCGTGGGTTTGGATCCTGGCCATGGACCTACACACTGCTCATCAAGCCATGTTGTGGTGGCATCCCACATAGAAGAAACAGAATGACCTACAATTAGGATGTACAACTATGTACTGGGTCTTTGGGGAGAGAAGGAAAAAAAGAGGAAGATTGGCAACAGATAGCTCAGGGCCAATCTTGAAAGAAAACAAAAAAAGAATCTGGAATTTAGAAGAGAATTCTAACCTAGAAATATAATTTAGGAATCATCAGCACAGAGATTGTACTCACAGCGATGGAATGGATGAAATCACCTAGAGAAGGACTATATAGAGAACTCCAGGACTGCCCTTGAAGAATTGCAATATTTAGAAACGGGTTTGAAGAGGAGGAACACAGGAGATTGAGAAGCAGCAGCTAGAATGTAGAAGGAAAATCAAGTGTGGCGTTATAGAAGCCAAGAAAGGAGAGTGTTTCAAGAAGGGAGAGGAGTGGTTAGCTGTATCACGTGCTACTGAGTTTGAGTGACGTTAGATTTGGCAATCTAGAGGTTGTAGGTGGCCATGATTAGAGCTATTTCAGTGGAGTGGGGATTTGGGTGCGGTAGGAAGTGAGGATATAGAGATAGCACACATAGACAACTGTGAGATGTTTGACTATGAAGATGAAGAAATAAGGTATTAGGTGGAAAAGGATGTCTGGTCGAGGAAGGGATTTTTTAAAAAAGAAGATAATAGATCAAATGATATGCAATAGAGAGTAAACTAATGATACTACAGAAAGAGGGGAAGATCAAAGGAGTGAAGTGTTTAAAAAAGTGAGAAGGGATGGGATCTAGAGCACCATATGAAGGTATTGGTCTCTGATAGAAAAGTCACTTCATTTTATAGGATGAAAGACAATGGATACAGAATCAAGCAGGCCTGTAGATTTAGTCATGTACTCTACACAAGGTCATCAGCTGAAAACAAAAGATTTGAGGAGAGGAATGGAATATAATAGTCATTGTAGGGGATAGCAGAGCAAGTGAGCTCGAGAAACCCAACAGGGTTGTCAGGCAGTGCAAATTCCCATTTGAGGTTTCTGTGATTCGTTTAAAATAAAGAAATACCATTTATGTGATTTTCTGCCTAGCGGCCTGAATGCAGGCTGAGTTCATGCAGAGTTGAGGTTTTGATAGGTGAGTGTGGCAGTGTTACAGACGGGCAAGGGAGTTGGGGGACTGGCAAAGGAGGGACTTGTAAATTGGTTAAGAGGGAAGGGAACTGAAGGAAGTAGATTGGAGGTCTCTGAGATAGAAGACCTGGAAGCTGGAAGCATAGGAAGTAGTGTAGGGGCGCAGGATGTTTGAACTCATGGTTTTGACGTAAGTTTCTGGGGCTATCAGGTTCCTGGGACCTTTGGGAATGTGTGGTGGAGGCAGAGGGAAAAAGGTCAGGACATAGGGAGGTTGCGAGTTAAATGGATCATTGACTTGGAAATCACTGAATGGCAGGTATTAAAAAAGAGAGGAAGATAGCGGAGGGCTGAGCTGGTTGTTGACTTCACTGTGGAAGTGGAAAGGGTGATAAAGTCCAGATGGCACTGGGCATCAATGGGGAGAGATTTTTATCAAAAGGAAAGCAGGGGCAAGAATGGTCAGGAAGCTGCAAAGGGGCAGCAAATTAGGCATTGACTCATTCTTGTGACACTAAGGTATGTGGGGTGTTTGAGAAAAAGCAGCTTCACTTGAGAGAGCCACAAGGAAAGCAGCGTACTCAAGGAACAGCAAGGTTTCAGGTAGAGTAAGGCAGTAAAGAGAGCAGTCACAGAAGTCTGAGGCTATCTAAGTGTTTACTGACAACAGACAGCTCTAGGAAGGTAGGTACTGTCTGTGTGGGTAGCAGTTGTACTCCTGGCTAGTCATAGTTAGGTAATCATTCAACGAAACAGAATTTAAGAGCTTAACTCCTACAGTAATAGTCAAGGGTTTTAGGGTTTCTTTTAATTGTGGTAAAATATACATAACATAAAATTCACCATTTTAACTATTTATAAGGACACAGTTCAGTGGCGTCATGTACAACATTCACACTGTTGCACCATTCATCTCCATAACATTTCAACATTTCCCAAACCGAAACGCCATAGCCAATAAACACATAACTCCCCATTTCTCCCTTCCGCAGCCCCTGGCAACCACCATTCTACTTTCTATCTCTATGAATTTGACTTCTCTAGGTACCTCATCTAAGTGGAATCATATATTTATTCTATTTTGTTGGGCTTATTTCACTCATTATAATGTCCTCAAGGTTCATCCATGTTGTAGCATGGATTAAAATTTCCTCCATTGTGTATATATACCACATTTTGTTTATCCATTCATTCATCAATGGCTACTTAGGTTGTTTCCACCTTTGGCCATTGTGACTAATGCTGCTATGAACATGAGTGTACAAATCTCTCTGAGATCTTGCTTTTAATTATTTTGGGTATATACCCAGAAGTGAAATTGCTGGATCATATGGTTAATTGTGTTTAATTTTTTTGATGAAACTCTAGGGTTTTCTATCCGGGTCGCACCATTTTATATTTCCAACAACTGTGCACAAGGGTTCCAACTTCTCCACATCCTTGCCAATTCTTATTTTCTTTTGTTTAGTTTTTGATGGTAGCCATCCTTAGGGGTGTGAGGTGGTATCGCATTGTGGTTTTGATTTGCATTTTTCTAATGATTAGTAATGTTGAACATCTTTTCATGTGCTTATTGGAAATTTGTCTATCTTATTTGGAGAAATGTCTGTTCATCTTTTGCCCTTTTTTAATCGGGTTGTCATCGTTGCATTGTAGACACCCTATCAGATACATGACTTGCAAATATTTTCTCCCATTCCATGGGTTGCCTTTTCACTGTTATCTTTTGATGAACAAAAATAGTCTTTTGATGCGATCTATTTTTTTTGTTGCCTGTGCCTTTGGTACTATATTCTAGAAATTGCCAAATCCAACATCACAAAGCATTTCCCGAATGTTTTTCACTAAGGGTTTTATAGTTTTAGTTCTTACGTTTAGGTCTTTGATCCACTGAATTCGGTTTTGTATACAATGTAAGGGACCAACTTCATTCTTTTGCACGTAGGTATCATTTTCCTAGCACCATTTGTTGGAAAGATTGTCCTTTCCCCATTGAATCTTGGCACCCTTGTCAAAAATTATTGAACCACATATGCAAGGGGTTATTTCTGGGCTATTCTATTCCATTCCATAGGTTTATGTTTGTCTTTATGTTAATGGTTCTTAAATAACTGAGAATTGTACAATAATGTCTATCATCCACTTACCCTTTATAGAATAAAAGGATTAGTGTTTCCCTACCTTCCAATACCTTCTATCCCTACTTTTTCCACCTCCTCAAGTCACTATTCAGCTTCAAAACTGTAAGACTACTTCAATAAATAAATTTCTAGTTTCCAACCTTTAAAATTTGAACATCAACATGTTTCTTCCATTGGCCCTGGTACCTGTTTGTTTCATTTACTGAACCTATTTCCTGGGTCTCAAAAGAAAAAAGGTCAGATTTAAATAATTACTGAAATACTTTACTAAGTAGGTCAGAACTTAATTTTAAAACTTTCACTAGAATATTTTGAAATGTGATTTCTTATTTAGTATTTCAAGGAGTATGCCTCATTTACATTTTTTTCCTTTTTTCACTTAGGGGCCACTGTATTTTGTGTTGCTCCAAATGCAGTATTTCCATTTGAACTGTATAATGAAGAAAATTTAGAGCAAAGGGATATGTATCTGACTCAGTGCCAACAACAACTCCAACAGTTTATTGCCACTTATGGACCTGGGACTCCTGTTTTCGCTAGTGATGAATAGGCAATCTGAAGAAAATTTTTTTCTTCATTTCTACTTAAGCAGTGGAAAAAAATGTGAGTGATCCTGAAGTAATGCTTCAGGTAATACTGTGTGTAGGAGTACATTAGAATCCCATCTTGAAAAATATAGTATGATCTCTTCAAATTAATTACTAATGAAATAAACACTAATCCAAACCTCAAAGCCAAGAGCAGAAATTTAAAACTTAGAAGAATCCTACAAAAAAACTTCTGGTTAGCCAAGTATACCAGTGGTCAACAGATAAAAATATAAATGCTGCAAACCCAGCAATGAAAAACTGGTAACTGGTAACTTTTACATGGTTCCCTCCATTTGTCACAAGGTGGCAATAACACTTTAAATGAGAATATTTACCTACCAATTATTTTAAACCACTTTTTCTTGTGCTTGTGAACTTGACAAATTGATGAGTAAACAACAGCAATTTTTATAATCAGCAGCCTTGAATTTAAGACTTTTCATGCTTAACTAGATATTGACATAGCCATTATATGAATATATATCATTTTGGAAGCCCTAATTACGCAGTCAGGAAAAAGCTTTGGAATTTTCCATTTTCTATAAGCCAGGTTACACAGAAAAAAGTAATTTACATCAAATCAAGGAGCAATGATTGGCTCTTTAAACCTAACTGGTTACAAGATACCAAAAAAACAAGAAAACAATTTGCAAACCCAGTCTTCATTTTTGGAGCGAAGTATCTGTTCTGAAAAGGTAAGGATACCATGAGAAAATATACTTATCTTGTAAAATCCCCAAAATCCTTATTTTTATTTTTCAAAGCTTTAATGAAAGATAATTTTACTAAAAGGAAATGTCATCATAAAATTGCCACCTTATTAACCAAGACACTACCACAGTACCAGAAACTGATACTTCACACAGCTTCATGGACAGCTCACTCTCTATAGAACTTTTGACAAGTCATTCACTCAACAATATTTATTGAATATCCACTAGTGCCAGACTATAGCGTTAGCTTTCAGAAGGCAAAACTAGTTTTTAAAAACAAAATATTTACATATTACAATTCTGTAGTTAAGACTTTATTTTATGCCTTCTTATATATTATTTTTCTGGTTCTCTATGGGATGAAGGGAAAACATTTCTATTTTATAAAACTAGGATCCATAAAATGGCCTCCATTTTACAATTGTGAAGTGTTAAGGTTCTTTTGAAACAGGAGGACCAATATCAAACACTGCAGGGAAATGGTTTTCAAATGTTGCCTCTAATGGGAAGTGACTACAGAGATGTCACTGTACACATTTTATACTGTGGTTTAACATACTGAAATTAGAACCCTGATAAAAGCAAGGCCTCAACAGGGAAAAAGGAAGATTTAGCTAAGTCTTCTCTGAGGTAAGAATTCAGCTCAGTTTTAGAATTCTTATAAATTCTCCATTCCTGGACAGACTAGACTGTCCAGTCACCATCTTCCTTAATATAGCATGTTGTTATTATTTGTACTAGGATTAGGATTATTTGGTTCACAAAGGTGAAAGCAAATTAATAAAAATTTTAAATTTACAAAAAATCTGTAGGTCACAGGTGAAACCTTGACTTGTAAAGGGCAATTCATTAAGGAGTTTAGGAGTTTTTCAGGTCCAATAGCAGGTTCTAAAGGGGAAGTCCACATAGTGAATATGCAGTGATTAGGGCCTCTCCAGGAATCCGCTAAGGTAGGCAAGAAAGGGTATGAGAACTGGAGGTACTAGAAATTTCTCCCCAGCTGCCTGCCACCTCAGAGACTTATTGTCCACAAAAACCCTAGTTATTGTGAAGAACATACTACCCCTAAAGTATGTTAAAAAACAAGTCTGAGGGGCCGGCCCGGTGGCGCAGCGGTTAAGTTCGCACGTTCCGCTTCTTGGCGGCCCGGGGTTCGCTGGTTCGGATCCCGGGTGCGGACATGGCACTGCTTGGCAGCCATGCTGTGGTAGGCCTCCCACGTATAAACTAGAGGAAGACGGGCACGGATCTTAGCTCAGAGCCAGGCTTCCTCAGCAAAAAGAGGAGGACTGGCAGTAGTTAGCTGAGGGCTAATCTTCCTCCAAAAAAAACAAAACAAAACAAAACAAAAACAAAAACAAAAACAAAAAAAAACAAGTCTGACTAGTGACTATGAGAATAGCTGTTTCAAGAGTTGATATGTTTTAAAGACTTTATTGCCCAGCAATCAAAAGTAGTCAAACATTTATTTTCCTATATAATTTACTGTGAGGTGATCAATGTTAAATAAAATACTAATTTTCATCATTTCATGTCGTCTTGACCAATTCTTCATTTTTTCCTTCCAAAATGTGGTAACCTCAGAAAAACAAAAAGAAACCAACAGTGAAAATCATTCCAGACTCAAACTCAAAGAAAATCATACCCTGACACACAAAGGCAACTTTAACAGGAAATGGCCCCAGCCCTTTGGAGTTTATCAGATACCTGTGAATTATAAGTAGATGTAGTTGCTTCATAAATCATAATTACTTGAGGCAATGAAGGAATTTTCAACAGCACAGCTAAGGACTTTGACATTCATCTGCAGCTACCTATAAACTGAAAAGAATATTTCACTCATTTTAATTAAAAAACCACATTATATTTGAGTAATTCACATAATCAATATAGATTACTGGCATCTCAGTCTTAAAATTATGTCTTCAAAGAAACCCTCAGCTGGGTAAACGGCAAAAAGTTAAGTCATCATTGTGCCAGTTATTAAACCTATCTATGTAAAAATGTATTAATTTTTGGTACTGCTTTTCAAGAATACCACAAATACATTTTAAAAAGCACACAATTTAATATTAACTTGGTACCTTATACATGTTGTTGTGCTCCTAGTGGTTTTTTCAAAGCCATCCTCTATCTCAAGTTTTTGGAAAACATTTATCATGACCTTCATTCATCTTCAAAATTCATAGGCTCTGGTGCACCTGGAAATTAAATATCCCACTGTGAATTCTCATTTGGACTCCCATCTGTTTGTTTGGCATCTTATATGAAAGAATGGTCCAATAAGATTTTTTTCCATTCTTATCAGGAACCATAAACATAACAACATTTGCAATCTTCCTGGCTCCCAAGGAACTTTTAAAACTACTAACATTGAGACTATATAGTGGAGTTAATTTTCTATCTGTTGTTTAACACATCTCTAATGGAACAAAAGAATGTAAATACTGCTTAATTCTACTTTTCTGGTAGTCAAAACTGGTAATCCCCCAATTTAAAATATCTATAAAGATTTGAGTATGTGTTAGTCCTTTTGATTGATTAGACCCTAATAATTCCATAAATGATCTTTCCAAGCTGGAAATGGATTCATTAGCACGGGCAGGAAAAATGGTGGATACATTTATGATGTTCTTTACTGTGGCAGTATTGATTTTAAGACATGATATGGTCCTAATGAGTACCCAGCCATTGCTTTTCTGTCTCAGAGCTTGACATGGATGAGGTATGAGCCAGGTTAAAGGTTAGATATATTTTTAAAAATGTGCAGACCTCCAACTAAAAGCATTACAACAGCAAATCTAACAGTTTTAGAGCCGAGATACATTATGTTGGCATCATTATTGGACACAGTCCTGTGGAATGACTGTCCCAAGCTGCCTGAAAGCACATTTAAGGACTGCAAAGGGCATGGCCAGGGGCACAGATCATGTCCTACAGCTCCCCAGGAGGGAAAGTCATTGAACTAGGCAGGTACTGAAAATGATTTATGAGGACACATCAAATGCTGGACCTTGCAAAACAATTTATCATTTTCAAGTCCTGAAATGCTGAAATATTTCACATAATCAATATTAGGAAGACAAAGTATTGGTTATGATTAATTCCAACTTGGGAAATTTCAGTTTAATATAAGATTCATGGGAACTACTGACAACTACATGCATAGTCCCATTAGTGTGAAGCCTAAAACAAGAAAAAGAATGTTTAGGGATAAATAATGTATAATAAAACTGCTATCTATCTCACCCACTTCAAAAAACCGAGAGACTGGACATACATTCCTAGGCCACGGGCACCTCAGGATGGAAGGCAGGGGAATGGGATAGGGAAACAACAGACGCTATGGTACTGAAATATTCCACTTCTTCAATGGACTGGTGGGCTCTCGTGTATTTAATATGCTTCAGGGCTTACCCGCATTATCAATATTTTTATCAAATATTTAATTTGTAAAACTTAAAAAATTCCAACACTTAGCAATGAAAATAGGATTCAAACCACTTAGGCCTCAAAAATAAGGATGACTGTAACACCAAACAAAACTAAGCCATCACATTTGCCCTGTTGACAGTTAACCGTGAAGATGCTTTAAATGAAGCAAGGTATTTCAAATTTGGGGAAGAAAGAAACCCCACATGACCATAGCAAGTCCCATCTATGAGGTCTTCATTTATAACTTGTTTTTGGAAAGGCAGCATGTTCTTCCAGTCTCCCAGCTGTTGACCAGTGTCTTCTGGGTTATGTCCAGAAATACACGTCCCTGTGTTAAACACAACCATCTAAGGAGAGCGGGCACTTGCGGCCTATTCTACACTGTGCACGTTGTTCTCCAACGCCAGTGGCACGTCTTTAGAGCATCTTTACAAAGAAGACCTAGAAACAAAGGCCGACAAATACCTCTCCCCTGTCGAGACCACAACTCAGTTAGTGGGTAAACTGTGCTGTTAACAATTTAAAAAGCCAATCACAAAGTACAGTTAAGTAAAGGCTGTCTTGATTCCTGAGAGAATCCCTTCCCCCATTATAAAATGCTCCGTAAGGACAAACGAGCGCCCGTGAAGGGAGGCCGGCACCGTCTGGGCCGCACGCAGAGCTTCACTCGGGATGCGGGCGGGGGCCGCGGCGAAGGCCCGGGCGGGGCGGGACGCACCGGGCGACCCTCCAGCCGCCGCGGAACCGAGTCACTCAAGGCCCTTAATTAGTTTCCGAGCCAACAACAGTCGAAATCGGCGTTTACTAAAGAGAAAGGCCAGCTAGGACTCGAGGCGGTTACTCACAAAACGCGACTGCGCAGGCAGCCAGGAGGAAAGCTCGCGGCCGCGTCCACTGGAGGCCGGGGAGGCTGCCTCCGGGGCCGACCTCGCGGGCAACGGACGGAGGCCGCCCGAACGGAGGCGCGGGGCCCAGAGGGCGGAGGGCCCCGAGGACCGAGGCGGGTTCCTGGCAGAAAGAGAGGAGGAACTAAGACCACGGGGACTCCCACCTGGACGAGCCTGGGAAGGGGCCGGCAGGCGCCGCCGCCCGGGCCGCATGGCCCAAGGAGCCTGAGAGGCCCGCCTCCGACGGCGGCCGCGGGGAAAAGAAAGCACGGCCCCGGCGGAGGCTCTTACGCGCCCCGCCCCTTCCGGGCCCTGGCCCCGCCCCGCCCGCCGGTCGCGCCGCGCGGTGGAGAGCCGGGTGGCTGGAGGGGGAGGCTTTGACTGTCGGTGTCTCCCCGGGAGTTTCGGTCTGGGGTGGCGCGGCACACCCCAAGTTTGTTTTGACGGGTTTTGGAACTTCCGTAGAGGCTTTCAAGGTTCATGAGGACCTCCCATAGAGCGATTTCATTGGGTCTGCAAGTGTTTAATCTACCCGCTTGTAGTGGATCCAAGCGAGCAGAAGATGCTCTAAAAAGAAAAGATCACCCGTTCCTAGTACGTTATATTTGGTCGTCTACTCCCTCACAGTTCAGTGCTTAAAAAGTCGTGGTACTGGACATCCCACTTTAGAGTAAGGGTATCTGGAGTCGACTCCTTCACACACACACAAGAACCAGTTACCAGAAAGAGAAGCTATTTCCTCTATAACAATAGCTACTGTTACTCTTTTTTAATTGATAATAATAATAAAAATAATTTATTGATGGTAATAATAATTATTGATAATAATAAACGGTAAAAAAATTCATAAAGCAGTCACCTGCTTGTTTATAAACATAAAATTTGCTTTTGATTTTCGTGTTTTGTGTTTTATTTTTCTTGTTTATCTCAGTCGTTATACTATCTTGAGTCTTGGCTGCAAAGCACCAGGCCCAGTGCTGGAGGAGACAGGTTGATGATCTTGTTGCCAGGAAGAATACACGTGAAAGCATACAATTAAACAACTGAATCAGTAAAAGACACGTCCTCTTTCCTTTAACAACTGGAACTCTAAGGAATTAATACAAAATCCAGTACGAAATGTATTTGCCTCAAAGAAACGCGGTATGAAAATCTAAACCTAGCAAAATGAATTGTGATCATATTCACTTTACCGAAGGATTCTTCTCTATATAAAATTTTTGTTGAATGCTTTACAGGGGTTTAAAATGGTTTGATTGGGGCCCCAAGTGGGCACTGTTTTTTCCGCCCAGTGGTGGCTTGGTCCTCAGCCTGTTGTCAAAGACTCCTGACTGAATATTGCTTCTACAACCTGGGCAACTGACTCCACCTACAACTGGGTGGGCAGGTGTGGGAGCCACCATTACTGAATGGTGTAGGGAGGGTGAGCTTGGATGCTGCACCCATCAAATTTAGGCAAGTTTTCAGTGCCCAGGGCCATATGAGAAGGAACTGGAGACCAGCATGGACACTTCTGCCACAATTCCCTACAAGATGGCTCCCCAACTGCTATATGTTTTCCTTTCCTCCTTCTGCGGGAGCTCTCATGGCATTCATTAGCCCCTGCTTCCAAGAGATACCTGACCTAGGAGGACAGAATATGGAAGGGGCCACTGCCTTAATGACTTAGTATGTTCTTTTTTCAGACCAGGTATAATTAAATTCCATGACTAAAATTTAGGTGTTCCTAAAACTCTGCAGCCACTCATTTTCAGATTATTAAGTCAGTTATTTTAATTGATGAATAATATCATTCATTAAATAAATATCTGTTTTCAACTGCAAGTAAGAAGATATGCAATTAAATGGCTTTTAAAAAATGAGTAGTGAGGGCCAGCCTGTGGCCAAGTGGTTAAGTTTGCGCACTCTGCTTCCGTGGCCTGGGGTTTCATCAGTTGGGATCCTGGACGCGGACATGGCACTGCTCATCAGGCCATGTTAAGGCGGCGTCCCACATGCCACAACTAGAAGCACTCACAACTAGAATATACAACTATGTACTGGGGGGCTTTGGGGAGAAGAAGGAGGAGGAGGAGGAGGAGAGAAGGAGGAGGAAAGAAGATTGGCAACAGATGTGCCAATCTTTAAAAAAAAAAATGAGTAGTGTATTATTCCACATTACAAGAAATCCAGAGGTAACTAGTTCTAGGGTTGGTTAATTCAGCAGCACAATATTGTTGGTTTGTGGCAAACTTGTCTGAGACTTGATTTCCCCCTCATGGTTGCAAGAAGGCTCCCCAGCTGTAAACATCACATCTTCTTGTTACAACATCCAAAGGCAGGAAAGAGGGACATTTTTCCTCATGTGTTTCTTTTCTAATCTGGGTGGAAAATCTTTCCCAGAATGTCCTTCAGGTGCCATTGACCATTCCTAGATTGCAAGTCCAGGCATTATCAGCTGATAACGTGAGAAGCTGGGCTGTGGCAGAAAAGAAAGAGGAGAGGGGATGGCTGCTGGGTGGGCCATCAACAGTGCTTGCCGCAATGGGTAATCTTAACTTTAAGGTTTGGGGGTATCACTGAATCTCACGAACTCTTTTCTAATTACTCTACGAGAGAGAACATTACAGGGGCGTGAAGGAGGATGTGGAAATTCTGAGAGTGAGAATGAGTACAGATTTTCACTTTAACTTCTTTAACTTCACTTTAACTTCTGCCTCAAAGATAACTTTTCTTTAACACAGCATTATTGATATACAAAGAATCTCACATATTTAAAGTGAAAAGTTTGGTAAGTTTTGACATGGGTATATGCCTGTGAAACATCACCACACTAAAGATAAAGAACATACTCATCACCCCCAAACATCTCCTCCTGCCCGTTTATAACTTCTCCTTCATGCCCCCTCCCAACCCCGCCTTCAAACCTCATCCCCACGCAACCACTGACTTGCTTTCTGTCACTGTAGACTAGTTTGCATTTTCTGTAATTTGTTTAAATGGAATTCATATAAGTCTGTACTCTTTTATACCTGGCTTCTTTCACTCAGCATAATTATTTTGAGATTCATCCGTGCTGTTGTGTATAACAACAGTTAATTCCTTTTTAGCACTGAGTAATACTCCCATACATGGATATCCCATAATTTGTTTATCCATTGACCCACGGATGAACGTTAGATTGTTTCCGGTGTTTGGCTGTTACAAATAAAGCTACTATGCACATTCATATATAAGTCTTTGTATGGACATGTGCTTTTATTTCTCTTGGTAAATAGCTAGGAGTGGAATGGCTGCATGGTATGATAGGTGTATGTGTAACCTTGTGAGAAACTCTTTTCGAAAGTGGTTATACCATTTTACATTCCCATGAGCCATGTTTGAGGCCTCCAACTGCTTCATGTTTCTGCCAACACGTGATGTGGTCAGTCTTTTTGTTTCACATTCAAATAGATGTGTAATGGTATTTCATTGTGCTTTTAGTTTGTATTTCCCTAAAGAATAATAAGCATATTTTTACATGATTGTTTGCTATCTGAATGTCTTCTTTGATGAAATGTCTATTCAAATCTTTTGCCCATTTTAAAAATTGAGTTGTTTGTCTTTTTATAATTGAGTTTCTAGGGTTCTTTATATATTTGGGATACAAGTTCTTTGTCAGATATGATTTGCAAATATTTTCTCCAAGTTTGTATCTTGTCTTTTCATTCCTTTAACGGTGTCATTCAAAGAGAAGTTCTCCATTTTGATGAAATCCAAATTATCAATTTTTTCTTATATGAAGTTTGCTTTTGCTCTTATATCTGAGGAACTTTACCTAATTCAAATTCTAGAAAATGCCTTTTTATTTTCTAACCATAGACCTACTCAATTATCCCTTAGGAGAATAAACACGCCCTTTTCGGGACCACAGATCACTCAACTAGGTTTATGACTATTTACTATTCACAATTCTCTTTGAATCCCACACCAGCTAGGTCTACGTGGATTATGTCATGAAATTTTCCCAAACCCAATAAGCCCCATCAACACTGAAAGAGTCATCCTGAACCAGATCCTCAGAAAACTCATAAATCTTCTGCCTTTGCCCTGCCCATCTGAGATGCTTTTAGCCTGCCAAGGCAGTGGTCTCTCTTACTCTCCAATAAGGGATAACCTCCCTCCTTTACAAGTTTTTGTGATAAATGATAAATTTGGCATTGCTTTACCAACAGTTATTTTGGTAGTCTTTTCAGAGAATCCGCAGTCAAAAAAAAAAAAGAAAGAAAGAAAGAAAGAAAAGGAAAGGAAAAAAAGAGGAGGGAGAGAGGCAGAAGGGAATAGATAAATGTCTCCAAAAGCACAGGTAGACAGATCAGAAGAGGAGACATCCACAGTGTGTTTGTGTGTGTTTTAAACAGCCTACATGTCCAGACACTGGTAAAATTAATTATAGTACATCCATACAATGGAATAGAAATCCTACTCTTGCCTGGGAAATTTATTTACTCCCTCTTTTAAACTACTTCAGCCTTCTCTCTCTCCTCAAACTTCTTTCTTCTCCCCTTCACTCTTGCCTGATAACTTATTGTATTAGTCGGAGTCCCTGACGAGACAGAAACCACACAGTAATTTAAACAGGAAAAGTTTAATATAAAGAATTATTAACTATAACAACAGGTTACCTATTAAGAGAAAAAGAGAATTCTAAAGACTGTGGAAATAGCAGAAATAGGGAGCCCCCCCCGTCTCTAAGCTGAGGCAGAACCTAACAGAAACAGATTTGGTAGAGGTCACTCCAGACCTTGTGGCTCACTGAATGGCAGAGAAGTTCACTGAGATGCCGGATTGGCAGAACTTGCTGGGAAGCCACCCTTGGAGTTGCTAGGGGAAACTACCCACAGGGAGGTGCTACGTGCTGCTGGCCACAGTTCACTGCAGGAACCTGTTAAGAGGAGCAAACAAGAACCAGGAAGAGAAGCTCCTTCTTCCTGGAGTCTCCCTTCAGCAGCCTCTACTGACAAGCCTTAACACTGTGCCCTTGGCAAAGGAGAAATGTTTACGTGGTCCAGCTCCATTATAGCAGAGCAGGTCAAGAGGAGTAAATCTGGAGATGAAAGACAGTACAGTGGTAGCTGGCACATTCTGTCCTCTCACTCCATTGAGAAAATAGCAGCCATCAGATGGGCACTCACCATCAAGTCCGCACCCCTCTGGGCCCACTTCCTCCTTCTGCCCTCCTGTTGCTGGCCGAAGTATCCCTCCTCCTATCAAAGGTGCTTGGTCCTGACCCTTCTCTCCTTCTCAGAGACTAGCTCCTGCAGGTTTCCCCTCTTCTGCCTCATCAATCTCTCCCTTACCACTGGACCATTCCAGCAGCATACAAACATGTTCTAGTTTCTCTATACAGTTTATTTATTCATTTTTGGCTGTCCAGTATCCATTCCCACTTCTTTTGATAAAAACATATATTGACATTGCTTGAATTTACATGTCCACCCCAAATCTCACCTCCGAAGTCAAGATTCATGGATTTTCTGACCACCATTTCCAATGCTGAGGGTGGAGGCAGGTAATGAACGTATCTCTGACTTTTAACCTTTCATTCTCGTCTTCTCTCTTTCTCTTTTTCTATTGAAGCCTTTATATTTCTTCTTCCTCTCTAATGGAAACTTCCATTAAGTCATCTCTTGAGATTCCTCTTCCTATGCAAAACTTAATTTTTACTCCTTTAAGCTTTGCTTTATTAGTAATGGGTTTTTGGAATTTAGAATTCCCCTTTCCCTTACAAGTCTATCACCTTCAAAGAGACTTAAGAAAGTCAATGTAGAAACTCAGGGGTGCCTGATAACCTTGATTAATACTGTCAATAACTTCTCATTATACTTAAAAAATATCCACTTGCATATAAGTCAATTGATTTTTGACAGGGGTGCCAAGACCATACAATGGGGAAAGGACAATCTTTTCAACAAATGGTGCTGGGAAAACTGGATATCTACATGCAAAAGAATGAAGTTGGTCCCTGACTTGATACTATATACAAAAATTAACTCAAAATAGATCAAAGACCTAAACTTAAGAGCTAAAACTCTAAAACTCTTAGAAGAAAACACAGGATAATATCCTCATCACATTGGATTTGGCAATGATTTCTTGGATATGACACCAAAAGCACGGGCAACAAAAGAGAAAATAGATAAATTGGATTTCATCAAAATTAAAAATGTTTGTGCATAAAAAGACGCTATCAAGAGAGTAAAAAGATAATCCACAGAATGGAAAAAAATATTTGCAAAGCATATATCTGATAAGAGATTACTATCTAGAATATACGAAGAACTCCTACTACTCAACAATGAAAAAAACCAAACAATCCAGTTCAAAAATGGACAAAGGACATGAATAGACATTTCTCCAAAGAAGATATACGAATGGCCAATAAGCACATGAAAAAGATGCTCAATATAACTAGCCACTAGTGAAATGTAAATCAAAACTGCAAAGAGATACCACTTCATATCCATTAGGATGGCTATTGTCAAAAATATCCCAACAAAATAACAAGTGTCGGCAGAGATATGGAGACTGTTGCACATTGCTGATGAGAATGTAAAATGGTGCAGCTACTGTGGAAAATAGTATGGCGGTTCCTCAAAAAATTAAACATAGAATTACCCTATGATCCAGCAATTCCACTTCAGGATATACACCTAAAAGAATTGAAAGCAGAGATTCAAACAGATACTTATATGCCAATGTTCATAGCAGCATTGTTTGTGAAAGTTGAAAGGTAGAAACGACCGAAATGTCCTTCAATTGATGAATGGATAAACAAAATGTGCTTTATACATACAATGGAATATTATTCAGCTTTAAAAAGGAAGTAAGTTCTGATATATGCTACAATGTGATGAATATTGAGGACCTTATGCTACGTGAAATAAGCCAAACAAAAAAGGATATTATATATTATATATAAATAAATTATATATATTATATAAATATGTTTATATTTTATTATATATATTATATAAATATGTATATATTATATATAATATAATGACATAAATATTTAATTTTATATAAAAATATACATATTTAATATATATTATTTAAATAATAAATATAAATAATAATTATAAATAGAAATATAATATAAATATTATAATAAAATATTTAATATATATTATATTTCTATATAATAGAAATATAAAATATAAATAATTATAAATATCAATAAATAATATTAATAAATATATAAATGTATAAATATATAAATATATAAATATATAAACAAATATATAAATATATAAACATATATATTATATAAATATAATGTAATTATATAAATAATATAAATTATATATAATATACAACATATAATATATATTATATATAAATTATTAAAAATTATATAAATATATAAATATAAATATATAAATTTATTTGTATATAAATATACAAATAAATAAAGGATAAAATATTATATGATTCCACTTTTATGAGGTATTTAGAACAGGCCAATTTGTGGAGGTACAAAGTAGAAGAGTGGTTACCAAGGGCTGGGGTGAAGAATGGATGGGGAGTTATTGTTTAATAGGTACAGAGTTTCTGTTTGGGATGATAAAAAAGCTCTGGAAATGGATAGTGGTGATGGTTTGTGAATGGATTGTGAATGTACTTAACGCCACTGAATCATACACTTAAAAGTGGTTACAATAGTAATTTTTACGTTGTGTATTTTACCACAATAAAAATAAAATAAAAGATATTCTTAAAAGAGGAAAAAGAGGGGGCTGTCCCCGTGGCTGAGTGGTTAAGTTCGCGCACTCTGCTGTAGGCGGCCCAGTGTTTCGTTGGTTCGAATCCTGGGTGCGGACATGGCACTGCTCATCAAACCACGCTGAGGCAGTGTCCCACATGCCACAACTAGAGGCCTCACAACAAAGAATATACAACTATGTACCGGGGGGCTTTGGGGAGAAAAGGAAAAAAATAAAATCTTTAAAAAAAAAAAAAAGAGGAAAAAGAGGGGCCGGGCCCTTGGCCAAGGGGTTGAGTTCTCACATTCTGCTTTGGCGGCCTGGGTTCACTGGTTTGGATCCTGGGCACTGACCTACATGCCACTCATCAAGCCATGCTGTGGTGGCATCCCACAAAGAAGAAGTAGAACGACTTACAACTAGGATGTACAACTACGCAGTGGGGCTTTGGGGAGGGGAAAAAAAAAGAGAGAAAAAAGAGGGGGCTGGTCTGGTTGCGTAATGGTTAGATCCGCATACTCTGCTTCAGTGGCCTGGAGTTCGCAGGTTCAGATCCTGGGCACAGACCTGCACACCACTCATCAAATCATGCTGTGATGGTGTCCCACATACAACATGGAGGAAGATGGGCACAGATGTTAGCTCAGCTACAATCTTCCTCAAGCAAAAAGAGGAAGATTGGCAACAAATGTTAGCTCAGGGCCAATCTTCCTCACAAAAAAAAGAGAAAAAATATCCACACCTTCACCTGGCCTACCTCATCTCTTGCTTCCCCCTCTCTTACTACACACCAGTCAACTTGGCTTCCTCTTAGTTTTAGAACATGCCAAACAATTTTCACATCTCAAGGCCTTTGCTCTTGCCTGGAATTCTCTTGACCTAGATTTTTTTTTTTTTTAAAGATTTTGTTTGTCCCTTTTCTCCCCAAAGCCCCCCGGCACATAGCTGTGCACTTTCAGCTGTAGGTCCCTCCAGCTGTGGCATGTGGGATGCTGCCACAGCATGGCCTGACGAGTGGTCCCATGTCCTCGCCCAGGATTCGAACTGGCGAAACCCTGGGCCGCCGAAGCAGAGCACCCAAACCCAACCACTTGGCCACGGGGCCGGACCCATTGACCCAGATTTTTGAATGGCTGACTTTTTCCTTTCTTTGATCTCAGCTTCTATGTCAATTTCTCATTAAGGCGACACTTGCCCCACCTGTCTAAAGTGGGCCCACTATAAAAACGTCTCCCTTCTGGTCTCCTTCATAACCTGTAATTAAATTGTTTGTTAGTTTGTTTTTAACTTATATATGCTTGCTGCTCTCACTGGAATATACATTCTGTGAGAGGAAAGACCTTTTCTGTTTTGTCCGCCTTTTTATTCCTAACACCTAATACAGTCTTTAGCACTTAATAAATATCTGTTGAATGAATAAAATGAATCATTGATCTGTATGTGCTGATTTGGAAAATTTTTCAAGATATCAAATTTTAAAAGTCAGGTGCAGAAGGTACTTAGTAAAATCTCATTTTTGGTTCAATAAAAAGAACACGCACGTCTGTGATTGTGGGTAGAATATTTTTGAAAGGTTACAAAAGAAACTGTTTACAATGCATGCCTCTAGGGAGAGAAACTTGGAGTTTGTGGGGAAAGTGATTTATTTTTATCATGTACTGTTCTCTACTGTTTGGATTTTTATTATGTGTATGCAATTTTATAATTAGATTACATTTTAAAAAATTATTAAAGTAGTACATTTTCTCTTCTGACTGCAAAAACAGACCATTCCTAAGATTTGCCCCTTCAGCCCACCACTCTCATTTACCCCTGACTGGCAGTATGACAAGTGTTTGGTATTTTCCAGCAATGAGCGCATCCCTGGGGGTTGCTGGTCTTAAGTTGTTGAACTGAGTCAACACTCACCATTGCAAATACAACTAAAACAACTTCAAGGGAAAAGTTTCATGGTTTAACTCTTATATAGCAGTTTATCAAAAGTAATCTTTTAAAAAAAAGCTATTCTTTGATAATATAACTAGGATTATCTTAGAAAGTTTACATTTTGTAGCTAGACATATGTGTAGATTCAGGGCATATAGGATATTATTTTCTTTCTTTCTTTCTTTCTTTTTTTTTTGTGAGGAAGATTGGCCCTGAGCTAACATTTGTTGCCAATCTTCCTCTTTTTTTTTTTTTTTTTTGCTTTAGGATGATTGTTGCTGAGCTAACACCTGTACAATCTTCCCTTATTTTATGTGGGATGCCACCACAGCATGGCTCAACAAGTGGTGCTAGGTCTGTGCCCGGGATCTGAATCTGTGAACCCCAGGCCACTGGACTGGAGTGTGTAAACTTAACCACTACACCACCGGGCCAGCCCCAGGATATTATTTTCTTATAAGCTGTCAGAATCTATAGTCTGCACTGACACATGTAAATCTCATTAGTAAATTAATACATTTGACCTTCAGTCCTTTTTCATATTAGTGAGTGATTTTGAGAACTTCCTAGTTTCCCTAGACGTTTGCAGAGAAAATGAGGCTGGACCTAGAAGGAAGTTGGCTATAATAACCACATGCCTGTGCTTTCTCGTGCTCAATAGTAAGTGTGTTAAAATAGAGTTAATGTAAGAGAAATGTAAATGACCTTAGTCAGAAATGCATGACTTTTATGTATAAGATCCTTTTACCTCAGCAAGATTATTTTTAAACATAATATTGACATTAAGATAATCATAGCATTTATACACCTCGTCAAGGTTAAAGTTCCAAATCTGTGAAAAATACATTAAATTGTCAGAAAATAGAGCACTGATCTGAATGAAAGTTGATTCTTAAACACTTGAAGTACGTGAACTTTACTGAGATAATTTTGGTGAAAATTACCTAAATTACTTATGATTTCTGCCCGGATCTAAAATAATGAGTGGCTTTAATTGTCAACATGAGATGCTAGGGTTTTCCTTTTCTGTTTAAAAATTTAGCCTTTTTGTTAAGAGTAAGCCTTGAAAACAACCACTTAAATCCTATGACAAGTTCTGAATGTAGTGGAATGTTACTAACATTATTTGAGCTGACCAATGGGACTGAGGGGAAGTCGGCTAAGGGACTTCAGGGACAGTTTTCTTCTTTGATGAAAAGACACATATAGGAAGAACTAGCTCTTCTTCCCCTGCTATTATCATCTGTGAAAGAATTTCTGGCATTGCTGCATCCCTCTTGTTAAATGAAGGGAGCTTGGTAAAGATGGCAAAGTGGAAAGAAGAAGGGACCAGCGATTTACAGACATCAAATAGTCACCAAAGTCACCAGCCAGGGAGCCACTCCAGCATAGGATTCTTGTTACGTGAAATAATACACTTTTCTCACTGTTTAAAAAAATTATTTAAGAATGACTACATAGGGAGTTGAGAATGTGGGAGTAACTGAAAAAATCAAACTAAGGTTAAATTACGATGTTATTTGTACCTCAGTGATGATCTAATACAAATCATGTCCTGAAATTAACATCCCATTAAGCTTAAACAGTGTAGATTCTGAGTGTTTCTTCTACAACGCCTTCTTGGACATATGCATGAGAATTTCTCTCTCTGTCTAGTGGTGTTTTGGTAAACAAGATCTAAAAAGAAAACCCCAAACCCTGATTTGTAGCATATGCAGATTTCCACGATGTAAATATTTCCATCATGGCTGATTTCAAGCTACTGTTTAACAACTGGCTCACCAGATACCTGAATACTTGAATAGTTAAGTTGGCTCTCACAGCACACCATTGTCCCTAGAAGTTGAATTGCTAGGTTGAAGGATTGAAGGATAAATGCATCTTCCTACTTAATATAGTCAAATTGCTTTCCAAGTGGTTGTACTACACCCTTGTCAAAACTTGCTCTTTTCAGAATTTAAACATTTTTGTCAATCTGATAAATATGAAATGGTATTTATTGTTATTTTAATTTGCATTTGCCATGACATTGAAAAGATAACTTTACATATGTTTTATTTTTCCCTTAAAACTCTTTTTTCATGGGCTGGCCCTGTGGCTTAGTGGTTAAGTTCAGTGCACTCCACTTTGGCAGCCCAGGTTTGGTTCCTGGGCTCGGACCTACACCACTCATTGGCCACCATGCTGTGGTGGCGACCCACATACAAGATAGAAGAAGATTGGCACAGATGTTAGGGATAATCTTCCTCAGCAAAAAAAAATTTGGTATACTTTTAATCATTTAGGTTTTCTCTTCTGTAAATCATAGGCTTCACAGCTTTTGCCCAATTTTTTATTGGATTATTTGTAATTCTTAAAATTGATTTATAGGATTTCTTTATATATTCTGGATACTAATCTTTTGTCAATTAACAGTTAGATGTATTGCAAATAACTTTTTCCAGTCTGTTTTATTTTTGAATTTTATTTACAGTGTTTTACGTTGTTTGGAAGTCTACACTCTACTGTGCTTTCCAACAGCTCCCCAACACCCAACACTGCATTTCTATGAAACATTTCTGGCTACTCTTAAATCCAAATCCTTTAATGTGTCTTTCAAGGTCCTCTTTGATTTGAAAATTAGGAATACTATAGTACTTATTCCCAGGATTTTTGTGAGCATTAAATGAAATAATATACGTGATATATTCACCACCCTCTCGCCTTCTCCACAGGCTTTCATTCAAAGCAGCATGTTTTTCTCACTTGCTTTTCCCTATGCCTAGAGTGTTCTTGTCCCTCTTTGCCTTCTCAGGAAAGCCTTCCTTGATATCTTAAGACTGTGCGTATCTATGGCAGACACGCTTGTTGCTGTCTGGTAGCCACCCCCAGCCTTCTTCCCTGATAACGGAACCTGATTTTGTTTGTGTTATGTGCCTAGTTCTAGAGCTGAGCCAGTTATTTCAATCTGTTTTCCTGCTTTCTCTGCCTCCTGCGGTGGATCCTGGGGACTAGCTCACTCAATAATTATTCCAGCCTCCTTTTATCTGCATTTCTGTACTTTAGAGAATGAAAAGCTAAGTATTATATATTCCAAAAGTCTCTTGCAGCTAGGATTCTGGATGTGAATTAGGTCCTGCCAATAAAAACCTGAATTCTAAATTGAGTTATGTCGGGAGAAAAGCAGGCCACAAGGCATCCATTTTGCTGACGTGCGCAGCAAAGGCAGCATGCTTCGGGAGGCTGCCATTGTGGGGGCAGCTTCCCATTTGGCAGGCAGAGTTCAGATCATGGCAGAAGTTCCAGCTGCCTTGGAATGCCTTGGTCATTCCAGCCCAGTTCCATGGAATGACCGGAAATTGTTCCTATAAATCCAGCCCAAGTCTGTTTCATCCCAAGGATTCTGCAAGTCACTAATACCCTATAATAGGCCCCTTTCTTTTTAAGCTAACTAGAGTGAATACCCCAACCAAGTCAAGACCGATATACCCTCCTTACACCTCGGAGTGACCTTGTGACCCGCTTCTGGCCAATGAGAAATAAGTAGAGGACTTGTACCCCGATAACTTTAAGAAGCCATCTTAGCAGTCCTGGACTGCCTGCTTGTAGATTTCTTTTACATGAGAGGAAAAAAGTCGTAATTTATTTAAGCCACTATGGTTAGGTCTTTCTTATTAGTGGCTGAATGCAATTCCTAACTGATATAGAAAGCAATGAACAATGCATGTCATAGTATTAAAAAAAAAAATTTCTGGATCAACTGATGATTGGTGGATATAGCCACCGAGGCATGAAATAGCATGTGTGTGTGTGTCTGTGTTTACAACAACTTAAAGCGTAAAATAGGAAGTGGCAGAGAATAAGGGGGGTGATATAGGTTGGGGTTAAGGGGTTGGACATCCTCCCAGATGATGGGGAACCATTGAAGGGATTTGAGAAAGCGTGTTACATCCTCAGGTTTGCGTTTTTGATAGGGTACTTCGGTGCACCCGTTCTCAAGGCAGGGAAAACTGTTAAATCTGCAAATTGTGAGGCGAAAGATGATGAAGAGCTATAGTAATTATTCTTACATACATTTGTGAAAGTAAGTAAATCTTTAGGGGAATTGTTTAACCTGGAATTGCTAAGTCAGAGTGTGTACACTGAAAATATTTAGGGATACTGCCAAACTGTATTTAAAAGAGTTTATACTCCAACAGTGCGACAGTCCTCATTTCCTCACTCTCACCAAAAATGGATATTTTAGATTTGGATCATCCCTTTTTTTTTTCACGTTCCTCTATTTAGTATTATCTGGGAGAGGGGAAAAAAAAGGCAGGAGGATAAAAATTACAGAGATTCAGCTTCATCAAAAACGTACATGCTCAAGCATTATGGGCCTGGTTAAAACAAGTTAATTCCAACATGCCAGAAAAATTAGTCACCATCACTTACCCTCTGAGTCCAACTAACCATTCCCCCATCCTAGTTGTGTTGACATATAGTTGACATATAATGTTGTATAAGTTTGAAGTGTACAACATGATTTGATACCTGTCTATATTGTGAAATGATTACCACAATAATTTTAGTTAACATCCATCACCTCACATAGTTACAAATTTTTTTTTTGTGATGAGAACTTTTAAGATCTACTCTCTTAGAAACTTTCAAATATACGATATAGTATAGTATCGTTAACTATAATCACTATGTTGTATTATATCTTATACCTGGATAGTTTGTATCATTCTGATAAGTGAAACACGTTATTTCATTGCTTTTTAATTTATATTTCTTCACCATGAGTGAGTTTGTGTATCTTTTCATAAAGATATTGGCTGTTTGATTTCTTTCTATGAACTGCTTATTCATACCATTTGTGGAATTTTCTGAGTTGCTGGCCTTTTTCTTTTTAAATTCTGAGAGCTAATTTTATATAAAGGAAATTGGTACTGTGATTATTATATGTGTTGTGACTTTTTTCCTTAGTATCCTCTTTTTGTCTTTTCACCTTATGTTTTTTTCTTTTATGAATTTATTTTTATATAGTCAAAATTACCTAGCTTTTCCTTTATGGCTTCTTGTGTCGTGCTTCCCTTTGTCATCTCTAACTGCTCATCTAATAGAGCTAACCAGCCAGAAGACACACCTGACCCACACTGAGCTTTCTCACTTTCTCAGCTATTATTTCACGCCAACTATGTGAGCTGAGGAGAAAGGGAGGAAAAGCAAGGGAAATGTATTGAGGGCAGACACTGAGCCAAGTGCTTATCACAGTGAGAGAGCTGTGGCAAAGAAGGATGTCTTCCAAGTGGACTGGGGGTAGCAAACTGGAGTGCCTGAAACACCCAGACAGCTACCAGGGCAGGCAGCCTAGCAGAGAGGATGAGAACCAGATTCTCAGAGCCTGCGTGAGTCTGCATCCTTGCTCTGCCACTGACTAGCTGGGCAATTATGGGCAAGCTTCTCATATTTTGTGAATTTCCCTAATCCATCTGCAAAGGTCCATAAATGTCCTCAGTATCATCATTCAATCATTTAGGTGTGTTCTAAACTATAAGGTCAAACAAAATGGAATACTGCACAATTAAGATGCAAACTGTCAATACAGATAGTCAATCTCAATGGTGTAATTGGGTTAAAATGTCCACACCATGACTCAAGTGTGAGAGAAATAATGTAGCTTTCTTTACATATTGTATGCATCCTCATCTTGTTCAGGGATCCCCACCCCTGAAGAGGAAGAACATCTGCCAAGTAGGCAGACAGTTAAATACAGGCACACTTCGTTTTATTGCACTTTGCTTTATCGTGCTTCACAGATGTTGTGTTTTTTACAAATTGAAGGTTTGTGACAACCTTGCATCAAGCAAGTCTGTTGGCGTCATTTTTCTAACAACAGTTACTCATTTCATGTCTTTGTGCCACATTTTGGTAATTCTCGCAATATTTCAAACTTTTTCATTATTGATATATTTGTCATGGTGATCTGTGATCAGTGATCGTTGATGTTACTTTTGTAATTGTTTTGGGGCACCGTGAACCGTGCCCATATAACATAGCAAGCTTAATCAATAAATGTTGTGCATGTTCTGACGGCTCCACAGACCAGCTGTTCCCCCATCTCTCTCCCTCTCCTCGGGCCTCCTTATTCCCTGAGACACGACAATATTGAAATTAGGCTAATTAATAACCCTGCAATGGCCTCTAAGTGTTCAAGTGAAAGGAACAGTCACACATCTCTCACCTTAAATCAAAAGCTAGACATGATTAAGCTTAGTGAGAAAGGCATGTCGAAAGCTGAGACAGGCCAAAAGCTAGGCCTCTTGCGTCAAACAATTAGCCAAGTTGTGAATGCAAAGGAGAAGTTCTTGAAGGAAATTGAAAGTGCTACTCCAGTGAACACACAAATGATAAGAAAGCAAAACAACTTTATTGCTGATATGGAGAAGTTTCAGTGGTCTAGATAGAGGATCAGATCAGCTACAACATTCCTACAAGCCAAAGCCTAATCCAGAGCAAGGCCCTAACTCTCTTCAATTCTGTGAAGGCTGAGAAAGGTGAGGAAGCTGCAGAAGAAAAGTTTGAAGTAAGCAGAGGTTGGTTCATGAAGTTTAAGGAAAGAAGCCGTCTCCACAACATAGAAGTGCAAGGGGAAGTAGGTGCTGGTGTAGAAGCTGCAGCTGGTTAGCCAGAAGATCTAGCTGAGATCGTTAATGAAGGTGCTACACTAAACAAGAGATTTTCAATGTAGATGAAACTGCTTTCTATTGGAAGAAGATGCCACCTAGGACTTTCATAGCTAGAGAGGAGAGGTAAATGCCTGGCTTCAAAGCTTGAAAGGACAGGCTGACTCTCCTGTTAGGAGCTAATGCAGCTGGTGAGGTTAAGTTGAAGCCAATGCTCACTTACCATTCTGAAAATTCTAGGGCCCTTAATAGTGATGCTAAATGTACTCTGCCTGTGCTGTATAAATGGAACAACAAAGCCTAGGTGACAGCACATCTGTTTACAACATGGTTTACTGAATATTTTAAGCCTACTGTTGAGACCTACTGCTCAGAAGAAAAAGATTCCTTTCAAAATATTACTGCTCACTGACAATGCACCTGGTTACCCAAAAGCTCTGATGGAGATGCACAATGAATTAACGTTTCCATGCCTCCTAACACAGCATCCATTCTGCAGCCCACGGATCAAAGAGTAATTTCAGCTTTCAAGTCTTATTATTTAGGAAATATTAAATGCCATAGATTCCTCCAATGGATCTGGGCAAATTAAATTGAAAACCTTCTGGAAAAGACTCACCCTTCTAGATGCCATTAAGAACAATCATGATGGGAAGAGGTCAAAATATCAACATTAACAGGAGTTTGGAAGAAGTTGATTCCAACCGTCATGATGACTTTGAAGGGTTCAAGATTTCAGCGGAGGAAATAAGGGTAGATGTGATAGAGATAGCAAGAGAACTAGAATTAGAAGTGGAACCTGAGGATGTGGCTGAATTGCTGAAATCTCATGATAAAAGTAATACATGAGGAGTTGCTTCTTATGGGTGAGCAAAGAAAGCGGTTTCTTGAGATGGAATCTATTCCTGGTGAAGATGCTGTGAAGATTGTGGAAAAGACAACAAAGGACTCAGAATATTACATAAACTTAGTTAATAAAGCAGTGGCAAGATTTGAGAGGATTGACTTCATTTCTGAAAGAAGTTGTACTGTGGATAAAATGCTATCAAACAGCATCACATGCTACAGAGAAATTGTTTGTGAAAGGAATAGTCAATGATGCGGCAAACTTCATTGTCATCTCACTTTAAGATATTGCTGCAGCCACTCCAACCTTCAGCAACCACCAACCTGATCAGTCCGCAGCAGTCAACATCGAGGCAAGACCCTCCACCAGCAAAAAGATTACAACTTGCTGAAGACTCAGATGATAGTTAGCCTGTGTTAGCAATAAAGTATTTTCTCTTTGTTTGTTTAAAAATCTTTTTTTGTGACATTCTTTCAACTCATCCTGCAAAAGATTTGGATTTAGTTTCATACTTTTCTTACTGTGTATGTGTGTTTTTTAATTGAGGTCATGATAGTTTACAACATTGTGAAATTTCAGTTGTAAGTTATTATTTGTCAGTCACCATGTAAGTGCACCCTTTCACCCCTTGTGCCCACTCCTCAACCTCCTTCTCCCTGGTAACCACTAAACAGTTCTCTTTGTCTACGTGTTTGTTTATCGTCCACATATGAGTGAAATCATACGGTGTTCGCCTTTCTCTGTCTGGCTTATTTTGCTTAACATAATACCCTCAAGGTCCATCTGTGTTGTTGTGAATGGGGCAATTTGTTTTTTTTTATGGCTGAGTAGTATTCCATTGTATCTATAGTACCACATCTTCTTTATCCATTCATCAGTCGATGGACACTTGGGTTGTTTCCATGTCCTGGCTATTGTGAATAATGCTGCAGTGAACATAGGAGTGCCTAAGTCTCTTTGAATTGTTGATTTCAAGATCTTTGGATAAATACCCAGTAGTGGGATAGCTGGGTCATATGGTATTTCTATTTTTAATTTTTTGAGAAATCTCCATACTGTTTTCTATAGTGGCTGCATCAGTTTGCATTCCCACCAGCAGTGGATGAAGGTCCCCTTTTCTCCACAACCTCTCCAACATTTGTTATTTTTTGTCTTAGTGGTTATAGCCATTTTAACAGTAAGGTGATATCCCATTGTAGTTTTAATTTGCATTTCCCTGATGATTAGTGATGTTGAACATTTTTTTCATGCGCCTATTAGCCATCAGTATGTCTTCTTTGGAAAAATGTCTGTTCATATCCTCTGCCCATTTTTTGATCAGGTTGTTTGATTTTTTGTTGTTGAGTTGTATGAGTTCTTTATATATTAGGGAGATTAACCCCTTGTCAGATAGATGATTTGCAAACGTTTTCTCGCAGTTGGTGGGTTGTCTTTTTGTTTTGATCCTGGTTTCCCTTGCATTGCAGAAGTCCCATTTGTTTATTTTTTATTTTGTTTTCCTTCTTTGAGTAGACATGGTATTTGAAAAAATTGTTTTAAGACCAATGTCAAAGAGTGTAATGACTATATTTTCTTCTAGAAGTTTTATGGTTTCAGGTCTTACCTTCAAGTCTTTGATCCATTTTGAGTTTATTTTTGTGTATGACAAAAGATAACGGTCTACTTTCATTCTTTTGCATGTGGCTGTCCAGTTTTCCCAACACCATTTATTGAAGAGACTTTCCTTTCTCCACTGTATGTTCTTAGCACCTTTGTCGAAGATTAGCTGTCCACAGATGTATGGTTTTATTTCTGGGCTTTCAATTCTGTTCCACTGATCTATGTGCCTGTTTTTGTACCAGTACCATGCTGTTTTGGTTACTATAGCTTTGTACTACATTTTGAAGTCAGGGATCGTGATGCTTCCAGCTTTGTTCTTTTTTCTCAGGATTGCTTTAGCTGTTTGGGGTCTTCTGTTGCCCCATATGAATTTTAGGATTCTTTGTTCTATTTCCATGAAGAATGTCATTGGGATTCTGATTGGGATTGCATTGAATCTGTAGATTGCTTTAGGTAATAGGGACATTTTAACTGTATTTATTCTTCCAATTCATGTGCCTGGAACATCTTTCCATTTCTTTATATCATCATTGATTTCTTTCAGAAAAGTCTTATAGGGTTTTCATTGTATAAGTCTTTCACCTCCTTGGTTAAATTTATCCCTAGATATTTTATTCTTTTTGTTACAATTGTAAATGGGATTGTGTTCTTAAGTTCTCTTTCTGTTATTTCCTTATTAGAGTATAGAAATGCAACTGATTTTTGTAAGTTGATTTTGTCCCCTGCAACTTTGCTGTAATTGTTGATTATTTCTAATAGTTTTCTGATGGATTCTTTAGGGTTTTCTAGATATAAAATCATGTCATCTGCAAACTGTGAGAGTTTCAATTCTTCATTGCTTATTTGGATTCCCTTTATTTCTTTTTATTCCCTAATTGCTCTGGCCAAAAATTCCAGTACTATGTTGAATAAGAGTGGTGAGAGTGGGCACCCTTGTCTTGTTCCTGTTCTTGGAGGGATGGCTTTCAGTTCTCCCCCATTGAGTATGATGTTGGCTGTGGGTTTGTCATTTATGGCCTTTATTATGCTGAGGTACTTTCCTTCTATATTGATTTTATTGAGAGTTTTTATCATAAATGGATGTCAGATCTTGTCAAATGCTTTCTCAGAGTCTTCTGAGATGATCATGTGGTTTTCATTCCTTATTTTGTTAATGTGGTGTATCGCACTGATTGATTTGTGGATGTTGAACTATCCCTGTGTCCCTGGTATAAATCCCACTTGATCATGGTGTATGATCTTTTTAATGCATTGCTGTATTTGGTTTGCCAATATTTTGTTGAGTATTTTTGCATCTATGTTCATCCATGATATTGGCCTGTACTTTCCTTCTTTGTGTTGTCCTTCTCTGGCTTTGGTAGCAATAAAGCATTTTTAAATTAAAGTATGTACATTGTTTTTTAAGACACAATGCTATTGAACTCTTAACAGACTACAGTATAGTGTAAACATAACTTTTATATTCACTGGGAAACCAAAAAATTCATGTGACTGACTTTATTGCAATATTCACTTTATTGCAGTGGTCTGGAACTGAACCCCCACTATCTCTGAGGTATGCCTGTATTCAGTCAGGTAAAAGTTGTAACTCTATCAGGGCTATTTCCCCCTCTCAATGAGCTTCCTACCTGCCCTTTCCCCTTGATCCTTGGGTAGCTGCAGGGAGAAGTTATGTATCGTAAGGTAGAAGGTGGGACCGCAGGCTCCCATGCTGTCCTCTGGGTCTAGACTTGACTTTGAAATAATGTGTTTGTTACCTTGGTGTCGTGCTGGTGTCACTGCTGAGGCCCTTTGTCCTAATTACAATCTCCTGTTTTGAGGGCCCTGTGTTCTGCCATTTCCCTGGCATCTTGGCCTGGGTACCCTCAGCAGCTTCTGCACCCAGTGGCAGCTTGTGGGCTGCCACCTGTCTCCTCCCTCAGCCATTGCCTCTCACTACCCAATATGTGGGTGTCTCCCTGGCCCCCCACTTTGGCATGGCTCTGGGCAGAATCCAACGCTTCTGAGTGTTTGCAGCCTCCCAGGCTCTGCCTAGTGAAGCGTGGCAAGGCCAGCCCTTGTCTCCAATTCCTCCCTGCCCCACTCTTCCCCACTGTACCCAAGGCAGATGCCAGCAGAGACTTTCCCCGTCTGCCCCTCACCCTGACCCTACCTTCCCTCTCTCTGTTACCACTTAGAGTAAAACTCTATACACCTCCAATCTGGCTCCTAAACATAGAGGGTAAATTTGGGATTTAGAATTTGATTTCTTCTCTTAATAAAGTTTGAATTTTAGGTCCATTATCTTGCTAGAGATTCTGAAGGTCAGTTTTGTGACTTCAAAGGTACACAATGATTTCATTCTAAGAGCAATGTGCCCTTAACCAGAGGCCCTTAATTCAGTGACTAGGCCACTGAATCAGTTTAATAATTAAAAATAGATGATCCCCTCCTCTCCTTAGTAAATTATTGCATCCCCTAACAAAATTCACTCACATAAGTGATCCCAAACTCATCCCCTACTAGGAAGTGGGATCTAGGTCTCTTTCCACAATTTCTCTCTTACTTCACCCCTTCTTACCTCTCCATTTTCCCCCTCCTCAAGTTTGACTAAACATGGATCTCGAGTAACAAGCTCTTTCCTCTCACCATTCATTCTCGCAGGAAGCTCTGCTCCTTTCAACAAGAGAAGGGAGGGTACTAATGTAATCCAAGTGTGTGTCCCCAGAGTGGCCATAAATCTAAGTGGGGCTTGCTTGGGCTGGGGAAAGAGATCAGCAGTTCTTAAGGTGACAAGAAGTTTCCTGTCTTGGGTCAAGGCATTCCTATCAACGCCGTCACTCTAGACATTGTCCAGCCTCTGGCATTGGCTGTCTGGCTGGAGAGGGAAACAGAACCACCTGGCCTAGTTGTCCCTGAGACCCGGTGTGGCTGCTCTCTGGACCTCTCAGGCTAGGTGTGGCACAGCATAAGCAGCTTTTTTTCTTGTTCTGGTCTTGAGCTGAAGTCAGGTCTCCTTGTCAAGGCAGTGTCTCCTGTATGTCCCAGAACCTCACACCTATACCCCAATGATCGGACACTGGTGGAACAGGCTTCCTCTTTCTGAAAGGAGGAACTGGAAATAGCTTCCCACTTCCCATCTTTCTTCCCTCTCTTGACTCTCCTGTTTCTGTGATTGCACACTTTTTTCACTTGGTTATAGCCCAGGTTTCAAGACAACTCTGGTATAGGGTCTTAAGATCAACAAGAGGCACAGATGTGTCGCATACAGAGTAGAAACAATCTTGCACAGGCCTTTTAAAAAGAATGTAACAATTAAAAAAAATTGACCCACATGATATACCCCTCTATGTAAAGTATTGAGGTTCCTTATAATAGAACACATTTAAAATTTTTAAATTGAGCAATTTCAGAACCTATTTGAAAATAAGAATGTTTAAAATCAATTCTTATTTAGGCCTCACATTGTTTTAAATGGCCCCCAGTACAGAGACAAGTGATTTAAGTCCATCCCCAGAGCTCCCCACAGACATATTTCTTGGTCCTGAGAGGGCGGGAATGCATGAGTTTCTTCAGTAACATTCATGTGCACAGGAAATGACTATTGACATAATCTTTAAGCCTAATAGTTAAGATTATTCTTCAGTTTATAATTTAAAAGCTTCTGACAGCTAAGTGCTATGGTATAATTTATAATGAAAGTATGAGTGATTGAGGCATATTTCACTGAGCTAGTTTCTCTTATGGGTTGAAACTAAGACTTGTGTAAACATAGGAAGGGAAGCCCTTCCCGGGTTTATGTAGTTAGGCAAGAATACTTAATGTCCCTCATTCCCAACTGTGCTGCAGTACCATCTGTGTCATACTCAAAGTTTATGGGAAGCAAATCTATAGGCTTTAAGGGGCATTTATTTTTTTTCAGTAAAAAAAATATCACATATAAGACCACCAACTACCAGTATACAGCAAAATAAAAGTAATTTTTTTGAGATATACTTTATAATATTCCCCTAGTGCTTTTAAAAATTTGGAATCTTAGCTTTTGTATATTTTTAATGTCACAATAACAACAAAAACAACTAAAAATCAAAACTGTGTACCATAAAGACAGCAATAGTACACTACTAGTTGTAAATCATCTGGGAGACTGTAGTTAGCAGATCCTTGAGCAATGATTAAAAAAAAAAATTGTCTCTAGAGTAAGATGGAATCTGCCAGTGCTGAAGGAGCCAAAGTTCACAGCTTTTCAAATAAAACACATGATTGATATAATTTGCAATAACCTGTATATGATTGGGAAAGAGCATTTAGATTAAGCCATCCTCTCAAAATAAGATATCCAATATACAAATTTGGAGCAAAAGCCATCTGTTTGACTTATAATTTCTTCTCCCTGCCAGCTAAGAACAATATAATTTTATATAAAGCCAACAAGAACTGTCTTATAATGATGTCAAATACAATTCATGTGTTGATTTCTAAGAGAACCACGTTGATCACTGCAGAGATGTTTTGTCAATAGAGGCTTATTTCCTCAGAATGGCACTGTGATACACAGAGACCTAAAGAAAAGACTAAATAACGTGCTGGAAAATGTATGTAATATTACTTTTCCCCACTCAAAAAAAAAAAAAAGAGAGAGAGAGAGAGAGCACGCTTATTAAAGCCTGAAAACTTTCTCTTTAATTGATAATAACTGGTTAGTTGCTTTCATGAATACAAAATGAGATCCTTTGAGAGAAAGAGAAAATATTGAATAATTTAACCTAAGAAGAAATTTCAACTAAAATAATTACCATGCATTGCAGTGAGGTCAATCAGCATTTATTTTCTTTTCAAACAGCTTCTTCTAAGTTTAAATAAAGTCTCCATGAACAGATAAGAAAACCATTGTTTAGGATATCTGTAACTCTGTAGATTAAAGTAGTTGGGTCAAAAAAGCCTCGTAAAAACGCAAAAGCACTCTTTTTATTATCAAGTACCATGTAGTAGGGATATCCCACCTTTACTCTGTCCCAAACACCACCCCCACTGTAGGACTTTTACTTTCCACTTCATTCCTTTTTGTTATTAAATTTACTTTTTTAAATGGTACACATACGTTTTTTAATACAGCTTTATTGATGTACAATTGACACAGAATAAACTTCACTATAAGTATTTTCATAATCAGAAAAAGAAACAACAAATACATATATATATTTTACTTGAATCTTGTTGGTAGGTCTCCTTCCATCTCCATATACGCAGGATTGGAACTGGCCATTTCTTTTTTTTTTTTTAAGATTGGTCCTAAGCTAACATCTGTTGCCAATCTTTCTTTTTTCTTCTTCTCCCCAAGGCCCCCCAGTACATAGCTGCATATTCTAGCTGTAGGTCTCTCTGGTTCTGCTATGTGGGACGTTGTCTCAGCATGGCCTGATGAGCGGTGCCATGTCCGTGCCCAGGATCCAAACCGGCGAAACCCTGGGTCGCCCAAGTGGAGCGAATGAACTTAACCACTCAGCCACAGGCCAGCCCCAACAACAAATATTTCTGAAGTCTGCTGGAACTGGCTACGCCTCTAAAAAGGCATTTCCTTATCCTCCCAAATTATCATTATAGGAGATTTTTAAATGTATGTCATATCACTGAGAGAGTGAGTGAATTGACAGAAATTTAACTGAGGATTTCCTTTGTAGATTACGGAAAAATGCTGTGATCCAAATATACCCTTTTCCCAGTCCTTTTATATACTCCATCAAGGACAGCATGGTGAAGAAACCAATGCCAAGTAGGTATCTATCTTCTGAAAAGATTTTCAAATGCACTTTCAGTTTTTGTTAAATATCCAGACACAGAGGCAAATTTAACAGACTAAATTAATTTTCAGATTAGTGCTTTATTTTATTTTAGTAAAACACCTTTTCCTGACCATGCACCACTAATTAAAACAGCATACTCCTTTGAACCTTTGGGTGAAAATATGCAATTTCTCCTTTAAGATTTTCCAACCTACCAAAAGCTGTTGGAATATTTAGCATTTTAATAAAATGTCATGAAAACATATGACAGAAATATACTTCTTTGGCATTAAAACATTTGTAACTGGACAAGAAGAAATAAAAAGTAATACTGTCAAAAGCAAAGTTTAACTAACTACTTAACAGGATGATTTAGAAAAGTCGATAATTCATTCAACAAAAATCATTTTTCCCCAATTAAACACTTTAAAAACTGTAGCCAAATAGATTATTAGCAAGAAAACCAATTTTCTTAAATTCTTGCTATCAAATTTAGTGTTTACAGTTCATTTTCAGGTAACTTTAAAAAAGTTCTGATTTAATTCCTTAAGGTAAAAGATTATTCTTGGCACTTTTTATGCCAATAACTTATAATAGCGAATGGCTGAATCCACATTTCAATTTACTTTTTATTCCTTTCAATGTTATATGAGTGGGGTAAATATATTCACCAATATTCAAATGTACAAACATTTGTGCTACATATTAATACATAGACAGCTCTTATTGTATGCCTTTTCTTTCAAAGAAATGCTTGGGTCACATTACAAGGAGTATATTCACATTAAAATAAAAATTACAAACTAGCCATCAGATATGAGCCAAAACATGGCCACGTTCGCTGAATCAACCGAATGACAGCGTTTGCCTTCAAACGGTCTTTTACTTCATTTCATTGCCAAAAGCTGGAAGAAGAGTGAGGTGAGGAGAAAATAAAATGGCAGTTCAACTGCTATACTAATTCAACCAAGTCCATTAATATACTTCCTATTTGCTAATTTTGGATCACATTCAGCAACTTTAAAACTGTGGATTATTGAGAAATAAATGAACTTTACAGTTGGAAACGGGAAGTAAAGATGGAGGAGAAAAACAAGAAAGGGAGATAAAGAATCTAAGTCAGCAAAGACATGACAAAAGAGACTGATGATTTCTTTTGCACCCTGTTGTTTTGAGATCCAGTGCGTTCCCTGAGAAACACCTCTGCTTCACGGCTAGAACCCCCAAGCTCCTGTTGAAAACTGAAACCAAGTGTGCACTCAGGCAGAACAGCTGCTCCCTGGGCACATGATGTGCAGGGTGGCGGGAGAGGCCCACGGCAGAGGGCCTTCCCTGATTGTAGGTTCAAATTAGGGCAGATTCAGGGGGGTCTGCTCTGGCCTAATGAATCTCAGGATGGCCGCTCTGTCCTCAGACTCGCTCAAGGTGCAGATCAGTGCCAGAATTCCCAAATCAGAGGACTGCCCCCATTTCATAATGGCTAAGAAGGTAGATTGTGAACAGCAATTGACAAGGGGAGAGGAGCCTGGCCAGAGCTGCGACTATGAGGCTCACAAGGGCTTCACTCAAGGGCCCGGAGAGGCCTGAACATGCCACTCTCTCTCTGGTGGCTGCAGCTGCACCTGCTCACCTAGTCCACGACCTGAAAGAGAGTGGGGTGAATATGGAGTGACCAGGGAGGACGCCCCCAGCTCCTGTTCACACTGGACTGTAGGGATTCCCAATGCCTTCCACAACTTAGAAACATAGTAAGATATTTAACAATCCTCTAGGAAGGTGGCCAAGCCCTGGCTTATGAAGCAAACCATTTCTAACACTCCAAACCAGTTTTCTAAGAGGGAAAATTAACTAGTTATAGAAGTTACTGCATCATCACATTACTTCAACAGTCTTTTCACACATATTCAGTTAAAACTGAATAAATGATCTCACCTCTTCCAAGTGAAATGGCTTCCTAGACCAACTTTAAGCACAGACTGGTTTTCACAAAAACGAAATACTGGTGTATTACAAACACAGCTTTTATTTTTTTAAACTAGGCAGACTGAATTGATAGATATTAGCTTTCCAGTTTGTAACGGATACACTACAGAAAATGTGTGTATTCTCTGAATATATACACAATTGTTTGCTTTTGTGTGTCTTTCCCTTTTTTCCCGATAGTTTCTTCTGCACTATATAGTAGTGACTGTCTCTCACACTGAGTAGATGAGCTGGGTGTTTTATGCAAGACTGATTATTTCATTCCACATTTGTTTAGATTAGACAAGTAAATCTAAACACCCAACTATGGATTCATATGTAAACTTTCAGAAATGACGTTTGTTATGTCTGATGCAATAAATATAGAATGATTTCATACTATTTAAAAACAATAGACACTACTTTTTACCAGCGCCATCAGGGGAGAGCCTAAGGCTGTGAATCTGTTGGAGTATTGCCATGATTTGCTTTTTCTCCAGAGACAGAATGCTTCAGAAACTGACCAGTAGCACCAATGTATAATCTTGATCGCATGGGCCATTTCTGAAAAAGAATATTTAAACAAGAATCCAAAAGTTAGTATCTATGACAGATATAATCTGAAGTAATAATATTAAAAATTCCAAATACCTCAATGCAAATGCAATATTATGTAGCTAGTAACAACTGTAATTATGGGGCCTAAGGAACATGAAAAAATGCTTATTAATGCTAACAATAAAAGTAAAAATATACCCAGACTTTGATTATAATTGTATAAAATAATATGTGTGCATGTGAACAAGAACTGCAAGAAATCATGGAGAACGAATATAGTTAACAGTAGGAAAATATATCTACCCGTAACGTTTTAACTTCAAACTAAACCCAACACAAAATTAAGCCTAAAACAAGATCCCTGGCTTTAAAGATATTATGAAAAGGTATACACGGTAAGTATTATGTGTCTACACTTGTCAAAGAACTACAATGAAGAGTGACTAATTCAACTATCCAAACATTTTATCTAGCTAAAAGCAGTATCTGAAAGTTTCAAATGTTAGAATGTTTGGTGTTATATAGATAGAACATCCAGATTAAATGTCTGGATGTATTGGCATCACACAGCTCTAACCTTTCACTAATCATCATATTTATATTCTGATTGTGACTTTTCTAAATTCATCTTTATAATACACAACCTCTCAAACAATATAATTTATTGCCAAATAGGCATGACGACGAAAAAATGTACTACATATATAGTACTTTCAGAATGAACATTTTTTGGGGGGAGGGGGAGCATATAATCAATTTAGTTCTAATTTCCTTGGAATACTAATCGGAGAATTGCTCCTTTTTGTTTATACAAAGGTAAGTCTTCAGACTAAGTGCAACTCTCAAAGGTCAGCAATGGGGTTCCCCACACTCTTCAGAGAGCAAATGCTGCTGTGAGCAGCAGGCTATCTCATCAGCAAACACTCACAGGCAGACTGCTGCTTACACAGCACCACGGAATGTTCTTAAATGCATGGCAGATAACTTGCAGTGTTCAAAAAGAGGTACAATTACTAACAATCCAAAGACCATGAGAGTTCTGGGTTCTCAGCCCAAGCTGCATATTAGAATCACACCAAGAGTTTTAAAAAATACTGATGGCCAAGTCATATTCCAGACCAATTAAATCAGAATGGACCTCTTTTTCAGAAGTGGTTAGAGCATAAGGTAGTCAGATCTTACCTGGAGTAACATAAGCCTTCACTGTACTTCCCAATACAGTTACTGTCACCCAAACTGGTTTTCCAGGGGTAAAACGTAGCCATAAGGAACAGAAGTAGGCATGTGATATTATCTGGAAAGTTTCTGTTCTTAGCAACCAACAAAAATCCAACATTTATGCCTCCAGATGTGATAAGTAAATTTGCTTTCATGCAACATAGGTCATTTAAGAGTCCTAAATTCAGATCATTCTGCTGGGAATCTACACTTTAAACATAGATAAAATATAAAATTTGTGTTTAAAATGATCCACTCCTATATAACTTTCTTATAAATAACTTTGTATTTTACGTGTGATACAGTAATAAGACTGACACTTATTTTTGCAAATCTATTTCATGGTTTTTTTTTTTTTTACTTTCTTTTGCTTGTTTGTTTTTTGAGGAAGATTAGCCCTGAGCTAACACCTGCTTCCAATCCTCCTCTTTTTGCTGAGGAAGACTGACCCTGAGCTAACATCCATGCCCATCTTCTTCTATTCTCTATTTGGGACGCTTGCCACAGCATGGCTTGACGAGCAGTGGTAAGCCTGCATCCGGGATCCGAACTGGTGAACCATGGGCCGCCGAAGTGGAACATGCAAACTTAACTGCTGGGCCACTGGGCTGGCCTCATTTTTTTTTTTTTAAATCACCGATGTGCATTCTTATGCATTCTGGGTGTATTACTGTAACTGGTCCTGTTCTTGGGATCCCTGCCATGGACTGGTAACCTAAAGTGTTTTAGAAACTAGCATGGGGTTCTTCCAACATGTCAGGACCTGCATCGGTAGATCAGGTTTAAATCCTGCACTATATTGAAGAATCCAGTGCCATAATGCTACGGTATGAAGTGAATGTTTGTGTCCCCCCAAAAGTGCTATATTGATATTCTCACCCTCAATGTGATGGTATTTGGGGAGGTAATTAGGGCTTGATGAGGTCATTAGGGTGGGTCCCTCATGATAGGATTAGTGGCCTTTTAAGAAGAGGAAGAGAGCGCTCCTCTTTTTTGAGAAAGAGACATCGGCCAACTGCAAGACAGGAAGAAGACAGCTCTCACCAGGGATGAACTGGCAGGCACCTTGATCTTGGACTTTCCAGCCTCCAGAACAATGAGACAATAAATTTCTGTTGCTTAAGCCACCGAGTCTGTGGTATTTTTTTACTGTAGCCTGAGAAGACTAATATGTGTAGTGAATAGTGTGGTCAATTTCAAGTGCAGAATTTTTGGCAGAGTATAAAACAGTGTTTTTCAATCTTTTAAACTCCTGCACCATTTTCATGAGCATTAAAAAATCTCATGCTCAAACTTCAAATGTAATTTGAGAATTCTATGTGAATTAAATACATCTAAAAACAAGTAGAACCAAAATACTACTGAATGCTTCCTTGTAGTTCTGACACGTGCTACCTGGGTTCCACTGTATTGAGAATCACTTGAAATTATGCAGCCAAGCATAGAGACAAATGAAGGCATCTGTTCCTTAAATCCTTGCTAGTAGACAAGTAATTAATGAAGCAAACTTAAAAATGTCTATGTGGATTTTTGCCTCATGTTTCATGGACTTAATAAAATTTTCCTTTTTAATAACTTTGTACCCTTGGATTTTCAAAAAGGCTTCTAATGATTTTATTCAACTGAATTTAATATAGACACATAAATAGTTTTAAGAGTCAGAAATAAAAATGTAAATAAAATACTGGTTAGGTTGCATGTCAGCATCATTCCAAAAAGGCCAGCTGACTGTTTTACATTTCAGTTTTCAATGGTCTGTTTTAGCATTGTGTACATTAACACAATTCTGACCTCTACTTTACTAAAAAGGTATATTTAAAATTATGTAGTTTCATTAGGCTTAGAACAGTCTAGGAAGCATATCATTAACAAGAACTGAAGACCTTAAAAATGCACTCTTGGTTTTTGGAGTCGACCCCCAAAATAATAAAATCTTGTATTTATTTTTAAAACTATTGTTTACCTATATTATCAACGATTCTCAAAGGGTTATGCAATTAATAAAGTCATCTGTACTTTTCTCCCAATGTAAGAATTTGAAATATACCCCTGTTCTCTTGGAGAATCACTGCCCTTTGGGACACTGGTGCTGATCAGAATCATTCACATCTCAAAGGGATAAAAACTGCTGTTTTAGACTATGCCTCAGGATCCCAGGCTCTTAAACCTTTCCGTTTCATTTGAGATACTCTTAATGTAAATCCCCAACAATGCTAAATGCCCAATGCTGATAACAAGGACCAATGATTCAAAATCATGTTCTTCAGATATTGGTTAATGGATCCTTGATCATCAAAGTAAGACTTAGTAACACTTTAT
The DNA here is from genome assembly GCF_037783145.1 of Equus przewalskii. NCBI lineage: Eukaryota > Metazoa > Chordata > Mammalia > Perissodactyla > Equidae > Equus > Equus przewalskii. The sequence continues at coordinate 18,356,278 of NC_091838.1, read as the reverse complement.
TGTAAGGCAGAAAAAGTCATTTTGGAACACTTTTTAACTAAGGGTTACAACACCTTTAGTTAACAAAAAAATCAGAATATTTTTATTCCTTTTGCATTAATCAAAGATAGACTTAATATTTAAGCATTTTGGTAGTGTCTGTAAAATAATGTGTTACAGGTGATTTCAATCAAGTATATAAAATCTTTTTCCTCTGAGCCTCCACTGCGCCTGGTTATAAGCTATCCGATGGCACATACAACATTCTCCCTTAAGTTCTGTTATTTGTATTTTTGTCTTTGTCTTTATTATGTGTTCATTTATGGCAGAGATTGAGCCTTATCCTTCATCATATTCACTCTCCTAACACTGCTTTGTACACAGTAAGTACTCAGTAAATGATTTTAAAACAGAAAAGTCACTTGTTCAACCACCATCAATTTCATGTTTAACAGGTAATCTTTGACTTTATTTCATTATCCCTAGAGTTGTCTTTTAAAATCAAAATAATTGATTCAGAGGACAAATGAGATTTAATTTTTCTTAAAAGAGTTCTAAGACTACAAAAATATTTAGTATGTGAATCAAGTGCAAAACAACTCTTGTTAAGCTTATTGTTACATGAAAATTATGGTTCTAAAATTATCCTTCAAAAAAGCACTGCAGAAACTAACGTGAAAAACAACTTGATTCCTCATCTGAATTGTATCTTCCATAAAGAGGCATTTAACAGATGCTTTTTGTATTAAAGTCTACCTAAAGTTAAAACAAATGTTCTTAGAGTATATGAGAAATGTGAATCAAAAGGAATCTAATATTAATAATATATTTGAATAACAATCTAATGTACACTATAATATAAAACCCCTTAAATTTTGTTAAACCTCATCACAGAATTTTAAGTTCAGTTAATATTAGAGGGTGTGCTTTACTGCATTTCAATATGATTATTCAATAATTTATTGAACATGGATATATTTAAGGCTGTCCTAATTCTGTATTTGTGTATGTGTGGCAAAATTCTTCAGAATGGTGGAACTAAAACTTTGAAAATTTAGGTTTAGAAAATATAAGGAAGACGATGCGTTTTGAACAGAAAGCCAGACCAATGTCGGATTTCAAAGCAATTAAATCTAGGAGAAAAGGACGATGCAGAGTCTAAATACTGCAATACAGGTAATAAATCATAATCATACACAAAATATTAAATGAAAACCCTGATCATTCTACCTACACGTAATGTAAAAAGATTATACAAAATGGATTATTCTCTTGGTTAATAACATTACCGAATTTGAAATATAGTATTTAATCAGCTCACTCAACATATATGCCAAGCTATTATGAAAATTACATAAACACATTGTAGTTTTTCTAACATTCTTGGTAGCTGTCTAGTCCACGATAATTAACCTTTATTTAAAAGGATTGAAAATTTACTCAATGGAGATACAGAACGGTCTCATTTCGTTCTTACTAGTTTCACAAAAAAACTTTCAGCAGTGGTTTCCTAGCATTACTTAGGGGCAGATAATCCCATCACTGCATTTAATTCTTGAGACTTTTCAAACATCTGCTAAAAACCACAACGGAAGCATAATTACGTAAATTAAAAACACTTAAAAACTCTCAAAGGCTCATAAATGTAACTCTGTACTAAAAATTCCCAGGACGTGCAACGAAGCATCGCACCAGGCACCCTCCCAGAAACTTCTCACCTAGGAAGGGCATCCTTTGGCTGCCTCCTATAGGTGGCGTGAGACACCCCTACCCAAGCCACCCCAGGTTTAACCTCACTCCCTGCGAACAGTTAAGCAGCAGCTTTTTGCACTGGGAACCTGGCTACCGGTGCCCTGGCCAAGCTCCTTCTTCAGATGTTTCCCGCCTCACCCCCAGGGAGTGCAGGGGTGAGAACTTGGTGGCATCGGAGCAAGCGGTGGCAGATCGGGCGGGTCAAGGTGCCCTGCTCCCGGCCACAGATCCGCAGTGCGCCCTACCGCCTACCTTAACAGGGTGCAGGTAGCCGTCGCCGCGCAGGGCGCCAAGCCCGGAGTCGGCAGGAGCCTCGGCGTCGTCCTGCAGGCTGCGGGTGAGGTGCGCGATGTAGGTGGTGGCCAGCAGCAGCACGTCCAGCTTGGACAGCTTGGTGTCGGGCGGCACCGACGGCAGCGTGCGCTGCAGCTCCAGGAAGGCGTGCCGCAGGGTCTGCACGCGGCTGCGCTCCCGCGCCGCGTTCGCTGCCGCCGGCCGCCCGCCCCCCGCGCGAGCACCGCCGCCGGGGCCCGCCGGCCCCGGCCCGGTCCGCCCCGGGCTGGAGTCGCAGGTGGCGGCAGCCGGGGGCGAGGACTCGTTGCTGGCGACCAGGGGGCTGCCCGCGGGGCCGCCGCGGTCCATGGCAGCTTCCCGAGCCGCGCGCCCTGCAAAGGACCGAAGGCGCGGTGAGGCCGGGGCGCCGGGCGGGCTGACGCCGGGGAGGCTGACCTCGCTCCCCGGGCGCCGGCCCGGCCGTCCGACGTGGCTCGGGGCGTTCTCAGACAGGAGTCCGTTCGGACTGGGGCGCGGCTGCCTCCGGGCGTCTGGGGAGAGTTGTGGGGCCTGAGGGTTCCGGGGCTGCTCAGAGGGCTGAGCAGCGGCGCGGTGCCCGTTTTACTTTTCGCGGACAAATTAAGCGAAAGGGCTACTGTGCAGGGGAAGGAAGATTTCGGAAGCACAGCTCCGGTTCGGAACTTCTTCGCGCTTCCAGAACGTTATCCGGCCAGTCCCGCAGGGAAGACGGTGCGGGTCATTCTCACCGAGCGTGGCGGGAAGCCCTGGCCTCGCCATGGCCCGTGGTGCCCACGCCGGCCGCCCTCGCACCATTCGCTCTCGAGGCCTGGGACCCCGGGGCGACGCGGGAGCCCAGGGTGGTTTCTGTGGGAGGAGTCGGGGGCCCCTGGCCTCACCTCAGACCGAGGCACCCGCTCCCCCTCCGGGCCCGGGGACCGCGCAGCGCCGCGGGGATCAGGCCGTGCCCTCACCTCTCCTAGAGCGGCCGTGTGGGGCTCGGCTCCGCTGCGCGAGCGGGCGAGGAGCGTCGAGCCGGGTCTGCGTGGCCAGGGCCGCGCCGGTCACACCATCCTGGTCTAGCCGAAGTCGACGGCCGCTTCCAGCCCTGGCTGGGCCCGCCTTTTACGCGGCCGTCCCCACGGCCAGGCGTGATGCGGGCCAAGCTCGGTGTCCGGCACGGCAAGCAGGACAGGCCCAGGTCCGCACCCACTGGAGGGGCTGCCCCAGGCTGCGGCCTCGCGATGCCGCCCCCTCTGTCGCGGGAGAGTCATTAATCACACCGTCCGGTGGGCGGGGCCAGGGGCGGGGCGTCCTCCCAGCCCCGCCCCCGCCCTAGTCCAGTTTACCCCGGCGCGGGACTCCGAGCGCAGTACGTCGAGCGCCCGCGGGGCTGCCGGCCGCGGCGGCCCGGAGCTGGGGTTCTGGCTCTGGGACCCCCCCCCCCAGCTTGGCCTCCCGAGTTACCTCACTTTGCTGCCGCCGTGCCGCCTCGGGCGCAGTCTGAGCTCGGTCGCCTTCATGGCAGCAGCTTGCGCCCGAGCTGAGGCGGGAACGCTGCCGTCTTGTTGAGCGTGACTTAATTTTTGTGAGGAACTGCGGAGTGTGCCGCGTCGAAGCGCTGCCCTTTTACTACCGCCAGGTAAATGTTTCCTGCTGTCCTCAGCGCTGAAAGCAGCTGCCCCTCCGCCCCGGGACTCCGGGACGAGCTGGCCTGCACCCCTTGGCTGCTCGCACCGTCTGTGCTCCTTTCGGAGGTGCCCCAAACCAGAGTGAACGGCCCTGGGACGGCGGGCGCCTCTCCCCGGCCGGGGACCCTGCCTGCCGCCTCCGCTGCCCCGCGGGGCCCCCGCTTTGTTTCATTATTTGGCTCCGTCGCCTGCGGTGGTTTGCGCTGGTGGGCCCCGGGCCGCCCCCGCCGCCGCCGGCAGAGGGCGAGTCCGGGTGCGCGCGCGAGCTTCCAGCGACGGAACCGGCTTAGCCTGGACGCAAGGCCCGCGATTCGAAGAGCGGGACGTTTTAAAATCTTCTTTGGGGTCAAGACTATATCAAATTTAGAATGTCGTTGATGAAACTGCTCTTGTGTATGCGACATAATTTCGTAGTTTACAGTAGATTTTTGAACTGGACCTACCAAGTAGCACATAGTAATGGTGGCCCTGTGTTTAAATGTCGTTCCACACCGTAGGTGTGTTAGTGAATCACAGTAATCCTCAGGCTTTCGTCTCCCTTCCCCTTCAGTAACTAAGTAGATTTACACTTGAGAAAGGAGCGCACCAAAATGCCATTGGTTCCAAAAAGGATTGCTTTCTTTTGGTGAACGAGAAAGCACATCTTCATCTTTATTTTCCCAGTAAGTTGTATGTAATGAGGATAAAGCGAGTGGAAATCAGTGTTTCAGATTCCATAAAGAAGCAAATCAAACAAGAACTTAAAAGTTTTTCTTATACGTGTCATGAGATAGCATAAAGCTAAAACCACACAAAAGATGGTGTTGCCTAGTACTATAAAGCTAAAAAATCAGACGTTTCACATCACTTAAGACTGAATTTACTCGTTTATTACAAATTTTCTTTTACTTTTGGGTTATGGAGGCGGGGAGGTTCACGTAGGTCATTTTTTGTCAACAAGCTTTCAGATTCCTTCAGAGAGAGAGTCCTGTATTAATAGAGGGAAAAAAAGCAGTAAGTTATTTCAAAAATGAAAGTTATCCAAAACAGGTAGCAAACATATAGAATCTAGGACACAATAAACAGTAGTAAAGGCTAATGATTAGTCACCAAACTGTGTGAATCTTCCCAGGTTTTAAAGGAAGCAGAAACATAAAGGTTTTCCCCCTGGGATAGGGAAGAATGTGGAAAATCCGTGAGTTGAGAGAGGTGTGGAAATAAGAATATCGAAGAGAAGGTGGGCCAGGACTAGAACGAGGCAAATTAGGTGCCTAAGGCGCCTTAAATTTTGCACCCGTGGCGTCTCACGCGCCTCACTGTAGCCTCGCCCTCTAGAGTCTGCTGTTGCTGGGGGAGGCGGGGTGGAGGTAGGGAAGCCACAGAGGCTCTTCCCTGCTAACGGGGGCCGGCCGGTGGCCAGCTGTGGTGCCCAGCAGTCAGGTTGGAAAGAAGGGACTGATGTAACAAGACCCACCACCGCCAGCCACCCCCTTGTCCTATCTGCTGCCTCTCCAAGCAGCCTCTCTGAATCCTCTGATGAATCTAGAGTAGTCCCAGTTCCTGCAAGAAACCAGTATTTGCAGTTAAATTCAAAATAGAAGAAGAAAATCTTAAGATTTTCATAATCACATAAATTATTACCTTATTTAACCCTTTATATGTGCTAAGTGCTTTATGGAAAAGCAGTGTTTCTTCTTCAGTCTTTACAAAAACCTTTTGAGCATTTTACATTTGTGAAAATAAAGATTAGAGGGATTAAGTAACTTGTCCCACGTCACACAGCTACTAAGTGGCAGAGACAGGATTCAAGCCAGGCAGATTCAGCCTAACACTTGTGCTCTTTACCATACTATTCTACGTAATATTTGTAGAGTTCCTCATAATTTGCAAAACATTTTTTGTATCTATTATCTTAATAAAGAGCTTACTTTAACTTAACTCCCTATTAACAATCCAAATAGTATTTTCATAATGTATCAGTCTTTGGAGTTCTTTTCTAGTCTTCCAGAAAGTATATGGCTTTAGAGTACTGTAGATTTTATTTTACTGAGTGCGGTGCAGGTCTTAAAATTATACTTGTCTTTTTTCTAAATATGTCAAATAATTTTTCATCTTAACTCATCTTTATTATGGAAAATGACCACACATATCAGTGAAGAAAATATTTGTTTTATATATATATATATAAAAGTAGGTTTTATATAATTGGTAGGTTTTTTTCACCTTTCACCTGTTTCTTTCATTGTTTAAATTAAGGTATAATTTACATAGTTAAATTCACTTTTTTGAGTATACAGTTCGGCAAGTTTTGATAAACATATTCAGTCAGGTAACCACTACCACAATAAAGATATGCAACATTTCATCACCTCCCAAAATTCCCTTGTGCTGACCTTTTGTAGTCAACCTCTAGTCCTTGGCAACTACTGATGTTTTCTGTCTCTATAGTTTTGCCTTTGCCAGAATACCATAGAATCATCCAGTGTGCAGCCTTTAAGTCTGGCTTCTTGTGTTTAGCATAATTCTTATGGGATCCATTCATGTTTCGTGTATCACTAGTTCATTCCTTTTTATTGGTGAGTAGTATTCCATTGTATGGATGTAGTACACTTTGTTAATCCATTCCCCAGTTGAGACACCTTTGGGGCTTCCAGTTTTTGGTGATTGTGAATAAAGCACTGTAAATATTTGGGTACAGATTTTTGTGTGAGTATAGGTTTTCGTTTCTTGGGAAGATTCCTAGGACTGGGACTGCTAGAAGTGGTAAGAATATGTTTAACTTTATAAAATTAGGTCAGACTATTTTCCAAAGCGGCTGTACTATTTTTGCATTCCCACCAGTAGTGCATAAGAGTTCCAATTACTCCATATCCTTGCTAGCATTACCAGATTTTTTCTTTCTATCCATTTTAATAGATATTTTTTTAAGAAAAAGAAATTGTTCCAATGTTTTAAAATCAGGTGATTTCACAATCTAGATATCTCACTTGCCAGCTAGTCTGATTTCTCTAGTTCAGCATGTCTGCCTGGCTACACTGTTTTGGAGCTGCATAGCTGTAGTTGCTTTTAGTTGGACATGTGCTCTCCACTTCACCTCAATCACATTTTCACTTGCTTCCCTCACTTACTTTAGCTATGCCTGAAGGGGTTTTTGAGACCTCCTTGGAGAAGAGTTGAGAGCTTGACTTTGGAGTCAATGACCTGATTCAAGTCCCAGCTCTGTCTTATGGCAACCGCGTGACTTTGGGCCACTCTGACTGGGCCTCTCCAATGCTCATTTTCCTCATCCATAAAATGGATCTGATAGTGTTCTTATCTCAAAGGGTTCTACTGTTTTTTAAAAATTTGTTTGGTTGGGGTTGGCCTCATGACCTACTGGTTAAGTTTGGTCTGCTCTGCTTCAGAGGCCTGGGTTTGGTTCTGGGGTGCAGACCTACACTACGTGTTGGCAACCCACAGACAAAACAGAGGAAGACTGGCACAGATGTTAGCTCAGGGTGAATCTTCCTCAAGCAAACAACAAAAAGGGGAAGACTGGCAACAGATTTAGCTCAGGGCAAATCTTCCTCAGCAAAAAAAAGCTGAAAAAAATTTGGGTAATGAAGATTCAACTTTCAAAGTAGACTTTTTTCTCGTGAGGAAGATTAGCCCTGAGCTAAAGTCTGTGCCAGTCTTCCTCCACTTTATATGTGGGTCACTGCCACAGCATGGCTGACAAGTGGTGTAGGTTTGCACCTGGGATCCGAACCCATGAACCCAGGCTGCCGAAGCAGAGTGTGCCGAACTTAACCACTACACCACAGGGCCAGCCCCAAAAGTAGACATTTTAAAATGGAAAATACCTAATATAATTCTTTTAAATTAGATCTTACATAACTCTTGTTCACAGAGTAAGCCATTAATAGTTGAGACTAGAGGTCACAAAAGCTAGCTTAGACTGTTCTAAAAACATGTTATGTTGCTTACAACTATTACTTGGTTTTGAAGGGAGGGTATCCTAATTTCACAAGGGTTCTTTGGGAACTGCAAATAAAAATGTTAGTATTATACCTACATTACTGATACATATAAGTTTATTTTGCATATAAAATTAATTAGAGGTTAGGTTTAACAAAGCAAAATTAAAGGCATTTAGAGCTATGCAAATGAGTTAATATAAGATCATCCCAGAGTTTTGTGTTTGTTTTTGTTTTGAGGAAGATTAGCTCTGAGCTAACATCTGCTGCCAATCCTCCTCTTTTTTGCTGAGGAAGATTGGCTGTGAGCTAACATCTGCGCCCATCTTCCTCTACTTTATATGTGGGACGCCTGCCACAGCATGGCTTTGATAAGCGGTGCGTAGGTCTGTGCTCAGGATCCGAACCAGCAAACCCTGTACCACCAAAGTGGAACACGCTAACTTAACTGCTACGCCACCAGGCCAACCTCCATCCCTGACTTTTGTGACTAAAAGTGTTATCTAAGTTTTAAAAATTCTTCTTGAAGCACATAGGAAATCTGTTGTTGTTACAACTGTTCAAACATAACCTTAACAGTGGTGACAGCAAGTTATTTTTACTGTTATTAACTTTCACTTTTTATCTCAAAGAAATCTAATGCTTCCATATTCTAACTAAAGATAGTAGGTATTTTATAAATAAATAACATACAGTGAACATTTCCTGTGAATTTTAGGTTCCAGAGATTCATATTCCTCAATTATCTGAAACTAAGGGCATTCTAACCCAGCTAGAAGTTATTTTGACATTAACAAAAGAGATGGATTGATTCTATTGACAGTGCTTACGCTTGAAAGATAGTTAAATAATCAAGTAACAATTTCCTTTTTTCATTGTACAGTGTTGTACAGTATTCTCTGTGGATCTTATTTACAATATATAAATGCATTTAATGTCTTTTAAAATTACTAAAGCTCAAGCACCTCCTAGCATGTTTGAAAAGAGAGGAAACATCTGTCAGAAGTATTTACTGTGACAAACACAGAAAGAAGCAATAGTGTGTACATTTTCCTGTTTAATACCATATTGTTTTTAATTGAACAGTGAAGGCATTTGTTCAGAATCAGCCTTTAAATAAAAAATAGTTTCAAACTAATCTTTAATTAAAGTGTACATTGATAGTATCAGGTTCAGTTTGAGGGTCAAAAACAACGTCAATGAGTCTGACTTTTTCCTCCCTGTAGGGAAGGGCAGGCTTGTGTAAATATACATGAGTACAGACTGCATGCTTTTATAAAGGAGGTGGAAAATGTTCCCCTGTCATTGGACAGATGTTGCTTCACTGTGTTCCACATAGGATACAGGCACAGCTCCCAACGTGCAGAACCTTAAAGGAGTGTGGGGCACATACTTTTAGCATTTTAGAAGAAGCCCTCTAAGCTCCTTTCCACCTCTGAGCAGGTTCCCCACCTCGCATATTAAATGTAGACTACAGGGGACTGGTCTGCTGATGCCAGCTCATTCTTCCCCTTGAAGTAAGGGAAGGAGTTGCTTTAATCAGACATTTAGAAACCAAGAATCTGTTCTTTGTGTTTGGGCTGGATATTTTGTTTTTAATTCTTTACTGACTTTCTAGCTTTATTCTCATTATCTCTTAGCTTTATGCTAAATTAGTAAAATGTTAGAAGTGGGCACACCCTAAAAATCTACATCAAGAGCTTAATGAAATTCCATAATATATGTGGTCATCTTTTATTAAAGAGAGGTGGAACTGATATCCCCATTTAAGAAGACAAATCTTTTGCAATACCAAGGTGATATTTTGGCATGCCCTCTGTGAAAATGTTACCTGAGGAAATAAAAAACATTTAAAACAAAATATTTATGTAATTTTTCACATTATAAAACTGAAGACTCAAGATTGAACATAATCAACTTCACTGACAGTGGCAAAAGCAGGACATTCTGTATATTCTTCTCACAGGAACCCCTCTATTCTGCTGGCTTCTTTTGAGGTAGCCTGTCTTTGCAGTATGTAGTAATTAAAAATGTATTTAACTTTGTATTTAGTGTGCGTAGTTAGGAAAATGAGGATAGAGTGATTATTTTTTGTTGTTTCTTCAGTGCTGTCCTAGTGATTAGAGCTTTGCTTGGTGCTGTAGAATATGTGGTATGTGTCTCAGCTCACAACTGATCTTAGCGTATGTGGCAATGTATAGAATTTACCAATATTGTTTTCTGAGGCTGTATCCATTTTTATTGTTTTATTTTCTACCTTGATGATATACTATCAAGACCTTTCAAAATGCTTGGCAAAGAAACAAAACTCAAGAACACTGTTGTGGAATTGACACCAGTTGTGTAAATTTTTAAGAAACTATCGGGGTGCTGTGGACAAACTGGCTAAGGTTTTGATGGTAATGACAATAGGCTTAAAATAAAAATTATAAAGTAAAGCAAACTCTCACACAGCTTCTGTTTTTTATGTGTGAATGGAAAGGAGGCAAGACTGAAACTAGGACTCCCTACATAGCCTTTCTCCTTTCTCCAAACGAAACATTTTCCAGACTCTCAGGACCCTCTCTCCCTTAAGCCTCCATCCTGGCAACCCTAAGCCACTCTTTACGGAATGGGTGGCACAGTGCAGCAGTGTTGTTCATGGGTCTCCTTCTGGTGAGCTCCATTAAGGAATCCTAAGTCACCATCCCTTGATTGGATCCTGCAAAGAGGGCCTCATGACAAACCCACCTTCAGCAGGCAGTTCTGGAAAAAGGAAATCTATTCCAAAGTGTGTTCACTGGCTCTGATTACTTTCTCAATGAAATATGCTATTGCCCTTCTTTATATTGTAATGACTACTATGATATGATTGGAAAGATCAATATAGCAATCATTGTATTGATTATAAATGAAAAAAAGTTTAATGTATAATTTATTGGATGTGTTAGGGTCTGGTTATAATGCCCAGAGCGCTTATCACACTATATAGTAATTATATTTGACTCTCCAACTAGTTTGTTGCAAGGTCTTTGAGATCAGGACTATCTCATTTGAGTTTTTATGTTCATATTGTCCAGCATATATCAGGTGCCTATTAGTTTCATGAATAAATGAAGTTATTTTCTAGTATGATTTATCTTTACATTGAAGCAATATCATCTTTTAAAACCAAAAAATCAATTTTCTTCTCATCAGGAGACTGATGATTTAGCTGATTCATATGGAGCTAAATTATGAGTCTATTCAAAGTTTAGAATAGTGATTCTTTTTTTTTCTGCTGAGGAACATCTGCTCTGAGCTAAATCTGTGCCAGTCTTCCTCTATTTCGTTTGTGGGTTGCCACCACAGCATGGCCGTCAACAAGTGGTATAGGTCTTTGCCTGGGAACTGAACCCAGGCTGCTGAAGTGGGGCACACCGAACTTTACCACTAGGCCATGGGGCCAGCCCATAGAATAGTGATTCTTAAACTATTTTTTGATCATAAACCCTTTTGAGATGCTAATGAAACTTCTAATGTTTCCTTCAGGGATGCCAGATTAAGAACCTTTCGTTTAGAGAAGTGGTGAAAGTAGCCTACCTCTGTAGTGTTCTGGGCTTCTCCTCCTTTCTGCCCCTAGATGCCCTTGTTATAGTCATCCACTCACTAGTGGACCACCTGTCATCAACAGGGCCTCAGGCTCCTTTGATATGATCCTTGCTCATTTAGATATCTTTACTTGCTCTTCTGGAATTTCCTGAGTCACCTGCCCTATGTCAGTGGGTGTATCTAGTTTATGACTCCCAGCTCTTCTGGAATCAACTCTTTCACCACAACTTTATGACTTTTTGGGCAGACCAACAATCAGCTTTTTTTTCGGGGCGGGGGGGGTGCACTGGGCCAAGAAGAAGTGAGAACAGAGAACTAAGAAACAGCTAGAGGGCCTCTCTTCCTCTGCTGTTGACAGTGAGGGTGTCCCATCCTCTAAAAAAGATAAATTTCATAAATATTTGAAAGAACCTATCCCATCTCATCAGTAATTTTAGGGTTATCTTCTTGGGAGCTTTCTGGAGATGGATTTCCATTTGCAAGATATCTCTGTATAGCAGAGAAAAAGACTGGTTTTGTCATATTTGTCTGTGGGTAATAAACAGGAACTATGTGATGCATTGTTTCAAAGTTACCTGTAGCATGCAAAGAATTAAAAGCATTCTGCTTTGAAGTGAAATAACTAAATTGTAAACATGGCAGATAACAGAATTGGACTATCTAAAATTATATTTTATGAAATAGAATTAAGTAATGTTAAATAGAGCCACAGTAAAACCAATAAAAATTAATATTCCAAGATAAAATTGCACAGACTTTCATATATAAAAACCTACACAGGAAAGTTTACGGTCAACTCTCAGAGTCAAATGGGTACACCAATATTAATATAAATGTTAACTGCCCTTGAATTTTGCTCTTCTGAGTTTATTTTTTCAGAGTGTTTAAGCTTTAGGGAGTAGATTAGTCAGGTATAGTTTTTGGAATATGTTCATACCTTTATTTCAGCACTTAACATTTCATGTTATTTCCCTGTTTACAGATCCTCCTCCCTTTCCAGCAGTGGGGACTGCCTTATTCACCTCTGATTCCCAATGCTTAGCATAGTCCTGGGCACGTTCAAGGTGCTCAATAAATGTTTCCATTGAAGCACTACAAAAATAAATGCTAAAAGATATGAATATGTTTTGGATTTTGTTAAAGTGTTTGATTTTTTTCAGTTTTGAATTATATAGTTATGTGCCTATATTTAGGACAAGATGTTTTTGTTTTGTTTTTGGTGAGGCGGATTGTCCCTGAGCTAACATATCTGTGCCAGTCTTTCTCTATTTTGTATGTCGGATGCTGCAAGAGCATGGCTTGATGAGCGATGTGTATCCATGCCCAGGATCCAAACCAGCGAACCCCAGGCCACCGGAGCAGGATGCGTGAACTTAACCACTATGCCACCAGACTGGCCCCAGGACAAGATTTTTTGTTATAAGATTCTTGAAGTCTGAAGTTGTAATCCCTGTAATCTTACCATAATCCCCAATAAGAGGTCCAAATTTACAGGGCTATCGGAAATATGTGAAAAGTTAGGAAATACAAAAATTACTATCTTCCTAAGAATTGCTGTTCACTTAACAATGTATTTGGTTGTACAGAGGTATCTTTAAAAGGTTCCTGTTACCTCTTCTAAAAACCTGGAAGATGTATTGTAGATTTAAAAAATACATTATATATTTTCTGGACTTTAATTCGTGCTTTCCATTTCTCTTGAGCAGTAATAACAGAGTCTTTGCATAAAGACCATAGTGTATGTTATTGGCCACATGCCTAAGGATAGAGTTATTGCATGTTATATATGTGTATTCCAGGGATGTCACTCGTTTTAAGCCTGAGAGACTCAGAACTGTGCCATTTGTTTGGATGGGGATGGCAAATGTGCAGGAGAGGGAGAAGGGTGTCTACAAGTAGCCAAGGGAGAACAACTAAGTACTCCTGAGAAACACTCAGATAATTTTCTAATTGACATTAGAATCTATTTTTCAATACAGTAAATCATGTTTATTTGAATACTTTTAAATTTTCAAAGTTCTTTCATAATATATTGTCCAATTTTTCTCCCTAATTCTTTTTTATTTATAAAAATTGTTTTCATATCACATATTTATACATGTGCAGATTTTCCTAAATTCCCACCAAACCAAAGTGACTTTCTAAGTAGAGAAGACATTATTGTCCTTATAGCCAAGCACAATTCAGCCAGTCATCGCTAGAGTGGTCACTAGAAGCCAAAGTGTTTCATGAAGTTAGATAACTTTGATTAATCACTGTGCTGCCTGCTATTGTTGTGACCTTAGACAAGTTATTTCACCTTTCTAAAACTCAGCTTTCTCATCTGCAAAATGGATATAATAATTATCTGCCCCACAGATTGTAATGATTAAATGCAATAACATGTATAAATATCTGAAATGTTTGGTACAGTAAATATTAGCTCTCTTCTTTCCTTGTCTCTTCTTCTTTCCCTTCTAGACTGGAGTGCTTTCCATTTTAAATTGTTAATGCTTATCATAATGGTAACTACAACAAGGTATGAAATGATGCTTCCATACTATAACATTCTATATGACTTTTAAAAAATATTGTGGTAAGAACACTTAACACGATATCTACCCTGTTAACAAATTTCTGACTGTTCAATAGACTGTGGTTGCCTATAGGTACAACTTTGTAGAGCAGATCTCTAGAGCTTATTCATCTTGCTTGACTGAAACTTTATGCTTGTTGATTAGTAACTTCCCATTTCCTCCTTCCCCCAGCCCCTTCAACCATCATTCCACTCTGATTCTATGAATTTGACTATTTTAGATACCTCGTATAAGTGGAATCATGCAGTATTTGTCTTTCTTTGACTACCTTATTTCATTTAGCATAATGCTTCAAAGTTCATCCATGTTGTCACCTATTGAAGAATTTCATTCTTTCTTTAAGGCTGAATATTATTCTACTGTGTGTATTTACTACATTTTCTTTATCCATTCATCTGTCAGTGGACATTTAGGTTGTTTCTACTTCTTGGCTATTGTGACTAGTACTGCATCAACATAGGAGTCTCTATCTTTGAGATCCTGATTTCAGTTCTTTTGATAAATACCCAGAAGTGGGATTGCTGGATCATATGGTAGTTCTATTTTTAATTTTTTGAGGCACTGCCATATTGTTTTTCCATAGTGGCAGCACCATTTTGCATTCCCACCAACAGTGCGTGAGGGTTCCAATTTCTCCACTTCCTCATCAACACTTCTTGTCTTTTGTTCTTTTGGTAATAGCCATCTTGACCAGTATGATGGGATATCTCATTGTGGTTTTGATTTGCATTTCCCTGATGATTAGGGTGTTGAGCGTTTTTTCAACCTGTTGGCCATCTGTATATCTTCTTTGGAGATATGTCTAAGTCTCTAGCCAATGTTTTAATCCAGTTATTAGGATTTTTTACTATTGAGTTGTTACTATTTTGGAGCTTAACCCCTTATCAGATATATGGTTTGCAGATATTTTCTCCCATTCTGTAGGTTGTCTTTTCACTTTGTTGATTGTTTCCTTTGCTGTGCAGAAGCTTTTTAGTTTGATGTAGACCCACTTGTTTACTTTTGTTTTTTTGCCTGTGCTTTTGATGACATATCCATGAAATCATTGCCAAAACCAATGTTATGAAGCTTTTCGCCTATGTTTTCTTCTAGGAGTTTTGGGTCTTATGTTCAAGCCTTCAATCCATTTTGAGTTGATTTTTGTGTATGTTGTAAGATAAGGGTCCAATCTGATTCTTTTGCACGTGGAATCCAGTTTTCCCAAGAACATTTGTTAAAGAGACAATCCTTTCTCCATTGTGTATTCTTGGCACCTTGTTGAAGATCAGTTAGTACCATTTATGTGTGGATTTATTTTTGACCTCTCTATTCTGTTCCATTAGTCTGTATGTCTATCTTATGCCAGTACCATATATATATATATATATTTTTTTTTTTTGAGGAAGATTGGCCCTGAGCTAACATCTGTTGCCAATCTTCCTTTTTTTGTCCCTCCCCAAAGCCAAAGTACATAGTTGTCTACCCTAGTTGTGAGTCCTTCTAGTTCCTCTATGTGGGATGCCACCACAGCATGGCTTGATGAGTGGTGCTGTGTCCCTGCCCAGGATCTGAACCAGCAAACCTCGTGCCATGGAAGTGGAGCTCACAAACTTAACCACTACGCCCGCCCCAGGGCCGGCTCTGGTACTGTGTTGTTTGTTTGCCATAGCTTTGTAATATGCTTTGAAATCAGGAAGTGTGATGCCTCCCTCCAGCTTTGTTCTTTCTTCTCAAAGTTGATTTGGCTATTTATGGTGTTTTGTAGTTCCATATGAATTTTAGAGTTGTTTTTTCTATTTCTGTGAAAAATGCCATTGGGATTTTGAAAGGGATTACATTGAATCTGTAGGTCACTTTGGGTATTATGGAAATTTTACCAATATTAATTCTTCAAATCCATGAACACATGATGTCTTTCCATTCGTTGGTGTTTTAATTTCTTTCATCACTGTTTTGTAGTTTTCAATATAAAATTCTTTTACCTCCTTAGTTAAGTTTATTCCTAGATATTTTAATCTTTTTGGTGCTATTGTAAATGCGATTGTTTTCCTAATTTCCTTTTCAGATAGTTTGTTGTTAGTTATCTGTATGGCTTTACAGATTGTTTTTGTTAATTAGTTGGAATCACACTAGATTATAAAGAGATTAATAAGGATTTTATTGAGAAAATAAAATAGTGTAATTTTTAAAAATTGTAAACTTTAAGGCAATTATAATTATTATTTTGTTGAATTTCACTGGAAAAATTAAAAATTAATTGGTCTAATTGTCCCTGAATTAAGAAGAATTTCTGAAATCTATTAAGACAAAGGAAACTACCTTATGTTTAGAATAGGCTCAATTTTTGGGTGAGGGCTGGTGTTGAATTCTATGAGTACTTCAGTATTAACAAGGTACTTTGGCATCTTTGATGTAATACTGAAAATATGTAAAATATTGGAATTTTTACCCTGGGTTTAGTTCTACCCTTTGCAGCCAGCCAGGGATAAACACAGGAGGAGAAATGCCTTCTGTCCATTTTACAGGTTTCAGGTGTTGAGAAATTCACCTTGCCAACACAGTATCACTCATGGGTATACTGTCAGCTCACAAAGTCCCGTTCTTCAAAATGATTTTCCACAGTTCGTATTCAGTGGATACGATATGGCAGAATCCTCAGAACTCCATGCCTTTCCACCTCTGCTCCTCCTCACCCCAACCTGCTTGTCCTAGAGTGACAGAGCTCCTAGGATAGGCTATCCAAGCATAAAGCCTTACCATACTGCTCCAGTTTCCCTTTCGCTGTTCCCCTGGCTTAACCTCTTTCTATGCCCCCATCTTCTGTTAGCTGTGGAACAAAACCATTAGCATTCAAACACTCTCATGGAATGGAGGAAGGGGCTCATTCCAATGTTGGAGACTATAGAATCTGTGAAGAGTCAGTTTTAGGATGCTCCCCAATATGATAAAGATAATTGTTCTACATTACATTTAGCTACATTTAGTTGCATTAGTTAGGCAAGGGAGGTTGGCATGTCCTTTGTAGCACAACCTTAGGCATATTATAATCAACACATTCAGGTATTGTGGTGTGTACATAAGAAGGGACAGACCACAGAGTATAGGCCACAGATGTGGTTGTGATACATTTTAATTTTCTATCATGATGAAAAATATGATTTTCGTACTGTTGCTAAACAATATACTAGTGACTTAGGTTGCACAGTTTACATAGCTGATAGTTGTTTCACTATTCACATAACGAATATCATGCACTTTTGCCAGATATAAAATTACATATTTTCCCCCACTCTCCTGGCTCTATGTTTACATCACTGACACAGTCATACTCAGTATGAACCAAAACAGCTTTTGTTGACAGTGGCTACCATTTTCATATATAAACATTGCAGGTAATATTTACTAGGAATTATGTTTATCTTTATGCACAACTAAGTAAATTTTAAAAAATCTAAACAAAAACCCCTTATTTCTTGCCTTTTTTTGTTGAGTAGAATATTGCCTCTGCTGGTAGAAGTGGTCAGCTAATGAATAACAGCCTGCTTACTTGTGTATGAGTTACTTGCCTCCTCGTTTTTACTGTTCCTTTTCTTGCTGATTTTCCTGGCATCTTTGGATGCTTTCCAATTCATTAGGAATTGTCTTTCCATATTTTTAATTTCTTTTCCATCAAGAAATTCTAGAGAAAAACATATGTTAAAAAATACTATATGTAAATATAAATATATAGGTAAAATATATATACTTCTGATTTAGGGCAGATGAATTTAAGTTACATCATAGGTTAAAATAAATTTCTTCTTAAAATACCTTATTACACAACCTCTTTTTTTTTTTTTTGGTGAGGAAGATTAGTCTTGAGCTAACATCTGTGCCAGTCTTTCTCTATTTTCTATGTGGGTTGCTACCACGGCATGGCTGACAAGTAGTGTAGGCCCATGCCCAGTATCCGAACCTGGGCCACCGAAGCAGTGTGTGCCAAACTTAACCACTATGCCACAGGGTCGGCCCCATAACTTCTGTATTTTTGTTGAGCTTTTATTTATTTTTAATTACTTTTTTCTGACTTCAAAAAGAATATGTTTTTATTATGAACGACTGGAACATAATGGAAAAAACATAAAAAGACTCCGTAATTATTATCCATACCTCTCCTTCCCATCACTGTCAAAGATAATCATTGTAAACAATTTGATGTATGGTCCCTTTAGGGCCATATATAAATTATATTGTTATTTTTAAAAACAAAATTTTGTCATACTCAACAAAAATTAAATATTATCTATTTATTTAAATAATATTATGATTATTCTTAGGAAAAAGCAAAATATATTTTATGTTAAAGTGAATAAGAAGTTTTATATATGTAACTTGATATTTTAAAAGCACTTACAACATAAATAATGCTTATTATATCCTAGGACATAAAATAATAGGAACAACCCACATAGCTAGCCTCTCGGTTCTGTGAAGTGAGCTTTAAGCTATCTTTACATTTTGTTCCTTTAAAAAAGTTTTGAAAATTGAGCTTCCTAAATTACGCAAATAACTTTTTGTATGTTGTAAGATATATGGAAAATCAAAAAAAAATTGGAAAAAAAACCACTTAACATTGCCTGTATTTCACAACCAGAAGTAGTCATTGAAAACCATTGATAACACTTTAGTATATTTCTTAGCTTGTTTTGTTTTCTGTGTATGTATGTGTGAATATTTATGTATATTATATAAAATTGGAATTCTCTATTTATAGAGTATTCTGCATCCTACTTTTTAATATTTTATTGTGAGCATTTTACCATGTCTTTCTTTAAATACAACTTTTTATGGCTGATATGGATAAACTATAAAATATTGAACTACTCCCTTATTATATGATATTTTATATTAACTTTTTAAGCATATGAATACTGGTGGCCTTCATTTAATAAAAAGACTATCTTTTCTAACAAAGTTTGCTGTATAGTAGTTTTTAAAATTAAATATATATTTTCTCTCATCATCCATATAATGTCTTCCTCTGGATCCCAGAATGTAGAAAGGATGTAGTAAAACTTTTTAGATCATATTCTTACAGGGAAAATGATAATATCCTGATAAAATATTAATTGTACTACTGAAAGTATAACATTGCCACTTAAATATGATCCATATTACTGTTATACCCAAAGTAAAAAATAAAGTGATGAGACTGGAAATACAAACTAGAACCATAAACTGTAGAAGTAAAATTGTGTCCATATCTTGTCTCATATACTTATTTTAACTGAGTAATAGCACTCTCCAAATTGTATTTTAAGAAATTGGCTACATGTCTTATCATCA
Source organism: Equus przewalskii (assembly GCF_037783145.1). Classification (NCBI taxonomy): domain Eukaryota; kingdom Metazoa; phylum Chordata; class Mammalia; order Perissodactyla; family Equidae; genus Equus; species Equus przewalskii. The sequence continues at coordinate 18,337,180 of NC_091838.1, read as the reverse complement.
AACATCTTAGTACTTATAACTTTACAGTAAAGGTTATTCTCTTATGCTCAGTTTTCCCAACCACTTATATTTGTTGATATCTTTCCAGATCTGTTTTATTAATAATTGTATAATTTCTTAATATATTTTTGGATATGATATGTGTAAATCAATCATATTTTAAAACATCTGTCGTAAAGATAACAAATGAAAAAATCCAAGTCTCTTACCATAATCCCTTTTTCCTTAGGTTTATGTCCCAAACAGAGCTGAGAAATGACTAGGAGACTATGCCTCAGTAAACCTGATTCCATCTTGTTTTTAGATCTTATTTGAGGTTGTTAGGTTATAGAAGTGGTTCAGGAGGGGAAGCCAGGTAAGGGATACAAGATCAGAGACCTATGAGAGTTGTTTTAATGAATTGCTGTCAACACAAAATTTGCTTCCACTCATGCTCAGTAAACCAAATGTGTGGATTTTCGTTCTATTTGGTGACTTCATTCTATTGGTTACAAGACATAGAATGGCTTCCCATAGTCCTTCTTACTGGGACAACAGTAAACCTGGCCCTCAGTTACCTCTGTGTTTTTTGGTTTTGCATTTAGGAAGAAGGAAATGAGAATAAGCTAAGCTAAAATCAAAGAGAATTTGTTATATGTATGCATATTTTCTTTTTTTCTTTTCTTTTTTTTTTTTTGAGGAAGATTAGCCCTGAGTTAAGTACTGCCAGTCCTCCTCTTTTTGCTGAGGAAGCCTGGCCCTGAGCTAACATCGTGCCCATCTTCCTCTACTTTATATGTGGGACGCCTACTACAGCATGGCATGCCAAGCAGCGCCATGTCCGTACCTGGGATCCGAACCAGTGAACCCTGGGCCGCCAAGAAGCAGAACATGTGAACTTCACCGCTGCACCACCGGGCCGGCCCCTGTATGCATATTTTCTATATGCATGGACAGAAAAAGACTGAAAGGACGTATGCTAAGGTGTTAACAGCAGATTTATGGTGGGGTTATGAATGATATTTATTTTATTTTCTATATTTTCTGCATTCTCTATAAGAAGTATGTGTTAATTTTATAATCATAAAATATGTTATAGAAAAGATTTTTTAAAAACTTTGAATAAATCCTCTTTATTTGGAAATCAGTATACTTATTTCCACGTCTTTTACAGTGTTACCTACAGTACTCTATCATGAGAAATGTTTCCAGAAATGGTTCCGTGAACATCAGAAGGTTCTTAATCGTCAAACATTAATTGTATTTACTTTGCTTCCTAAGGTAAGTAGACGAATACATTTGTGTGTGGTGGGCAGAGAGGTGAGGAGATGGAGTTGGGGCGGGTGCATAGCAGAATGATCTGTAGAGCTTTTTAAAAATATACATGACTGTTCTCCCTGTGTATTCTCTGTTCCCTACCCTTGGCTGGTGGGGTAAAATCGGGGCAGGGTGTGACCCTCACATGAGTATTTTGAAAAATCACCTTGAATTTTTCTGGTATGCCCTCTGTCCACCCCTCTCTCCTCGAAGAGAACCACTGCACTAGCATTATGATTAATCAAGGTTTACTAGAGTTATGAGCTTTGAAATGGTTTTTATACCTAAGTACAGCATGTCACAGAAGTTCTGATACAGTAAATTCTCTCACAAATCTCCTTTGTGAGAGGGCAGTGCCTGTCTCTGATGCTGTGTACCTTGGTCTCTATTGAAGTGCTTTGCTCCATTTCCCCCAGCTTAGTGCATATTCAGGAATGTTATTATTTGTAAGGTCTCAGAAAGGGACTCCCCATCCTGCTCTCCTTTCAAATTAAAGGGACTCCTATATGTTCTTAGGGTACCATTAGTGTCAAGCAATGAAAACCTTGATCAATTTTATCTACAGAACCAAGAGGTAAAGAGTCTCTCGGGATCTTCAGAGGATTTGTGCCAGTGAAAGTTTGGCAAAAGGTCACCAAATTCTATGTGTTTATGACTAACCATTTTTGTTGGTAACAGCTACATTTTCTTTTTAGAGAATTATCTGATGCCTTAATTAATTATTTTTGCACAGCAAATTTTTTCATGCTTTATTTCTGTTTTAACTTTTGCTCTTATTCAAAAATATCCAATTTGAAGTTGACCATTTTCATAGATCCAGATGTCATATTTATATGTCTGAAGGCTTGCTAATAAATTAACTAAAAAGTTAACCAAGTCTCTTTCTCTAAGAAAATTATATTAAAATAATGTAAATGTGTACCCAGTGATTTGGACACCAATATCAGTCTGTCTCTGTATTTTGGTCTGAGACAAACAGGATTTCCATTTAGATCCATTTTCCACAGCTTTATCAACTTGTTCAGTAAAAACTCCAGATCCTATAATTAGAGAAGAAAAAGCATAAGTATTTCATAATTATCAATATTTCTTTCATGTCATTTAACTGTTTTTAAAGGTAATTACTGCTTTTCATGGAGTTCTAGCTCAGTGCCAGGTACTTAGAAAGTGTACAATAAATAATTTTTGGATAAAATAGTCTATACTGGTAATAGACGGAGTTAAAGAGGCAAAAAGTGAGGTCCTGAGTTGGGGGCCACAGAACAGTTCTTTGTCACACTTCCTTAAATGGAGCCAACCTGCAGCTCAGAAAACACTTTTACCCCTCTGGCTGCTTCATGCTGCAGACGATGCCCTATTTTTAGTGAACTTTATGGAAGTTTACAGATTAAGGCAATTAAGGAGTAGTAAGTAATCAGTCCATTGGCATTGCAAGAAATATATAGTTGCTTTTTATTTTATAAAGAAGGCATATTCATTTTAGAAATCTGTGAAAAAAATCAAAGGGGAAAATAGAAGGAGAAAAAAAATCACTTGCATGCTTATCACCCAAAGATCACATTTTTAAATATGTTAATATATATCCTCCTTGTCTTCTTTTTTGAGCATAAGGATTTCTTTTTTAGTTGTCATTCGTACTGTGGGTACAATTTTGTTTTATGTATACCATAAACATTTGCATGTTTTTATAGCTTACAAGAAAATCAGCTAATTGATATTTCAAGGAATATTTAAGTTATTCCATGGTCTACAATACAAATGAATGTGAGAAAAACATAGTAATGGCGTTTAAGAACCAGCTGTCTCAGTTTTCCATCTTCATCTCCTCTTTCTCCCTATTTGGGTTTCTTTTTCCATCCGGTGTCACTATCTTTTTCTCTAATGCCTGTCTTTCTGTCATTCCTTTCCTTGCTTTTTCCCCCTCCTCATTTTTAAAATATGTATATTTTATTTCTGCTATTTAATGGAAGTGAAATATACTTTGAGTATTTATTATATATGTCTCCAAAGTTCTGTTTTTTATTTTAAAAATTAGATAAATTTAATCTGTAAAGAATTACTCAAAACAAGTAATGCAAAAACTCTTTTTCTACTCTGTAGCCTTCAATTGATTTTTAAGAATTCAATGGCTATAGGTAAGAAAGAAAGAACGGATGAGGCTGGCCCCGTGGTGTAGTGGTTAAGTTTGTGTGCTCTGCTTCGGCAGCTGGGGATTCATGGGTTCAGACCTGGGCGCAGACCTGCATACTGCTCATCAAGCCATGCTGTGGCGGTATCCTACAAATAAAATAGAGGAAGATTGGCAGCAGATGTTAGCTCAGGGCCAATCTTCCTCACCAAAAAAAAATTTTAAAAAACCCAAAGGAAAAATACCTTCAGTAGGGCAAAAGCATTCTTTTAAAGCAGATGTTTTGCTGCTAATAGTAATAAATGCTGATAACTAATTCTGTGGAGAGCTTTCTGGTTTGCAGAGCACTGCCATGTATGTGACCTTGTACATATCTAGGGGGATTGCTATTCTTTAGAATATGGGGGTGAGGATTACAAAATTAACAAAAATTCCAGAGGAGAGCAGCAGGCAAATTCCTATATTTCTTACATTTGTTTTCCTCAAGCCAAGACCAAAATTATCATAGGGTATAAGGGAAAATTAGGAAATAAGTTATAGATTAAATCATACATGTTCTTAATTGCAAAGCTGAAATCACTTGACAGTGCATTGCCTGATACTTTTATTCCCTGTATCATTTCCTCATCTTCAAAGCTTGATGCCTACCTTTCAGTCTTGTATATCTATTTAACCTATTTGTACTTTCTATCTTATTCTTTCCTCAATCCATGTTTACTGTTGCTTAGATAGTTCATTTTTCCATTTTTAGAAAATTTGTTTATAGTAAGACTGCATTTATTGCTTAGATTTCAGAAAATCATCTTTTTTACCATGAAGCTTTGACAGCAATTCCCTTCTACATATTAAAAGTCCCCACAAAACTCTGTCATATCATGGTGGTAACAAATTTGGAATATCCAGAAATTGCCTGCATCTACCTGAAGATATGCTTTCTTTGGGGAATAATTATGAGGACAGCTGGGTGTCCAGGACCTCCTGCAGAGCACCTGGAGGTCCCTTATCTTCCTGACACCAACATCTTCCTCCATAAAGTGGTAAAAGTATTTCCAGTTCTGGAAATAATATGCTAGACTCTGAGGTATCCAAATAAACAATTTTATGTGTAAAATATAAGGAATTGTTTAAAAAATATACAGGCAATTCTGAACTTCCTGGCATTGCTGCTTACTGTTTGACCTTAGGCAAGTCTGTGTTCTCGTTTATAAAGTGAGGATAACTAGGATTAGTTGCAGTGGCATATGAAGTGCCTGGAACAAAGCAGGTAAGTAATAAATGTGTTAATTTTCTGCTTCTTTGCCTGCCCTGCCACCCCTCAGCTAATTCCCTTTCTCTTAATTTTGATCAACAGAGAACAAAAATTGTTGTAAGGAAGAATAAGCTTCTGACCCACTGACAAGTAGTTGACTGCTTCGAAGAAAGCTCTCTTCAAAACTTGTAACTTCATCCTTCAGTCCTAGGCCCTGGATTATGCCCTCTCCACAGCATTTGTTCAACAGCGCTTGATGTAGCCACAATCATCTTATTTTATGTGAGTGTTTCACTGTGTTTCTCTTAGCCTAAAAAACCTCTAAGGAAGGGATTGTGCACTTCATTTTTGTACAGTGTTGAATATGATGCCCATCATCCAAAAGTTAAAGGAGAATAACAATAACTTTAAATTTATATAGAGTCCTGTAGAGTTTTGTTAATTGTTCTTCACTTGATAAATGACCCTCGACATACTCCCTCCAGTGGATGTTTACTTAAGACTAAACTAATCCTGTGCTGAAATATGATTACCCTTTGGATATGCTCTGGTTGTTCATTGCCTTCCTGTCTTTAATAAAATGCTTTCACTTTCCTGCCCTTCAATAAGTTACTAAAGGGAGCAGACACTTTTCTGGACAGTCTCTGTTTGATAAATGATCATGTCATGCTCTCACTTAGAGGAGTGCTGAAAAATACTGAAGAGCCAATTCTATTTCCCATGCAGGGGTGGTGCCTAAGCTCCTTTATGGGCCCCTGCAGCACTGGCTATGCTGTCTTTACAATTAATGGCTACTGATGAACCTGTATTTGACCATCGTGCTCCAATCTTTATCGGAAACGTCTGGCCCAACTGTCTTAGCTAAATCTAAAGACAGCCATTTGTCATCCCCCTGACTGCCTGTCATCATCTGCCTGGGAAAATCTATAATTTTTGGCTTGTTCCTGACTAAACTGTGGAGTGAATAAATTTATCTTTGGGCCACTCTGCTTGTCAGGATCAATATTGAGCAGAGGTTGAATAAATTAGAAACTGGAAAAACATGACAGCCCATAGTGGTTTGTTCGTTTGTGTCTTATAAATCAAATATTTAGTTTATATAAGAGGCAAGCATGTCAGATTTTTCATTTCCACCATTTATTCTGAAGATGCTTTACTTCATGATAAATGGTGATCAGAAAACCAATGAAGTAAATCACTAATATATCTGACTGTCAGATGAACTTTTTAGATCATTTTATTGATTTAGCAAACTTTGCAGACATAAAAACTATAAGCAAAGATTTAATTTTTTTTTGTTCTTTCACTTTTTCATACAGTTTGTAACCAAGATATTTATTTGATCAATAGTGTCAGCATGCTATATAATGTTGGCACTAGTGAAGTTCATGGCTCATCAAGCTACTTGCAGAAATGCACAAGTTTTATTGTAAATGGTCATTAAAGTATTTAATATTTATTAAATATCCCTGCATTGATGCATACCTATTTAAAGGAGTTACAGGAAAAAATGCAAAGAAATGTTAACCAAAAGTAAATATCATTTAAACTAGAGCCTTGTGAGTTAAAGAAAGGAATTTTTAAACTATGGAGTATTGTTTGGCCTGAAACCTCTCTCTTCCTCCTCAATGGTTGACTTTGCCACCAATATTATTCTGGAGAACTGGGTCATCCATCCAGAGTTTTCTCAGTTATCTGTCTTTGGTCTTACACTTCCTCCTTCTCATTTTTTTTTTTTTTTTAAAGATTTTATTTTTTCCTTTTTTTCCCCAAAGCCCCCCGGTACATAGTTGTGTATTCTTCGTTGTGGGTTCTTCTAGTTGTGGCATGTGGGACGCTGCCTCAGCGTGGTTTGATGAGCAGTGCCATGTCCGCGCCCAGGATTCGAGGAAGAATCCTACCACTTTTCCAAAATTAATCAATTCTCTCGGTCCCATGCCCTCTCCACAGCCCTCCTTCTCTTGGGATCTTCTTTCTCTTGTATTTACATTTCCAATCTCTCCCTCTCCTCTGGCTTTTATCCTGTCTCTTACCTACCATTGCTACACTTCTTGAAACACTCCAGACCAGTGCTTCTCAAATTTTTATCTGCTTAAGAATCACCAAGAGCTCTTGTTTAATTGCACGTTCTGATTTGTTAGGTTAGCTGAGATTTTGCATTTCTGATGCTGATGCTGCTGGTCCTAGGACCACATGTGGAGTTATAAGGGTCTAGGCTACTACCTCTGCTTCCTCAACCACCTGGCACTCCTGCAGCCTGGTGCTTCTGAACAGGCACTGCTAACCTTGTTACTGAGTGGTACATTGCCAATCTCAGTCTCAAATCTTTACCTTACTGACCACTCCCTTTATGGCTTTGTGATTCCACATTCTTACAGCCTCCCTGGATCCTGTATGAATCTCTGACCCCACAAGTAACAAACCTCTGACCGTAGAAATCCTCAATGTATAAACAGGCTGTTTTCTAAAAGTTGCTTTTGAGAATGGAGAACACACCTCATAAAAACACCTCAGTGCTACACCTGGTAGACTGTAGCCTGAGTCAGCTCATAAAAATAACCCACTTAATTGAGGAAAAGCCTGAAGAATATCTGTGCAGCGACAATGCTGTAAAATCTCCCTATGAAGCATCACCATGTTTCCCGAGCACTAGAGCTCCCTCTGGGGAACTGGAGCAGGTGTCCCTGTGGCAGACGGTCAGGGGTCAGTTCACTTGCTTCCTTTTCTATAATCAACATTTATTCCTTTCAGACAGTGTTTGGTTTCCTTCTCTGGACCACAGCAGGATGTAAAATCATGGCTAGAAAAACTTCTTTCTCCTGTAACCCACCACCTTCTCCATTTATATTCAGACTCTTTTCAGAAAAAGAATGGTCACATTGATGAAAATACTAAAACGTCTGTTACACCAACAAAGGGTGGGGGGGGAGTCATCTGTACGTGAGAGGAAGAACCAGATTTTGTGGGAAGCCACGTTGAGCATTTCATGATACACTCTCCTTCCATATCTAGGTGACCTCTTTCACGATGGCTGTTTCATTGACCACTTAACCAATATGCTGAAGACTCCCACATTGTTCTGACCACTGAGTTTTGGTCTCATATATCCAATTGTCTACTTGATATTTTCTCTGGAACATTTCAAAGGCACCTCGAACTCTACATGACCAAAACTCATGATCTTTTCCCTCTCCCCCAAACCTGACTCTTGAGTTCCCTGTTTTCTATTGTGCAAGGCAGAAGTCAGGGAACCATTTTTGACCTCTGCCTCTTCCACACTCCCTCTTATCTAACTCACCACTAAGTCCCGTTCACTTTATTTCCTAAACAATTCTTCAGTCTGTCTACTCACTTCATTTCCACACCAACCCTATTCAAGTTCCCACCATTTCTCACTTCTTAATTAGCCTGGCCTCTTCCAATCTGTTCTCCACACTGTAGCCATGCTGATCTTTTCAAAATGCTAGTTTATAATTACTTTACACCTAGCTCCCCATTGTTCTTAGGTGGCTCCCCATTGTTATTAGGATAAAGACAAAACTATCATGACCCATGCGGCTCATCTACCCACCAGCCTCTATTTGCACTATGCTGCACCTTCACTCTCTCTTCTTCTCATCTCTCATCTTTGCCATGCTCTCACCTGCCCCAGGGCCTTTGCACATGCCATTCTCTTTACCTGGTAAGCCCTTCTGTTTTCTTAGAGGTCAGCTCAGCAATCCCTTCCTAAGGGAACTAAGACAAATTCTCCTGTTATAGGCTCTCAGAGCCACATACTTCTCCTTTGTAGTACTTGCCACAGGAGCAGTTTTACATTTCTTTTGAGGTGATTATGTACTTAATATCTCTCTTTCTCTCACTCCCGAGAGCTCTTGGAGGCCAGGGACCCTATCTGTTTTTTGTTCTCTGTTGTCTCCCCCATTATCTAGCAAGCTCTGCCACACGGTAGGTGTTCGGAATGAATGGATAAGAAGAAATGAATGAATGCATCCATGAATGAATGGATCTGAGATTAGAAGGAGGACAGGAATTATAAAGGAGAAATTATATGGAACCGTTTTGAAAATTTGCTGATTAGCGAGGCCGCAGACATGCAAAGAAAGAGGAAAGATAGGATTTATCTTTTCTTCTACATCCTCTTCTATTCCTCCACCACCCTCACCTCCCCCTCCCCCACCCAAGTCTCTGCCCTGAACCAGCTGTGGACGAGGGAATAGAAGAAATGAAGGCAGGGTTAGAGGACCTTGGGGAAAGGAGTCCTTGGCAGCTGTGGGTATGTAGATGTGAGAGGGAAGGGAATGAAATCCTAAACAGCAGGAAGGACAGAAGCCACTTGGCTACCCAGCTTCGTCTAGGTCTGTATCCTGTGCCTCGGCCTCTAATGTAGCCACTCCCCTGTGGGTCTAGGACTCTTACTAGGCTAGGGCATCAGCATCGTTTAGGAATGTCTATATTTCCCAGTGACTCAGTTCTCTCTTTTCTTTTTCCTTTTCTTACTCCTTCCACAGAGTTCCAGGATTTCAGTTGCCATGATAGTACTTTTCCTTGTTACATGTGTTCCCTTTAATTTTTCTTAAATATCTTTCTTTCTCACTGCTCAAACCAAAATCTTGGTTGGAAGATTCAAAGTTATTTAACAATCCTAAGGGGCCATTACTTTTTCATTTTTATCTTATTTCATGTATTTTCCACAGGTGCATTTGAGGAACCAGTGGCTAGCCATATAAAAGCAGCTCCTCTAAGTGCTAAATACCTTAGGTAATTATAGTAGTTTTATTAGGATTCTCTAATGATGTCCACTTCTTTTTCCCTATGGCACAAAGCTGTCTCTTGCTGAAGACTCTTAGGATGGATGTCAGTGACCTTATGTATAGCACCTTGAGCTTTTTCTCCCGTAGCACAGGGTTTGATGTCAGCAGCTTTTGAGCAACTTCAATCAATGAGCTTAAATGTGAAAAAATTAAAGCCAAAAAAGGTGACTCTGACCCCAGGAATACATACAGAGAACCAAGTTAGTATTCTGATGCTAAACTTCAACGTGTCATTTGACTAAGCCTTCAGAGGATGATATAAATGGACCACAAAAGCACATTTCAGATGAACCCTGGGCAAGTGGGTATTCAGACATCCAAGAAGCTGTGTCTAGGCATTTTTAATTGCTTGTGTCTTCTTGCTGGAAGTAAAAGAACTTGAGATTTCATTCTCACTCCCTGGATATCTTCTCTTTATGGGAGGGAAAAGCAACTTTTGGCGTATCCCAGCCTCTAGAACTTGCTGAATGGTTTATATTCCTTCTCCAGATAGTTAAATTTTTTTTTTTTGGTCCTGTATTCATTCATTCTATAAGCATGTAGTAGGTGCCTACTATGTGCCAGGCACTGGGATGAGCTCTAAGGAATCCTGAAATCAGCAAAAATTCCTTACTCTTAAAGGTTCTCAGTCTAATGGGAGATATCGTGATATATAATAACAGAATTATATTAACCAGTTGTTCCTTACCAACCATTCACTCTTTTTTAAATTAGATTTTTAAAAATCAAAGCAATGTAATCAACACAGTTAAAAAATCAAATAAGACCATAGGGTTTATAACAAAATTTAAAGATTACCTTAGGGCTTTTAATAAAACCATTTGCAACTTCTTCAGCTATTTCTATACATACTTACCTCCACATTGCTAAATAATATTGACTTTTAAATCTTAGATATTTGTCTACTGAATTCCTACTATGGAAGATGATGATTTAATTCTCGTAAGTACTGCTCTGAACCCTTACTACACTTCCCTTCCCCCATCCTGTCAAGAGAGTCATACTAAAATTGTTAATCAGATTAATATTCATTGGCTATTTTATTAAGCTCACTTAAATATTGTGCGAAGCTAAACCACTTAATGCACTATGATTGCTTCTTATTTTAAAAATTGGTTGATTATTTATTTGCTTAGTTTTCTATGTATTTATCACAACGTTAGCCTACGGCAACTTGGGCTGGTAGATGCTTTCCTAGGACTTCCCTTCATTTCAAATTCCCTTCAAATTCATTCTGGGAATTTTCTTGGCCTTTTTCCTGTTACCTAGATCCCATGTCTTCCCTTTTTCTAGTTTTCTCTCCTGTTTAGGTGGAACACATTTTCCAAGAACTGCCTAAGAGCAAGCACTTTGGATATAAATTTTTTGAGAGCTTGCATGATTAAAAATGTTTTATACCTCATACTTGATTGAAAAATTGACTGAGTATATAATTCTAGACTGAGAATACTTTTACCTCAAAATTTTGAAGATATTATTCTGCTGTCTTCCAGATTGAAAAATCTGATAATTCTGACTCCATTTTGATTCCTGATTCTCTGTATTAGGATCTTCTTTTCCCCTGTAAAAGGCTTTAGGAGCTCTTTACTCCTCGTGTCCTAAACACTTTTTAAGGATTGACCTGGGTATGGGTAAATTTTTATCCACTGTGCTGGCATTTGGGAGACAGTTTTAATCTGGAAACTCATGTCCTTTGGTTCTGAAAATTTTTCTAATATTATTTTTAAATTAACCTTATTATAATTTACATACAGCTAAAGGCATACATTTACATGACCAAACCATTTACATACATAGAACAACCACGATAATCAAGACAGAATGTTTCATCATCTCAAAAAATTCATTCATGGACCTTTCTAGTCAACCTCTTCTTATTCCCATCAAGCAATCCCATTGATTTGCCCTTACTTTATGCATTGGTTTTTACTTTTCAAGAGTGCCATAAAAATGGAGTCATACGGTATGTACTCTTTTTTATCTGGCTTATTTTGCTCAGTATAATATTTTTTAATTTGTCCATGTTGTGTTGTGCATCAGTAGTTCATTAGTTTTTATTGCTCAGTGATATTCCATTGTGTGAAATACAGTTTGTTTATCCATTCCTCATTTGAGGGAAACTTAGTTGTTTCCAAAATTACAAATAAAGTTACTGTAAAGATTTGCATATAGGTATTTGTGTGAACATAGGTTTTCATTTCACTTAGGTAAATACCTAAGAATGGGATTGCTGAGTCATATGGTAAGTGCATATTTAACTGTATAAGGAACTGTCAAACCGTTTTCCAAAGAGGTCACACTGTTTTACATTTTCTTCATCAGTGAACCCATCTGGGTTTGGAGTTTTCTTCGTGGAGTTTTTATTTATAAATATTTTTTAATAGATATAGAGCTATTTAGATTTTCTATTTATTCTTATGTCAGTTTTGGTAAATTGTGTCTTTCAAGGAATTTATCTGTTTATCTAAGCTGTCAACTTTATTGGCATAAAGTTCTTCACAACATTTCTTCATTATCCTTTAATGATATCTTTTTCATTTCTGATATTATTAATTTGCGTCTTCTTTCTTTGTTTTCTTGGTCAGTCTACCTAGAATTTATTACTTTTATTTATATTTATAAAGAATCAACTTTTGGTTTCATTGATTTTTCTGTAGTGGTTGTCTATATTTCTATTTCATTGATTTCTGCTGTTATCTTTATTTCCTTCCTTCCACTTATTTTCAATTTAATTTGCATTTATTTTTCTTTCTTCTTGAGGTGAAAGCTTAGATAATTTTTCTTCTTTTCTAATAAAAGCATTTAAAGCTATAAATTTCCCTCTAAGCACTGTTACTGCATCCCCAAAATTTTCAAATGTTTTCATTTTCATTTAGTTCAAATATTTTATATTTACCCTATACTTACCATTTTTAATACTCTTCATTCCTTAGTGTAGATAAAAGTTTCCAGCTGATATCATCTTTCCTTCACCTTGAAGAACTTCCTTTAATATTTTTTTTGTAGTGCTGGTCTCCAGGGGACAAATTCTTTCAAGTTAAGTTTATCTGAAAACGATCTTTATTTTGCCTTCATTTTTTTAAAGTATAGTTTCACTGGATACATAATACCAAGTTGACATGTTTTTCTTTTTTCTTTTAACACTTTAAAAGTTATTTCATTGTCTTCTGGCTTGCACTGCTTTTGACGAGAAGTCTGTGAGAATTCTTATCTTTCTATATGCATAATGTCTTTTTCTCTAGTTGCTTTTAAGATATTATGATCGTTGATTTTCAGCATTTTTTTTTTATGGTGCACCTTAGTGTAATTTTCTTTGTGATTTTTTTGTTTGGGTTTTATTGAACTTCATGGATGTGTGGGTTTATAATTTTCATGAAATATGGGAATTTTGGGCCACTATATTTTTGTTATTTATTTTATCTTTTAACAGCTTTCTTGACATGTTATTCACATACCATAAATTCACACATTAAAGCGTACTATTCAATGATTTTTAGTATATTCACAGAGTTGTGCAATCATCACCACAATGAATTTTAGAATATTTTCATTACCCCCATAAGAAACCCTGTACCCATTAACATCACTTCTTATCTTCGCCCCATCCCTTAGCCCTAGGCAATCAATAATCTATTTCTATTTCTATAGATTTATCTATTCTGGACTTTTCATATAAATGAAATCTTATAATACTTGGTCTTTTGTGATTGGCTTTTTTCACTTTGTGTAATGTTTTCATAGTTTATCCATGTTGTAATATGAATCAGTCCTTCATTCATTTTTATTGCCAAATAATATCCCATATGTATAGACATACCCATTCTTTTATCCAACCATTGGTTGATGGACATTTGAATTGTTTCTACTTTTTGGCTATTATGAATAATGTTGCTGTGAACATTCATGTACAAGTTTTTATGTGGACATAGATTTTCGTTTCTCTTAGTGTATACCTAGGAGTGGAATTTTATGTCATATGGTAATTCTGTATTTAAAATTTTGAGGGACTGCCTGTTTTTGAAAGCAGCTGTACCATTTACATTCCCCTCAGAAAGTATAAGGGTTCTAATTTCTCCATATCATTGCCAACACTTGTTATTATCTGTCTTTTTAATTATAGCTATCTCATTGGGTGTGAAGTGGTATTTAATTGTGGTTTTGATTTGCATTTCCCTAATGACTAATGCTGTTGAGTATCTTTTCATGGGCATATTGGCCACTTGCATATCTTCTTTGTAGAAATGTCTATTCAAGTACTTTGCCCATTTATAGATTGGATTGTTTGCCTTTCTGTTGTTGAGTTGCAAGAGTTCTTTATATAGTCTGGATACAAGTCTATTAGCAGATATAGGATTTACAAATATTTTTTCCCAGTCTGTGGTTTGTCTTTTTCACTTTCCTAATGGTATTCTTTGAAGCACAAAAGTTTTTAATTTGGTTGAAGCCTAATTTGTCTTTTTTTTTTTTTTTTGCTTATGCTTTTGGTGTCATATCTAAGAAGGCTTTGCCTAATTCAGGGTCATAAAGATTTATCCCTATGTTTTCCTGTAAGAGTTTTATAGTTTTATCTCTTACATTTAAGTCTCTGATCCATTTTGTATTGATTTTTGTTTGTGTTATAAAGAAGGGATCCAACTTGATTCTTTTGCATGGAGCTATCCAAATATCTCAGCACCATTTGTTGAAAAAACTGTTCTTTCCCCATTGGATTATCTTAGCACCCTTGTCAAAAATCAGTTGACCATAAATGTGAAGGTTTATTTCTGGATTCCCAGTCTCATTCCATTGATCTGTGTGATTATACTTATGACAGTGCCACACTGTCTTGGTTACGGTAGATTTGTGGTAAGTTTTGAAATAGGAAAGTGTGAGTCCTCCAACTTTGTTCCTTTTCAAGAATGTTTTGACTACTCTGGGTACCTTGAGGCCACTATTTCTTCAAAAATATTTTCTTCCCCTGTCTTAGTTCGGGCTGTTATCACAGAATATCAGAGTCTGGGTGGTTAAACAACAAACATTTATTTCTCACAGTTCTGGAAGCTGGGAAGTCCAAGATCAAAGTGCGGACAGATACCATGATCTGGTGAGAGCACTCTCCCTGGTTTGCAAATGCCTGTCTTCTCATGGTATCCTTCCATGGCTAAGAGAGAGAGCTCTAGTCTCTTTCTCTCCTTATAAGGACTCCAATCCCATTCATGAGGGATCCACCCTGGTGACCTAATTATCTCCCAAAGGCCCCACCTCCAAATACCATCACATTGGAGATTAGGCTTCAACCTATGAATTTTGGAGGGACCCAAATGTTCAGTCCTTAGCATTGCTCCTACTCCTCCTAGGACTCCCTTTACATACGTCTTTGAATGCTTGTGGTATCCCATAAGCCATTGAGGCTCCGCTCATTATTTTGTAGTGTTTTTTCTTTCTGTACCTCAGTTTCTTTCCTTTTTTTTTTTTTTGAGGAAGATTAGCCCTGAGCTAACTACTGCCAGTCCTCCTCTTTTTGCTGAGGAAGCCTGGCCCTGAGCTAACATCTGTGCCCATCTTCCTCTACTTTATATGTGGGATGCCTACCATAGCATGGCGTGCCAAGTGGTGCCATGTCTGCGCCTGGGATCCATACCGGCCAACCCCGGGCCACTGAGAAGCGGAACATGCGAACTTAAGCACTGCACCACCGGGCCGGCCCCTGTACCTCAGTTTCTATAGTTCTCATGCTATGTCTTTAAGTTCACTGATCTTTTCTTCTATAGTGTCTAATCTGCTTTTAATTCCATCCAGTTAGTTTTTCATTTTAGATATTTTTCAGCTTCAGAAGTGACTTTTTTTCATATCTTCCATTTTTCTTCTGTTTGTGTTCATGCTTTCTTTAAATTCCAGAGCATATTTGTAATAGCTTTTTAAAAGTTCTGTCTTCTAACTCCATCCTCCATGTCATTTCTGGATGTTTTTTCTTGATTAACTTTTCTCCAGTTATGATTTACATTTTCATGGTTCTTGTTTGCTGTACCCCTCCCTGCATTGTGGCCTGGAAGGTGCCTGCAGGCAGAAAGCTGGGATAAATAGAGAGCTCATCTTGTTTGTTTTCCTTCTCTTATGGACCACAGTCCTGTCCAATGTCTGAAAAAGTTGTTTCACATATTTTGTTTAGTTTTCTTTTCTTTTTTGTGGGAGAATACTTCTTGTCATGCATGGTTAATACATCATGACCCATTATATTATTTTTAAATATAATTTTATTTTCCTCTTCTTTTTCTTGTTCTCTGATACTTATACTCTTATTAGTCATATATTGGATCTCCTGAATTAATTCTCTATGTTTCTTTTTTGCTTGCTTATTTTTCATTCTTTCTCTTTTTTTTCTTTCTGGGAGACTTGCCTAATTTTATCATTTAAGCTTTATATTGAATATTTAATTCTCCTATTTTAAATTTCTAAGTGCTCTCATTCACTTAATGTTCCTTTAAAAAAAAAAAGAGAATCTTTTATTTCAAGGTTATAAAATCCTTTTTTATTTCTCTTAAGAAGTTAATTATAGTGGGCTTGTTTTTTTTAGTTTTTATTTTTCTACTTCCATCTTATTTGTTTCTTTAGAGTTCTTTTTGTTTCTTTCTCTCTTGGACTTTAGAGGCTGCATTTAGATGTCTATAATCTTGAGCTACCTATTCATTCATGAAAGTGAATGAGAGCTCTTTGTGTGAGAGACAGGCTTCTTGACTGATTGGTTTCACTGTAGGGCAATTGGACATGCTGCTGGCATTTTCCCTCTGGAACCCTTAAATGTCAGAATGGGGAGATGTTTTCTCTTGGGCTGGTCAGCATAAAGGTCATTTCCTCAGAGGCCTTTCTTGATAACCTGATCTAAAATATCCACTGACCCCTTTTCTACTACATCATCCTTCTTAATTCCTTCATAGCACTTTTCACAATCTTCTCTGCTTATTTATTTTCTGACTATTCCCTCCCTTGTCTCACTGTAACGTAAGCTCCTTGAGGGTAGAGACCTGTCTGTCTTATTTATCATGGTATCCCCTGTGCCTAGAATGTATTTCTCCAAAGGGCCAAGAACAGTGCCTGGCACACAGAATATAATAAATATTTTTGAAGAGATTAACTTGATGCGAGGTTCAGGAAAAGCTACACAGGAGGCGATATTGAACTCAGTCTTAAAAAATAAGGGTTTGGTTTAATTAGGCACTAATCATTAGATTGAATAATAAGCAGTAATGAAGGACTTTATTTTGGTTATACATTTATCCTGGTTATGCATTATTAACATGGCCTAAGAATAATCACTGTGGGCAAAATAGCTTGGTCTTAATGTCATTCCAAAGAACTTCCTTTGGGATCATTTGGAGGCTAGCATTTTTATCTGATCAAACTCTTCTTTTCTGTTCAGAGTTAAAGGCATAAAAGAGTAAGACTTAAAAGTACTGACAGAGGGTATTATGCTGAGTGAAATAAGTCAGAGGGAGAAAGTCAGATACCATATGATCTCAATCATAAGTAGAAGATAAAAACAACGACAAAAAAACACATAGCATTGGAGATTGGACTGGTGGTTACCATGGGGGAAGGAGGGGGGCAAAAGGGGTGATTAGGCTCACATGTGAGGGGATGGACTATAATTAGGTTTTGGGTGGTGAACATGATGTAATGTACACAGAATTCGAAATATGATGTACATCCGAAAATAATAAAAAAATTTAAAAAAATTTAAAAAGTACTGACAGTAACTGAAGTGAATTGTGGCAATTATGATAATTAATAACCAACTAGATCTTTCAAGATATAGTCATATATTCATCACTTATTACTGAACATTTATCGTGCTTAGAATCTGGGCTTGCAAAACATTTAGGTAAAGTACTTATCCTGCACTTAAGATTGATACCAATTTGGGAGACTGGAATTCTCCATCATTCTCTCCACAGGAAAGGTGACCTTCTGTGCTTGGCCACTCTGTTCCCATTTCCCATGGAGTGAATGTGGAACACATTCCAGGTCTTCTCTACTTAATCAAGACCTACACTCTACTCTCTGTCACTTTGAATAGGATCATATGTACAGTATATCTGATGTAAGACTACCCATCTATTACAAAATCATTTGACAGTATTGATACAGATCCTGCAAAATCATAGGAAAACTAAGTAATTCTTATGAATACAAAATGCTCAATGGAAAAAATCTAGAGGAGTACTCTAAAATTTAAAATATTTTTGAATGCAGAATTTATCCCATGATCTCGTTATATCCTTCACATTTTAAGTTGAGACAACTAATTGAGTCATGCTTTCTTATTGGTCTTTTTATTTTATACATCCATCCTGGTTGTTCAGTGGCATTTTGGATATTTTGAGGAATTCATTGGTAGTAGAATACACATAATATTTATTTTCATGATTATCTACTGCTTACAGTACTTATGGGATGAGCCAGGTAATAGATCTGAATTTGGAAACAAGGCCAGGGGTAACTTTTTTAGGTCAGCAGATAGCTGTCTGGAAGTAGTTTTGAAAACAAGAGCTCTGTTTATGGGACAAAGGAGCTCATTCTTCCTCCAATGGTCCCAGGTAGACAAATTATACTACAGCCCACCCCACTGCCAAACCAGAAACTGTGAGGTCATGGCAATGGCTCAGCTCATGGGTGACTATTTCCAGGAAGCCTTCCCCAGCCCCAGGCTGAGTTTGTGCTACCAAAATACCTATGAAAACAGAATCACACTGTAGTCTCGTTACTTGTTGGCCATGGGTTTGTTGAGCCCCAGGACTGTATTCTTCCTTCCTCTGTGCTACACAGTGTATTACAGTGCCTGACAAATATGTAGGTGTCCAATATATGCTTGAATGAATGAATATGGCATGATATGACATAACATGACATGAATATAGCTATGGCAGATTAGAATAAGTTCAAAATCCAGGTGCTTCCCCAAGGAGGAGTAGCCAGGAAAGAGTTTGGGTCTAGTCACTAGAAGCTCTTTCATTGGGAGATCAGAGTTAAGGGACAAGAAATCTAGTCTCCAGAGGGAACCATTTGATAGAAAAATAATGTAGAGAGGAAAAAGCATATACTTCCTTCTCAGAGAAACTTTTTTCTGTTGGTAAGGGATGCAGGCGTTGGGGTATGAAAGAGAAAACCAGGTAAGAGGGCAGAATTATGCAAATAAATACATTAAGAAGTAGAGATTCATAAGCTAGTTATAGAACAAATCCAGAACAGTTTTTAAAGTAATACATTTTATAGCTATTTAGAGAAATAAGTATTTTTCAATCACAGTTTCATGTAAATATTTTTAAATCAATTTTTCTTTATGCTACCTTCACATGCAGAACTTGGTTGTTAACTGCTATAAGCTGATTAAGATTCTCCAGTATTTCTAAGTCTCTGATGTCATCAATATTATTATTGCTGATATTCAATGTAGAGAGGGATTTCTGTAAGAAAAATAACTAAATTACCATTAGTAAATAGTCTAATTAAATACTATATATAGGAACCAGAAATCCTAATCCGTGAAAAATTTAAAATTTATCAGTTCAGGCTGTTTTGCTCTTAAACAAGAAAAATAAAATAAATTAGGCAAGAAAATAAAAAGCCAAGGAGATTTTGTTTCTATGTCAGGTGAAACTTTTAGAATTATCATAATTGTGATATAACTTACTATTTTTTTCACAAGTTCAATTTTCCTCTTTCAGTATATAAGAGGAATTTGTAGAAAAAAGAAACCCAGAATCAAGCAAAGAAAGAAAACATGAAAGAAAAGAAAGAAAAAAGATGCCTCAATAAACAAATGATAACATAATGTAGAAAAAATGCTTATTTCAGTTTAAGCAAATTATCATTTTGTGTTAAATGGCACTAAGATTTGTATTTACATAGGAAGAAATAGTTTTTCTGGTTGTTTTTCTAAATAGGAAACATTGAGAATGAAAGAATATCTGGTTTTTATTTTTATCTCTCTCTATATAGTTTTCTCTTGACAATCTATATGTTCAGAAGGCACTTAAAAATAATAATTAGTAATTAACAAGTTCAGCATCAGCTGTTAACGAGGACATAAACATACAACAGAGCAACACTAAATCAAAACCATCTTAAAATCTAAGGCCCAGGAATCTCTACCAAGATGGAGTCTACCCACTGAGGCATCCACACACGGCTAGCCTCTAGAGAAGATACTTCCTGGTGTTTTTTAAGACTTGAAATACAGCTAAAAAAATTATGCCTTATATTTAGAATTTCAGAATCTGCTTGAATGTATGTAAAAATTAAACAAGCAAGAATATCTTCTGTGGCATTTTGTAATAAAAATAGCTATCCCCACAGTGGGGTCAGTCTTCTTGGATCAGTTGAGGTTGAGCTGAGACACAGGTGATTCTGGGGTGGGGGTTGGACAGAAACCAGGTCACTTCTTTCTTTTCCAATTTAAAGCACTACCCCTCAATTGTTATACATTTGGTTCAAAAACCTTCTACTGCCCTCTGTTTCTGGGCCCTCTAAAATAAAACCAATGAAATTTGTAAATACAACAAACATGTATACCCCTTACCCCAGAACTGAAAGTAGTGTATCCTAACAAAGCCCATTTTGAGGATTAGCAAAAGCCTCTGTGGCACCCTCTGGCTTCTCAGTTCATTATGATACTTCCATGTGACCAGTTGTCAGTTGACAACTGGAGCATCAAATCCTGTGCTCCCAGATCTACCTGCTTCTGATGAGGCAGAGCCTTATGTAAATGCACTCTACAATCAAGTCAGAATCCAGCGAGAAAACGACTTATCATTGTAATGATTCTCTAGGTGGTTTAAAATTTGCCAAATAATTGTGCACCTCTTTCCTTAGGCGTTTTCCTAAAATTTTAAACTTTGAGTCATGGTAATCACCAAGGTCCAAATTATGAATGAATACATCTGTATTAGAACTTCATACTTTACAAACCTTTTCACATCCTTCTTTTGATCCTTCCAGTTACCCTTGAGGCAGGCATAATAATTATCCCCACTTTATAGCTGCTGAGTCTCTGAGAAATTATGTAGGGAAAATTAGTTTTAGCTCTCCCATAAACTCTCAACTGGTAATGTAAATATGCAGAGTATGTACAGTGTTCAAATATACTTTCACCACTTTCCTGTTCCATTATAACTGTTAATCACTATATTTGTTAGAATACTCAAATGTGGCCTTACTGCCAGAGAATGAAGAGTTCTTGGATCAAATAGAAGCTTTTCTCCAAGGGGAAGCCTCTGACTCTCAACATGAAGCTCTCTCAGTCCTTCTAATCCTTCTAAACCTTCTATGACAGCAATGTAATTGCCTCCCAGATACCTGCAAAATATGAAACATAATTTTATTTTATTTTTTGAGAGGATTTCTTTCTTTCTTTCTTTCTTTTTGAGGGAGATTAGCCCTGACCTAACATCTGCCACCAATCCTCCTCTTTTTGCTGAGGAAGACCAGCCCTGAGCTAACATCTGTGCCCATCTTCCTCTACTTTATGTGGGACACATGCCACAGCATGGCCTGACAAGCGGTGGGTAGGTCCACACCTGGGATTCGAACCAGCAAACCTGGGACTGTTGAAGTGGAGCATGCGAACTTAAACCGCTGTACCACCAGGCAGCTGGCCTCAGTAAATGTCTTTTTACAATCAAATCTACATCAACATTATCAATTCTATGACCTTGCTCTTTTGAGATGTGTGATTCTGAAAGGCACAGAACTCATTTGGGTTCCATGGAAACTTCTTTCATCAGTTGAGCCTACAAAAAGATATTTTAGGTATCCCTGTAAGCCCTTAAGACAACTCATCTTCCTGCAAAAGAAAAGTATATCAGGCTTAATAAAATCAAATTGTTAGGTATTACATTTGAAACAATTTAGAGAATTGAGAACAATTTAGAGAAAAGAGAATAACAATTTAGAGAAAAGAGAATAAAAATTGAGGGTTGTTCCACAAAACGGCAGATAATGGAAAAATATGTGCATGCAAAAATATTACTGTAATGATGACAAACAATTATATTACTTAAAAATAAAAGCACTTACAGTTTTTCCAGTTTCCTTAATGACCTGAGGTTCTCTATACATGAAATACAGTTGTTTTGTAGGTACAGGTGAGTCAGATTTGTGGCATAATTCAAGTTAGTGATTTGACTAATACGATTATCATACAAATATAAAACACTGAGATTTTTGCAAAGAGAGAGGTCTTCCTAAAAAGAAAGCAAAAACAGGTCATATTTAATTTCTCCTGAGAACTTAGAAGTTTGTTTTAAGAAAGTTTTTCACTTAATCATTCTGCAAATTTCCCTAAGGTTAATATAAAAGAACAGTATTTTTCTGTTCTTAGCACAGTTAAAACAAGACTGGAATGATTAAAAAATTAGTTCTAGGTTTTAGTATTCTGTAACTATATCAATAAAATTGTATTTGTTAAGGACGATTTTCCCAGTGCAAGCAATTTTCCTTGGAAGCAATTAGGCTCCTTTGAAAGTCAAAGCATTTAAGAAATTATTGTTCCAATATTATAAATCAGGGCTTACTGTTTCTGTAGAATAGTACTGAAAATTGGAAGTCATCTAGGTTTTCAAGAACAGTGGATTAATAAAGAAACTATGATTATGCTATTGAAGGGAATACCATATACCTATAAACATCCTTTAGTTTCTTTAGTAATATCTTGTAGGTCTCATAATAAAATGAAAACAGTACATTCAATATGACCCACTATTGTAAAATTATATGAATACATGCCTAGAAAAAAGACTGGTAGGATATCACCGAAATGTTAATAGCGGTTTTCTCTGCATGGTAGGATTACAAGTCAATTTCTTTTTTTGTGTGTGTGTTTTATACAAATGAACATCAATTACTTTTGAGATAAAATAATTAAAGGTATTTTTAAAAAGCTGTCATTTCCTGTGTAGTGGTAGAGTGGGCCTAGAGTAAGTATAGGTAAAAGAGTGAAGTTCTGCTCAAAAATATCTTGACCTTCATTAAGTAAACAAGATATTTTAAAAAACAACCACATTTTGGGGACTTCAAGTTTACAAGTTATTCTTATCTTAGTATGAATTACTTTAACCAGTTTGCTTTCCTCCTAACAAAAGTCATCCACACTGAAGGAGCACTGATTGTGAGGGGACAAAACAACGTTAAATGGAGGCTCTCTGGACAAAGCAGTCTGTATGTGGTATGATGAGGTAGAGAGCTTGGGGCAACAAAGTAGAAACAGGAGGTTCCGGCAGTTGGACTCATGGGGAGAAGGATCACCAGGAAACTGAAAGGGGTATAGAATGAGAGCTAGGTAGGGTCTCTGCAAAAAAAACCTGATTGTCTTAACTGACAATTTTGCCTGGGGCTTTGGTGTTTTTTCATTCATTCATTCAATAAATATTTATTAAGCACTTAATATGAGTCAGGCACAGTATTGGATGGGGGATTTAGAATGATGCAAACAAAATAGACATGATCCCTGCCCTCATGGAGCTTATTTGTTTCCAAGAAAATTTCTCTCATCTTAGTCTTTAGCATTTTATTGTAGACAATGGATACTAATACAGATGGCTTAAATGGGTTATTGCTGCTTTTAAAGTTTCCCAAATTAGAGCCAAAAATTAGCTTAGCACAGAGAAAAGAGTTTCAGAGTATATCCACAAACATAATCTTGTCTGATATAATTGACAGAGTATAACCTACACTTATATAACCAGTTAAATTATGTGCAAAAAAGATTTCACTGCTAAAGTTTTGAAATATGGTACTCTCATAGTTAATTGTTAATATTTTGACATGTTAAAAACTTCATATTCCCAGGTTCTGGAATTATACATAAGTAATTAGCTTTTGAAATTATTTTACAATATATGTTTTCAAATCTAGTTTGCTACCTATAGAGTATTTTAGGGGAACATACATATTTAACACATATGTGCAACAATCACAATGTATATTTTATAGAGACTTCCTTTTAATAAGTTTATCAACACAAGCAGGACATTAAAATGAAAACACAATATAAAGCTGACTAATCAAAATATAGTTAGTAAGAAGGTATGCCCTGACACTCATTTCTAAACTTCACATTCTTAACTATATAAAAATAAGAAATAATTTCAGAGTTCTTACAATTGCATCTATGTTTTTGTCTGAAAAATTTATATGAGTTATTTTCTTCAGGTATTGTGAAGTAGTTTCTTTTCGGGGTTTAAAATTGTTGCTTTTGGCAATCAGATCCAAGGTCAGTCGAACCATGATTTCTCTGTAAATGAGACTCTCAGCAATAGCTCTGTTCTGATACCATACCAAGAAGCAGGTTTAGGGATTGTTTTATGCCCAACTTTCTAAAAATTAAAGAAAAAAAAGGAATGTTATGTACATAACAATTTAGGGAAATTTATTTTGATTTACTTTAATTTTCTTACATAAAACTATTTGATAAGGTAGTTCATAGACATTTTCAGGAGCATTTAGGTATTTTCTAAGTTTATAGACACTTCTTTTTATAAAAAGATTTAAAACACCAAAATTAAATACACAAATGCTCATTCACTTTTACTTTTAAATCTTTTTCTCTCCCTAATATTGAGTTGTTATTGTGGGCATCTTTTAAAGGAGTATTTTTCTCTCTTGGAGTCGAAAAAACCTCAAGGAACATCATCTAGTGTTCTCACGTGAAGAAACTAAGGCCCGGAGATTTGTCTCAAACTACTCAAGCTAATGGCAGTTGAGAATGAGATCAGGTCTCCTGGCTCTTTTTTCCTTAGTATCCGTAGTGATCATATTTACTAAAACCGCAAATCAGAACACATGGTATGAAAACCTCGAGTGTATACATAGGAAAGTGGTGCAAAATACTTAAAAATGGAGCTGGCCTTGAAATTTTATGTTACTATAACTGCAATCTATAAAGAGGCAGCATAACGCAGTGTTTCTCAATCCAGACTGCCTGAGTTCAAATTTTGGCTCCACTGCTCACTGGTTAGGCAATCTTGGGCACGTTACCTCAGTTTCTTCTAAAATTAGGATAATAATAGTACCTGCTTCCAAGGGATATTGTGAGGATTACGTGAGATAATTGTGTATAGAGTGTTCTGCACCGTGCCTGGTACATAGGTCGATAATGTTTGATATCAGCATTCTACTACTGTTTTCTTCCCTGATAAGCTGAACACTATTCACCATTTCACCTGGAATATGTTAGAGCTGTTAAATAAGGGGAACATGTTATGGATAAAATATTGCTTTGTGTAAGATATCCGTATGTGGCCCATAAATTTGAGGTAACTCATTTTTTTTCAATCATCCTGGAAGTGTAGTTAAGTGATAAATATACCAGTTTCCCCAATTGTGCTTTATATTCTCTTATAAAAAATGTAACCAAAAATACAGTTTAAAATTGATCATTATTATTCCAGTGTACCTGGAATTTCACCAACCAAACATCTCAATTTGTGTAGTATTCTGGACATGAAATCAATGCTTAGGAGGAAAAAATGAATTCAGCAGAAGGTAAATTTGTGTTCTCACATTTTGGCATATAATTACCCAGGCTACATTATGTAAAATGGCCACAATAAAATCTTTAAAATGTGGAGTTACAAACCAAAGTTACAATAATACTAGATTTTAGACTCATTATTGTTTTTAAAATGTATTAGTCTCATAAGTCATGTAGAAAAATAAAAAGTGGAATTACTAACCATTGTTACAACAAAACTAGCTTTTGTAATTGCCCATGTATTTACCTTTATTGAGATCTTTATTTCTTTGTATGGCTTCAAGTCACTGTCCAATGTCCTTTCATTTACCCTGCTGGGCTCCCTTGAGCATTTCTTGCAGGGCAGGTCTAGAGGTAATAAACTCCCTCAGCTTTTGTCTATCTGGGAATGTCTTAATTTCTCCTTCACTTCTGAAGGACAGTTTTTCAGGATTTAGGATTCTTCATTGGCACATTTCTTCTCTTAGCACTTCAAATATATTGGCCCACTGTTTTCTGACCTTGAAGTTTCTGATGAGTAATGTGCTGATAATCTTATTAAGAATTCCTTTTATGTGATGAGTCATTTCTCACTGCTTTCAAGATTCTTTGTGCTTTGAAAGTTTGATTATAATGTGTCTCAATGTGATCTCTTTGGGTACATCTTAGAGTTTGATGACCTTCTTGCATGTTTATATTCAAGTCTTTCATCAAGGTAGGGAAATTTTCAGCCATTATCTCTTCAAATATTTTCTCTGTCCCATTCTCTCTTTCTCTGTCCTCCTCCTGCAACGCCCACAATGTATATGTTGACCTTCTTGATGATATCCCACAGGTCCCTTAGGCTCTGTTCACTTTTCTTCAATCTTTTTTCTGTCTGTGTCTAGACTCAATAATTTCCATTGTCCTATCTTCAAGTTCACTGATTCATTCTTCTGCTTGTTATAATCTGTCTTTGAATCCCTCTAGTGAATTTTTCATTTCAGTTATTGTACTTTTCAGCTCTAGAATTTCTTTTTAGCTTTTCCATTTCTTTATTGATTTTTCCGTTTTGTTCATACATTGTTTTCTTAACTTTCTCCATGTCTTTTTTCAGTTTTTTGAACATCTTTACAACAGTTGTTTTAAAGTCTCTTTGTCTACTTGTATCTGGCATCAGGTCTTTTTCTTTCTTTCTTTCTTTTTTTTTAAAGATTTTATTTTTTTTTTTTCCTTTTTCTCCCCAAAGCCCCCTGGTACATAGTTGTATTTTCTTAGTTGTGGGTCCTTCTAGTTGTGGCATGCAGGATGCTGCCTCAGCATGGCTTGGTGAGTGGTGCCATGTCTGTGCCCAGGATTTGAACTGACGAAACACTGGGCTGCCGCAGTGCAGCACACAAACTTAACCACTCGGCCACGGGGCTGGCCCCCATCAGGTCTTTTTCAAGGACAATTTCTGTTCATTTATTTTTTTCCTATGAATATGTCATACTTTCCTTCCCATTTTTTGTATGTCTTAATTTTTTTGTTGTTGTTGAAAACTGGACATTTGACTGATAATGTGGTAACTGAAAATCACATTTCCTCTTTCCCCAGAGTTATCTGTTTTTTGTTTTGTTTTTGCTTCTTTTGATTGATGTAGGCTGTCTCTGTGCTAAGGATCAGCCTGAGATGTAAACTGGAGGTCTTCTCAGGTCATTTATGAGCCTGAGCTTTTCTTTGGGCATGCAGAGTCACTTTCTAACTTTCCCTTTATATGCAGTTACTTTTTAATGTCTCAGTCTTTAAAGCCTGATTTCCAAAAGGGGAAAAAGAGAAAAATGAACAGAGATGGGGAAAAAAGGACACTAGCCCTTTCAATCTCCTGGAAGTCACTTCAGCTGGAGGGGGAGTGGCTTGTAACAATGGGGAGAGGTGCAACTTCTTTGTCTGCATCTCTGTGATCAGAGGACAGATCTTGGATATTTGCTTTTTGTCTACATTTGCTCTTGCAAGCTGTATGTAAGGTGCTCCAGAAACCCCTGCACAGCTTCCTGCCATGGGATTGGGTGTAGGGGATGGGTAGCTGCTGTAGAGGTAAGAGCTGAAATTGACCAAAATTAATGGGCAGGGTACTTTTTAAGGCTTCCCCTGGAGTTGTGAGCCTTCAGTAGACTCCAGCATTCTAAAACAGTTATACCAGACAGAGTCTGCCAGTGCAGTTAATGTCTCGGTGGGGAGACAGGTGCTTCCTACTCTGCCCATATTCCCAGAATCCGCTTCTCCTTAAGTCTTTCGTATACATTTTAAAATCAACTTGTCATGTTCCATGAAAAAATCCTGTCAGGATTTTGTTAGAAATTGCATTGAATTTATAAACAGTTTGTGAAGCACTAACATCTAATATTGAGTCTTCTCTTACATCACTATGCTATGTCTGTCCATATTGGGAGTGCTTCTTTAATGACTTTCAACAGCTTTATAATTTTCTTCTAATTAAGGCCATGCATAAGTTTTTCTAGAGTCACTCTTAGGGATCATATATTTTTGTTGATACTGCAAGTACCATTCTTTTAGGAATTACATTCTCCATAGCTCATAAGTGGAAATGCAGTATTAAAAAATAGTTAAAATATTCAAAATATTTTTAAAATATTATTTTTTTGGCCCTTATTTTAAAATTTTAGGGTTGGCCCATTGGCGCAGCGGTGAAGTGTGCATATTCTGCTTCCGTGGCCTGGAGTTTGCTGGTTTGGATCCCTGGTGCGGACATGGCACTGCTTGGCAAGCCATGCTGTGGCAGGTGTCCCACATATAAAGCTGAGGAAGATGGGCATAGATGTTAGCTCAGGGCCCGTCTTCCTCAGCAAAAAGAGGAGGATTGGCAGCAGTTAGCTCAGGGCTAATCTTCCTCAAAAAAAAAAAATTAAAATTTTAGAACTTTTTCTGAAAATTTCAAATATCTTTTTTACACTGATAACTGTGGTGAAAATGTACATCTTAAAGAGATTATACACCCAAGGGTTTCTTACAGCTGAGGCAGGAGACGTGCGCTACAGGTGGCCATTTGGAGCAACCCTGTACTAAGAAGGACATGACCAGTGGGAGACAGGAAGCACTAATGATTTATTCTCCCTTCTTTCCCCCATGGACTTTTAGGAGACACAGCCATTTCAAAAGGTCTCTCTGAAAACATGCTGTGGTCTTCTGGGTTACATACTCTCTTATATTTGCTCTCCTTCCATCTCTGTCTCATTCCTTTTTTCCTCTCTCTCCTGCTTCCCTGCAATAACAACCCCCAAAAAGTATTATCACATGAGTTTTTTGCTTCAGGTTCTGCTTTCTAACCTGGGCTAAAACAGAGAAATTTTGGATCATCTGAATTCTCATCAGTGACCGTGCTATAAATGGATTTTGTTTCCAGGTTCCAGTGTACAAATTGGTGTTTATATAGAAATAAGCTTAATTCTCTCAGATAATTAGAAAAGGAAAGAGGCAAAGGTAATATATAAGTAAAGTATTTATTAAACCAAGGGAAGGCTGATGAACCTCATCAGCAAGCTGTAGGACAACTTTCCAAGACTTGAATATGGAAAGAGAGAGAATTGAATTAAGCCATAACAGAATAATAGGGACTGTTAACTGAAAAGACCTTGCATTGTAGCAGTCAAATCAAGAGAGGATTCAGTTTCATCAAAACACCACCCTTCATCTTGTTAATATAATTTTAATTTAAACTTCATTAGTATTGTAGTTTATTTTAGAGAAATTATAAGCTTTTGGAGTTTAAACCTAGTTTGGATTTGGATACATTTTAGAACAGTATAATAAAAATAATGTCAACGTAATTAAGGAGACACGTGGGGTGTCCTTGATTTTCTTCTAAAAGAGATTCATTATTTTCTAAAGTTTGAGAAACTGCTTTTTCATAATTTTTCCTTACTAGCTATCTCTTTTGTTATCGCGAGGCTCCACTTGCTAGGATAGCTCTCTCTCTTCAGATCGCCAGTGGGAGAGTTTCCAGCTGCCTTACAGGCGCTCTGGGAATCCATTGTAGCGGACCCCTTGGCTGTCATCTCTTGGGGCTCCTACAGACTAGATGCGGTGGACGTCTCCGATTCAGTTCGTGTATTTTCCTTAGCTAGCCCCAGGCTCAGTGGCTTCCAGACTCTCTAAATCTTCGGCTCCTGCTCTCAGGCTTTCCCCCTTTCAAACTCAGACCCACGCCCACAGATCCCGCTCCCTCTGCTCCGCAGCCTCCCCTCCACCTGTGTCTCTCTCCTTTACGGCAGATGTTCCCCAACCTTGCCTGATTCTAGCCATTTGTTTATAATAGACTTCCAGACTGTCTTTCTGGAAATTGTAGACGTCTAGAGATAAGGCTTAGGGATCTGCATTTTAACAAGCGTCCCGGGGAAGTCTTACGGGCAGGCAAGTTTGAGAAACATGGCTCTAGGGTTTCCCCGGCTCCCATGTTTCTTCCCTGAAGGCACCTCACCGGTTGCGGGATGAGCTGGGTCGGTAACTCTGGCTTGGTTAATTTCGCCGGCGCCAGGTTCCTCAACAGCCTGGGTGCGGTTGCCGGGCGACCAGGCACTTCTGTGCAGGCCGCAGCTCAAGGGAAATCCCGCGAGATCTACCGAAGCGCTTTCCCCTGTTGCCTCGCGGGTCGGGTTCTCTGTGACGCTGCGGCCAGCGGTTGAGGGTGCACCCTAGGCAGGGTGCGGGTGGTGTCCGGTTAGTGTGATGAGGCCCTAAGGCATCGGTCACAGCGTTTTCGTGGACCAACCAGTAGCCAGAATAATTTTTGGCAGGCCACCATTTCCCCCTACTGGATTATGCTTGTCATTAGCATTTGAATTTTTCAGGGCCCAATAACCACCTCTCCCCAGTAAAGACCGGGAAACGAATTGTCTGAATCAAAGTACAGGCCATACCCCACCCTTTCCTCTGATAAAATCCAAATTCCGTACAGTGATATCCCGGTCCATTCATTGTGAACACCCTCACTACTTGCCTCCTGCCCTCTATACTCCAGGATTCCAATGTAGCATTTGGCGCAAAATGCCCTGTTTTAAAAAAATTTCCCCTCTCCGCTCCTCAAAGTAGCGATAAGACAGCCTTTCTTTCCTCCTTAATTCTTTTTTTCCCTTTTAAGATTCAAGGAGTCAGTTTGGAATTACCCCATCCTTTCTGAAGACTTCCTACATACTCAGCTTTGTTAAGTGATGCTCCCTTCTGCCCCCCCAAACTGGGATATATTAAGTTCTTTAGCATAGCACTTACCACACTATTATATGTTTTTTACTTACCCATATCTTCAGTAAGACGGTAAATTCTTTGAGGACAAGGATTGTGTCTTTTACCTGGCTATTCCCAGGACCTAGCAAAGTGCCTTGTATGTTAGCAGGCACCTCATAAGTGTTTGTAAAATGAATAATTTGTAAATGAAGGAGAAGAATAATGAAACAAAGGAATTGACATTTACAGTGGAAAGTGGACTGGGGCTCATTAGGGATATGGTAAAGTGAGCAATCTGGATGTAAGGGACAGTGGAAGCTGGAAAATAGTAACAGCTGTGATCTTGGGGGAGAGAGGTTATGCTGGAAAAGTTGCTATTGCTATTCCTTGAGCAAGGAAGCATCAGAGCAGAAGTTTGTTAGAGTTACAAGACAGCTTAGAGCCCTTGTGGACAGTTTAACTTGCCATTTTGCAGATAAGAAAATTCCCAGGCTGAGAGAGAGGAAGAAATATGCTTAAGGTCTCATGTGAGGTAGGCAGAGAGGGAATTTACCCTTGGGCTCCTGACCTCAAGCTCAGGTCCCCTTTCCTTATATCTCACTGACTGTTACAGTAAAAGTAGCCTAGAAACAAGGACAAGGGGATGGGGACAGATGAACTCTTATCTCCATTCAGGACATAGTTGCTAAAGTCTGTTCTTGAGGCAGTCTTGACCTGGATAAGGGTGAAGGCAAAGAAAGTGACAAGGAATGAACAAATTTAGGAGGCATCTTGAAGCATGATTTAATAGAGTGAGATTGAATAGATAAAGGGAGGGAGATGTTGAAGATAATTCCCAGGTGTTAGCTAGGATAAAGGAACAATAGTGGAGAAAGAGGAGAGGTGGCAAGTAATTTGAGGGGAAGTAGATGAGTTTGGTTTACAGATGTTAAGTGTGAGGTGAGATAGGCTTAATAGTTTCCAGGATAGAACTAATCATTGAAACCATGAGGCCATAAATGGTAGTGAGGGAGAAAGTGGGGAAAAGAGAAATAGCATGTCAATAGCCAACTAATTTGGATGGAAGAGGAAGCAAAGCTCGTTAAGATGTCAGAGAAAGAGTCATCAGAGGTGAGATTTGTTGTGAGAAGAACAAATAATAATTCAGTGATTCAGAAACTAGTAATTTAGATTCAGACACTGGGAAAGAATTTGAGGGGAAACTAACAGAATAAAAAGCTACAGAAGGATACAAAGAAGTAAAACAATGGTCAAAATAATATGGTAAAAACACTATGGCACAAATCAGATGCCCTTATCTGTTTTATAGGTCATTCATTTGGGAGCAATAGCTTAAGCAGTGTATGCAGGGCTGTCCCATTTCTCTTTGTAGTAGTCACTTAACTGGCTTCTAAGGTTACTTTGCTAGAAACATATTTAGCAAGACTCATTGAAAACCAGTTGCTCTGTTAACTTTTATTTTATAACAATTTCATATATCATTATAAAAAGGAGTGTGTTCTCATCTAAATCTATATCCCGAAATATTTAATAGTGATTATTTTTTGGTGGTGGGATTATGCTGTTTAGTTCTCCTTTTTTGTAGTAATAGGTTTAAAAAAATGATAAAATTATATTCTGAAAATTCATTTTGGATTCTACTTTTCATAGAATTGAAAATCTCTTTGTGACTGTTGGTCCTTAAAATTGTTTAAAATGGTCAAATTATTAATTAGTTTTTTTAATGCAACAAGTTTAAGAGATAGTATTTTCTCATTAAGATGTGAAATATAATTCTTGTGTAGTGGCACATAGTATTAAACAATCATCTGTGTATTTTCTAGTGTGCCAGAAGTTTGGCAGACTACAAGGAAGACTTGTCTTCACTGCCATATTTGTAAGTTCAGTGTAAAATACTCTAAAATTTACACTTTGATAGATACTGAGAAATTTGTATTTGTGAAAAAAAAATTGTGAGGTCTTGAGAATAATTTTAAAAGGTACTTTTGGAAGAATATGCGAAAAAGCACATTTTAAAAAGTCTCAACTAGAATTTCCAAGTAACTTTAGACAGAAACACACTTTTTATTTTGTGTATTGTTCTATGTATCTTTGTCAGTCAGTATATGTTTCCTGACTTTCCAGAGTAATACTACCCAGCAACCACTTTAATGATTAGTTACTGCTATTGAGAAACCAGCAAATTAAAGGGCCCAGACTTGTCTATCATCACATAACTCCATACAGAAAAATTAGCATTTATTGGAGTTAACTCCTGTTTTTGTCTTGACACTGTAGGTTGGTAAGTGTTAGTGAGTATGGTAGGCAGACTTCTAAGATGGTCTAAATGATCTCAGCTCCTGGTATTCATGCCCTTGTGTGATCCCCTCCCATTGAGTGTGACATAGACATAGTGACTTCTTCTAACCAATAGAATAAGCCAAAGTTGATGAGATGTCATTTCTACAATAAGATTACAGAAGATTATGACTTCTATCTTGCTAGCAGACTCTATTGCACTTTTGGCTTGTACTGTTTGATAGAATAAGCTGTCATTTAGGAGAGCCCCACATGGCAAGGAACTGAGGATGGCCTCTAGCCAACAGCTAGTGAGGAGTGGAGACCCTCAGTCCAATGAGAGACTAAATGCCAACAGCTACTGTTTAAACTTGGAAGGCGATCCTTCCCCAGTTGAGCTTTCAGAGGAGACCTTATCCCTGGCCAACACCTTGATTGCAGCCTTGTGAGAAACCCCAAAGCAGAGGACCCAAATTCCTGACCCATGAAATCTGTGAAATAATAAATGTATGTTGTTTTAAGCCACTAAGTTTTAGGGTAGTTTGTTATGCAGCAATAGATAACTAATACAGGGAGCAATGGAAAATTGCATTAAAGAGGGAATGTTTACTTAGAGATTTAGGACATGATTCCCATTTTCATAGGACATTCTAACTGGAAGCTCAGAGGAGGGAAATGAAAGTGAGTACAGGAGGTTGTAGCTTAGCAGGAACAAAAGATTTCTTAACAAGTATCCATTTATAGAAGCTGCAAATTGTAGAATCAATACAAAGGAAGCCCTTTTGTTTATAGATGAGGCAGTTTCCATTCAAAGTATTACTCTTGATTTCTGTAACCTGGGGATCATCATTTATTGAGAGCTTCATGGCCTTTTAAGGCTATGACATACACAGTATGGGTACCAATAATAAGTAATTTTTTAACTTAGTAACTGATTTATGTCATCTATTATGTAATGTGTTCTATTCTATAAATGTAAATGATTACCACATAGGTTCTATACAAGACAATCCAAGGTATTTCGCCTGAGTTCCAGACCTATGCATCCAGCTGCCTGCTAGACATTCATTCCATCTAGATATGAATATCCTAGAGGCAATGAAAACTGAACCTGTCAAAAATTGAACTCATTTCCATCCTGCACAAATCTGATCTGCCTCCTCCAGTTCCTCTCTTGCCCGTGGTCCACCTTGCTACACAAAGTAGAGCTTGAGAACCATCTTCAGTACTCTCTCACATTCTAGTACCCCCACCTTCAGTCACCAAGTCAAGTTCATATAAGCTCAGAAACTGCTTTCAAATCCAGCTGTCTCTTCACTGCTCCAATCACTACCTAAGAATGGATGTGAAAGGACTTTATCAAGTTCTATTATTGTTTAAAAGTTCTAGTAACTTTAATATACAGAGACGTTCTCAAGTTGTATGTTTAAAGTTCCATTATGTTTATTATACAAAAAACTCTTTTCTAAAATGGTTCACTTCCACTCTCATCAGAGGGTCAAATTGTAATATAGTCATGTGCTGTATAACAACATTTTGGTCAATGACAGACTGCATATATGGCAGTGGTCCCATAAGATTAGTACCATATAGCCTAGGTATGTAGTAGGCTATACCATCTAGATTTGGCTAAGTATACTCTGTGATGTTTGCACAATGACGAAATTGCCTAATGATGCATTTCACAGAACACATCCCCGTTGTTAAGTGACACATGACTGTAAAAATAACGTGTGTGAGATGTGGCTGTAGATTAAACTATCTAAGCTGAAAATCGGTTTCATTACCTTAAAGTCACATTTATATTATACAGTTAATATATCTTATAGTGAAAATGTTTTCTGAAAAGTGTTTTTGTCAACATTGCCACTGATGTTCTAATTTAAGTAATGTTTTATCTTTATTTCTCAAACATCTATTGTCAATAGAGTCTAATACTTTAGTTTGAGTCTTTCAGGAAGCATTTGCAAGAAAGGGACGTATAATTTTAGAAAAAGTTTAGATTAGGTTTCAGGAACAGTTCATTGCTTACGTTTTAGGAATTAAAAAATAAATTGTCTTTCAAACCAGGGGTGGACCTCTGTATTCTCATAGGGATCCAAGACTTTGCTTAAGTTTATCAGCCAATAATGAGTTCAGCAAAAGTTTAATTAGTTGGTGATGGATTGAGGCTAAGAGAAAAACTCAGCAATGTACTATACTCTATTCTTGTGTCTTACAAAATAATTTGCTAAAATCAATGAAAACATCTTGTATATCTGTATTTAATTGCTTTATTTTTTTGGCTTCTCTCTGCGTTTTTCAGTCAGCTTGTTTGAAAAGAGTTTCATTCCCTTCCACTTATTTTTTAAAATGGCTGGTGCTTTTTTACTAGTGTGTGGCCTTTTGCTTATTTCTGCAATAGTGACCCTTGATTGAAAAGTTAAAAAAAAAACTTTTTTCACTCTAGTTTTAAATCTATTAAGAAGTTTGGGAGGGGCTGGCCCTGTGGCTGAATGGTTAAGTTTGTGCGCTCCGCTTCGCTGGCCCAGGGTTTCACTGGTTTGGATCCTGGGCATGGACATGGCACCACTCATCAGGCCATGCTGAGGTGGCGTCCCACATGCCACAACTAGAAGGACCCACAACCAAAATATACAACTATGTATTGGGGGGGTTTGGGGAGAAAAAGCAAAAAAACAGATTGGCAACAGTTGTTAGCTCAGGTGCAAATCTTAAAAAAAAAAAAAAAGTTTGGGGAAAGATGTTCATTTTATAATAATCTTATGGTGCAAAATGTCAGTTTCCCATAAAAAGGCATGAACACATTTAATTTTCTCGTTCTAAAAACACATATTGTTGGGGCTGGCCCAGTGGTGCAGCAGTTAAATTCGTGTGGTCCGCTTAGGCAGCCTGGGGTTCGTTGGTTCACATCCCAGGAGCAGACAGAGGCACTGCTCCTCAAGCCATGTTGTGTGGCAGGTGTCCCACATATAAAGCAGAGGAAGATGGGCATGGATGTTAGCTCAGGGCCAATTTTCCTCAGCACAAAGAGGAAGATTGGCAGCCGATGTTAGCTCAAGGCTAATCTTCCTCAAAAACAAAAAAAGGAAATAAGAACACATATTGTTAATGTTTCTTAAAAGCAAATTGAAATTTCCATTGCATTTATTTCTTCACTGAACAAATTTTTACCAAGTGCCTATCTACCATATGCCATTGTTTAAGGTGCTGAGAATGCAAAAGTTAGATTAAGTCCCCACCCCATGGAGCTTACATTATAGTAAGGTGAGACAGACAGTGAAAAAAGTAAATAAATCAATGACCAAGATAATTTCAGATTATGATATATTCAGTGAAGGAAATAAATCGGATAAAACGACAGTCTGTAACTGGGGCATAGACGTGGAGAGGAAGAGGGAAGAGGAGAGAGATGTTTCCTTGAGCTGAGAGAGACATGCAAGACCTCTCTGAGGAGACAGAATTTGAGCTGAGACTTAAAGAATGAGCAGCCTGATGAGCCAGGCCTGTGAGAGCCTGTGAGGAAGTGTTCCAGGCCAGGAAGCAGCCAGTATGAAGGCTTGGAGAGGGGAAAGAGCTGGATGAGCATAAGGACCCAGAGGACAGTGTGGCTGGAACATAGTGAGGAGGAGGAAAATAGAATGAGAGGAAAGCAGGAACCACATTAGACCTTAGGATTTTGATATATAGCAGCCTTTAACTCAAAGGGCAGAATGTAAATTTTCCTTTTATTAATAAGAAAAACTTTCTTAAATTTAGAGCTTAAAGGACAGAACAGTTGCTACTTTATTATGAGTTGAAATTCAAAATCTTGATTGAAATGTAATGTCCTTGTATTATGATATTAATGTGATGAATATAGTATTATCAAAGAAGCTTTTAGAAATCTGGTAGTAGAAAATATAATTTCTACTTCCACTCCAAAATCTCATATTTAATATAGCTTTTGTTTCAGTTTAGTTCTTTACTGAAATAAGTAAAACGCTTGTTAATAAATTATTTTTACATCTTGGGATAACTAGAAGTCCATAGTGTTGATGTCTGTCTAAATGAATTACCATTTCAATAGTCCATAGTTCCTTAGTTTTAAGTGATATAGTGTTTTGGGTTTTTTTGGAGGAAGATTAGCCCTGAGCTAACATCTGCCACCAATCCTCCTCTTTTTGCTGAGGAAGACTGGCCCTGAGCTAACATCCGTGCCCGTCTTCCTCTACTTTATATGTGGGACGCCTGCCACAGCATGGCTTGACAAGCAGTGCGTAGGTCTGCCCCTGGAATCTGAGCTGGTGAACCCAGGGCCACCAAAGCGTAACATGCGAACTTAACCGCTTGCACCACAGGGCTGACCCCAAGTGATACAGTGTTTTACCTTAAATATTAAGATTAGTTAGAAAGTTTAAAAATAATCTCCCCTAAAACGTGGTGTTCATGTATCATTCTTACATCAGGAGCATATTAAATTCACTTCTCTGAAGCTATGGAACATTTCAGATGGTTGTAATTTTTCAACATGGAACATGGTGTGTCCTCATATCTAAGATCATAAATTAATTTCTTATTTAGTCTAATTTGTTACTTTATTTAAGCCCGGAATCTTAAGACAATAGCCTCCAGTATTCTGGAAACACATGCAAGAAATGATAGATGGATTACATAGGAGTTGAAGTAAAAGATTAAAGCTAAACACATGTTTTGAAGGATTTATTTGGTATCATTAATAATAAAATAATAAATAAAATGAATATGAGGATGGAATATGAAGTAGCAAATTCTGGGAACAAAAATAAATCATTTAAATTGAACACTTATTTGGAGATGAGCATATGCCAACTAATTTTTCAGGAAGGTATGTAGTTTAAAGTAATGACTTTTAATGGTAAACGCATTCATAGCTATATGATAGATATTTATAATCCTCTGAAATCTAACATGAAGGTCACAGAGCTCTATTCTAGACAATATACTTCTTTATGCATATGCCTCTTAGGTTATGAAAAGTACAACTGTAGTTCATCAAAATGTGCCCCAAGGCGCAATACCATTTTACTCAGTCATTAGAAAGCTTAGTATAATTGCTTAGTATAATCCAAAGAAAATATGAGTACTGACATCAGGGACTCTCCAATTTGTTAGGCAATTGTTCCATAATTTTTGGCACCAAGGTAATCCGCATGTTGAAAAAGCAATTAATCATTGGTGTTAGTTATTAAGATATGATTTTAGCTGTTTCCTCCCCAAATTTGACCCGAAATGACAGAGTTCCTCATTTTATTTTTGTAATAGTCTCATTTCTGAGATCAAAAGTTTAAGTATGCCAATCTGGTTTTAGTTGACCTGAGTTTCGTAAAATAAGTAGATCATATCTTTATATTTACAAAGCTGAATGGTATTCTACTAATATTTGGATAAAAGGTTTAGAAACCTTTAGAAACTTACAGACTGATTACTTCAGAAGTTACCAGAAGTCCTTAAACTAGTATTTTGGCCCCAAAATGTAAATTATTTGCTGTTGGAACTTGTATTGAAAATAGGCCAAAATGAGAGGACACACGATTAGATTTTCAATTTTCTAATTAATATTTTGCAAACACAGTGACATAGACATATCAGTTATTAAACAGTGAATGAAATAATTCCCTCATCATAACTTGAACCAATCATCTTTTTACTTATGTCATAAGGATGAGTAAAAATAAGAGCCATCATTCTTGGTAGTATAATTTCCTATATTAAAAAAAACCCCAAAATCCACATTGCTCACCCATGTATATGTCTGTGGAGTATGGTTAAAACAATCCAGAAATATAGAAAGAAATGTTGGAAAGTCAACAGTCTGTGTTCAGTTCAGTTTATTCAGCTACATGTGGACACAGTGCAGACTTCGCAATATAAATGAACTCTTCTCTGCATGCATGACTTATGCATCTGTACCTCATCACTCACAGAACAGTTTTTGGAAACTCAACCTCTGCAATATGCAGCACTCCAACTCCCAAACAGTTTCTCTGATTCATTGTAAAGTTACTTATGCTCCTGCTCTTCTGTGTTTATTTTCAAGTGGCTGCACTGTTGGGCAGTTTATTATTCTATTGTGCAATGCAGCGATTTTTCAAAATCCCGAATACCAGCTAGTCATACTAATTTGTGACATAATCTTCACACTTGTTCCCTCAAATGGAGCACATGATCTTTGGTCTCAGAGCTTATTTTCCAAATTCAGAAACAATGGAGCACAAATGGTTTCTCTTCTCCTGTTGGTTCTTTGTTCTTGGCAGTACTACTGATTTCAGAATAACAACTTGTGTGGTATCTTATTTTAATAAATAAAAATATGTAGAATGAAGTACTCATATAACTGGACAATGTAACCTAAAAATGGTACTAAATGCCTACATTCCCAACATATATATATGTTAATGTTGAGTTGTATGGAACTAGGACCTTGAGATATTAAAACAATCTGGAAAATTTGGAACACCCTTGATTCTGGGATCTCACACTGTACCCTTAACTGGTCCCAATCCCATTCCATAACCACTGACTTCTCGCTCCATTTCTGCTCCAGCCTGTGCTTCTAGCTCTAGTTTTATTACTTGGACACTGGGATTAAGTTTTTTATGATGACTGACATTTCCTGTATATTATCACCAAAGAGCTTGAGAAATTATCTCTGAAAAAATTTGAAACTGAACAAAAAACAGAGTTCACTTAGAAAATGACCTTTTCAGCTCCTGAATAGCTCAAGGCTGTAAGATAATACTTTGCAGGAAAAGGCAACCTCAATTCATGAGTTAGTTTCTGAATGATGGCTGCAAATTAAACCCTGATTTCCTAAAAGCTCAATATTATAAATTGGAGCCAGAAGTGATCATGACAATACATTAAAATTTAAAGATATACTCTAAAAATATTTGTAAAGGATCTTGCTTTTTATTAATAAAGTAACTACATTTACAATAAAACACAGATGCTCCTTTCTGGGGCTATTTTTGCCTAGGCTGGACCGTTGAGTAGAGGACATTGTTGGTTGTCTCTGTAGTATCTTTTAACCTCTCAGAGTGTAGTAGTTATGCATTTTGTGTGTTATTGATCCCACTCCCAGCTCCAGGGGTGGCCCTTAATTGGTCTATATCAGTCACTATCTATAATCCCAGGGGTGGGCTCATGACCCAAGTTAGAACAATCGTAACTTTATTTTGACAATCATGAGCAGCTCTTTCTCCCTA
This sequence comes from Equus przewalskii, assembly GCF_037783145.1. Lineage (NCBI taxonomy): Eukaryota > Metazoa > Chordata > Mammalia > Perissodactyla > Equidae > Equus > Equus przewalskii. The sequence continues at coordinate 18,297,510 of NC_091838.1, read as the reverse complement.
ACTGGATGGTGTGGTGTGCAGCCAGTTTAGGGGTTTTTAGCTTGAGGTTGAGGTCAATATGTGGAGGGCATAGCTGAGAACCATACCAGGAAGCCTAATGCAACTGTGTCTAAGCCAAACATGATCCTGGACTCTGGAGTTAGGTGAGCCAACAAATTCTTTTTGTTTAAGCAACTATTTTTTTTTTTTTTTATTGTTGTTACTTCAAACCAAGGCATCATAACTGACATACTGAGAATTCTCAAAACGAATCCATTGAAGTTAGGACTGAAAAGCTTTTTCCTGGTAATTCTCTCTGTTGTTAGCATAGGCATTTTCCACCACACCAAGATGTCTTAATTGATTAGGTCACCAATATCTAATTAAATGTAGATTCAAGTTTGGAATGAAAACTGCTAGTATGTTTTCATGGTGACTTCAATGACTCCTTACTCTTTCGTGTCAAAATCTTAACCATTCAATCATGTCTGTCAGAGAAACCTCAACAAGCTTGTCAGTGTTCCTAACTGAATGGCTCAATATGGCGTTGGTGTTGCTGAAGGGCTGTGGCAGTAAATACAGATTTTGGCTGCTTGTTGGAGGCAGTCATGATTTTTTTTTAAAGGGCATAAAAATGGAGGTCAGGTTGAGCTATCTGAATTTGGAGATGCCTGCTTTTATTTAGAGATATAAAATGAGACCAAAATGCTAATATATCATCAACTGTCCAAGAAGATATGTGGATACTATGTAATGTGAATTGTCTTCCTCATCTTACTGTCTTCATTGGCAAATCTAACGGCTTTGTTTTCCCTGACCTCTTGGCAGCATGTGAAGTCACTGGTAAATTACTTCTTAAAGTTTTCTTATTTCTCTGCTCCTCTTCTTCTGTCCATTTTTAAATTTGATGTTTCCGTGATTCATCTTGGGCTCTCTTCTCACTGTTTATTTTCCACAGTACATTTCATCTCTCTCATCCAGCCCTCATCCCAAAATCTCTTACGAGAGTGTTCTTAGAGACATCAATCTAGTACATTTCTGCTCTTTAAAACTCTTTAACTCCCCATTGCTGTTATGATAAAGTTCAAAAGACCCCTGCAGGATCTACCCTCATCTTACCTGTTGAAGTCATCTCTTGGCACTCCCCACATCCTAATTGACACTCTCAAGTCTAACTGAATCTCAGTTCTTGAAGATTCTAGGTTTCTGCTCTCAGCCTCTGGCCTTCCACAGATTGCTGTACTCTCTACCAGTAAAAGTAACTGCCTCCCCATTATGCTTTTTGTGGCTAGTCCTTTTATCTTTCAAATTTCAGCTTAATGTCAGGTCACTTCCTTCAGGAAGCTAACCTGGGTGACTCTTCCCTGGGAAGTGTTCCTCCTGAGAGTTCCCCAGCACACTTTATTTCTCCCTGTACAGCAGTATACTTAGGTTCTTGTTAACTTGGCTTTAGCCTCCATGGTAAGTTCTGCGAAGATGGTGTTCAGAATCTTGTTCAGAATATCTCCAGAGAATAAAACTGGGCCTGGTTCAGTAAAGGCACTTGAATATTTGAATGAATAGATACCCTGTGCTAGGTTCTGTCTCAAATAAGTTATTTGATTGTCAGGAAAATAATTTATAGTATGACTTGGTTAATGTTTTGTAGGAACATAAAAACATTATGTTAAATTATATTTTTATAATGGACTGTCAAAAGAAGGTATAGGCAAATTGAAAAGTGGCTCTGACAATCAGTACGGCAATTGAAATGCTGAAATTCTTCGACTAATTTAGATAGGCAAGACTCTTAAAAATAGAAAGGTTCTAATAAACATTACTTTCCCTCATATTCAAGAACATTAAAGGATACTAGAAAAATAATGTAACCCTCCCCACGAAACAATGAAAGAACAATTTCACTTTAAAGAGTTTTATTACAGGATGTTAATATGCAGGACACTTCAGAGCACCTTATACTTCTAATCAGATTTTTGGTAACTGGTTTTAAAGTGTTACTTGAGTATTTTTCTCACACTGGCTTTCAGGCAAAAGCACTACTCAGTGATTGTTTAAGAGATGTTAATTTGATTAAACAGCTTATCCTTAATAACCTGAGACATCAATCCATGGATAGCTTCTATGGTAGTTTTACAGCTGGAAAGAAAAAAAGACATCATATAGTGTCTCAAGAACTGAAAACTGTTTCAAGGATGCAAGTTCCCCGACATTGCTATCCTTGCACCCCCAGTAATGATTTTTAGTTCATTCATACTCCCCAAACCACACCAATTTATAGTTTACTCTTGTGATTTTTAGTCTTCTGCATGTCTCTTGACCATTTCACTACTTACTAGCACCTTTACAAGAGAATGACAATGGAAAACTTGATATAGTTCATAACAGTTAATTTTGTTACATGTCAGCAGCTTTGGGAAAAGTTCTGTTTTAGAAGGTGACTGCAATTGTATATAATTCATAATTACAGAGTGATTCAATATTACATTAAGATCTGTTATGCCTTGTTTATTATTTACTATAATTAAAAAAATAATTTTAAAGAATCTTATGCTTTTTTTCCTGAAATAATCACAAATATCCTTCAAACAATTAAAAGTCAAAGTTAGGTGAATGGGTGAAGAACTTAAAAAAGTAAAAAGCAAAATATGATAAAAACCCAACAATATTCAGAAGAGATGCAATTCTTATAAAGTTACTCAAAAAAGGAAAATTCTCTACTTTTATATAACTACTTTGTCCTTCCTATTTTTTTCCTGTATAATTGGAGACATCCTCATAATGAAACTTTTGCTTCCTAAGATAAGTGAGATGTAAATGTAGATAAAATTACAAATCACAGACATAAAGGCAGATCAGCAAAAACACATACTCAGAGCAAGTAACAAAAACAGGACCTAATTCAAAGAAAAACTTAGTTTTTGTCCAGGGCACTAACTCTACCTTCTAAAAAACCCATGGAGAAGAAAGGAATGAGATAATTCTAACTCAAGATGGCTTCTGCTCCTAATACATTTCACCTTCCCTTTCCTATCGACCAGTCCAGTTTTTCTTAAAATGGATACCAAGGTATTGGTTTACATAGATGTCAACAGTTTTCCCTTCTCCCTTTGCTCCTAATTATCACAGTAAAATTCAAGTTTTTGTGAAAGTAAATGTTATGTAGGTAGTGTTCTTAATCCTGTATGCATCTGAAGGGCCACATAATTATTTCTTAAGTTATTGGAGAACATATCCCAAGTGTGTTCCTAACAAATTCTTGGTAGAGAAATTTGGGATACTAAATTACTGTATAAAGGATAATTTCAGAAGAATAACTTAAGAAAGATATGATAATTTCTGTGCTATTTGGGGGTTTAAAACTTTATAAAATGGGGCTGGCCTTGTGGCCGAGTGGTTAAGTTTGCATGTTCTGCTTCAGCGGCCTGGGATTTGCCAGTTTGGATCCTAGGTGCGGACCTACACACTGCTCACCAACCCATGCTGTGGCGGCGTCCCATAGAAGAACCAGAACGACCTACAACTAGGATATACAACTATGTACTGGGGCTTGGGGAGAAAAAAAATACAAAAGAGGAAGATTGGCAACAGATGTTAGCTCAGAGCCAATCTTCCTCGCCAAAAAGCATTTTTAAAAAAATTTATTAAAATTTGAAATTTGATAAACTTAAGAAATCCTCATTTAAATCCTAATTTAGAATAGGTTAGAACATCCTTTTGTAAATTTTTTTTTTTTTAAAGATTGGCACCTGAGCTAATGTCTGTTGCCAACCTTGTTTATTTTTTCTTCTTCTCCCCAATGCCTCCCAGTACATAGTTGTATATTCTAGTTGTAAGTCCTTCTGGTTCTGCTATGTGGGATACCACCTCGGCATGGCTTGATGAGCAGTGCTAGGTCTACACCCAGGAACCAAACTGGCAAAAACCTGGGCCACCGAACTTAACAACTTGGCCACGGGGCCAGCCCCCCCCTTTTGTTTTTAAGTTCCAGCAATAGACTAGTTTTCTTTGTTACATTTTCTTTTTTTTTTTTTTGAGGAAGATTAGCCCTGAGCTAACTGCTGCCAATCCTCCTCTCTTTGCTGAGGAAGACTGGCCCTGAGCTAACATCCGTGTCCATCTTCCTCTCCTTTATATATGGAACGGACACCTGCCACAGCATGGTGTGCCAAGCACTGCCATGTCCACACCCGGGATCTGAACTGGCGAACCCCGGGCCGCCAAAGTGGAACATTCTCACTTAACTGCTGCGCCCCAGGGCTGGCCCCTCTTTGTTACATTTTCTAGCTGAATCTAGAAAAGGTGACTGGGAGTGTTTCATAACATTACCTAGATCTTTAAGCTTTTAATGTCCTTACCTAATGTCTCCTAAAATTTCAAAGTTAAAATCTATGTCTGACAACTCTTAAAGGTCCCAAGAAGTTAATATTCAGATACCATTTGATCAAGTTATAAGTAAGTTGAACCATAAGGAAGTTGAATCCTATGCTTATTTGGAAATCTTGAAACAAAAAGACTTAGGAGCAGGACTAGACTCGCTCTTACCTGTCTCGTGTGGCTTTGGCAAGTTTGTCTTCTGACTTTCGGTCATGTGTTTCTAAACCCAACATGAAACTCCCTCGTCCCAGCTGGGCTTCTGACTGCTCTAACTTTTCAGACAAATCAAAGACCTGACCAGTGGTATAGTCTGCATTCTGTGGGGAAAATGGTATTGTGTCAGTATACAACTTTACATTAAAAAAAAAAGAAAATATATATATATATTTTAATGTAAATTAATTTTCTTTTAAATAGAACATTTCATTTACAAAGAATTCCACTATGAAATCTAAGTGAATAGTCAGTGAAGTAAGAAGTCAAATTATACTTGCAAAAACTGACTGCAAAGTTCAAGTAGTTCAAGTGTAGAGTTTATCCCCTTTTATAATTTCGAGATTGAATTTAGAACTTTTCTTTTTGACTGTTTAAATCTAGTATTTGTTATTATGAGAGGCTTTGAAGTACACAGATCTGAGTCCTGGTTCTGGCCCTGCTGCAGATTGGCTGGGAGGCCTCCGGAGAGCTCCTTCACTTTTCTGTGCCTCCAGGTCCTCTTCTGAAAATGGAGGAGGAAGGCAATAATTTCTACATTAAGGCTATAGTGAAGGTTAAATTAAGTAACATATATAAAGTTCTTAGGACTGTCCATGGCACCTAGTAAAGGTTAATAATTGTTGGCTAATGTTATTTGTTCTTGTTGAACTTCCAGAATTAGTACTTATGACAGTATTTTAAAAATAACATTTGTTTTAGCTTTTCTGATTATAAAATTAATTGTTACTACAGACAATTTGGAAAATGTAGAGCAATATAAAGAAAAAGGAGGGGCTGGCCCCGTGGCCGAGTGGTTAAGTTTGCATGCTTTGCTGCAGCGGCCCAGGATTTTGCTGGTTTGGATCCTGGGCGCGGACATGGCACCACTCATCAGGCCATGTTGAGGTGGCGTCCCACATGCTACAACTAGAAGGACTCACAGCTAAATAAAATATATAACTATATACTGGGGGGATTTGGGGAGAAAAAGCAGAAAAAAAAAATGATTGGCAACATTGTTAGATCAGGTGTTAATCTTAAAAAAAAAAAAAAGGGAAACACCTATAATCCCTCCACATAGCTATATAACCACAGTTATATTTTAGAGTATTGCTATGCTCACATGCACACCTACATTTGGTAAGCTGGAATATTATATATATGTACCGTTTCATCTTTTAAAGACTTCATACTTTTTAAAAAGAAAAAATTTAATAGTTATGTCTATGCAATTAACTATATTTTAAAAAGACTTTCATGGGATATCTTTTTTAAAAGGTTTAGTCTAAAAAAATTTCTTTTTCACTAATATGAGTTGTAAAGCATATATTGCATTTCTTTCCTATGTCTTCAATAGAAGAGAGTGAAGATTAAATAAACAACTTGGCAACAATTAGAATGTTATTCTCTTTGCTCAGTCTGTAAGACAGTATCAGTTCAGCCACCAAACATGACAAGTTATTTGTTGTCATCTTAGTTACTACAGGGGGCCCTTTAAAATACTACCAGCTCTTTCAATGATTTTAGAAACTTACGCTATTTTTAAAAGATGCAATTATATTCACATTGTCTGGATCTAAATGGTTTAGGACACAAATACATTTTTCCCCCCATAGGTTTGGGAAAAATCCTAAGGTTTATAGATCACTTCAAAATTAGAAGATATAGCTACTCAAGCCATAAAAATGCAGGATGGCAGAAACAGTTACACTATTGCTGTTAAAATGAAATACAATGAGATCAATTACATTTCAAACACACAGAATGAATATGGGGAACTGATTTCCTAAATCGAAAATAACTTCTTTCTGGTAGCTTTTAGGTTGCATGCTTTAGGCTGGGAAAGGGATGAGGAGAACATATATTTATATACTTTTTCTTAAAATGCTGCAATGTACTACATGTAAAACTACAAAGAGGAAATATAATTTAACCTTTTCTTGATTATTAATGTCCTCAATATATGCAGTGCTGGAATACAGGGACAGCCATAGGCTGAGTAGGTAGAGCTGTTTGCCTTTACACAAAGGTTCAGACTGCTCTGGTCTTAGTGTTTTCTCCCCTTGCCATCAGGAGTCACTTCTGGCTGCTATTAGTATACTTGCCTCTAAGGAAACAAGACATATAAAGTATTTAGCAGTGTCTGGCACATAGGAAGCACTTAATAAATGTTTGCTATTATGACCACACTCCTTCCTTCTAATTTGCTACTTCTGACCATTGAGGATAAGAAATAAGAACAGAAAACTTGTCAGAATTGTGTTTAAAATCATAGTAAGTATGCTCAAGTGAGGTCTTTCCCCATGAATACAAGGCACTCCAAACAAAAAAAAATAATAATCATTTATTGAGGCTTTATTATATGCCAGGCACTTTACTAATTGCTTTATATAAAGTACTTAATTTAATTCTCAGTGTACTTAATGATGTAGGTACTATTATCACTGAGCCCAAGAAAGACTCAGTCACATTAATAAATGACTTAGTGAAGGTCACACACAGCTAGTAAAGTGGCAGAACTGTTTTTTAACCAAGTTTATTTTATTCCAAATTTTGTGGTTCTAACCATTATGTTCTACCATACTGTATGAAGTGGCTTACTTTAAAAAAAACTGTTCCTAAGCTCTAGAGAGAAGCTTGTTAAATAAATATCCTTCTAAATATGTTAGGTTTTAATGATATATTGGAAAATATCCAGTAATTTTTTTCTTTTGCTGCCGAGAATCTGCTGCTTTAAGGTAATGATATTCTGATCTCCTTCTGGGGATGACCCCTTCTCCACTTTTAGTCCATGTGCACTGAAAGAGTTTCTTCCACCCCAGCCCAGCAGTGAAGCACTTGCCCTGGCCCAGCCACTCATGGCATTCATTCCCTTGGCCCAGGGCAGGTTTAAAGATGGGCATGTGACCTAAGCAAAAGTCAGACACAATGAGGCTTTTCCTGGGAAAATGCAGATGTGAGTGTGTGTATGTGTGTGTGCATCCTGATCATCTCTTTTGAACATAAAACTGAGAGGCTGGGAGGTCTGGAGCTAATGCTGCCATCTTGCTTTCACATGAAGCCTGAAACTGAAGCCAACTGACATGAAATCAAAGCTGATAGCAAAAGACCAAGACTTCATAATATTGTTTGAATGCAAACTTAGCTGTGCCTGAAGTAAGCCCTATTCCTGGACTTTGCAACTTATATGATTCTCTTTTTTGTTTAAGCCAGTTTGGTTGGGTCTTCTGCCACTTGTAACCAGAGTCCTACCTGAGACACTTCACACAACAAAAAACAGAATTTGTGTTTTTCCCTCTGTAAGTCTCTTTAAGGCAGGGGCAGATCTCACCGCATCTGGCCACTATATTTGCCATTTAGACTTGGTCTCAATGGTACATGACATAGGCCTTGGCTTGGCCTACTATCCCAATCCAGCTCCAGTTGTGCAGAATCTGACCCCAGCCCTGGTGTCCTGGCCAAGTCAGGTATAGCGTTTCCATGAAAAAGAGTTTCAGATATTAAACAACTTATGTAGCTTAGATAAAATTCAAATGTATCCCTTGCAAGTACAGTACTTACAGTAAGCAAGCTAGAGGAACTCAGCGTATTCACCCAGTATTTATTCCACAAAAGCTCAAGCAATTTGCGATCCAAAGAGGATTTGAAATATGAGACTTCTAAGGCATAATATCTATGAAACAAAAGCACAAACTTATAAGTAAAAAATATATTCAACCACATCATATAAAAGTTATGGCCCATTTTAGGGGCTGCCCCCATGGCCAAGTGGTTAAGTTCGCGCGCTCCGCTGCAGGCGGCCCAGTGTTTCGTTGGTTCGAATCCTGGGCGCGGACCTGGCACTGCTCATCAAACCACACTGAGGCAGCGTCCCACATGCCACAACTAGAAGAACCCACAACTAAGAATATACAACTATGTACCAGGGGGCTTTGGGGAGAAAAAGGAAAAAAAATAAAATCTTTAAAAAAAAAAAAGTTACGGCCAATTTTACATGATTACATCTTATATCCAAATAGTCATGTTTTAGTTTCTAGTCCAATAGAACAATAAGTAACCATGGTTTCCTTACTCTTCAGGGGTGTGGTTTCAAATCTGCTGTTTACTAAACTTTCATGTTATATTTCTTCCCTCTGTAGAGCCCAGAAATTCCCAAGAAGTTATCAACAACCAGTCAGAACTTCTGAATGACATATGTTTATCCATGTTATTGAGTTCATGAATTCCAGTCAACGGTATATAAATGAACTGCCTCTCTAGGGTCAACTATAATTTTTGTTAGGCTTTTTAAAATACTGAAAATGACATGTTGATTCCCCATTCTTCCCTTCCTAATCCTCTAATTAGGACCTACTGCTTTCTGGAAAAGCAAATTTTAAAGTAGGTCCTTAAGGCGCTTATACGAATTACTACTGCTTCTGAAGGTGCTTAATTTATAATCAGGGATAGCAAGGAAAATTTGGTTAACTGTCTGAAAAACTATTAAGTAGTAAATATTTAAATATATCACTAGGTTCTGTACATCAGTGGATAAAAAAACACAAGGGACTTCTTTATCTTAAGGAGATTACCATTTACATGGGAGATGTGGTATGAATCCACAAAAAGTTAAATGTAATGATATATGTTGAATAACAATAAGTGATGCTACAGTGCATATATAAAATTAATCACCTACCAATTAAAGGTTAGAGATAATGAGTCACCTTAGTCTAGAGAGAACTGTCTGAGAAGCCCCAGGGAGAGGGCAGGATTTAGAGGAACCTTTACATAGTCTATAGTGTGGATATGTTGAGAGCAAGGAGAGCATTAGGCAGAGAGCATCAACTCACAAAAAGGAAAGCCATGAAAGGAATAAGTAAATTAGTTCGCTGGGACAATTTAACAAGAGCAGGAGAATTATGTGAGGGAAACCTGGAAACTATGTTAGGGTCTAGTTGGTAGGGGACATTACATAAAAGGCTAAGAAATTTAAACTTTATCTTCTAGGTACTTGGGACTCATGGAAGGTGTTTGAGTGGAGCAATGATATGGCCAAAGAAGTGTTTTAGAAAACTGGTTGTGGTACGATGTGTTAGAGGAGAGAAACTGGAGGCAGGGATACCACAGAGGATGCCACTGTGGCAGGGCAGATATGAAGAGAAAAAGGCTCAGACTCAGGTTAGTGGTGCAAAAGACAAAGACACATGGACAAAACAAAAAATGCTTGTTGATTAAATTCAAGAATGAAGAAATAAAAAATAAGAATTTAAACACATCAGAATTCAGTGAAGCCTTTTTCCAGATTAAGATACCCATGCATATCTGAAGATGGGAAAGGACACAGCTAGTGAAATGTGGAAATGGAACAGTGTATTTCTTGAGCATATATTATGTTCTGGGTGCTGTACATACATTTTCATTTAATAGTCCTTACAATCATACAAGGAAGGATTTATTATTCCCATTCTACAGACAAAAAAACAGATTTAGAGTAAAGACCTTGCTCAAAGCTATATAGCTGTTAAGTGGTGAGAAAAGGATATGAAAAATTATGTCTATTACCAAAACATTACAGTCTTTTATTTTTACGTCCAGAATGTAGACATTTAAGAGAGTCTTTAAGAAGTGAGGCTCCAGGAGTGAGGGGGTTAGGGATCGGGAGAGGAGGCAGGGGCTCAAGAGGAAAGGTCACCTTTAAAAAGGAGGGGTTGTACCTCTGATACTTAAGGGAAAAAAAGAGATGAGTGGATGAGCATAGCAACAGATATGGAAATTTATAGAGGATGGAAAATAAGGGAATTCAAACTCTAGGGTCTAGAATAGACTTTTTATGTTTTAAAATTTATGGATCACCTTAATGTAATTACTGTTTTAATTCCGTAGGTTGATGCAATGAAACTTTTGGTCTAACAGGTAGTGATTAGCTGCAAATCTCAGTAGCAGAGTTGAAAACAAGAAGAATATTCAAAATTACTTGTGGAGCTAAATCCTCATCTTCTGTACAGGAAGTCAATAATAGATACTGCCTAGAACTGAAAATCAAGAAGTAGCACTATCAGCATGTTGTTTGAAGATATGGGGGTAAATACTTAAAGGAATAACTATAGTAGTTTAAGTGACTGCCTCTGGGGGATGGGAAAGGGAATGGTACAAGATTGCTATTTTTCATAAGTTTCATAGAACCATTTGACTCTTTAAACTACATGCTTGTATAACACTAACACACAAGCTAATTAAAAAAACTGTGTCCTATTTTCACTAAGCTTCTTCAAACTTAAGAATATTTAATATCTACATTAGATTTTATGTTTAAAACAGACTTAGGGTGTGTATTATGATCTGGGATTTAAGGTAGGAAAGAAAAAAGAAAGGTCAATATAAATTGCAAATAATAGCTCATTATCAAATAATTTAGGAAATGGATCTATAACCAGCATGCAAAAGACCTCTCAACTTGGCATTATGTTCCATTAAAGATTTGAAATAAAAATAAATCAAGCCACCTATTTGCCCTATGAAAAAGTTTACTCTTTCTTATTTAGGAATTGATCCTAAGTAAGAGAACATCTTTGTATGTTATAGCCTAGCAATTCCAGGTTCAAAATTCTAGGCTGTAGCAATGTAGGTAGCTAGAAATCAGCTACTTCTCTCTGATAGGCTCATATTTCAGAAAAACAGGAAAGGTAGGTTTATTTGGATACAGAAAGCATAGACTACCTCAGTCTTTTTTGTTTGTTTCAAAAGCTGAGGCCAGTGGTGAAAAAAGCAGAGTATCAAACTTCTGATACCACTACAACTCTCAATATAAATGAAAAAAAAGTACTGATACCCTGAAAATGAAAGTATCACAGCAAAGGTTTTCCATGCTTAGGAGCAATTCTCCCAAACAGGAATGGTTTAAATTATTTTGAATAGGGCAAATTAAGTGATTTAATCTCAAACCTCTAACTGAAAAATAAAATGGAATCTTTTTTTTTCCAGAACTATGTCAGGGATGACTGAAAACCCTATATTTAAAAACTCAATTTTAGAAATTCTGGAATTTTCTAAGAATTTCTAAGCAGAAAAATAAGAGCAGTAGCACCACAAAGTATTCCTTGAAGTTGGGATAGGAGATATGGAGAATCATTTATTCATTTCAGCAGCATTTTTCAAGGGGAAGGTACCTACCCTTATACATGTCATGCCCTGTTTTAAATGTTAGGATACAGCAATGAATTAACTGTACTCTCATGAAGTTCACATCCTAATGGGGTCAATAACAAGGGAGCAAAAAACATAAGATGGTGACAAGTGTTAAGAAGAAAAATAAAGTGAGGAAAGGGAACAGAGTGACAGGAAAGTGTTATTTTAGATAGGGTGACCAGTGGGTAGTCTCTACTAAGGTGACCTTTAAACAGATATTCAATGATTGCAGCAGTTACTGAGCCACATGGAAATAAGCAAGAATGTGCCAGACAGAGGGAGAAGCCAGTGCAAAGGCCCTAAGGCAGGAGCCTGCCTGGCACATCAGACAAACCACAAGGAGGGCACTATGGTTGGATTGGAGAGAGCAAATGTTCAGTGACAGGAGATGAGCTCACAGAGGTTGTAGGGGGCAGACCATACAGGGTTTGGAGTCCATGGTAAGGACTATGGATCTTATTCTTGGTGAAATGGGAAGACATTCTGAGACAGAGGAATGTGATCTGACTTACATTTTAACAGAATCAGTTTGGCTGACAAAAGACGTTTAAGGGGTGAAGGGCAGAAAGAGGAAGACTAATTAGAAGGCTACTGCTTTGGTTCAGGCTCCAGATGGTGGTGGCTTGGGTCAAGGTGATAATAAGAGAGGTGGCAAGATATATTTAGAAGGTGGAGAAAACTGTCCTCACTGGTTTCTTTAACATTTTAAAAATTGAGATGTAATTCACATACCATAAGATTCACTATCTTAAAGAAGTATACAGTTCAGTGGTTTTTCGTTTTTTTTTTTTTTTTGAGGAAGATCAGCCCTGAGCTAACCACCACCAATCCTCCTCTTTTTGCTGAGGAAGACTGGCCCTGAGCTAACATCCATGCCCATCTTCCTCTACTCTATATGTGGGACGCCTGCCACAGCATGGCTTTTTGCCACGCAGTGCCATGTCCGCACCCGGGATCGGAACTGGTGAACCCCAGGTCGCAGAGAAGTGGAACATATGCACTTAACCGCTGCGGCACGGGGCCAGCCCCGAAGTTCAGTGGTTTTTAGTATGGCTTCTTTAACTTTCAGGCTGAAAATGTTTAGGAAAAATTTTTGCTAAGTGAACTTGGGTACTTTGAGGGCTGCAGACATGCTAGTGTCAGGCTGGCCCTGAATACAACTTCTCTCAACTGTTAACTTCATTAATAGGCCAAGTATCTCGTACACTGATAAAATGTTTATGGTTGTGTGAAAGGCAGGTAACATGTTGGATTAAAACAATTATTAATGAAAAATTCAAACATTATCCTAAATTTGAATATTCTTACTATTATTTTAAAAGTTATTATAAAATGCATTCTGCCTGAACTTTTTTTCTCATCTGTAAAATTAGGGGCTTGGACTGGATGATCTCTAAGGTTTCTTATGATGATTTTGGCATCAGAAACATTTTTAAATTACTTACTGTTTGCAGTGTACACCAAAGTCTTCTATTTTATTAAGTGGGATAGTCTGGTACTCAGAAGGTCCTTCATCAGGAGGTTTGTAGCCCTAAACAAAAATGAAGAAAATAGAAGATAAAAAACAAAACAAAAAACAGAGGGAAAACATTGTTTTCTATGTAGCTATTTATAGAAACATTAATTTTGGGGAGTGAAATATTGAACATAAACATTCTAAGAAAAAAAGTAATTGCTATACCCTCCCTAAATCCCATTTGGTGGCTAAAGGCTGGATTTTGCTTATAGGTTCATTTTTCTTGTCCTTAGGTGATGTACACTTGTGCTAATATATTTCAGACTGCAGGGAAGGAAACAGATGTATTTAGCTTGTTTCTCTAGTACCTGTCAGAATGCCATGGGCATACAGATGCTTACAACAAATCAAGATTGCTTTCGTAGTAAAATTAACACACAGCACAAACATATTATCTTTTGCTAAGAACAATTTGTGGTAGTTTGACTGCTTTTTCGTAAATATTATTAAATTGTTTTAGGACAAAATGAGACACTAATCATAATATATCCTTACAAATAAGTCAAATATTTAGAGTTTAAAAAATGATAAGGACTTATAATTTTAAAAATTACCTTTGGGTAAGTCCTAAAGGCGCCAAGATTCACTTTCCCTGCAGATATTGTTCTTGTTGGGTCAATCTACAAGAAAAATATATTTAATATCTGTTGATTATAAAATTATATACTTCCATTTGTTTAAACTTTATAAACCTTGAAATACATATGTACATATAACACTATACACACAACACAGAAATTAAAAAAACCAAATAATAGCACATAAGAAATCATAAAAGTTCAATAAAGTGGGTTAAATGTAGAAATGTCTCATAGTTAATTTAGAGATTAGATCTAGTTATTATACTATTTAAGAATATTATTTGAAGATCTGCTCATCTCTTTTTCAAAAGTTTGCTTTTTTTCTTTTAATAGATGAACAATTTCTACCTTCCTCATAGTAACCTGCACTGCATCTAAAACACTCTGAGTATAGCAAGAGCTGCTCTAGCAATTCCCGACTTACTCAATTCAGTTAACTTTGACTGAATGCCTGCTATGAGCAGGGAATGTAGACACAGGCGCTGTGAGCATCCTCATCTTACAAAGTGGGGAAAGAGATGCAGAGGCATTAAGTAACTTGTTCAAAGTTCCAGCTTCTAAGAGCTGGAATTCAGATTCAATCCTAAGCAGACTGACACGAGAGCCTTGCTCTTTACCACACTGTTTTTATTTCTTGGTATACTTGCATTAGTAAATCTTCATGAAGAACTTACTTAAAACTGGTTGTAAAAATACTTACTACCACTGCTACGAATGGTTCCTGGAACTGCTGATTGAGCATCTGAGTACTAACATCAATCCCAGAAAGCCAGCAGCCATAGCCAGGGTGGCTATGATACCAGCCAATTGCATTTTCAAGGCGGCCAACCTAACAAATAAAGAGGGCAAAGGAGCTTGAGGTTCTTGTTTAATCTTAGAGACACTTGTCTGTTTACATGTTTTATGGAAAATAATAGTATGCAGAACAGTTCATAGCATATGCTGCTTTCAAGTTAAAAAAAAAAAGAGAGATTTTGAACAGATAATACATGCCCAAAGCACAAAATTAACAAGATACAAGTACAATAAGGTTATTCAGTCTCCCTTCCACCTCTTTCCCCTCAACTACCCAGTTTCTCCTATATATTACCACTATAGCCAGTTGCTTACACACCTATCTTCCAGAGATATTCTTTGTGTCTAGAATATATATTCTTTGCATATATGTAGATTAATAAACACACACACAATGGCATACCACATACAGTGTTCTACACTTTGCTTTTTCATTCAAACAAAAGATTCTGCGGTTTGTTCCATATAAGTCAAAATACAGCTAACTATTTATTTATTTATTTATTTATGAAAGGCTGGCTAGCAATTCACTGTATGGATATACCATACTTAATCAGTTTTATACTCAGGAACATTTAGGTTGTTTCCAATTTTTTCATTTTAAACACACATCTGATAATGAGTGTGAGAATTTTCAAAAAGTTTTTTGAGATATAATTGACATATAACATTATATTAGTTCAGGTGTAAAACATAATGATTTAATATATGTATATATTGCAAAATGGTCACCATAATAAGTGTAGCTAACATCCATCACCAGACATAGTTCAAATTTTTTTTCTTGTGATGAGAATTTTTAAGATCTACTCTCTTGAGTGTGAGAATTTATTTAAAAAAAATCCATGCTAATCTCATATACATTTTATATAAAAATTATTGAAAATAACTTAAAATATAAACTTTAATGTAAAGAGGACAGTTTTAAGTTTAGAAACCCAAAAGTCACCATGAGACTCTTAACTTGCAGTTACTAAACTTTAAGGAACAACATTTTTACCTGTTTGGCATTTTCTATATATGCGGCCATGTACTCATATGCAGCAGCCTGAGCATTTACTCGGGTTTCAGTGCCCTCTACAGGCAAAGCAAAACTGTCCATAATGATCATTGTTTCACCATCCACTTTTCCCAGCATCAAGCCCATCACTTCCAAGTTGCCTCCTGATCTGGCATGCATCACCATTTTCAGTAGAGCCAATGCTGAGATTTTGCAGTACTTAAAGTAATGGTGACTACAAAACAAAAGCACAGTGTAATTAACTTTCTTATATAAAGTACAATTTCAAAAGACAGTTTTTGTGAAGATAAGTATTGAATTTGTTACAGTGATGGAAGGGGGAGAAAGAGTGTAGAATGTGGGAAAGAAAAAGCAAGTGGGAAAGAACAGAGTTCCTAAAGGGAGCTGGAAATAATAACCATGTCATAGTCCTGCAAAGTATTTTGCCTTGGGGGAAGGGAAAAGTATGAAATAGTTTTCAAATATGCTATTCAAGGGGAAAGGAGGGAATTACATGACCACTTTAATAGACTTTTTCTCCATTAATTTTGGAATCACCAAATCTCTGATTCTGACTCTGTTTGGATGATTGTACCTAACTGTTCTCAGGCTTAACCTTCTAGCTTAATGGTTAAGAATGTGGGCTCTGACATCCATCTGTGTAGGTCTGAATCCTTGAACTGGTCCTAGCTGTGACCTTGAGACAACCAATTACTGTCTGTGCCTCAGTTTTCTCATCTGCAAATAGGGATATTTCATAGAGTTGTTGTTAAAAGGAAATAAAGTAAATGAAATAATGCATACAAAGTGCTTAGCTTAGTGCCTGACACATAGTAAAACTTTTATAAGTGCTAGCTCTTATTAGGATTATTAACCTATCTTTTGCAATACTGTCAAAGAACAGTGTGTTGAAGGGTGTGGTTTTGTGCTATCAGCTTCAAAACTGAAAATGTAGCCCTAATGTCTTTAGTTCTCCATGATCACTACTTCAGAGTTTGTCATTTGTGGATGTGACTAAACTGCTCTTGAATAAAATTATATTTTCCGTCTCATTGATGCAGCCCAAGACAGCTAGGATGAATATAATTAGAGCCACAATCAGTGAGGCAAGCTGATAGTGTCCACATATTTAATAAGCTACATCAACCTAAAACGCACAGGCCGCCACAGAAGTAAGGAGACAACCAGGCAAACTAACCAGTCTGTATAGAGTGGTCAGTGTTTCTGAGAAGCCTTTTTAAGGTGTCTGCCCACAGATTTCAGTCACAACTGAAAAATATGGAGACCTGGTCTTGCGAGTCAAGACATGAATTAAAATCTTAGCTCCTCCATTTACTGGGGAAAAGAAAAAAAGACAGTTACTGTGCTCCTATTACATACATTCTAGACACTTTATTATACATTACCTCATCTAATCTTTACAACATAACCAATAGGTAGGTCTTATTTCCACTTTACACATTAAAAAATGAAGACGGATAAGTAAATTTCCTAGGATCAATCAACTAGTGACAGTTGTGAGATTTGATCTTAGGTCTGACTATTGCTCACTTAAGAGTTCATTACCTTAGTGTGATCATCAAATAAATTACTGTATTTGCTAGTTTTCTTATTTGCAAAAAATAAGTGAGGATTCTTTTTTGTCATGAGGATTAAATGACATGGAAACTCCTAGCTCAGTGCTCAGTCCATATTAAGCACTCAATAAACATTGCTACATCTGAATACTGGCAGTTGAAGCTTGCGTCATAAAAAACTGAGACAGATGAAGTACGATGTTTTTTGTTTATCACCGCTCTCCTTCCTGTCTCTTCATTAGAGAGATTGTGTGCTCTTTTTACTTTCTCCCTAACAAAATCTGTTCTCAGGAAAGGATAAACGTTATGATTAAAGAACCTCGACTCGTCATCACTCCTAGGAACACTGGGATTTTGCTAAAAGGTAAAGAGCCTTAAGCTCTATTGATAAAATTTCTAGTTTATGTGAACTAGCAGAATAACATTTTGGGGGAGCCTCGTTGTGTTTCTGAAATAATTACCAGCAATCAAAAAACAATTATAGATCTCTAAAATATGGCTCATAGTTATTTTAGAGACCCTTGGGCTAACTCAATTTCTGAAGACAGCTGCAGTCTCCAGTCTGGGAGCAGCTAAAGGTCCCAACAAGATGTATACAGACATAGGATTCAACGCATAGTGGGTGGCATATATGACAATACGGATGTTGAGAAGTGACAATCCAAATCACCGCTTGCCGTTTTCCTCTTCCATCCTCCGGAGGCAAACGGGTTAAAGAAACAGAAAGGGGAGTCGAAGCAAGCCCTAGTGGAGGGGCTTAGGCTCTGTACTTGCGGGAATAAAAGGTAGACAAAAATTTCTCAAGCGCATATTCTTCTCCTCCCTGCCCACGAAACGACAGGCTCTCCTCCCCTTCAACTCCCACTCCTCCGGCTCTCTTAAACTCCCGCCACCCCTTCCCTCCCCTGCGTTTCGCCAGGGACCTCCTCACTCCTTAGTCCAGGGCTTCGCCGCCAGGATTTCCTGCTGCTGTTTCTTGTCGTATTTGTAGATTTCATCGATACTCTGGGCTTCCTGCATGTTGTTGGCCAACTCCCAGGTTTTCTGGGCCATACCACTCCCGGACGCCGTCATCGTTGAGGAATCGGAGAAGTTGTCGCCTCCACAACCAAAACGCAACTTTACCTCGCTGGGTTTCCGGGTGTGGGCTTCGGACCCTCCCCACCACAGGTGCAAACTCGTACTAGACTCTCGAGGCAGCCATGACACCTAGAACCGGAGGTGAAGTTGGTACAGACCATTCGAGGATGGCGGGGACCCTTCGCTGACGCGACGATATAAACAGCAGTTTCATAATAGTTAGAGACAGGGGATTCTTCTTGTGGCTGAAATGGGAACATATTATCTTGGAAAACTATATGTGTGAATTAGGACAAACACTATGTTGAGTACGGGAATGGTATAGCCTTCCGCACCGGAAGAAGGGCATGCTAACGTTATGCCAGTAACTGGAATGGGCCTCCTTTGTTCGTACTGCGCAGGCTTGTCCTCCGCCATATTGAAAATGGGTGGATCCTTAACGTGGGATGGGGAAAGCCGCTGTTTTTATGGGGGAGCAGGTACCTTTAGTGAAATGTTTGTTGAAAGACTAAAAAGCAAGGATGTATGTGGAAAAACTGAGATATAAGTAGTTCTGGATGCTGTTTGAAAGCTAAAGATGGCATCGTAGTTTACTTCTTGATGCTTCACTGCACATGCGTAAAATTCTATGGGCTCGCGATGTTCGGGTCTGCGCTTTCAGATGGGCGTTCTCTAGCGTTAGGAGGAGGCTGTGAAAACTGGTGAACGTCTCTCTCATCATGTTGTTCGGCGTGTTTGTAAAAATTAACATCTATGTGAGTTATTAGTATTCTGAAAATGTCCAGTGTCCAGTTCTTATAATAGTTTACAGTTTAATCTTAAGCAATGCTCTGTCCCCAAGGCACAATTAATCTCAGCAACATACTTGTTTTCTTCCAACAGTTAATACAACGTTTATTTCACTTATTTGCTTGTTTTAGAGATTCTTCCTTCTCTGCCTCTCCGCCAGTCTGCAATAGATTCTAAATTCCAAAACACAGGACCAGGTTGTGTTCCTTGTTTTATCCCTATACCTAGCACAGATGTCAATAAATTTTTTGCTCTGGGGAAAACCAAAAGAATAGCATTGATGAGGATTTTAGGCTGGTCACTTTTAAAACTGCAGATGAGAAGCAAGCTCCGAGGACTGGAATTTGCTTGCCCTTTTGAGAGACATTTGCATTTGTGAAGGAAGGGGAGAATGACCTTGTAGGGACCTGAAATTGGCCACCCCAGGATATGTCTCTTTGGCACTGGGATTCTATGGGGCTGATTGCTTTTGATAAACTGGGACAGGGAAGGAGGCTCTGAGGAATGGAACTTGCCCTTGTTGGGACATATTTACATTTGTAAGGTAAATCTCTATCTGTAAAAGGTGCCTCCTTCTCTGTACCAGGAAGGAGAAGAGAGGTGACCTTGTCCCTAGAAACTCTTAATGGGGAAGGCAAGAACTTGGGTTGGTTGCTGTCTGGCAATCTCATGTAACTGACTTAGGGTGGTGGCTTCTGACCTTTACTTAATCCGATTTGATTCTTGTCTAAAAGTCATGGGATCACCCAAGTGACCAGACCCCACCTGCACTGATACCATTTTAACTTTTTTTCATGTTCTTTCCTTTGTCTTGTAAAGAGATGACTCACATACCCATGCCTTATAAAATTAGCCCTAACCCTCAACTCGGGGCAGCAGCAGCAGCTCTGACTGCCCATGGGTCTTGTCCCCATGCTATTCCACACTATTCTCTAAATAGAAGAGCACTACTGCCAGATCTTGAGAGTCCAAGAAATCTTTCTTTTGACTCCTTGGCTCACCGACCCCGCATCAGCATCACAGCTCACCTCTCTAGCTTCATCTTTCTTTAGTCAATGCTGAAACTTTGCATATGTGCTCAGCATTGGCTAAAATGCTCTCCCCTGACTTTCCTGCTTGGGAGGTCATATTAATCTTTTAATAATATATCTTTTAATATATTAATAATATGTTTGTTTATTTCAAAGTTTTTCTTTTAACTGTAAAATTCAGAATGTAGGACACTTGGCTCTGAGTTGTAGCCTCCACTCCTAGTACCGTGTGTGACGTATATTCCAAACAAAAACATTAGAATTATCTAATCCACATCCCCCATGCGGTTTGGACATTGATTTCCAGTTGAAGAAAATTTGTCTTTAAAAAGGCCTCTTACGAAGTAATTTAGGATGAAGGACTCTTAGTTCTACTCTCTGGGAAGCTAGAGATCTCTTTTCTGGTGGTAGCATATGGCCACTCAATATTGGTGTGAACTGAGCATGCTGAAATTAAGTAATAAAAGCCCAGGACAAAACGTTGACCAGACTCCTGGAAGAAGAGTAATGTCCCGAGAAGCTATGTGAACAGCTTTTCTCTCACTGCCACCTCTACTCTTTTTTTCTTTCCAGGTTCCGACCCTGTTGCCAGGCTGGCTGGGGCTTGCAGGGTTTGGAGGGGCTGGAATCGACTCAGCCTGGGAAGTGGCTCCCACGGTTTAAGCCTCCAGGCGGAGCAGGGAAACCAGGTGCCTGAGCGCCCAGCGTGGGTGCGGGAGAGCCCTGCGAACGGCCAGCGGCTGTGCGGCCTCCGGGCGGCAGGGGGCGCCCCGAGCCGCGCGGCCTTCCCCCGCGGCCGCAGTGGGGGCGGGGCCGCGCTCGGCCGTTGACGAAGGGCGGGTGGAGGGCTCGGCCTGAGAGGCGGAGCCCGGTCCCGGCGGCCTGTCACATAGTTCCCGCGGTGGGCGGCTGCCGCCACCTCTTTGAACCACGGAGAGACTCCTTGGAGCGCTGTAAGTCTCCCCGGACGGGAGCCCGCTCTGCTGAGTAAGTGTTCGCCGCCGCGGGTGGGGAGCGGGCCTGGCGGGGTGTGGTCGGGGCTCAGGGGTCGGGGGTTGTGTCCCAGGGCTGCGTTCGCGGCTCCGGGCCGGGGGCGGGAGCTCTTTGGGGCGGAGGTCTCGCGGCTGCTGGGCCGGCAGCGGCGTCCAGGTTACGGGGGTTGGGGGCCCAGGGTTCCTTGCTGGGTGGGGTCTCGCGGCCGCCGGGCTGGGGACGGTGCCCGGTTCCCGGGGGCCGAGGGTTCCCTGTGGTGGGGGTCTCGCGGCTGCAGGGCCGGCCCAGGGGCGGCGCCCTGGTTACCGGTCGGAACTCCCGGGCCGCAGCCACCGCCGCCGCCTGGGGGGTTGTCGAGACCCGGTTGCCTGACAACGTGTGGATGCTTCCTAACGCGGCCGCCACCCACAGCTCCTGGAGACGAGCTGAGCTTTCACGCCCGTTCGCCTTCCCTCCCCCTCGGCTGGGGCTCCGCTCTGCGGCTGAGCCTCCCGAAGCCCCTGCCCTCTTCCTCGGTGCTGGTTAATGGTTAACGTTTACTGAGTGCTTGTGCACCCGGCGCTGTTCCCACCGCTTTGTTTTGCAAGTAAAATTTATTAAATCACCACAGCCCTGTGAGGTCGGGTCCTGTTATCCTGTTTCCCCCTGGCTCCTGGAGCTTGAACCTCTTTGTAACTGCCTTGATTTTAGGATTGTTATATGGGATTTGAATCTAGTTTTCAGTAAATGTTAGCCATGGGACTCATCTTTTGAGAGAGGCTGGCTCTCAAGATTATAGGATTAAAGAGTTTAGTTTGGGTTTCTGGGAAGACTAAATTCTAAAGTAAACCACCGCCTAGTTTCCAAACACATCGGAAAATGCAATAGCCTGATAGCAACCAATATGAGTTTGTAAAAAGCCAGTTATCCTTACCAGAGAAGTTCTGTTTCATATGAAAGAATGGCTTGTCATGTTGACAAGCAAAAAGGAATCCCATGGAAACCAGTCAGATGCTGCTTTTTTTTCTGCATATCATTCTCTCCCTAGGAGGACACTGAGTGCTGGTTAAAGATCTGCTGAAATGCTCCCCAGTGATGAAATTTGGGGTCTCCTGCAGTACAAGATGACCTTCTGGAAGGGAGCAGATGATTTTAGATAGGGTAAATTGAAATAGGATGCTTTCAGTACAGTTTTTCTCAAATAAAATTTTCAGACAAATTGCAATTTAACTCACAAACTTTGAGCAGATTTCAGATTACCCTTTTAACATCATTCTGACTTGTATTCTGGTTGCTTTCCTGAGTGGGAGACACAGGCGTTTCTCCCTGTGTTTCGGCAATTTTACGTCACCCAAAGGCTATCTAATTTATGTTACTGTCCTTGGTCAGTATAATGAGGTATTATTAACAGCTGCTAACAGACTTAATAATGCTTTTATGTATTCACTCTCTTTACATATCCTAACCCCCAGCCTCCCTCTCTCCCCCCAACCATATGGTATTTATTTCTTAGCAACAGTTAGGGGGATTTGTCTAAATTTGGGTGTGCCTGTGGAAGTAAGTTGCTCATGTGCTTGTCATCTGCCTGGAGAAAAAGACTGAGCACCTTTCATTTGTTGGAAACATCTCTGGATAGATGGGAAGTGAGAAACATTGTTCTAGTTCACCTCATGCCTCCCTTTCTTTCTTCTAAGGCTCTTTCACAGGCTCCTTCTGACACCCCACACCCATATGTTAGCACTCCCTACTATTCTGTCCTCAGTCTTGTTCTCTTACTCTAGGGTCTCTTTTTCCAGGCATCCACTTCTCCTATAGCTTTAATGATCATTTTAAAAACTGCTAAACCCTTTTTTCTAACCTGGGCTCTATTCTGAATTCCAGTCATATTCAAATTGTTTTCTTGATACTTCCACTGGATGTTTTATGGGTACCTCACATTCAGTCCCTAAACTCCAGTCTGGCTAGACTATGAACCACTGTGTCGGGGCATTATCTTGTCAGGGGCATTATTTGAGGGCAAGGATTATATCTTATACTTTTCATCCCCTTAGCATCTAGAACAGTGCCTTCCTTTAGGATGGGAGTTATTTTCCATTCCTCATGCTTCCATAGTGGGGAGGAAATTTGCACTTCAGTCAAGAGGGAAAAGGATGGAAGCAATGTTTTCCTGTCTCTTAGTGATTGATGAAATTAGAAGAAGGAATTGGGCATACTCAGTTATTTCTGTGTCCTCTCTGTTTTTTAGATTTGCTTAGGTTTGGCAGAATGGGAATGTTCTGTTTTGCTTATATTTCTTTCTATATGATAAACACAATGGGCCTAAGTTGAAGATTTAGAGATGTTGATTTGGATTATGATAACCAGTGTACTTTGTTTGGACGCTTTTTAAAAGAAGGGGAGTACTGATGTGTACAAAGATTATGAAAGTACAACAAGAATTAATAAAACTGCTGTGATTTATTGATTTCTAAGTGTCAGGTGTGCCATACATTTTATTTGCATCATTGTATTTTTTCTCCATAACAACTCTGGAGTAGATATTTCCATTTTACAAACGAGGAAACTGAGGGATAGAGAGGTTAAGGAACGTATCTGAGGTCAATCACATGGCGTGTTAGTGATGGAATTGGGTTTCAAATCCAGGTCTTTCAGTTGAACTGTTTTCCTGAAAACTGTTTATCATCTGCATACGTTGTTCACAGCTACTGGGAGAAAAAAAACCTGGTAATAATATCTTGAAAAAAGTTCTGAGTGATTTTACATTGTAGGGTGAAGGAAGATAAAGAATCCCATTTAGGTATCTTTCTTGTATCTTAATCTTTAAATTATAAACATTGTTACTCTGTTTTATACTTAGGCTATATCTGTTAACACAATCTCTGTAACTCACTGAGTAATTCTTGAATAATTTTGTAGTTTTATGCAAGTTGTCATGTGCTTTTAGGAGTGAGAAAGAGAAAAGTGGCCATGACAGCTGGAAGCTGGCCTGTACTATCACCAAGGCCTTGGTGTTCCTAGGAATCGGATTGACAGTACTGCTTAGGCTTGGTCTGTTGAAGATAAACAATTGCACAGAACATCAACGTCGAACAAGGCTGCTTGTGTCCGTGATGGATCAAGAGAAAAACAAAACCACTCTATAATCATGTCCAAACACATGTAAAACATGAATGTTGTCCAAGCCACAAAATGCCAAACATCCCCTCTCCCAGCTCATATGATTGACTGTTGCCTCTTTACCAGTTACAGTTTTAGCCTCATCCTATAGGTAAGATTTATTAAGCTGTCCAGTCATAGAATTACCCTTACCTCCTGACTGCATTCAATCCTGAGCAAGGCTTTGCTTCCTTAAACCCTCCCCCAAATCACCTAACACAAGTCCAAATCCCATAAGTCTTTTCTAACACCCTCTTACTAAGATACTCTAAAGTTCCTCAAGGTGGGCATTGAGGCATCTCTCGATGCAATGAGTGATAAACCCAACTAGTTTAACCACAGTATTGTTCCTGGCATTCTTTGTCTGGAAGGCATTGCCAGGAGAAGGCTTGTTAGTATCTTTGACTCTTCAATTTAATAGTAGAGCTATGTTTTAATCAGATTAGACAGTAGAATAAAATTAGAAAGGATTAAACATATACTTACATCTGATGAATCTCATGCTTTAGCTATGGCGTATAGTATACTCACTATCATTGTTTAAAAATGTGTTTCATTACAATGGTTACTGTTGCATAAAATCAATTCTAGAATTTATAATTGAGGTTAAATTGTTATAGTAAAGGGAAATTTCAGTATCTATAAATTAAAGAGAGAGAGCTTTCAAAGAGTGGTTAGAACAACATAAGAACATATTAATAATTGTTAACAATTATGTGACAACTTTAGAGAGTTCAGAGTGAAAGAGGCTTGTTACTTTTTGGTTTTTTAGATTAATTACATTTCTGCTTAAATTCTGCATGAAATCCTCTAGCAAAGTATATGATTAAATGTGTGTTATCCCATCGTTATCTTTTGTTTCTATCAGATATAAAATACTTAGGAAAACCAGGAAATTTTAAGAAGTGATTTTTTTTTATTGAGTTATTGATAGGTTACAATCTTGTGAAATTTCAGTTGTACATTAATGTTTGTCAGTCATGTTGTAGGTGCACCACTTCACCCTTTGTGCCCACCCCCCACCCCACCTTTCCCCTGGTATCCACTAAACTGTTCTTAGTCCATAATTTTAAATTCCTCATATGAGTGGAGTCATACACAGGTTATCCTTCTCTCGCTGGCTTATTTCACTTAACATAATTCCCTCAAGGTCCATCCATGTTATTGCAAATGGAATGATTTTGTTCTGTTTTGCAGCTGAGTAGTATTCCATTGTATATATGTACCACATCTTCTTTATCCATTCGTCTGTTGCTGGACACTTAGGTTGCTTCCACGTCTTGGCTATTGTAAACAGTGCTGCAATAAACATGGGGTGCATAGGACTTTTGGGATTGCTGACTTCAAGCTCTTTGGATAAATACCCAGTAGTGGGATGGCTGGATCGTATGGTAGTTCTATTTTTAATTTTTTGAGGAATCTCCATACTGTTTTCCATAGTGGCTGCACCAGTTTGCATTTCCACCAGCAGTGTATGAGGGTTCCTTTTTCTCCACAACCTCTCCAACATTTGTTGCTATTAGTTTTAGATATTTTTGTCATTCTAACGGGTTGTAAGGTGATATCTTAGTGTAGTTCTGATTTGCATTTCCCTGATGATCAGCGATGATGAGCATCTTTTCATGTGCCTATTGGCCATCAGTATATCTTCTTTGGAGAAATGTCTGTTCATGTCTCCAGCCCATTTTTTGATTGGGTTGTTTGATGTTTTGTTGTTGAGTTGCGAGAGTTCTTTATATATTATGGATATTAAGCCTTTGTCAGATATATGACTTGCAAATATTTTTTCCCAGTTAGTGGGTTGTTTTTTTGTTTCAATCCTGTTTTCATTTGCCTTGAAGAAGCTCTTTAATCCGATGAAGTCCATTTTTTTATTCTTTCTATTGTTTCCCTTCTCTGAGAAGGCATGGTGTCCAAAAAGATCCTTTTAATACTGATGTCAAAGAGTGTACTGCCTACATTTTCTTCCAGAAGCCTTATGGTTTCAGGTCTCAGCTTTAGGTCTTTGATGCATTTTGAGTTTATTTTGGTGAATGGTGAAAAAGAATGGTCAAGTTTCATTCTTTTACATGTGGCTTTCCAGTTTTCCCAGCACCATTTGTTGAAAAGACTTTCTTTTCTCCATTGTATGCCCTCAGCTCCTTTTTCAAAGATAAGCTGTCCATAGATGTGTGGTTTTATTTCTGGGCTTTCAATTCTGTTCCATTGATCTGTGCACCTGTTTTTGTACCAGTACCATGCTGTTTTGATTACTGTAGCTTTGTAGTATGTTTTGAAGTCAGGGATTGTGATGCCTCCCGTTTTGTTATTTTTTCTCAGGATTGCTTTAGAAATTCGGGGTCTTTTGTTGCCCCATATGAATTTTAGGATTCTTTGTTCTAATTCTGTAAAGAACGTCATTGGGATTCTGATTGGGATGGCGTTGAATCTGTAGATTGCTTTAGGTAGAACGGACATTTTAACTATGTTTATTCTTCCAATCCATGTACATGGAATGTCTTTCCATCTCCTTATGTCGTCATCCAATTCTCTCAGAAAGGCCTTGTAATTTTCATTATATAGGTCCTTCACTTCCTTAGTTAAATTTACCCCAAGGTATTTTATTCTTTTTGTTGCGATTGTGAATGGTATTGTATTCTTGAGTTCTTTTTCTGTTGCTTCATTACTGGAGTATAGAAATGCTACTGATTTATGCAAATTGATTTTATACCCTGCAACTTTGCTGTAGTTGTTGATTACTTCTAACAGTTTTCCGATGGATTCTTTGGGGTTTTCTATATATAAGATCATGTCGTCTGCAAACAGTGAGAGTTTCACTTCTTCCCTCCCTATTTGGATTCCTTTTATTCCTTTTTCTTGCCTGATTGCTCTGGCCAGGACCTCCAGTACTATGTTAAATAAGAGTGGTGATAGAGGGCATCCTTGTCTCGTTCCTGTTTTCAGGGGGATGGTGTTCAGTTTTTGCCCATTGAGTATGATGTTGGCTATTGGTTTGTCGTATATGACCTTTATTATGTTGAGGTAGTTTCCTTCTATGCCCATTTTGTTCAGAGTTTTTATCATAAATGGCTGTTGGATCTTGTCAGATGCCTTCTCTGCATCTATTGAGATGATCATGTGGTTTTTATTCCTCAGTTTGTAGATGTGGTGTATTATGTTGATTGATTTGCGGATGTTGAACCATCCCTGTGTCCCTGGTATGAATCCCACCTGATCCTGATGTATGATTCTTTTGATGAATTGCTGAATTCTGGTTGCCAAGATTTTGTTTAGAATTTTTGCATCTATGTTCATCAGTGATATTGGCCTGTAGTGCTCTTTTTTCGTGGTGTCCTTGTCAGGTTTTGGTATCAGCGTGATGTTGGCCTCATAGAATGTGTTAGGAAGTGTTCCATCTTCCCTAATTTTTTGGAATAGCTTGGAAAGGATAGGTATTAAATCCTCTCTGAAAGTTTGGTAGAATTCCCCAGGAAAGCCATCTGGTCCTGGGGTTTTATTCTTTGGGATGTTTTTGATTGCTGTTTCCATCTCTTTCCTTGTGATTGGTCTGTTCAAATTGTCTGCCTCTTCTTGAGTGAGCTTTGGGAGATTGTAGGAGTCCAAGAATTTATCCATTTCCTCTAGGTTATCCATTCTGTTGGCATATAGTTTTTTGTAGTATTCTCTTATAATCTGTTGTATTTCTGCAGAGTCTGTTGTTATTTCTCCTCACTCATTTCTGATTTTGTTTATTTGAGCTTTCTCCCTTTTTTTCTTTGTAAGTCTGGCTAGTGGTTTGTCAATTTTATTTATCTTCTCAAAAAACCAGCTCTTTGTCTCATTGATCCTTTCTACTGCCTTTTTCGTTTCAATAGTATGTATGTCTGCTCTGATTTTTATTATTTCTCTCCTTCTGCTGACTTTGGGCTTCATTTGTTCTTTTTTCTCTAGTTCAGTTAGGTGTGCTTTAAGGTTGCTTATTTGGGATTTCTCTTGTTTGTTAAGATGTGCCTGTATTGTGATGAATTTTCCTCTTAATACAGCTTTTGCTGTATCCCATATGAGTTGGTATGGCATGCTATCATTTTCATTTGTTTCCAGGTTATTTTTTTATTTCTTCTTTAATTTCTTCATGATCCATTGCTTGTTCAGTAGTGTGTTGTTTAGTCTCCACATCTTTGTGCCTTTCTCAGCTTTTTTCTTGTAGTTAATTTCTAGCCTTATAGCACTATGATCTGAGAAGATGCTTGTTATTATTTCAATTTTTTTAAATTTGTAGAGGCTTGCCTTGTTTCCCAACATATGGTCTATCCTAGAGAATGTTCCATGTGCACTTGAGAAGAATGTGTATTCAGCTCCTTCAGGGTGGAGTGATCTGTATATGTCTATTAAGTCCAATTGTTTTAGTTTTTCATTCAGCTCCACTATTTCCTTGTTGATTTTCTGTCTGGATGATCTGTCCATTGATGTGAGTGGGGTGTTGAGGTCCCCTACTATTATTGTGTTGTTTTTAACATCTTCCTTTAGGTCTGTTAATAGTTGCTTTATGAATCTTGGTGCTCCTGTGTTGGGTGCATAGATATTTATAAGCGTTATTTCTTCTTGATGAAGTGTCCCTTTGATCATTATATATTGTCCCTCTGTGTCTCTCTTTACCTGTCTTATTTTGAAATCCACTTGGTCTGATATGAGAATTGCAACACCTGCCTTTTTTTCCTTGCTATTTGCTTGAAGTATTGTCCTCCACCCCTTCACTGTGAGTCTCTGTTTGTCCTTGGGGCTGAGGTGTGTTTCCTGGAGGCAACAAATTGTTGGATCTTGTTCTTTAATCCATTTTGCCACTCTGTGTCTTTTATTGGAGAGTTCAATCCGTTCACATTGAGAGTGATTATTGCTGCATGTGGACTTAGTGCTGTTAATCTGTCGCTCATTATCTTGTTTTCCTGTGTTTCTTTTCCTGTGTGCTTTAGACTACCCATTTAATACTGCAATTTCTTATGCTGGGTTTCTTAGATTTTTCCTTATTTATGATTTGTGATTCTGTTCTGTACTTTATTTTAGTGTCTACCTTGAAGTTTGTATTTAGAATCTCGTGTATAATATAGTCTATTCTCTGGTGGTCTCTTACTTACTTGACCAATACTGATTTAGACCCTTTGCTCTTCCCCTCCTAAATAATTATTTTCATTTTTCATTCCAACTCGTCTTATTAATTGGTAGTTAGAGTGCTAAGATCGTCCTTGTTTTGGTAGTTTCCTTACCTTTACCCTAATGCTATTGTTGAATATTTGCTATCCTGTTCTGGTTCTATCCATCGGTCTCCCTAGTCTGTGGATTGTGTCCCCTTTCTCCCTTTTTTCTTTTTTCAGGTATGAGAGCCTTCTTGAGGATTTCTTGTAATGGAGGGCTTTTGGTTACAAATTTCCTTAACTTTTGTTTGTCTGTAAAAGATTTAATTTCTCCCTCATATCTGAAGGAAATTCTTGCTGAATAGAGTATTCTTGGCTGAAGGTTTTTATCCTTTAAAGCTTTGAATATGTTACTCCATTCTCTCCTAGCTTGCAGGGTTTCTGTAGAGAAATCCGCTGACAGTCTGATAGGGGCTCCTTTATAGGTTATTCTCTTTTTTTTCTTACTTCCCTGAGTTATTCTTTCCTTATCTTTCCTTTTTGCCAACTTTACTACTATGTGCCTTGCAGTAGGTCTTTTTACATTGACAAATCTAGGAGATCTAAAACCCTCGTCTACACACATTTCTCCGTCGATCCCTAGATTTGGGAAGTTCTCTTCAATAATTTCGTTAAGCACACTTTCTGCTCCATTTTCCTTTTCCATATTCTTGGGAATTCCTATGATCCTTATGTTCTTACTCCTCATTGAATCCATTATCTCTCGGAGATTTTCCTCATTTTTTTAAATTCTTAGTTCTCTTTCTTCCTCTGTCTAGCGCCATTCAGCCTGTCTATCTTCGATTATGCTAATTTTCTCCTCTATGTTGTCTACACGGGCATTCAGGGAATCTATATTCTGTTTTATCTGGTCCATTGTGTTTTTCATCTCAAGTAATTCTGTTTGATTCTTCTTTATGATTTCAATCTCTTTTGTGAAGTAACTCCAGAACTCGGCTTGTTTCTCTATCTTTCTCTCTACCTCATTGAGTTTTTTGATTATAGCTTCTCTGAACTCATTATCACTTAGTTTACCTACTTCCAAGTCCTCAGGACTTAATTCTATGTTTTTATTGTTTTCCTTTTGATCTGGGGCTTTTATAAATTGCTGGATGGTAGAGGAGCGGTTTTTTCACATGGTGGTAGAATTCAGTTGCAGTTGCAGGCTGTCGCCACTAGATGGGGGTCAAGAGCCGCCTGTTATGAGCTCTTCGCCTTCGCGGCAAGATGGCTGCGCCCACTGGCTTTGTTAGTGGGGAGGGGCTGTTACTCACATGTGCCGGTCTGGGTTCAGATCAGTTCTGTTCTCTGGTCTCCCAAGGCCCTTGATTCATGGGGTCCCTGCGGATGGAAGCTTTCCCTCCGTCAGCGGGTCTCCACTGAATCAGCGGCAGGAGTCCTGGATGATCCCCCCGTCGCGTGGCCCCTCCCCGACCCGCGCCGCAGCGATCGCAGACTCTGGGGGAGGGAGCGATGTTCTCTCTACCGTTCCACTGCCTCCGAGGGTGTAAGCAAGGTTTATGATCTCCGCCTTCTTGGTATTGTAGGTCTCTAACGAGCTGGCATTATGTTTATTCTCTGAAATTCAGTTCTTCCAATCTTTTGTTGTATTTTGGAGGGGAGAGAATCCCGGGTCAGCTCACCCCGCCATTTTGCTCCGCCCCCTTCCTTCAAGAAGTGATTTTTTAACATAAAAACTTCCCTTTGCTGTTGAGCTGTTTTGAATTTTTACCAGGAAAATCTTTTGTGACAAATAACAAAAATGATTAAAATATATTAACTTTTGTTGGTTTCGAATATATTTTGCTAAAGCTATATTTTAAAATCTGTTCTTTTTGGAAATAAATAATAGATTGAATTCACATTATGTACTAAACTGATGTAAGTTTCAACATATTTCTTTTAAGTCAATCTTGCTTCTCTACATTTTTACAAATTATCATTGTCCCCCAAAGATTAAATTCAGTGGATGGTTGTTTTCTTGTACTCTTACATTTGATATTATTGACTGGTTCTTTCTTATATCTCTCTTCCTTCCACAAAGTATGTCAACTTGGTTTTCTTTCTATCCTTTTTATTTATTTATTTATTTTTTTAAAGATTTTATTTTTTCCTTTTTCTCCCCAAAGCCCCCCGGTACATATTTGTATATTTCTCGTTGTGGGTTCTTCTAGTTGTGGTATGTGGGACGCTGCCTCAGCGTGGTTTGATGAGCAGTGCCATGTCCGTGCCCAGGATTCGAACCAACGAAACACTGGGCCGCCTGCAGCGGAGCACGCGAACCCAACCACTCAGCCACCGGGCCAGCCTCTTTCTATCCTTTTTAAAATTATTCTTTCTTTTATTTTCTTCTAGCTTCAATTCTTCTGTCACCCCTTCACGTGTACATTGCCCAGCATTTAGTTCTAGGTCATCTCTCTTTTTTTCCTGTCTGTGCTCATTTATCTTGGCTTCAAATATTATCTTTAAAATACTTAACTCTTAAATAAACATTTCTAATGTGGTCCTTTTCCTTGAATTTAAGTCTTGAATTTCTAACCATCTGCTGGAAATTTCCAATAGCATGTCTTACTAGCCCTAACTTAACCTATCTAAACCAAACCTTTCCAAACCAGCCAGGTTCTTCTGACTTATTTCTGTACAGGATTATGTCCACGTTTAGTTTCCAGGAATTAAAATTTTGGTCATCAGTGGCTCCTTCTTTCTTCCCACATAATCCAATTAGTCCCTAAGTTTCATGGGTTTTTGAAAAATGTATTTAAAAAAATTCTAGGTTCAGTAGGGAAAGGAATAGTCTTCAAAAAATGGTGGTGGAATAATTTTATATCCATGTGCAAAAAAAATTGAACCTTGACCTTCATTTTACATCATTTGTAAAAATTAACTTGAAACAGATCATAGTCTTAGATGTAAGAGAGGAAACTATAAAACTTCTAAAGAAAACATATAAGAAAATAGTTGTGATCTTGGGGAAGGCAAAAACTTCTTACACATGACATGAAAAGCACAACAATTGATGAAAAATTGATGAAAAATGGATAAATTGGACTTCATAAAAATTAAAAACTTTAGTTCTTAAGACATCATCACACAGTTGTTTATAGTAGCTTTATTCCTACTTGTCAAAACCTGGAGGCAACCAAGATGTCCTTCAGTAGATGGAGTAGATAAATAAGCTGTGGTACATCCAGACGCTAGAATATTTTTCAGTGCTAAAAAGAAATGAACTATGAAGGGTTGAAAAGACAATGAGAAAAGTTAGTAATGCATACTGGTAAGTGAAAGAAGCTAATCTGAATAGGCTATATACTGTGTGATTACAACCACAGTAGTCCCTCTGTGTCTGTGGGGGTTGTTTCCAGGACCCTGGGTTGATATCTAAATCCATGGATGCTCAAGTCTCTTAATTTGGCCCTCTGTATCCCCAAGGGATTCAGCCAACTGCGATTGTAAACATGGTAGATTGAATCCACGGATATGAAACCTGCAGATACGGAGGGCCACCTGTACACGATATTCTGGAAAGGCAAAACTATGGAGACAGTAAAAAGATCATTGGTTTCTAGGAGTTGGAGAGGAGGGAGGGATGAATAGGTGGAGTACAGAGGACCTTTAGGGCAGAGAAACTGCTCTGTATGATTCTATAATGGTGGATACGTGTCATTATACATATGTACAAACCCAGAGAATGTAGAAAGCAAGAATGAATGGTAATGTAAACTATGGACTTTGAGTAATAATGATACATCAATGTGGGTTCATCGACTGTAACAAATGTACCACTCTGGTTGGGAATGTTGATAATAGTGGAGGCTGTACATGAGCAGGACAGAGGATATATGGGACATCTATACCTTCTGCTCAGTTTTGCTGTGAAATTAAAACTGCTCTAAAAAAATAAAATCTATTAAAAAAAAGAAGACATTATTAAGAAAACTTAAACCACAGACTAAGAGAGAATATTTACAAGACATGTTTGATAAAGGATTTGTATCCAGTATATATAAAAAATCTGGGGCCGGTTTCATGGTCGAGTGGTTAAGTTCATGCGCTCCACTTTGGTGGCCCAGGGTTTCACTGGATAGGATTCTGGGCACAGATATGGCACCACTCATCAGGCCATGTTGAGACGGCATCCCACATGCCACAACTAAAATGACCCACAACTGAAATATACAACTATATACTGGGGAGATTTGGGGAGAAAAAGCAATTTAAAAAAAAAAGATTGTCAATAGTTGTTAGCTCAGGTGCCAGTCTTTAACAAAAAAACAAAAAACTTACAACTCAGTAATAAGAAAACAACTTAATTTTAAAAATGGACAGAAGATTGGAAGACATTTTGCCAGTGGTTATATATATATATAATAAAGATACATGAATGACAAGCACATGAAAAGAGGGTCAACATCATAGTCATTAGAGAAATGCAAATTAAAACCACATTGAGTTCTATTATACGCCCAATAGAATGACCAAGATCAAAAAGAGTGAAGATGGGGCTGGCCCTGTGGCCGAGTGGTTAAGTTTGCATGCTGTGCTTCAGAGGCCCAGGGTTTCGCTGGTTTGGATCCTGGGTGTGGACATGGCACTGCTCATCAGGCCATGCTGAGGTGGCATCCCACCTGCCACAGCTAGAAGGACTCACAACTAAAAATACACAACTATGTACTGGTGGGGGGGGGGGGCTTTGGAGAAAAAATGGAAAAATAAAATCTTTTTTAAAAAAAAAAAGACTGACGATACCAAGTATTGGTGAGGATGTATAGAAATTGCAACCCTCATATACTGCTGGTTGGAATGTAAAATGGTCCAGTCACTTTACACTTAGAGGAACAGTTTAGCAGTTCCTCAAATGTGAAGCATAGTTACAGATGTCTCAGCAATTCCACACTAAGTGTGTGTTGAAGAGAATTGAAAACATATGTCCACCACAAAAACCTGTTCACGAATGTTCATAGTATCAGTATTCATAAATAGCCAAAAAATGGGAACCACCCAAATGTCCAGCAGTGGGTGAATAGATAATAAAATGTGGCATTTCTATACAATGGAATACTAATTAGCAGTAAAAAAACAGTAACTACTTACTAATAGCTGCAAGGATGAATCTCAAAAACATTAACTGAAAGAAGCCAGACACAAAAGACTATGTATTGTATGATCCATTTATATGAAATTTCCACATTAGGCAAAACTATAGAGGCAGAAAGCAGATCAGTGTTTGCCTGAGTTGGGGGTGGGAATGAGGATTGACTACACAGGGGCATGAGAGAACCTTTTTGGGGTGATGGAAGCATTATAAGGTGTGATTGTGGGGAAAATTGCACAACTGTGTGAATTTACTAAAACTTATGGAAATGTTCACTAAAATGGGTGAATTTTATGGTATATAAGTTATTCTTCAATAAAAACAACAGCTTATGAATTTAAAAACAATTCTAGGGCTTACTGAAAAATATAGGCTTTCATGAGAACATACTGATGATAAGCTGATAAATGTGGGTAAAGGAAGGGTTCTTAGAATAAGTGCTAAGTGGTGAATGAAATATGCAGAGAGTGGTGGAATTGGAAAATTAGCATTTTGCAGCCATCTAGAATCAAAGATTGGATCTGTTAAGAATCACCAGTTGATGCTAAATCTTGGAAATTTTGATCAGAAGCAGGATATTTGTGTGGTCTGAAAATACCTCCTCATAGTTAGAAGGGAACAGTAGTGCAGAAATCAGACAGTGGCTTGACCCGGTGATCAGAAATAACATCACTAATGAAGGGCAGATGGTCATCGTGTGTCTCTAATTATTGACACTTTGAAGAGGACACATCACCACCTAAGTAATATTTCTCTTGAGAATGCATAACCTGAATTTAGTTATGAAGAAACATCAGACAAACCCCAAATGAGACCATTCTATTAAAAAGGGTGGGTGGGGGTGGGATGTATGAAAAAATATCAATGTCATAAAAGACAGAGGAAGGTGGTGGAAATGTTCCAAATTAAAGAAGGCTAAAGAGACATAACAATGAATAACATAGACTGGATCCTGAACTGGAAAGAGAGAAAAATATGCTGTAAAGGACGCTAATAGGTCATTTGACAACATTGGAACATGGACAGTAGATTAAAAAAATCAATGTTACTGAAGCTGATATTGAGGTTATGTAAGAGAATAACTTAGTACACATGGAAATGTTTAGGGGTAAATGGCCATGATATATGTAATTCACCCTCTGAATAATTTTGGAAAAAATTATGTGTGTAAAGAGAGAATGAACTATGTGCATAAAGGATAAAGCAAATGATGCAAAATCTCAAAAATAGGAAATAGGTAAAGAGTAAGGTGTTCTTTGTACTATTTTTATTGTAACTTTTTTGTATGTTCACAATTACCTAATTACCTCCAAGTAGTTAAAAAAAAAAACAGAAAAAAAGTGCTTTGACTTAGAGTTCAAAGTTTTTTTTTTTGGTATGTGTGTGGGGATGGTGGTGGTGGTTCATTTTATTTTTTCTTTCTTTTTGGGTATTTTAAATGTAGGTCTTTCTGGGAAGTTTGGAGAGAAAGCAGGCAGACATTTCAGTCAAGCTTGTTTGAAGTTCTCCATTTGGGAAATGAGTTGAAATACTAAATGTAGGCTAAGCC
This sequence comes from Equus przewalskii, assembly GCF_037783145.1. Classification (NCBI taxonomy): domain Eukaryota; kingdom Metazoa; phylum Chordata; class Mammalia; order Perissodactyla; family Equidae; genus Equus; species Equus przewalskii. The sequence goes on along the minus strand of NC_091838.1, from coordinate 18,261,510 downwards.
TGCATGTTAATAATTAGCCTAAAAATCCTCTGATGTAACTGTCCTCTTTAAAAGTTTTGTTTTATTTTCTTTCAGTATCTACAAAATGACTGATAATTTGGATGAATTTATTGAAGAGCGAAAAGCCAAATTGGCCAAAGACAAAGCAGAATTGGAAAGTGATCCACCTTACATGGAAATGAAGGTGAAGTTAATCATTTTCTCCCAGCATGTTACATTAAGATTGCCGTTAAAGCTTAGCCCTGTGTAAATGCAAAACCTCCTCTTCTATGAGTGAGAATCATCTGTTTCATGCTTAAGTTTGGCTGTGCTTTCATTCTAACTCTGAGAGCCTGACTCTGGACAAGATTTCAGTGATTTCGAATGCAGTTTTTCTTTTGCAGTATTTTGTATCTCACAACTTCTCCTCTCTCTTATTAGAGTTTTAATTAATAATTTATGTCCTTCATAAAAGGATTAGGAGACTAGTTCTAGTACAAGGAACTTTCAGAATATGAACAATACGTGTAAAAGCAAGTTCTCGTAGTCTGTGTAAAAAAGTTCAATTTTTTTAAATGAGTCAATATCTCAAAAAAATTTTTATTTTTTTGAAATCTACAAAAGTGAATTTATTAGAATAGTTTCTTTTATTTTGCATATTTGCTCAGAATATATATTTGTTAAAATATTTGTGAAAGCAATGTCTGAAAAAACTTTCTTAAAGCTTTCTTAAAGTTTTGGTGAGAGTGATTCATCCATTTAGCAAATATTTATTGAGACTGTGCTAGCTACTGTGCTAGGCTCAGAATACAGCACTAATCTAGACAGATGTGGCACCTTGTCTCATGGGCTCAGTGTATGTAATGAAACAAAGAATGTAGATTAATCTCTCCTATATGGTCCATCATAATGAGAGTAACCATATATATACTGGTTTTCCCAAGACAATCCTAGTTTACCTGTTGTTCCTGTGTCTCATCTGGTATAGCATTTGTCCTAGACAGAAGTATTCTGGTTGAGATGATAAATAATATGGACGCCCTAATTATAGAGGAATTTTACTCACATAGCTAACATTTATTGTGTGCTAACTATGGACGAGGTGTAGTCTTAAGAGGTTATACTGATATTTCACATGAATCCATGAGATAAGTACTGTTATTATTGTCATTTTCCAAATGAATAAACTGAGGCATGGGGAAGTTAAGTAGTGAAACTAAGATGATAGAGTTAGAACTAGGCTTTGATCCCTGGCAACTTGAATCCAGTGCATGTTCTCTTAACCACCATACTAGGTTGCCTTCCTTTCATAATACCTGCCATGTGCAAGGAGTTGTGTTAAGGACTTTAATATCCCTGTGAAATAGGTGGAATATTTTTTTGTTTTACACATCAGGAAAGTGAGGCTTAAAGGGGTTAAGGAAATTTGTCCAGGTACACACAGTGGTGGATTCAGGATTGGAACCTTCGTGTGTCCAGCTCCAAAGTCTATGCTCTTAACCACTCTCCAGTACTTGGACTAGCTTACAGTGTTTGGAAAGAGTTATTACATAGCTTTAAATACTGCTTTATTATAATTTCTGGTATTAAATAGTACATAAATAATAATCTTTAAGTCTTAGTTCACGTATCACCTGCTCAGTGAGCCTTGCAGTCCCTCCCCCATTGCTTCTGGGTCTCCTTACCCTGCTCTGTTTTTTTTCATAGCCCTTCCCTAGCACTGTCTACACATCACATAATCTAATGATGTATTGTGTTTATTGTTTGTCTCTACAATATTTTATAAGCTCCATGATGGCAGAGATTCTTGTGTTTTTCTCTTATGTATTTCCAGTGCCTGGGACAGTACCCATTAGGAACTCACTGAATATTTGTTGATAAGTGAATGAGCTAAATATTAGAACATTTAATACAGTATTAAATACCTTGGGTTAATTCTCAAACCTTACACTTAAATTTCTTCTGCAGTGTAACTGTCTAATTTCATCAAGTTGTTTAATAAAAGCATTGAGATGAATTGTATATTTTGTGGGGTTTTTTTCTTCTGCTTTTGTAAATGTTATGTCTCTTTCAGGGAGAGGCATCAGAGAAGCTTTCTGAAAACAGTAAAATATTAATCTCCATGGCTAAGGAAAACATACCACCAAACAGTCAACAGACCAGGGGTTCCTTAGGTATGTCATTAGCTGTGCTAAATTGAGTTTAAGATATTCTTAGCAGGCTGTTGTGAAAGAGCTTTGTCTTGTCAGAAAAAAAGATGCCTTTGGCATCCTAGTTACTCTTTCTTTTCTGTATTGTTACATATGACAGTACGATCTACATATGAAGTATAATGCATACTGAGAATCTTGTACTTATTTTAAATGTTACTGCTTTGGTTATGAATTAAGGAAATCATAGCAGTAAGTATATATAACATAACTAAAACTTAATTGAAAAATTTGAATGGAATATGTGTGTGCATGAGAGAGAGAAAGTGTGTTGTTTAATAAAAATGGTGGACTTACTTTTACTTAAAAATCAAAGAAATATACTTAAAGGATACAAAATGCTATTTGGTGAAAGATGATTTTAATTATTGATGACTATATTGGAATTGTAAAGAAGTTAAACCTGCAGCTATACTGATTCTTAGATTATGGTTTGGTATGAAAATATTTGGAAACTTTTTGGCATGTTTTGGCTTGTTGGTAGGTATACATTTTTTTAAAAGGAAATGTATGAATATTTTAAAGTTGTATCTTGTGCATTATTTATGATGACTGAAACTTTTCCACATAAAGGAAGTCGAATATGATGAGTTCATTTGGTTTTAGCATTGTTCTCATGTGGACTATTTTTCATGACCACAGGTGTACTCCTAGATTGTTAACTGCTTTGTGTTTGTGTACCACTGTGTACAAGGGGATGTTGGCCAACAGACTGAATAGTTAGTGGGCTCTTTGTCTCTACAAGAAAAACAGCTCAAAGTGAATGCCGTGCTTTTAGTATCAGATATATAGATAAATTCAATTCTGATTCTATTATAAATTATTGGTTAGAATACAGCTTTAGTGAGCTTAAGTATTATATTTTGGTTAAGTTCCTTAATCTTTAATGCTTTAATCTTCAATTTCTTTTTTTAAAATTATTTTATTGTGGGCTGGCCCGGTGGCACAGTGGTTAACTGCGCAAGTTCCACTTCAGCGGCCTGGGGTTCACCGGTTTGGATCCCGGGTGTGGACATGGCACTGCTTGGCACGCCATGCTGTGGTAGGCATCCCACATATAAAGTAGAGGAAGATGGGCATGATGTTAGCTCAGGGCCAGTTTTCCTCAGCAAAAAGAGGAGGATTGGTGGCAGTTAGCTCAGGGCTAATCTTCCTCCAAGAAAAAAAATATTATTTTATTGAGGTCACATTGGTTTATAACATTGTGTAAATTTCAGGTGTACATTATTGGATTTCATATTCTGTATAGACTGCATTATGTTTACCACCAAAAGTCTAGTTTCTATCCATCACCATACGTATGTACCCCTTTACCCCTTTTACCCTCTCCCTACCCCCTTCCACTCTGGTAACCACCAATCTGTTCTCCTTAACTTTGTGTTTATTTGTTTATCTTCCACATATGAGTGAGATCATATGGTATTTGTCTTTCTTTGTCTAACTTATTTTGCTTAGCGTAATAGCCTCACGGTCCATCCATGTTGTTGCAAATGGCACGATTTTTTCTTTTTTTAAGCTGAGTAGTATTCCATTGTGTATATATACCACATCTTCTTTGTCCATTCATCTGTTGATGGACGCTGGGTTGCTTCCAAGTCTTGGCTATTGTGAATAATGCTGCAGTGAATGTGGGGGTACATATATCTTTTTGAATTAGTGTTTTCATGTTCTTTGAATAAATATCCAGAAGTGGAGTATCTAGATCATATGATATTTCTATTTTTAATTTTTTGAGAAATCTCCGTACTGTTTTCCATAGTGGCTGCACCAGTTTACACTCCCACCAGCAGTGTATGAGGGTTCCATTTTCTCCACATCCTCTCCAACCCTTGTTTTTTCCTGTCCTTTTTCTTTTTCAAAGATTTTATTGTTCCTTTTCTCTCAAAGCCCCCCAGTACATAGCTGTGTACTTTTAGTTGTGGGTCCTTCTACTTGTGCTATGTGGGACGCTGCCTCATGGCTTGGTGGAGCGGTGCCATGTCCGCACCCAGGATCCGAACCGGCAAAACCCTGGGCCACCACAGCGGAGCGCACAAACCCAACCACTGAGCCAAACGGCCGGCCCCCCCTGTCTTTTTCATAATAACTGTTCCGACGGGAATGAGTGATATCTCATTGTAGTTTTGATTTGCATTTCCCTGATGATTACTGATGTTGAAAATCTTTTCTATGTACCTGTTGGCCATCTGTATATCTTCTTTGGAAAAATGACTGTTCATATCTTCTGCCCAGTTTTGGTCGGGTTGTTTATTGTTTTGTTCTTGAGTTGTATGAATTCTTTATGTATTTTGGAAATTAACCTCTTGTCGGATATATGATTTGCAGATATTTTCTCCCAGTTGGTGGGTTGTCTTTTCATTTTGTTGATGGTTTCCTCTGCCGTATAGCAGCTTCTCAGTTCGATGTAGTCCCATTTGTTTATTTTTTCTTTTGTTTTCCTTGCTTGAGGAGACATGGTATTTGAAAAGATACTGCTAAGGCCAATGTCAAAAAATGTACTGCCTATGTTTTCTTCTAGGAGTTTTATGATTTCAGGTCTTACATTCAAGTCTTTAATCCATTTTGAGTTAATTTTTGTGTATGGAGTAAGATAATGGTCTGCTTTGATTCTTTTCATTCTTTTGCCTGTGGCTATCTAGTTTTCCTAGCACCCATTTATTGAAGAGACTTTCCTTTGTCCATTGTATGTTCTTGGCTCCCTTGTTGAAGATTAGCTGTTCATAGATGTCTGGTTTTATTTCTGGGCTTTCAATTCTGTTCCATTGATCTCTGTGTCTCTTTCCCTGCCAGTACCATGCTGTTTTGATTACTATAGCTTTGTAGTATAATTTGAATTCAGAGAGTGTGATACCTCCAGCTTTACTCTTTTTTTCTCAGGATTCCTTTGGCTATTTGGGGTCTTTTGTTGTTCCATATAAATTTTAGGATTCTTTGTCTATTTCTATGAAAAATGTCATTGCGATTCTGATGAGGATTGCATTGACTCTTTAGATTCCTTTAAGTAATATGGACATTTTAACTATGTTAATTCTTCCAATCCATGAACATGGAATATCTTTCTATTTCTTTATGTCTTCTTCAATTTCTTTCAATAATGTTTTATAGTTTTCAGTGTGAAGGTCTTTCACCTCCTTGGTTAAATTTATTCCTAGGTATTTTATTCTTTTTGTTGGGATTGTAAATGGGGTTGTATTCTTGAATTCTCATTCTGCTAGTTCATTATTAGTGTATAGAAATGCACTTGATTTCTTTTTTAAAAATTTTATTTTTTTCCTTTTTCTCCCCAAAGCCCCCCGTTACATAGTTGTATATTCTTCGTTGTGGGTCCACCCAGTTGTGGCATGTGGGATGCTGCCTCAGCATGGCTTGATGAGCAGTGCCATGTCTGCGCCCAGGATTCGAACCAATGAAACACTGGGCCGCCTGCAGCAGAGCGCACAAACTTAATCACTCGGCCACGGGGCCAGCCCCGAAATGCACTTGATTTTTGTATGTTGATTTTTTTACCTGCAACTTTACTGTATTTTAAAATTATTTCTAATAGTTTTTTGGTGGATTCTTCACAATTTTCTATATATAGAATCATGTCCTCCACAAATAGTGACAGTATTACTGCTTCCTTTCCAATTTGGATGCCTTTTATTTCTTTTTCTTGCCTAATTTCTCTGGCTAAACCTTCCAGTACTGTGTTGAATAAGATTGATGAGAGTGAGCATTCTTGTCTTATTCCTGTTCTTAGAGGAATAGCTTTCAGTTTTTCACTGTTAAGTAGGATGTTGACTGTGGGTTTGTCACGTATGGTCTTTATTATATTGAAGTACTTTCCTTCTATACCTATTTTATTGAGAGTTTTTTTTTTTAAATCATAAATGGATGTTGGATCTTGTCAAATTCTTTCTATTCTGTTCAGATGATCATGTGATTTTCATTCTTCCTTGTTAATGTGGTGTATCATGTTGATTGATTTGCTTTGATTTTATTGAGGATTTTTGTGTCTATTGTTTATCAGTGATATTAGCCTGAAATTTTCTTTTTTGTATTGTTCTCGTCTGGTTTTGGTATTAGGATAATGTTGGCCTTGTAAAATGAGTTAGGAAGCATCCCTCCTCTTCAATTTTTTGGAAGAGTTTGAGAAGGATAAGTATTAAATCTTCTTTGAATATTTGGTAGAATTCACCAGAGAAGCTGTCTGGTCCTGGACTTTTGTTTTTTGGCAGTTGTTTTTTCTTTCTTTCTTTTTTTCTTGAGGAAAATTAGCCCTGAGCTAACATCTGCTGCCAATCCTCCTCTTTTTGCTGAGAAAGATTGGCCCTGAGCTAACATCCGTGCTCATCTGCCTCTACTTTATATGTAGGATTCCTGCCACAGCATGGCTTGATAAGTGGTGCGTAGGTCCCTGCCCAGGATCCAAACTGGCAAACCCCGGGCCACCGAAGTGGAGTACGTGAACTTAATTGCTGCACCCCTGGGCTCGCCCCATTTTTTGGCAGGTTTTTGGTTACTGTTTCAATCTCTTGTGATTGTTGTGTTCAGATTCTCTATTTCTCTCTAAGGCCCTCAATTTCTTTACCTGTAACATGAAGAAGTTGGACTATCTTCTATCCCTAAATTTTTATGAATTGAAAATTTGATTATTCCAAAAGGTAATTTTTTAAAGCTTTAGTAGTAGGTTCGCTGAAGCACTGAGGTAGACAGAATCACTTTGAAATTCTGGGGTTACAAGTTGATTTGTATGTAGCTATCATGCCTCTCGTGACTTGGCACAAGTTATTTAAAATGTTTTTTCATCTTAAGAATTGACATTTATCTTGCAAGGTTATTGTGGCAATAATTGAATACATATGAAGAGATGACTGCCACATAATTGGTGGACAATAAATGTTAATTTCCTGACCTCTTGTATATCTTTTTAAAAGTGTATTTTTGATTTTTGAGAATTACATTAAGATTTAAGAATTATTCTTTGATTTTTACATTCGCAAATGTTGGGAAGTTTTAAGTCTAACTTACAGTCAATGACTTCTCTCTTTTCCTTAATTGGTATCCCTTAGGGCTCTGTCCAAAACCCGTTTTTCATTTCATGCACTCCCTAAATGACCTAATCCATTCACAGAGCTTTATTTTCCATCAGCGTATTTATGACTCCTAAATCTTTATTCCAATCCCACTTTCTTTTATGAACTCCAGACCAATATATCTAATTTTCTTTTTTTTTTTAAAGATTGGCACCTGAGCTAACAACTGTTGCCAATCTTCCTTTTTTTTTTTCTGCTTTTTCCTCCCCAAAGCCCCCCAGTACATAGTTGTATATTTTAGTTGTGGGTCCTTCTAGTTGTGGCATGTGGGACGCCGCCTCAGCGTGGCCTGATGAGCAGTGCCATATCCGCGCCCAGGATCCAAACCAGTGAAACCCTGGGCCGCTGAAGCGGAGCGTGCAAACTTAACCACTTGGCCATGGGGATGGCCCCCAGACCCATATATCTAATTTTCTACTGGACATCTGTACTTGGATGTCATAGGACAAAATCAGCACATACAAAATTAACTTACTCCTCTCAGATATTTTTGTGATCCAGTGAGCTGGCTGTTTAGTCATTCTTGACTCCTCTCTTCCTTTTAGATCCCATAGCAAGTAATTATACAAGTCCAGTTGATTCTCATGCCTAAACCTCAAATAAATTTACTTTTCTCTATTCCCACAGACATTATTTTATGTAGGCTTACATTATCTCTTACTTGGATTTTTTTTCTAGTGTTGTTTGTGTTTTACGACTAGTCCTCTCTAAGTCTCTTTTCTGCTCGTTATCCTTCCACAAAACAAATCTGATCATGTTAGTTTTTGCTTCAAACCCTTCAATGGCTTCTTGTTTTCTGTATGATAGTTTTACCCTTTCATTACTTTTACCAAATGATGTTGGCCATTCCTGCCTTGTGTTCCTGTGGCGTTGGATCTCCCCTTGAAGAATAGTTTTGAACTTGTTCAGCTCTCTCTTGTACCACAATGGCATGCTAACTTGCCTGCCTTTGTATATTCGCTGCCTAGCACGATGCCTGGCACTTTGGTGCTTAGAGAAGATATTTTGAATGAATGAATGAAGGTCTCCATTGTAAAAATAAACAATTCTCTTGGGTGTCTAGAATTTAATATTTATGGAATGTTTCTTTTATTGCCAACTGAAGCAATAATTAATTATTTTTGATGCACATTGAGTCTTGTTAAAGAATAATACAGGGGCCGGCCCAGTGGCACAGCAGTTAAATTCGCACATTCCGCTTCTCGGCGGCCCGGAGTTCACCAGTTTGGATCCTGGGTGTGGACATGGCACCACTTGGCAAAAGCCATGCTGTGGTAGGCGTCCCGCGTATAAAGTAGAGGAAGATGGGCACGGATGTTAGCTCAGGGCCAGTCTTCATCAGCAAAAGAGGAGGATTGGCAGTAGTTAGCTCAGGGCTAATCTTCCTGAAAAAAAAAATTAGAAAAAAAAGAATAAGACATAGTTTGATATCGTATCCACATTGTTACTGACTTCTTGCTTGAATATTTGCAGCCTTAAAATTAGGCCAAATACGTAATTTTTGACACTAGGAAAAATGTAAAATAATTTTCCAACAGAGAGTTTTCCTTAAGTGCTCTCTTCTAGGAATTATAAAACAAACTGGTTTAATAAACATCAAGTTTGGAAACTATATATTGAATGAAAGCTCTGTGACACCACACTTTGAGTAATTAAGTATAGTAGCTATCAGTGATATATAAACTGTTAATATTCATTTTAGCCAATGAAAATAGTCTATTGATAGTTCACAATACAACTGTCAAGTAACACTACATTTTTATGATTGTGTAAATTCATTTCTGTTTAGATACTGATGATATCTTGGATAATGCTTATCTATATGGCTCGTTCTTCCACCATCCTCTCTCAAAAGGATTTTGAGGAGCATTACAATGACTTCTGACACCAACTATCCAGAGTTGGACCAAACTTCACAGATTAGGGACACAGTCCTCCACAAGACTTCTCTTACCTCAGACATCAGCTGCAAGTTTGGGGGTCCACAGGTCATTCTCACTTCTTACCAGCTGGGTACAAATATGGGAGTTTCCACTATCCTTTCAAGTTTGATAATTCACTGGAATGACTCACAGAACTCAGGAAAGTGCTATACTTATTACTAAAGTTTTATTATAGCAAAAAGATACAAATCAGAACCAGCCAAAGAGAGAGAAGCATAGGGCACGGTTTGGGAGGATCCAAACATGAAGTTTCTATCAGCATCAGGGGTGTTGTCACCCTCCCGGCACATCAAAATTTAGCACTGTAGAGTATTGCCAACCAGGATGCTCATCTGAGCTTTGGAGTCCAGAGTTCTTAATGGGCTTTCATTTTGTAGGCATGACTGAATCATTGCCCATGTAGCTCAGTCTCCAGACCGCCTACTTTCCCCTAAGGTCAGGCTGATGTCAGATGTCTCAGAGGTTCAACTGTCTAATCACATAGTTGATCTTTCTGGTGTGACTAGTCCCCATTTGGGTCATCTCTTTAGCATGAACTAGGGGCTCACTATGAGTCACCTTATTAGTATAAACTATCAGGTATGGTTGTATGGACCTTCCATGAATAACAAAGACACTCCCATAGCTTAGAAAATTTTGAGGATTTAGAAGTTACCTCCCACTAACGAGAGACAAAGACTAGCCAAATTTATTATTATACACAGAGTGTACATGGTTTAGGCCATATAAGCTTATGAAATGATATCCTTGGTAAGAAGTTTATTAGGATAACTCAGATTTAATGAAATTGTGAGAGTCAGCTGAAAATGATCTGTAAAAGCAAATGATGTCTTCTATCTCTCTCAACCATTTTTATGCATAATATGTGTGGTTCTTTTATTAAAGAAATTCTTTGACTTCTCTTAGTAATTTTCATGCTTAATAACCATTACGTTGAGAAATGCTTCCATTAATCTTTTTAAATTAGATCTATCACACCTCAGTTAAAAATCATCTGGAAATGAACAGACATTTCTCCAAAGAAGATATACAGATGGCCAATAGGCACATGAAAAGATGTTCATCAATGCTGTGCATCAGGGAAATGCAAATCAAAACTACACTAAGATATCACCTTACACCCATTAGAATGACAAAAATAACTAAAACAAATAGTAGCAAATGTTGGACAGGTTGTGGAGAAAAAGGAACCCTCATACACTGCTGGTGGGAATGCAAACTGGTGCAGCCACTATGGAAAACAGTATGGAGATTCCTCAAGAAATTAAAAATAGAACTACCATATGATGCAGCTATCCCACTACTGGGTATCTATCCAAAGAACCTGAAATCAAGAATTCCAAAAGTCCCATGCACCCCAATGTTCATTGCAGCATTATTTACAATAGCCAAGACGTGGAAGCAACCTAAGTGCCCATCAACAGATGAATGGATAAAGAAGATGTGGTACATATATACAATGGAATACTACTCAGCCGTAAAAAAGAACAAAATCATCCCATTTGCAACAACGTGGATGGACCTTGAGGGAATTACATTAAGTGAAATAAGCCAGATAGAGAAGGACAATCTCTGTATGACTCCGCTCATATGAGGAATTTAAACATGTGGACAAAGAGAACAGATTAGTGGCTACCAGGGCAAAGGTGGGGTCGGGGGTGGGCACAAAGGGTGAAGGGGTGCACCTACAACACGACTGACAGACAATAATGTACAACTGAAATTTCACAAGATTGTAACCTATCATTAACTCAATTAAAAAAAATCATCTCCTAGTTCTTTCTCTTCCTTAGAGAAGTTGAGCATTTTCCTGTAGAGAGGTTGAGCATTACTATCCGTTTGATTTTGATGCTTTATATCCTGGAAGACATTTTTAATAGATGAAATAATGCAGCCAGTACTTTCAGCATTTTTTTCATGTATACATATATTTTAACCCAGCATCTGCAAATTTTCTGCACTACTTTTGAAATATAGTTCCTGTCTCAATGATGAGGATAAAATCATTACTTTGTTTGAAGTTATTTTCTTTTGTATTTCCCATTAAAGAAATTAAAAAAACATGCACACGGCAAAACAGTTATAAAGAGTACAGAAGTATATAGCCTGAAAATTTGTGACCCTCTGAAAAGGAAAAACTTAGCAATTTTTTCCTCCCTGTGTAGGGAAAAACCCAGTTCTTTCCTACTATGTCTTTATTTCCTGTGTATCTCTTTTACTTTTACATGGAACACTTCACTTCTGAGACTTCTGGTCACCAAATATGTGTAGGTTTTTCTTCACATGAACAAGCAGTTCTTGGATACCACCTGGGTGTCCTACAATTCAACTCAATTCTGACACTATCTACCCAAGGATAGCATCAGATTCCACAGGTTAAGGGTTCAGTCCTACAAGACTACCTCACCCTTTCACTTTAGATGCCAGTTGCAAGCCCAGGTTATCACCTGTGCTTCTGACCAACTGGCTATAGATCAGAGGTTCCAATGACCCCATCCTTGAGTTTGATTAGTTTGCTGGAGTGTCTCACAGAACTCAGGGAAACACTTATACGTACCAGTTTATTAAAGGATAAAAGATACAGATGAACATCTAGATAGAAGAGTTGCTTAGTGCAAGATATGTGGGAAGGGGTGTGGAGCTTCCACGCCCTCTCCAGGCGAGCCACTCTCCCAGCTCCTCCATGTGTTCGCTAACCAGAAGCTCTTTGTACTTTTGGGTTTAGTGAGGCTTCATCACGTTGATATGATTGATCATGAACTCCATTTTCAAGCCTTCTCCCTTCTCAAGAGAATGGGAGGCGGGGCTGAAAATTCCAAGCTTATAATCATGGCTTGGTCTTCCTGGTGACCAGCCCTCAACTAAGAGCCCACTCAGTCACTTAAATAGAGCAAAAGATACTCCTAGTGCTCTAGTGCTCTTATCACTTAGGAATTTACAAGGGTTTTAGGAGCCCTGCGACAGGAACAGGGTCAAAGACAAATATTCAAACAAGAGATGCTCCTTATGTTCTTGGCACTTAGAAAATTGCAAGCATTTCAGGAACTCTGTGCCAGGAACTGGAGGCAGAGATTGATCAATCAATTGATCTGTCTGTCTGTCTATCTGTCTATCTATATTTATTTGTTATCTTACACCCTCCCAACCTTCTCCTCCAGTTTCTTTTGTTAAGCAGTTTCTTATATATCATTTCATGACTGGACTGTGCACACGTTTATACCCTTCTCCCTTTCTCTTCTTTGTATATGGTAGGGTAGATCGTGTTTTGCATTTGAGGATACTACTTTGGTGATTTATAGTACAAGAACATGACCAATGAAGCTGGGTATCTGAGGGTTACTGTAAATATTTGTTAAGACCTTTCAAGCTTGTTCCCAACACAGACATACATGAAAAGAAGTTGATCTTGTCAATTTGCTGTTTTCTTCTTTAACCTGAAGGGTGACTCAGAGGTCACAAGAATTTATGAGCTTCTTTTATAGAAGAAAGAGAATGCCTTCAAGGAAGTTACAATCACCAGATAACCAGCCACCTTCTGCTGTTGACACCCAGAAGTCAGATTGCCCAAGGGCTTATCTGGAGTGAAAGAAACATGGATTATCCCTTTGTTTCACTGAAACTCCCCTGCCAACCCCTTAGCTCTTTTTTTCTCTTGTTAAGGTGATTTTGAGAGAACATATCCTCCTGCCTTCTGTTTTGGCCAATTTGAATAAACCTTTCTCCATCTCTAAGCACTGATGTCTCAGTGACCTATATATACTGTGCATCAGGCACATGAATTTGAGATTAAGATGTTCTCTGTCATCATGACCTCTTGAGATTAAGAAACAATCTACTTCATCTGTTGAGCAGTTACTGTCTGCTGCTAAGGTTTCCACCACAGATGTGAGAAGGAAAATATCCTCACCCTTTATGGCTGTCTGATTATGGCAGCCAAAACTGAATGGGGGAATACAGGAGGAAAACATGGTAACACGGGAAATGGAGAGAGAATTTTTGCAACTCAGAAATAATGTTATAAACAATGAAGAGCCTTTTTTATTTCAAAAAAGAATGTAAAATTTGAGTTAAAAAAAAAAAAAGCAGCCTAGGGTGCTGGCCCGGTGGCTCAGTGGTTAAGTACACACGTTCTGCTTCCGTGGCCTGGGGTTCACCAGTTTGGATCCCAGGTGCTGACATGGCACCGTTTGGCAAGCCATCCTGTGGTAGTCCTCCCACATATAAAGTAGAGAAAGATGGGCATGGATGTTAGCTCAGGGCCAGTCTTCCTGAGCAAAAAGAGGAGGATTGGCAGCAGATGTTAGCTGAGGACTAATCTTCCTAAAAAAAAAAAAAAAAGCAACCTAGACCTGGCATAAAACTGTTAAAAACCAGCCCTTATCCGTGGGTGAAAGGAAAATTTATTGTATATCAAACTGATTGGTATTTGCAGTATTGTAGTAGGTTTTGGAAGGTATCAAATAGCACTTACTATGTTACATTGAAATTATTTGCTTGCTTGTTTACTGTCTAGATGCTGTTCCTTTGGGCAGGGACTTATATCTCTTTATCTTCCCCAGGGCTAGCAAAGTACCTGGCATATGGGTGGTGCTCTGTAAATCTTAAAGAGGATTCACTGAGTCTGTATGCCTCTTGGAAAAAGAAGTTGGCTTTTAAATGTGGCAATTTTGAAATATATTTTGAAAAACTAAATTCACAGTAAAAAGAAATTGATTAATATTTTCAATAAGTTATTTAATAAAATTTTAGGAATTAGAAATTGTTTTTGTTTTTTGGAGGAGGATCAGCCCTGAGCTAACATCCGTGCCCATCTTCCTCTACTTTATATATGGGACGCCTGCCACAGCATGGTTTGCCAAGTGGTGCCATGTGTGCACCCGCAATCTGAACTGGTGAACCCCAGGCCGCTGAAGCGGAACGTGTGTACTTAACCCCTGCGCCACCGGGCCGGCCCCAGAAAATCGTTTTAAATTATTCATTTTCAAGCACAATCTCGTTTTTAATTTGGTGAGAAGAAAAAGATGCTAAATTTAGAAAAATCTTAATTCAAATCTAGCAATTAAAAAGAAAGTCACTGTATTTGTTATGGTTCTCCAGAGAAACGGAACCAGTGGTATATATACATACATATGTCCGTACATACATATATAGAGAGAGGGAGAGAGATTTATTTATTTTAAGGATTTGGTTCACGTGATTATGGGTGCTTGCAAGTCCAAAATCTGCAGGATAGGCTGGAAAGCTGGTACAGCAGGGAAGAGCTGATGTTGCATTTCAAGTCTGAAGATTGTCAACTGGCAGAATTCCTTGTTGTCTGGGGGAGGTCAGTCTTGGTTCTGTCAACAGAGGTGGAGGAGTCCCTCCCATGTTATGGAGGGCAGTCTGCTTTATCAGAATTCATTGACTTAAATGTTAATATCCAAAAAACATCCTCTTAGAAACATCCATAATATTTGACCAAATATCTGAGGACTGTGGCCCAGCCAACTTGACACATAAAATTTAACCATCGCAGTCACTACCGAAATCTTTTCTATTTTTTTTGTTACGTTTTAATAAAATTCTATTCTTCATGCAAAAAATGTTCTATTTCTTACATAAGTACATTCCTTTAGTCTGTTATAAAGCAGATATTGAATACCAAAATCTTGAGTATTTTGATATATTTTTAACTCAAAAATATGTCCATTGTTCTTTTTTTCAAAGGGGAAATCTTTTCTTTTTTTGAATTTCTTTATAAGTGGGGTAGAAATGATATTAAAAATCAAATGCAAGTAGAATTTCATGTAGCTGATTAACACTAATAAATTTTTAGTGTTTGCTGACTTATGTATCTAATATTGTGTGGCGTTGTGCCAACAAGTTTGACACCTTAGACAAAATGGACAGATTTCTAGGAAGACCCAAATTACTGAAACTGCTTCAAGAAGAAATAGACAATTTGACTAGACCTATATAACATGTAAAGAAATCTAATTCTTCATTAAAAATCTTTCACAAAGAAAAGCTCACGTCTGGATGGCTTCATTGATGAATTCTACCAAACATTTAAGGAAGAAATAATACTATTCCTTCATAAACTTAACAAAAGAAAGAGAAAGGTACACTTCTCAACACATTTTGTGAGATTAGTATTATCTTGATATCAAAATCAGGTGAAGTTTTCACAAGAAAACTACAGACCAGTATCCCTCATGAATGTAGATGCAGAAATCCTTAACAAAATATGGGCAAATTGAATCTAACAATCTGGCCAAGTGAGATTTATCACAGGAATGCTGGTTTAGTTTTAACATCTCAAAATTAATGTAATACACTTACCAGATGAATAGAGTTAAGGTAAAAAAGTACTTGATAATCTCAATAGATGCAGAAAAAGCATTTGACAAAATCAAAATTTGACAACACCCATTCAAGATAAAAACTGTCAACCGATTAAGATTAGAAGAAATGTTTTAATCCTGAAGAAGGACATCTAGGAAAAACCTAAAGCCAACATTATATGTAATGGTTACGACTGTATACTTTCCTCCTAAGAGCAGGAGCAAGATAAGGATGTCTGTTCTTACCACTTCTGTTCAACATTGTACTGAAGGTTCTAGCCAGGGCAATGAGGGAATAAATAAAAAGGATCAGAGTTGGAAAGAAGTAGTAAAACTCCTTCGTTGCACATGAAATGATTCTGTTGGTAAAAAATCCTAAGGAATCCACAAAAAAACCATTAGAATAAATGAGTTCAGCAAGTTCACAAGATATGAAGATCAATATACAAAAATTAATTGTATTTCTATATATTAGCAATGAATAGTCTGAAAATGATGTTAAGTAAACAATTCCATTCATAATAGCAACAGAGTAAAATACTTGATTAAATTTAACAAAAAGTACAAGACTTATATGCAGAAAACCACAAAATGTGGCTGAGAGAAATTAAAGAATGTTTGAATAAATGGAGAGACATTCTGTGTTCATGGAGTAGAAATCTCCCAACATTACCAGGGTTGCTAAAGCATAGAAAAGATGCTTGTGACATACTGTAAGCTATATGACAAGAAGTCAAGCAGTGTTCAGATTACTCTTGATAGGTGTTTTACAAAGAAATAAAATGTTTTAAGTCTCAGTGTTCTAATGTTTTAAATTTCATTGTACTAAATAATTATTAGTTTTCTATTTTTAAATTTCTCTGTATGTTTATAACTGATAGGGAGTTTTTAATGTTTTGACAAAAGTTCATGAAGTTTACAGAACAGTCATAATTTTCCCATTGATTTTTAAGATTGCTGCATGGTTTCAGCTTGCATGGTAATCTTTAAGCTCCTGCAGTACCATGACCAATTGGGATTTATTCTAAGAATGCAAGATTCATTTAATATTTAAAAGTCATTTAGTGTAATTCATCATATTAATGAAGGGAAAAGTCATATGACTATCAAAAAATCTAGAAAAAACATTTGATAAGATTCAGTGCCATCAAGATAAAAATTCTCAGCAATCTAGGAATAGAAGGCCGTTTCCTTAATCTGATAAAATGTGGCTACAAAAAACTGTACATCTAACATCGTATTTAATGGTAAAAAACACTGATTGCTTTTTCCTTGAGTTCGAGAACAACACAAGGTTATCTTCTATCACTACTTTTGTTGTTGTTTAGCATTGTACTAGAAGGACTAATCAGTGCAATAAGGCAATAAAAAAGATATAAAGTTGGTAAAGGAAGAAGTAAGAAGTGTCATTATTCACAGATTATATGATTGTTTAAGTAGAAAATTCAAAAGAATCTACAGACTATTAGAATTAGTAGTCAATTTTGCATGGTAACCAGATACAAGGCTATACAAAACAACTGTATTTCTAAATACTAGCAACAAACTATTGGAAAGAGAGACTGAAAAAAAATTATTATAGTCATATTGGAAATATCATTCTAACAAAATATGAGCAAGACCTGTACAAAACTTTACTGAGATCATTTAAAGACACCTAAATAAATGGAGAGAGAGACCATTTTCATGCGTTATAAGATTCAATATCATTAAGATGTCAGCTTTCCTCAGTATCTCTAGGTTCAGTGCACCACCCGGAGACTTCTTGATAAGCAGATTTATAAGGCAAGAAAAAGAACCTGGATAGCCACGACAGTCTTCAAGAAAAGGAACAAAGTTGGAGAACTTAAAGTGTTATATATAAAGACTTAGTCTAAAATTCTGGTAATTAAGACAGTTTAGTTTTGGTATGACAAGTAGACCACTGGAAGAGAATAGAAAGCATAGAAACAAACCCAGTTATATACAGACATCTGATTTATAACATAGGTGCCTCTGAAGTTTGGTGGGGAAAAGGATGGTCTTTCCAATAGGTGATGCTGGATCAGTTAGACAAAAAATCTATACCAAAAAAACCCCAACTTAACCAGAACCTCACATTACATACAGTATTAACTCAAGAAAAATCATTAACTTAAATGTAAAACCTAACACTAGAAAGCTCTTAGAGAAAACATAGAATGTTTTTGAGGCTTTGGGGGTAAATGAAGATTTCTTAAACAGGACATGAGAAGAACTGACAAAAGAGAAGTTTGATTAAATGGATTTCATTAAAATTAAGAACTGTTCATCAAAAGACATAATGCAAAAAGGCAGCCGTATGTATATGTGTATATCTGTGCACATGTATATAACATCTACAAATCAGTAGGAAAAAGACAACCCAATTTTAAAAATGGGCAAAAGACTTGGATAGGCATTTCACCAAAGAGGAAATCCAAATGCTTTTGAAAAAGTGCTTAGTACCAGTCGTCATTAGGAAAAGGCGGATGGAAACTACATGAGACATCACTGCACACAAATATAATGTCTGATATTTAAAGGACTTAGAATACCAAGAGTGGGCAAGGATGTGGATCACCTGGACTCATTCATTGCTGGTGGGAATGTATTATGGTAAAACTTTGAAAAACTGGCAGTGTCTCCTAAACCCTGTGACCTCATCCTGTGACTCAACAATTCCACTCCTAGGAGTACAGCCAAGAGAAATACATGTTTGTGTTCCCCGAAAGACATGTGTAAGAATGTCAGTAGAGCTTTGTTCATAATAGCACCCCTCCCCCCAAACAGAACGAAACTGCTGAGATGTCTTATCAATAGTAGAATGGATTAAAAAAATTGTGATGGTCATACAATGGAAAAATATATGAAAAAAATAACCACTGCTGTGTATAACTACATCTCACAGATGTAATATTGAGTGAAAGAAGTGAGATGTTAAAGAGTACAAACTGTGATTCTTTTTATTTGAAGTTCAAGAACAGATCCAACACAATCTACATTGATGGAAATCTCCTTGTAAACTCTGAGAGAGGGTATTGATGGGGAAGGGGCATAAGTGTACCTTCTGAGATGCTGGAAATCTGGGTTGTGGTTACAAGAGTGCATACACATGTACAAATTCATCGAGCAGTGTGTGTAAGATTGTGCTGTCTGCTGTCTGTATGTTATTCCCCAATTTAAAAAAATTGGGCTTATGGGAGAAAGTTTGCTTTGCTTTCCACAATTGAAAGTGCTCAAAATGAGTAGGTTTTTTTTTTTTTTTTAAAGATTTTATTATTTTTTTCCTTTTTCTCCCCAAAGCCCCCAGGTAAATAGTTGTATGTTCTTCGTTGTGGGTCCTTCTAGTTGTGGCATGTGGGATGCTGCCTCAGCGTGGTCTGATGAGCAGTGCCATGTCCGTGCCCAGGATTCGAACCAACGAAACACTGGGCCGCCTGCAGTGGAGCGCGCGAACTTAACCACTCGGCCACGGGGCCAGCCCCAAAATGAGTAGGTTTTTTGAGATTTGCCAGAAAACTTATATTTACTGGTACCTTATACGTATGACAAGAGAAACCATGAAGATAATTGAAATTAAGGAGGATCCTAATGTTTGAAAGGTCAATAAAAATCATATTAAAGCCCACTGTGCTATTCTTTCGACTGCTACTGCTAATGCTGCTGTTACTGTTGCTGCTACTACTACCAATTAACCTATGTTGAGTGCTTACTATGTGCCCGATGCTGTGCTAGATTCTTAGCTCATTTAAGGTGTTAAGCATGTCCTGTGTGATTCCACTGGAAAGACCTCTTGGAAGTTATCACCTGGTTTCCTCTGGACTTTGCCCAGTGTGTCTTTTCCCTTAGCTAATTTTGCTTTATATCCTTTCACTGTAATAAACCATAATTGTGCGTATAATGACTTCTGCATCCTTCTAGTGAATTACCAAACCGGCGGGGGGTGGCTGAGGACTCCCAACACATTCCTTTTCAGTCTTTTTTTCTGATTCCTTTTCAACTTCCTCACTTTTAAACTTTTGGTACTCCAGGAATCTGTCTTCAGTGTCTGTACTTCCTAGCTGTTTTTAATCCACCATTTCTAGGTGATCTGTCATTGATCAGCATTTCAGGCTCCAAAACACACTAGATTTATTTTGTCTTTCATGCTCCAAAGTCATTTTGGAAATTTGCAAGCAAAAAGATTATAGATTACCAAAGTGAGAGATTTTACTCTTGTTGCTAGAAATCATTTGATATGATTTAAAAAATTCATTTGAAATACAATTATGCTCATGGAAATTTGGAAAAGAAAAATTATAAGAAAAAGATTACATTGTAATTTAAAAATGCTATCAGAAAGGAAGCAACAGCAGAAATTAGCATTGTGGAGAAGCTCTAGAGTTTAGACTGCTAAAAAATTACAGTCAATCTAAAGACTTTGGAAAATAGACAAAAGGAAGTTGTTGATATTTTTACTAATTTTTAGTTGTACTTTTAATTAACATTCCTTTTAGTATATGTCATCGTAGGTTTCTCTTATTACAAACTAAATCCCAGACATTCTGCCTGTTTTGTTCAGTTTGTACAAGCCAAATGAGTCCTTTGAAATAATACCTTTATAGCTGAAGTTTGAGTACAGTATTCTTCTCAAAGTAGTGACATCTCTTGATAAGTCACCCACTTGTGGAAAGGCCTATTATTATTTCCTATAATTTATCCTTTGATTATTTTTACATAGTGGCTTCTTATGGTAATATAATAATGAAAAGAAGAAAGTAAGTGTTCCATGGTAATTTGTTTTATAAAATATTTATTATGAGTGTGCTATGTTAGAAGATAAATTAATTTTGAAAAGATTATATACTTAGGGGCTGGCCCCGTGGCCGAGTGGTTAAGTCCGCGCGCTCCGCTGCAAGCGGCCCAGTGTTTCGTTGGTTCGAATCCTGGGCGCGGACATGGCACTGCTCATCAGACCATGCTGAGGCAGCGTCCCACATGCCACAACTAGAAGAACCCACAACGAAGAATACACAACTATGTACCAGGGGGCGTTGGGGAGAAAAAGGAAAAAATAAAATCTTTAAAAAAAAAAAAGATTATATACTTAAATATTTTATTTAACCCACAACCACTATAGAAACCAAATACTTCCAATTGATGTAGTTCTGGGCTATAATGTTAACTATGTTAGAGTCACTGATGTTGTACTTGGTGAAGTGACATCACTTCAAATGACCCTAAGATGACACTAATGCTTTACTTGCCACTAGAACCATCAGAAGACAACAACTCTGAATAAGTAAGTCTTACCATATTTCTTAGCTCATTAAGTCAATTGAGATGCCATTGTTAATGCATAGTTTAAAATATTATACAAAATATTCTTAAATATTATTATTTAAAATAATCAATATTTAAATTATTCCATACACTTCTTAATTTTACTTCTGTGATTACCTCTAATGCCATTCAATGTTGGTACTGGATGACTAAAATAAGAATTCAGAAGTTAGTATTTTTTGTTGACTAAACCTTAAATTAATTAATTTTAAATAATTCAGAAGGTATTATGTATTCTTATTTGTCTTTTAAGACAATTATTACAAATACTATTTGAATCAATAATAAAAAGCAAATACTCGATAAATAAAATTGAACTTAGTATGGACAATAATTTTTAAATGAAATGAATCACATTTTTCTTTGTCCTTTCATATATATCTACCAAGCAGAATTGAAAAACAGTAGTAGGGCCAGCCCTGTGGAGGAGTTGTTATGTTCCCGCGCTCCGCTTCAGCGGCCCAGGGTTTCGCTGGTTCGGATCCTCACTGCGTACTTAGCACTATTCATCAAGCCATGCTGAGGAGCTGTCCCACATAAGAGAACTAGAAGGACGTACAACTAGAATATATACAACTATGTACTTGGGGGCTTTGAGGAGAAGAAGAAAAAATAAAAAGAAGATTGACAACAGATGTTAGCTCAGGGCCAATCTTTAAAAAAGAAAAGAAAAGAAAAGGAAAACAATAGTAAAGGCCACCTTAAACGCATGACTTTTCAGAAAGCTGTAAATTACTTGTTCCCTGAGTGGGGAAACCGAGTGTGTTGGGAGGCATCATCCTTGTAGCATTGTCTTCTTTTTCTCCTTGACACAATAGAGGGTCCATTGTGACCCTGTGTAACTAGAGATACATAACTTTGGTTACTAGTTATTATGCTTCCTCTGTCTATGCAATCAGACTGCTAAAAGCAGAAATGAAATGCTAACAATAGTGGTTTTTTCCCCTCTCTTTCTCTTATTTTTTCCTCTTACTCAGGTATTCATTCATATATTCATTCACATGTTTATTCAGTGAACATTTCTTAGATACAACTTTTTTGCCAGACGTTAAAATTGCATAAAGCATGGACCTTACCGTCATGGATTTAATAATTTAGTTTTGTATATGATACTCCATTCTGAATGTGAGAATCAAAACTGTGTCTCTTTTTACGCTTAAATTATGTATCTTTAAAAATAGGTTTAGATTCCTTTGTGAGGAAAGAATGCCTTTCTAGGATGATTTAAAATTCCAAGCATATGGAATGCTCTGGATTCTTTTGGAAGAGACTTGGGAGCATGAGTGAGAGGTGTTCCTAAGGAATCCTCTGTTATATCGTCTATCAATAGGAGTTAAGTAGGCCAGAAGTGTTTATCCAAGAGAATTCCATAGTGTTTATGGTAGAAAGTAGAATTTAGTATTACATAAAAACCAATAGACATCCATTTATATTTATACTACTTTGGTGTTTTTGCCCCTGAAATATTTCAGTGATGGTATAGAGCAGTGATCTGATATATTCATGATAAGTTCCCATCATTTAGCTGGATTGTGAGGAATAAGGCTCAAAAATGGTGATGTCCTTGTCATTTTATAAACTGCAGTCAATTATTTTATTGATATTCCTTATAGCTCACTCTAAGGAAAATTTTTATTTTGTTTGGAAATGGTAATTAAAAATTTTTTTTGTTGAGGTCACAATAGTTTATAACATTGTGAAATTTCAGTTGTATATTATTGTTTGTCAGTCACCATATAAATGAACCCCTTCACCCCTTGTGCCCACCCTCCAACCTCCTTCCCCCTGGTAACCACTAAACTGTTCTTTTTGTCCATGTGTTTGTTCATCTTCCACATATGAGTGAAATCATATGGTGTTTGTCTTTCTCTGTCTGGGTTTTTCAGTTAATGTAATACCCTCAAGGTCCATCTGTGTTGTTGCCAATGGCAAGATTTTGTCTTTTTTATGGCTGAGTAGTATCTCATTGTGTGTGTGTGTGTGTGTGTGTGTGTATACACACACCCCACATCTTCTTTATCCAATCATCAGTTGATGGGTGCTTGGATTGTTTCCACATCTTGGCTATTGTGAATAATGCTGCAATGAATATATGGGTGTATAAGTCTCTTTGGTTTCTATTTTTAATTTTTTGAGAAATCTCCCTACTGTTTTCCATAGTGGCTGCACCAGTTTGCATTCCCACCAGCAGTGTATCAGGAGTCCCTTTTCTCCACAACCTCTCCAACTTTGTTATTTTTTGTCTTGGCTATTATAGCCATTCTAATGGATGTGAGGTGATATCTCAGTGTAGTTTTGATTTGCATTTCCCTGATGATTGGTGATGTTGAACATATTTTCATGTGTCTCTTGGCTATCTGTATATCTTCTTTGGAAAAATGTCTATTCATATCCTCTCCCCATTTTTTCTTTTTTTTTTTTTAAGATTTTATTTTTTCCTTTTTCTCCCCAAAGCCCCCCAGTACATAGTCGTATATTCTTCGTTGTGGGTCCTTCTAGTTGTGGCATGTGGGACGCCGCCTCAGCGTGGTTTGATGAGCAGTGCCATGTCCGCTCCCAGGATTCGAACCAACAAAACACTGGGCTGCCTGCAGCAGAGCGCGCGAACTCAACCACTCGGCCACTGGGCCAGCCCCTCCTCTCCCCATTTTTTGACCGACTTGTTTGTTTTTTTGTTGTTAAATTGTTTGAGTTCTTTATATATTTTGGAGATTAACCCCTTGTTGGATATATGATTTGCAAATATTTTCTCCCAATTGGTGAGCTGTCTTTTCGTTTTGATCCTGGTTTCCTTTGCCTTGCAGAAGCTCTTTAGTCTGATGAAGTTCCACTTGTTTATTTTTTCTTTTGTTTTCCTTCCCTGAGTAGACATGGTATTCGAAAAGATGCTTCTAAGACCAGTGTCAAAGAGTGTACTGCCTGTATTTTCTTCTACTGTTTTATGGTTTTAGGTCTTAGCTTTAAGTCTTTAATCCATTTTGAGTTAATTTTTGTGTATGGTGTAAGATAATGGTCCACTTTCATTCTTTTGCATGTGGCTGTCCAGTTTTCTCAACACCATTTATTGAAGAGACTTTCCTTTCTCCGTTGTGTGTTCTTCACTCCTGTATTGAAGATTAGCTGTCAGTAGAGCTGTGGTTTTATTCCTGGGCTTTAAATTCTGTTCCATTGATCTCTTTGCCCCTTTTTGTACTAGTACCATGCTGTTTTGATTACTATAGCTTTGTAGTATATTTTGAATTCAGGGGTTGTGATGCCTCCAGCTTTGTTTTTTTTTTTTTTCCAGATTGCTTTAGCTATTTGGGGTCTTTTGTTGTCCCATATAAATTTTAGGATTCTTTGTTCTATTTCCATGAAGAATGTCATTGGGATTCTGATTGGGATGGCATTGAATGTGTAGATTGCTTTAGGTAGTATGGACATTTTAATTATATTTATTCTTCCAATCCATGTGCATGGAATATCTTTCCATAGAAATGGTAATTTTTTATGCTAAAGTGTTACGTAATAGGACTAAGGGGAGAAGGGTTTCAGAAATCTCAATACTCATCTGATATCTCTGCTTCTAGATGTAGTATTTTACCACTAAAAATATTTGAGGGCTGGCCCCATGGCCGAGTGGTTAAGTTCGCATGCTCCACTTTGGCTGCCCAGGGTTTTACTGGTTAGGATCCTGTGCACAGACATGGTGCTGGTCATCAGGCCATGTTGAGGTGGTGTCCCATGTAGCACAACCAGAGGCACTCTCAACTAGAATATACAAGTATGTACCAGGTGGGCTTTGGGGAGAAGAAGAAAAAGAAGATTGGCAACAGATGTTAGCTCAGGTGCCAATCTTTAAAAAAAAAAAAAAGGGAAATGTATATAATTTATTTTAACAGCTTTATCAAGATATAATTTACATACCATAAAATTTATCCATTTAATTTATACAATTCTGTGGTTTTTAATGTATTTGCAAGTTGTGCAGCCATCACTGTTGTCATCACCCGGAAATGTTATTTGATGTTTGAACTCTGTTAGAAAACACTACTCAGAATTGAAGTTTTTCTTAAAAAATTAACATTCTTTTACAGAATTTCTCTTTGGGATGATGGAAGAATTCTGGAAATGGATAGTGGTGATGGTTGCACAACATTTTGAATGTCCTTAATGTCACTGAATTGTACACTTAAAAATGATTAAAATGGTAAATTTTATATTCTGTACATTTTCCTGTAATAGAAATTAATGGCCATTTATATGAAATCAGAATTGGTGGCTTAACTTTAAAAGTTTTTGGAAATTTCAGCCTGAGCTACACATGGCCCTAATAATTTTTTCTCAAACATGTTATAACAAGGATATTCTCATATTCTCATGTTATAAAAATCACATTGTTAATTTTCACAGACTGAAAACAGACATTAAAATGGTTGTAGGCATTTATCTGTATAGAAGTTTCCATAGAATTAAGATAAGAATTAAAGGTATTCAGTTTGCTTTGCTTTAATTTTGCTGTCCTTGTAAAAGCAAGATGGCAAACAATGCAGAACCATTTATCTAAAGGGGGAAGAAGTAAATATAATACACACACACACACACACACACACACAGGATAATGTAAAAGTGTCTGTTTATAGATATATAAGTCTTTGGAAGGAGACACAAGAAACAGTAATGTTGATTGTTCTGAGCAGGAACACTGGGTGGCTGGGGTTTCTGGGTAGGAGGGATATTTTCCATTATGTGGATGTATTGCTATTGAAACATTTTAAATAAAAAATTTATTATCCTGATCCCAGTCTCAGGATCAGTATGACTGTGTTTCTTCCTACTGTGCTTTGTGACAGGAGATTGTATTGAAATTGAGATCGGTTTGAAAATGAGCTACATTGCTTAAGTTGTTTTCTTTCTAGGAATTGATTATGGATTAAGTTTACCACTTGGAGAAGACTATGAACGAAAGAAACATAAACTAAAAGAAGAATTGCGGCAAGATTACAGACGCTATCTTACTCAGGTAATGAGTTCTATTAGTTGGTTGGGTCTTATGCTTCAGAGTTCATCTCCTAAATTTGTTTTTTTAAGATTTTAGTCATGTCTGTTAATTTTTAGGTTTTCAGTGGTATCTAGCAATGGGGTATAATAGTGAAAGTTATGTAACATGACATTGATAGAGAGAAAACTGGTGCTAGAACTGGTGCCATGAAATAACACAGACTCTTGACCTTTGGAGTAGGGCAGTAGGTTTTAGTTTTAAGTGAGATTGTAAATTCTGGTTATGCATGTTTTCTGTAAAGTTATCATGGTTTAGAATAGCCCAATTATGATTTTCTGGTCCTCTACTCCCCTCAACCATGTGTTAAAATGACAGGTGGAGGTCTAGTTGCCAATTATTTTCCTATGAGCTAAGCTTATAAAACTTCATTTAACGTATTTATTTAACCATCAAAGTCTTTGCTTTATGATTTAATCTATTTACTTAGCAGAACTCTGTTTTAAGTATATTTCATTAAGTTATATAATAGCTAAACTAAAGATTTATTATAAGTTTTAAAATGCAATTTACTTTTTAGGTTATAAAGTTATTTTAAACAATCGTGATGTTTCTAGTCATCCCAAGATATTCTTTAGTTTTTTACTACTTTATAATGTTTGTTCCAAATTTATAAATGGTCTCATTTATTCTGATTTGCACATGGGGAGCAAGGACTTTGAATACATTTTATCAACGGTTTGTTTCCTTGACTTTAGGGTATTGCACAAGCAAAAAGAAAGGTAGGGTTGCTTGCAAAATGTTCTCCTTTAATATTTTTTTAAGATCTAGTAGCTTGCAATTGTTTGCATTTATGATACTGCTGTCCTCAAACCGGTAAGAGAAATAGCTTCATCTGTGATTTTGAGACTTTTGAATGGTACCATTTTGTATCCTTGCTTTTAGGAAGATGAGTCTGTACATTTATAATTTTCCATTAAAATCAAGCATTCTTTTTGATTCCTGCTTTGCATTTGTTTTTGTTGCTTTCTTATGCATCTTTTAGAAAGTGTTCTGTAGATATTTTAAGTCCATTTGTTTTCAGCATGACTATTTTTCTTCTTTGAAATATTTTTTAACCCAAACCTGTGGATTGCATTTGTAAATTTATATTGGAAAACAAAGGGAAACAGTTTTAGAGTTTTACAAACTGTTTTTAAAAAGAATTTCACGCATCCATTCATCATTCAATCAACACTTTTAAACACTTATCTTGAAGATGAATCAGGTATGAACCCTGTCTTCAAGGGGCTTAGAATCTAGTTGTAGAGATAAGCTTTGTACAATTCAGAAAGTGGTAACTCAAACAAGAAGGATATAATGAGCAGGGAAGGCCTCAAGGCAATGTAAGATGTAGGATAGGTAGCTTTTGGATATTCTAGAGGGTAAATTGAGGAGAAGAAGCTTTTCAGGTGGAGAACATAGAATGAAGAAGGAGTTGGAGGATAGACTTTAACTTTGTATGAATGAGGCATATTAGGTTCACCAGCCTGACTGAATTAGAGTAGATTCTTTTTGAGAGTAGTAGGAAATAATGATATAGAATGGGGTCAGATTAGAAGGCAGTAGATTTTTAACTTGGTATGTGTGGTAGGTGTGGTGCAGCTTGTGAGCCGCTGGATACATGTGTTTTAGGACAGTTCTGCTTGTTAGAGACTCTTATCTTACTGTCTTAAATTACTGCTACAGCTTTTTAACAGATCTCCTTCTATTAATTCTCAGTCCATTCTCTGTGATACTTTCCAGAATGATTCTGTCCGTTACCGATTTAAATACTTCAGTGTCTCCTCACTGCCTTCAGGATAAAAATTCAAATTCCTTAGCATGGCACGTGAAGTGTTTCATGTGCCATTCTGCCTCCCTGACCTTGCATCTCATTATCCTCACTCCTCCTCCACCACTCTTTATTGGGTGGGGTTTTCCTCTGGCATCTACTATAGTCACTTGTGGATTTTCCATTACTTCATGGGTATAATGTTTTAAGAAAGATTGGTGGTGACATAAGAAGAAATTGCCTTTATGACACCTGGAAGATGTACAGTTTCCAAGTCCCATTTTTTTCTGGGTTTTTGGTGGCTTCCAGACTTTTAGATTATGTCGATATTTAATTTACAAAAATGAAATCTTTAGATTTTGCCAAGAAGAGCCATTAAAACAAACAAGTATCGTCTTTCTTTGAATTTTTAGAATAAAAGACACTTTACTATCGAACAGCGCGGGAAGGACATGTTCTCAGAAGAATAGTTTTTAAATTGAATGACTAAATTTATATTTCCAGCCCAGACTTCTCTCCTGAACCTCAGACTTTTGTATTTGGCGGCCTATTTGACATTTTCACTTACAAATCTAATGAGTATCCTATGATGAACATGTCTAAAAGGGAACTCCAGATTTCCATTCTTGCCACTCCCATCCCCTAGAAGCCTGTACTATCTGTAGCCTGTTCTATATTTTTTAATCACAGCACTTGTCACCTTCTAACATACCATATAATTATTCTTCATTATGTTTATTATTTCTTGTCAGTTTCCCCTGTTTGAATGTAAGCTCCAGGAAGGCAGGGATCTTCCTTTTCTTCACTGTTGAGTCTCGGATGTGTCAAGCATAGTAGGCACACAATATTGAATGAATGAGTGAATGACTAAAATTCAGCGTGTTGAAAAACTCACTGTATTGTCCTTATTGTTTATTTATTTTTTTCATTTTATTGAAAATTTCAAACATCATCCCGGACCTGTGTTGGAAGTGGGGAATTGCCCAATGAAGGAGCGAGGATGCTATATTTCTGTCTTCCCAGGGTTAGAATTCTGAATGTTTTTGTGCACATGTAAAACCCTACAAAATGACCGGGATTATTGTGTGCTTTGGTATATAGAAGTTAAACTGACTTGATCTAGTCGTGTGTCTTATTGTTTCCCTTTACGAATAAATTGAGTTCCATATAAACAACTTTCAAATTAGCTTTTGTAACATATTTGTAAATTCAGATTTAATGAAACCTTATTAACCACTTAGTTTTATTAATCACTCTCTTACCATAATGTTTTGAATATAACTCTATTGTGGAAGTTAGTGCATTATATTGTAGTTATTTGTTTATGTATTTGTTGCCCCAACTGAATTATAAGTTGAATATAGGGAACATAGGCTTATCTTTTTCTTGTACCTAAAAATGTAACTGGAAAGTATTAGATGGGCAATAATTGCTTGTTTAATGAATAAATAAGAGGCAAGGAGCTAGATAGGTTAACAAGTAGTGATTGATTTAATCTTCATAACCTAGTGGTTGACATTATCCCTGTTTTCAGACAAAGAAACAGGCAGAGAAGTTAAGTAATTTATTTCAGATTCTATGACTATGAAGTAGCAGTACCAGAAAGTTGAGGATCGTGTATATATGTATTTTTATTGATGTAATAATAGTTTATAACATTGTGAAATTTCAGTTGTACATTATTATTTGTCAGTCACCATATATATGTGCCCCTTTACCCTTTGTGCCCACCCCTCAATCCTATTCCCCTCTAATAACCACTGAACTATTCTCTTTGTCCATGTGTTCATCTTCCACATCTGAGTGAAATCATACGGTGTTTGTCTTTTTCTGTCTAGTTTATTTTGCTTAACATAGTACCCTCAAGGTCCATCCATGTTGTTGCTAATGGGACAATTTTTCTTTTTTTATGGCTGAGTAGTATTCCATCATCTGTATATATTACATCTTCTTTATCCATTCGTCTGTTACTGGGCATTTGGATTGATTCCATGTCCTGGATATTGTGAATAATGCTGCAGTGAACGTAGGGGTGCATAAATCTCTTTGAATTGTTGATTTCAAGTTCTTTGGATAAATACCCAGGAGTGGGATAGCTGGGTCCTATGGTATTTCCATTTTTAATTTTTTGAGAAATCTCCCTACTGTTTTCCATAGTGGCTGCACCAGTTTGCATTCCCACCAGCAGTGTATGAGGAGTCCCTTTTCTCCACAACCTCTCCAACATTTGTTATTTTTTGTCTTGGTAATTATTGCCATTCTAACAGATATAATAAGGTGATATCTCATTGTAGTTTTGATTTGCATTTCCCTAACGATTAGTGATGTTGAACATCTTTTCGTGTGCCTGTTGACCATCTGTATATCTTCTTTGGAAAAATGTCTGTTTATATCCTCTCCCCATTTTTTGACCGACTTGTTTGTTTTTTTGTTGTTGAGTTGTGTGAGTTCTTCATATATTTTGGAGATTAACCCCTTGTTGGACATATGATTTCCAAATATTTTCTCCCACTTGGTGGGCTGTCTTTTCATTTTGTTCCTGGTTTCCTTTGCCTTGCAGAAGCTCTTTAGTCTGATGAAGTTCCACTTGTTTATTTTTTCTTTTGTTTTCCTTCCCTGAGTAGACATGGTATTCGAAAAGATGCTTCTAAGACCAGTGTCAAAGAGTGTACTGCCTGTATTTTCTTCTACTGTTTTATGGTTTTAGGTCTTAGCTTTAAGTCTTTAATCCATTTTGAGTTAATTTTTGTGTATGGTGTAAGATAATGGTCTACTTTCATTCTTTTGCATGTGGCTGTCCAGTTTTCCCAACATCATTTATTGAAGAGACTTTCCTTTGTCCATTTTATGTTCTTGGCTCCTTTGTCAAAGATTGGCTCTCCACAGATGTGTGGTTTTATTTCTGGGCTGTCAACTCTGTTCCATTGATCTGTGTGTCTGCTTTTGTACCAGTACCATGCTGTTTTGATTATTGGGATTGTGTATA
Source organism: Equus przewalskii (assembly GCF_037783145.1). Classification (NCBI taxonomy): domain Eukaryota; kingdom Metazoa; phylum Chordata; class Mammalia; order Perissodactyla; family Equidae; genus Equus; species Equus przewalskii. The sequence goes on along the minus strand of NC_091838.1, from coordinate 18,230,881 downwards.
TTTTTTACTAATCCCTTGTGTTTGTGTTCTAGTGTTCAAAGAGATGATGCATTTTTTTATCCTCCTTGATCCTTACACCAGCTTTGGTAGGTAGGCAGAACAGATACCATTCACATTTTATGGAAGAAGAAAGTCTAGTCAGGGAGAGTAAGTGACTTGTTCAGTGTTATACAACTAAGTGCTGAGGATAGTCCTAGAGCACAGGTCTTTTGACTCCTAGTCTAATGCTTTGTCGACTACACTGCATTACTAAATATTTGATGAACAAGAATGGAGGGACACATAAAGAATCAATGTTCACAGCATATATCTTCTGGCACTTGAGTAGATATCTACTCACTTAATCACAGGAAAATCAGAAAAAAACATTATTGCAGCATTCGTAAGGATATTTGTGAGGAAGTTTAAATTTGTCTTAAGAACAAAAGAACAGTAAGGCATTAAGAATGAGGAATATGTGCTTAGAAGAGGAATATAAATTGGAAAAGAGTTTCCTTTTTTCCCATGGTTTTGATCATCTGGAATCAGTAGATATATATGAATTGCGAATGAAAATTAAGATCTGATTCTCCTCCTCAGGAAGTTGTTGATTTGAAGAAAATTCTCTTTTTTCTAATTACTTTTGGTATGATCTCTATAGATTTGTAGTTTCTGTCATCTCCATTTCATTCTTTTGCTCTGCATAATGTAATAGTTTAGAATATAGAATGTAAAGACATATTTATGAAACATTTTATGAAGGCAATTAGGTAATATATTTTTTTAATGTGTATATATACAGAAAAATTTTCTATCTACGAGTGAAACAGATCCATCTACTCTGGGAGTTTCTCTTCCTATTGGTGAGAGGTTATCTGCCAAGGTAGGTGGATATGAGTAATTATTGTGGGTAGCAGTTTTATGAGGCATCAAAATCATGAAAGAACATAGTCCTGATTTAAATGCAAATAGATTACATCACTTGCCGTACTTGAATGTATTTCTTTTTCAAAAATCTGTAGAGTCTCTAGTTGTACTGTTTAAAAATTTTTTTGAATGTTAATTTGTGACCATGTAATGTGATATATTTCTTTAATATGTGATTAATTGGATATTCAGAATTCAGTTTTTTCAGCGTTGGTTTCTGAGCTATTTAAAGTTCATGATGTGACACAGTTACCCAGTTAGGGGGTGAGAGTATACTGAGCTTTTATGTAGGATGAGGTCTGGGGCCATTTGAATGTGTATTTCTGTCACTCCGCAAGTACATGCACGTACTTGTTAGAGGTGGTAGCGATAAAGCACTGTACACCTCTTGTAGAGAATTCCCAAGCTAGATGAGAGATCGTGACATAGTATGTAAGACAAAGTAGACAGTTAATAAGTTTCAAAAGATGACCTAGTTTCTTTAATAGTTTTTTAGATTGTGCTGTTTCAGTTACATTGGAGATATTAGGGTTTAAGAACATTTCCTAATGTAATATATTTGTGTTTTAAGAGAACATTTACATTATAATATTTTAGTGTCCATGATAATTTTACCTTTCTATGTTTAAACTATAACAAGGATCCTTCTTTATCCTTGGGAAAGAAATGCTTGGCAGCAGGTCTTTTTTTTTTTTTTAAGGATTCTTCATTTGATTTTTTTTTTTTTTTGAGGAAGATTAGCCCTGAGCTAACTGCCGCCAGTCCTCGTCTTTTTGCTGAGGAATGCTGGCCCTGAGCTAACATCCGTGCCCATCTTCCTTTACTTTATATGTGGGATGCCTGCCACAGCATGGCTTGTCAAGCGGTGTCACGTGCACACCCGGGATCTGAACCAGCGAACTCCGGGCTGCCGAAGCGGAATGTGCGAGCTTAAGTGCTGTGCCACCAGGCTGGCCCCTAGCAGCGGGTCTTTTGAGAGTGGGGTGGGGGGTTGGAGGCAGGAGATGTCTCTGAGAAGGAAAGAAGGAAGGTAACCCTGTCAAATCTTCTTGGAAACATGCTACTTACAGAGCTCCTGGCAAACACTTTCATGTATTTACTAGTGGGAGAGATTTATTTATGAATGCTTTTGGCAGAGTGTATCTGGATTGTCCAGGATTGCTGCTGGTAACAAACCTAGAATCTATGGATTTATGGAGCATGGCTCCTTGGAAAATGTTATCTAAGCTTTGTAAGTACTAGAGTATACAATGGAGATGTTTCACAACAGAAGCAACTCCCTTCTTCTAACACAGGGGATACTTCATTTGTTAATCTGGACCTTAGCATGTAGTAATGTGTATTTTAATGTGGCAAGAAAGGATGTGGGGAATTGCATTGGTGGTCTTGGACCTCTTGCTTCTCCTGTGCGTTGCAACTTGAAATTGTTAGAAAGGTGGATTCTGGGTAAGATCTCTGATTTTTGTGGGTCAATTTGACATTAAGGTACTTTTTCCTCAACTTAAAGTTAACATTGCCTTTTGGTCTCTATTTTAAGGAAAGGTTGAAACTTGAACGCAACAAAGAATATAATCAATTTCTGAGGGGTAAAGAAGAATCCCTTGAAAAGTTCAGACAGGTAGAAAAGAGTACTGAGGTAGGTTTTGCTTTTAAAGTAAATCTTTAACACCACAGTTTGAATGTTTTATACTTACTTGAAAATAGCTTTGTGTGTTAGACATTTCACTTGGTTTTGTGTAAATATTTAAAAAATTAAGCCAAATTAAACCAAATACGTAATATGTATAAATATATATTTTTAGTTTTGTAAGTGGTTTTATCTCGTATTTAAGAACTTACTCTATCTTTTAACTTCAACTTCACGGGGAGATTTAATTTTAGAGATTGATTTTAAGTGATTATTTTTTATTTTTAAGTGATTTTTTTTTTACATTGACAATTTCTAGCTGTATATTTTTTCCCCCAATTTAAGGATGATTGATGTTACAAGAGCCAAAAAATTTACTGCCTTCTATATTCTGTGTGTTGAAAAAATTTAATTTGTTTATTTTTTCTTTTTGAGGAAGATTAACCCTGAGCTAACATCTGCTGCCAATCCTCCTTGTTTTGCTAAGGCAGATTGGCCCTGAGCTCTTATCCGTGCCCATCTTCTTCTACGCCATGTGTGGGACACCTGCCACAGCATGGCTTGATAAACAGTGCATATGTCTGTGCCCGGGATCCGAACTGGCAAATCCCAGGTCACGGAAGCAGAGCATACAAACTTAACTGCTATGCTACTGGGCAGACCCCCTGATTTGAATATTTTGAAGCAGAATTTAAGTGCCAAAATATGCCTAATATCTCCTGGGATAGGAATTTGTATTTACTTTATCCTCTCTTTTTGTAGCCACTTATCCATATTTTTCTTGCCTGTCTATTTGATGTTTATTAAGTTTTATTGAAGGATAATATGTCCTTGAAGTTTTTTTTAAAGATAAGATATTTCTTATGGGTGATTAAGCCTTAGAGTTGAGATGATAAATAGACTAAGCATCACTTGAGGGTTTACTTACCTTTTATGAAATAGCATCTCATTAAGATTTGTTTCTCTTTTTCTTTTTTAATTGACCAGCACAACAGTCAGAGAAATAAAAAACCTATCAGCCAGGTTAAACCTGATTTACCTCCACAAATACACACATCTTGGGAAAATTCAGAGGGTCCTAGGAGAGAAATCTTAACTCCTTCAGAAACATATGAAGAGCTCCTAAACCAAAGGCGACTAGAGGAGGACAGATATCGACAACTAGATGATGAAATTGAATTAAGGAATAGAAGAGTCATTCAGAAAACTAATGAAGAAGTGGGCATTTCCAATAAAAAACATCAAAGTTTTGCCAACAAGGCTGACATCTCAGATAGAAGATTTCGCAGGTTTAATGAGGATCGTGTTTTTGATAGACAGTATTATAGACCAGACCAAGATCCTGAAGGAAGTGAAGAAATGGACGAGAGGTTTAGATATGAAAGTGATTTTGATAGAAGACTTTTGAGAGTGTATACAAATGACAGGTATTTACAACTTCATTTTTACTTTCTTTATTTGCTTGATATTACTGTTATTACTTTTTATCATTATATTAGGGAGAAGCAGTCTCATTTGATTTACATATTTGATTAATTCTAAGATGCTGTTGGTTTTAAGATGCACAATTATTTTATGTGCCACTGAGGGAACAAAGAAAACACCCAAGATGAGGAGAAAGGAACTCCCTTGTAAAGCTGGGACACTGAAAGGCTACAACCTTTATGTAAAATTAAATAGGACATAAACTTTCTCACAGAAAGGGACAGAAAAGAAACTTCCATGTCTCAACGTTGGCACTTGAGTTGAGGGAGGAAAAAAAAAAAAAATTCCCTGAGAATTTGAACTGTAAGCCAGTACTGATTCAAGTTTTCAGTCCAGATTCATGCTGCCAGTATTGTCCAAAAAAAGCTCGAGGTGAGAATTCAAAGTTCTCTCAGATTCATAGTGCCCTGAGGTGACTGGCAGGGGAAAAATAACTTTTCTCTGCAATAACTTGATTTAAAACCAGAGTGGTGGCTGTCCCAGTTTCAGATGTTAAAAATATGGAAAAAAGGACACCTTAAAATAGGTGAAATACAGTTTATTCCTTTAATGTTCCTCTCCTCTAAGTACTTTTTAAAAAAATTATTTATTTATTTATTTTTTGAGGAAGATTAGCCCTGAGCTAACATCTGCTGCCAATCCTCCTCTTTTTGCTGAGGAAGACTGACCCTGAGCTAACATCCATGCCCATCTTCCTCTACTTTATATGTGGGATGTCTACTACAGCATGGCTTGACAAGCGATGTCGTGTGCACACCCGGGACCCCAACTGGCAAACTCCGGGCCGCCGAAGCGGAATGTGTGCACTTAACCACTGTGCCACCAGGCTGGCCCCTCCACTAAGTACTTTTATCAATATATTTTGTTGTTTTTAAGTTATTTATCGAACATTTATTTAAGGAAAATGGCACTGAATTGTTTTGGTCAAATTTTCAGTTGCTTTTCAGTTCCTTGGGATGATTTTTTTTTTTTTTTTGACATGATTTGTAGTTTCTTAAGTGCCACAGTGGGGTCTTCTTTTATTGTCATTTATCTTAATACTTAAAACTTACTATTTTTTAATCTAACTTTTGATTTGAAGTTAGAAATATGACAGGGTTCCCTATTTGTCATTGTTAACTTGAAAGGGTTAAATCTAAATTTTGGGCAGTTTATGGGACCCCTTACATTTATTAGTCCAAATAGATTACTTTTTTACTATTTTAGGAAATTTCCTGAGACATAATACTGCACATTCAGTAATCTAATCATTAATAATAATACAAAGCCTTTACAGTTCTTTGCCATCTATTCTTTATTCTGTAGCTATTATGTTCTGCTCACCCAATCTTTTTAATATTCTCCTTGAATTAGGTAATTTGAGTGAAGGATTAGAATTTTGCAGTGCCACTTGTAGTTTATCTCTGATTTGAATCTAATTGTTTGTACTTCAGAAAGTGCTCCAAATCCTGTAATGTGTTATATTTGAAAATGTTTGTATCTGAAGGTAGTCAAAGACTGCCTAATCCAAAAGAACTTTCAATTGGGGAACTGCAGGTAATCTTGGACTCTTGGTGCCTTCTTTGTATGTGAGAACTTTTTTTTCTTTATGGTGTCTGTTTACCTTTAGAGTGTAATGTAATACTTAACCATTTTTTTTGGTGAGGAAGATTAGCCCTGAGCGAATATATACCTCCGATTCTCCTCCTTTTGCTGAGCAAAACTGGCCCTGAGCTAACATCTGCTGCCAGTCCTCCTCTTTTTGCTGAGGAAGACTGGCCCTGAGCTAACATCTGTGCCCATCTTCCTCTACTTTATATGTGGGACGCCTACCACAGCATGGCTTGATAAGTGGTGCATAGGTCTGTGCCCCGCATCTGAACCTGCAAACCCTGGGCTGCTGAAGCAGAGCATGTGACTTAACCACTATGCCACCAGGCCAACCCCCTAATGCATACCTTTTAAATTTGGAATTTCAAGAAACTTACTGTGGTGGTTGTTGCTTTGTTTTTTATATATTTCATTAGTTTTATAATTATACTCTGTGATAATTTTATGCATGAACTAACAAATGAATTTCAGCCTAATTATTTGAGAATCACCTTATTTTCTTATCTATCCCATAAATGAAGTGAACTCTTTCTATATAATCTTCCCCAGGTAGTATTTTAAGAATAGATTAAACATGAGGATGAGTGACAATAATTCCTGTTACACATTTAAAAATTTTTTAAAGTGTTTCTTCAAAATGTAAATCCTTATTATACGTTACTTCCATGTTGTCAGTGTTTAAACTCTTACCTTGTCTCTATGGCAGTTGAGGTTAAAATTGAATTTCTGTATTTCAGATATGTGGGTTCCTTATGTCCAGCAAAAAAAAACGACTTCACATCAATCATTCAGTCGTTTTTATTTACCAGGTGCAGTGGTTGTTAGGAAAAATGACTACATGTTAGTGAAATGTTTGAGACTAAAGAAATGTGTAACTGCATTTGGTCTCATGCTCTAACCATTTATTCTTATATACTGTAATCTTAACCAGAAGTTCGTGATAAAAAATAGTTATAACTGATGTGAGAAGTACAAAATTAATTTTTCTTTATTCTTCATTTCCCTTGTTCTCTTTTTTCTTCTAAAAGTCAGCATGTGATAAATTCTAGTTTTGATTTATGATAATTTTTTATTTTTATATTTTTGGTCTCAGTTCTTTTCTAATTACCCTTTAGACTTTTTCATATACCACAATGTATTTATTAATGAAATATTTTCCCCACTTGAAATATGGAAAAGCTAAAGCCAGGAAATGATTTTACTTTCTTAAACTCATCATTAATCACCGAGAGTGTTTTAGTTAACAAAGTGGTTAGCTCTTTGCTTGACTGTTGCATTCTCTGTGTGTGTATTATTTATTAATACATATACCAATTTGAGTAAAATTTATAATGTTTTAGGAGCTTCCTAAAGTTGAATGGAATAGTGTGTCTTATAATGCTTGAAATTTATAGGTTCTTTTTAAATATAGTCATTCTAGTCTTTATTATGTATTAACTTGAGGTATAGAAGTTAATGTATTACCTTATTGTGTTTTACTTTATAACCAATGTTAATGAGTAAAAGAAATTATTAGCATGAAAAAGCTGGTTTTTTAGTTTTTATGTGATTAATTCAGTTAGTGCTAATATTTGTTAGTTTATAATCTCAGCAGTTATTTAATAAAATTCTGAAATAACACTCTATCTGAAAGGAGAATATGTATGTTAGCTACATGGATTGAGTGCTTGCTTACTTAGTGTAGGATGTTCTAAGAAGTGTGCATGCTTAATATGTAAGACATAAATGAGGAGATGTGGCTTGTTAGAACAATGAGTTATTTAATTTTTTATTATTTTTTTTCTTATAGTAGTTAATTTTCACTTATCTTTGGAAGGGCCATTTTAATTATTTTCCCCACTTTAAACATCTGGTTGATATTAGAAAAACACTTGTTATTGAATTAAAGTAAATATAAAGTTGGGAAAGAACTGAAAACAATGAGAAAAATAGTGATCCCCAGTTAACAGTTCAGTATTTTTCTTGTAACTTCGGCAGTTGAAAGCATCCCTAATAGCAGAATTCGTTCACATTAGATAAATTCTTGGTATGAAAGCAAGATGATGTAACAATTATTATGAATTATATGATTTTCTTTTAAGTAAGGATAAATTTGATTCTTTCTCTCTGAGCTGTATCAACCTAGGACCAATATCTAGATGGTAATATTTTACTTTTATAATGTGTTATTCTTGATAGCATAAACATTGTAAATTTATTTCTGAAGTAGTTTGATTCTGTGGTTTATGAAGGAAAAAAGATAAGTTATTCATTATCATTTAGGAGTTGTTCATTCGGATTTAAATTAGTTTGCTGAAAATACCTGTGGTTTTCAATTTTTTTTCTTAAGATTTTATTTTTCCTTTTTCTCCCTAAAGCCCCCTGGTACATAGTTGTATATTTTTAGTTGTGGCTCAATACCTGTGGTTTTAAACAATTCGGTTTTCTTCTGTAAGAGAGTAATTTTTTATTTTTAGATAAACACACTTGTTAATTTTTAGAGTAAACTTAGTTTCTTTGAGTATTGAGATTTGAATCCAGTTAACTAGAGTTATTGACCCATGTCTTCAAGAAAATAGAAAAAGCCTTTTCCATTTAACATACTTTTGACTTTTCTGTTTTTGATAGTAGGATGGTAAAGTAATTTTACAGTTATTTCATTCCCTCAATCAAATCTGATTTTCTATGTCAAAGGAAGAAGATTCTTTCTTTTATGAGGTTTGTCCCTTTCTGACAAAACCTAATGTATTGAGGTGTGGTTAGTGAACCTATGGATTTAAAATGTATTTAGATAGATTAATTCTGGGTCACAGCTATAGTTTTAATCTGTTCTAAAACTATAGCTAAACAGAAAGGACTTCTCAGGGGCAAACTAGACCTAACCTGAACCCCTGGACTGTGATTAGAATCAGACTGTTCTTAGACATTTAGAGAGTTCATTACTTCTGGATAGTACCATTCCTTAATCTTGGGAGGATTTAAGAGAGAGCAATAGTAAAACTACTACTGGCTTTCATGAATTCCCGTCTGCAGATAGGACTTCATTTTCCTCAGTAAAGTTTTCTAAAATAAATTGTAAGACCACCGTTAAAGCTGTTAAAGTAAACTAAAAGGGATAATTGAGTGACTAAATGCTAAATTTATTAGAAATATGAAAGTTAGTTCAATAAATGAAGGAAATTCCATTACAATTATAGGGATATTTTTATAGAAAATAAGGTGTCTAACTTTCCAGACTATAATTTGGCTTCATAGCTTGTTAAGTTCTTGTCTAGTTTTTTTTTTTTTTTTAAGATCTTATATTAGTAACTTATGGGAAAATATTTATGGAGTCTCTCTTTGTATATAGTAATTTTTTCTTGATTTAACAAAGTAAGCATCATATCATCATATCAAAAACAATCATATCATCAGTCATTTCATAAATTGATTAGGATGCCTTAAGATTTTATTTTATCCTTTGTAGTGAAATGCATATTTAGGAGTGAGGAAGGTTGGCCCTGAGCCAACATTTCTTGCTAATCTTCCTCTTTTTGCTTGAGGAAGATTGTCGCTGAGCTGACATCTATGCCAATCTTCCTCTATTTTATGTGATGCCGCCACAGTGCCGCTTGATGAGTGGTATTAGGTCTGCACCTAGGATCTGAATCTGCGAACCCCAGGCCACCGAAGCAGAGCATGCGAACTTAGCCACTACGCCACTGGGCTGGCCCTGTCTCCACTCTTGATTTTATTTTAATTATCAGTGACAGAGGGGACTTTTATAATTTTGTTAATCAATTTTTTTCTTTAGTGAAGGGGTACACCTTAAACTATTTTTCATATGGGCAGTTCATTAGGAAATCTTTGTGATTTTACTGTAGAATTTAGCAAAGACCTTTGACCTTATACATAAATAAAATCATTTCTTAAATTTCTTTAATTCAGAATGAACTTTGAAAATATACTTTTGTGCTTAACGGTGCTTGCTTTACTAAGATATCTATACATATTGAAGAAACTGTAAAACATTTTGTAGTGTAGATGCTTTGGATCCAGCATACTTTGAGTATAGCTGTGTAAAGATAAGCTAGAATTGCAAGTCCAAATGTTGTCTTTAGACAGCTTAACTGAAAATGCAGCAAGTCACAAACTCTTCAGTACATTTTAGAAAGGATTTTTGTATGTCCAAGTAGCCTTTAATTCTGGTTAATTCTGATTTAATCTCAAGTCATGTTTTAAATAATTTGTGAATTTAAATTTCTCTATATTTGAAAACTTTCACTGATATATAGGCACCACTTTACCACATCAACTAATTTGCTTTTGTCTCTTGTGTCATGGGTTCACAACACCATTCCCAGGTTTGGTGATTCCCTAGGAGGACTCACGGGACTTTGTATATATAGTTATATTCACGGCTATGATTTATTACAGTGAAAGGATACAAAGTACAGTCAGCAAAGGAAAAAGAAGCATGGGTCAAAGTCTGAAGGAAATCAGGCACAAGCTTCCAAGAGTCCTCTCACTGTGGAGTCACACAGGACAGGCTTAATTCCTTCAGCAGTGAATTGTGACAACATCGGTGAAATGTCTACCAGGAAAGCTCAGTTAGAAACTCAGTGCCCAATGTTTTTATTGGGGGCTGGTTACATAGGCACCCTTTTCCTAGCATGTACCAAAATTCTGGACTTCCTGAAGGAAAGCAGATGTTCAACGTAAATTATATTGTTTGCAGTTTAGGCAGAGTGAGCCACTCTTGCCAGTTCTGAGAATGGTAGGACCCCTCCCCAAATCTAGGTTCCCAGGTCCCAGCCAAGGGCCAGCCTCGAAAACAGGCTAGCCCAGGCTAAGGGTAGGCAATCTCTGGCCTGCTGTGTTAACTTTTTTCTGTGCATGGCTGTTCATATAGATCCAGCATAACTAAATTGGTTGCCTGATATTGTTAATTACAAATTTGAATTTTAGTTTATATTTATCTGTTCTTTAAGTGGTAAAAATACAAAATGACACTAAACGGATGTGTTAGTTTAAAAGAGAGATTTGAGCACTTATTTAGGCTTTAGGTATGAAGTCAGCTGTGTTTCGATAAATTGAAGGAAACTTGAAGTTCTGTTTTAAAAGGGCTTGTGGAGAGTTTTGTTGTTTTAGATATGGATGAAAAAATGGAAGCCATTTATGTGTCATGCCGGGTCATACATTATTAAGGTTACACTTCTGGATAGTCCTTTCTCCACAGATGGTATTGACAATAGCTTGTGTGATGGAAACAAATGAAGAAAGAATTTTATATGCTGGCTTAGTGGAGAGTGATAAGTTCCTTTTCTTCTAAAAATTGCTGTTTTTGATGTGATAATGAAATTCACCGAAAGTATTGAATAATACTTTAACAGCCATATTTCATTCTAATACTCCTCTTGATAGACAATATAAGTTAACCCAACAGCCACATAAAGAAATATGATTTATGAAATGCTGATTTTCATGGATGCTGATAAATGTTGGTATGAAAAGTCATGTTAGTTTCTCTGGTATGAGAAATTAAGCGAAAGAAATCAGTGTTTGCCAAATGGAAAAAAGAAAGATTAATTGAAAATATTAGAAGAAAAAAACCATTCTACTCTTTCTTTTCGTTATTCCTGACCTTGTAAGTAATGTGAACTAATCGTCTACTCATGTATCAGCCTATTTGTTTATAATGTTTTCTATTCCTATTGCTAATATTTGCTCTTTCATGTCATTTAGTGTTAGCAGATGTGTGGCTTGCTACATTTGATTTAATTTAATGGTAAGACTGCTGCTGTATTTTTAAGTTAAAAAGGTTTGTATATGCAGTTGAATAATTCCCAGAACCTATGAATTTAGATTAAAAAAAGATCTCATTTTGAAATTTGTCTGTAATCTTCATGAGGGCAAGGACAATGTCCATATATCCAATGCCTAGAATAGTAGCTGGCACATAGTATGTGCTCAGTAACTATTTGAATAAGTGAGTGATTAAAAAAGTCAGTATATGAACAGGTTTTTTGTTTTTTGTTTTTTGTTTTGGTGAGAAAGATTGGCCCTGAACTAACACCTGTTGCCAATCTTCTTATTTTTGCTTGAGGAAAATTGTTGCTGAGCTAACCTTGGTGCCAGTCTTCCTCTGTTTTGTATGTGGGATGCTGCCACAGCATGGCTTGATGAGCAGTGTGCAGGTCTGCCCGTGGAATCTGAACCTGTGAACCCTGGGCTGCCAAAGTGGATCGTGCGAATTTAACCACTATGCCACCGGGCCAGCCTCGATTGCACAGTTTTGAAATTAAAAGTTTCCAGAAGTTATATTGAAGTAATTTGTAATAACCTCCTTTTGTTTTAAAGACTATTGACTCTAAACTTTTAGTGTTTCTTATTAACCAGCAGATCATACTTGAATCAAATCTCATTGGAATTAATTTTAGAATGTGTTTACAGCAAAAATTCATTATAACATTTTGTTCCCTTTAATATTTCCATCATCAAATGTAAAACCACCAAAGAGATAGAGGAACATCCACTGTATGTGGAACAAGTTCTGTAAGCTAATGTGTTTTTAAGGATGTACGGGAACAGACGAGGGAGTGTGCCTCCTGTGGAGTGTGGTGGTGATGTCACAGAACAGTCAAACATACGAATTTCATCTGCTGGAAATAAAAGGTATAGTATGTAATATAAATTCTGCCCTTTAGTGATTTCACTGTGAAAAGCACCTGCTAAAATTGGCTTACGGAAGAAGTAGAAAGGTATAGTATTTTAACAGCCTCCTTATTAGTGAGAAAGGAATTAAAGGGAAAAGAAGGGAGAGGATCAAGATGTGTTAAAGGAAAATTTTTAGTACTTTACAACATTCTTTTGTAGAACAAGTTTTGGTTATAAAGTGTGCCAAGATATTCTGAATAAGTTCCTATCATTATAAAGTATATAAATTTGTTTGAAATAATGAAAGGAAAAATAAGCATATAATTTAATGGACTAAAAATCAATTTAAGGGGCTGGCCCCGTGGCCGAGTGTTAAGTTCGCGCGCTCTGCTGCAGGCGGCCCAGTGTTTCGTTGGTTCGAATCCTGGGCGCGGACATGGCACTGCTCATCAAACCATGCTGAGGCAGCGTCCCACATACCACAACTAGAAGAACCCACAACGAGAAATATACAAATATGTACCGGGGGGCTTTGGGGAGAAAAAGGAAAAAATAAAATCTTAAAAAAAAAAATTCTTATAAAAAAAAATCAATTTAAAATATCTTGGGAGTTATGAGGGTGAGATAACTGGAAATAAATTGAAAGTGTTTCTGCAATGTGAGTTTTCCTTTCAAAACTTTGTTTTTTATTTTCAGCTTATTGAGTAGATAACTTTTAGCTTACTGTGTAAAATTAGTACTCATGCATAGTTCTGTCATGTTGAAAAGAAAGGAAATTATATGTATTTTATTTTCATGTTCTCTATTTATAATTTTTATCATTTTTATGAGGCTTTCTTGTATCATATACAAGAATAAATGGTTCCAAACCTATAGTGTATAGTGAAGATAATATTGTCATATGGCAGGAAGGGTGTCTATTTTCTTTGAAGAAAACTATATATATATGTATAAATGATAAGAGAATTTGTTGTTTGGGTCTGATTAGTTCAGTCTTCTTTGAGGGAGTTGTCTTTTCTCTCCTCGTTCATATCTTTTTTTTCTTTTAAAGATTGGCACCTGAGCTAACAACTGTTGCCAATCTTCTCTTTTTTTCCTGCTGCTTTTTCTCCCCATATCCCCCCAGTACGTAGTTGTGTATTTGAGTTGTGAGTCCTTCTAGTTGTGGCACGTGGAATGCCACCTCAACGTGGCCTGATGAGTGGTGCCATGTCTGCGCCTCGGATCCGAACCAGCAAAACCCTGGGCTGCCGAAGCAGGCGCTCGAACTTAACCACCTGGCCACGGGGCCAGCCCCTCATTCGTATCTTTTAAAGAAGGAGTTTTTTAGGAATGATCTTTTTTTCCAAGTGTGTGCGCAGGTATCACCATTGTCTTCTTTTTTAGGATTTATTTATGTGTACTTATATTCATTTTCCTTACTGGGGTAACTGTTCTTATGAAAAAGGGTTTTATTGGGAATCTGTAGAGCCAGTGAAGCAGGCTGAAGAAGAAGGTTACATGTTTATAGATCCTGAATATATAGGGGTCCCACTGTATAAAGAGAGAAAATGCCATGCTTTTACCCTAACTTTAAAAATATGTAACTTTAATAGTGTCCATAGTACTTTGAAGGTCAATAACTCCTACTTACATTTTACTCTAAATTTTTGTTTTCTGAAAATTATTTGGGTTCTAATTCTTTTTGATTTGTTTTAGTGCTCGAGACAATGAACCATCCAAAACTACTAACCGAGAGATCTGCAGTCCTTTTGCGGGGATGCTCTTTGGTATGTACAACACTGCCAGTTGATTAAACTTTTGCAGAATGTTTTATAAAAGGTCTTTAGTGAGAACTCGGTGTTGTAATTAATACTACCCATGCTAATAGTAGAAAATGTTTATCTAGTGCTTACTTTATGATAGGCACTATGCTAAGTATTTAACATGTATTTATAGCTCTATGTGTAATTTTAAAGCTAAATATCTTTTATGTAGTGATGAGCTTTCTATAGATGATAAATGAATATTAATTTCAGTAATAAGCTTTTAATTTCATATTTGATTAGCACTTTGTTGTATTGTGCCTATTTCTTATAATCTGTTTTATATGTTAATTTTTTTCTTCAGTCTTTTTCTTGTTTCTTTAGCTAGCACAAAACTGTCTTACATTTTAGTTTAATTCCCCTGAACTAAACCTTTTTATCCTTTGATAAACATCCTTTCTCATGTTCTTTCCATGTAATTTCTGAGGTGTTTTGTTCAAATCAGGGTCATAATCCAAATTTTCTATTTATTTTATCAGAAATGAAGGTCGTTGCTTAATAAGCATGTTGATTTGTTATATTAACTTGTTACAATTTAATTTCAGAAACAGTGTGAAGAGAGCCTTACTTCCTGTGTGTAACTTTAAATAGAAAAGAGGTTTCTTCTGTGGTGTAAAAAACTATTGGAAAACATTACCTGAAATTTAGTTTCAGTGAAATATATGAGGAAATTGGATAACAGTTTAGGTTCATTCAACCTAAAAGCAGTCAGTTATTTAAATCTTGGCTTAGAGATATGTAATTGCATGGTATTCTGAAACCTTTGCTTCCTTGAAATGGCTAGTTTGAGAAAAATGGCATAGCACTTTTATTCCAGTATAATGTCTTTAAGTGGGAATTGACCAATTTAACCTATTAGTAGGTCAGAGTAAAGGCTTCATTCATTCTTATGATGTATATTGTTAAAGATGGTAAAAATTGGAGAAATGGGCTTTCTGTGTTGAGTGCCCGCTGACAATTTTATCAACAAATGGATTATTCTACCCTGAAAATTTAAAGATTGAGTGGCATGAACTTACCATTAATGCAATCCAGAAATTGTGGATCAATATTTGGTGAGATAATAGACTCTAATGCTTGGAACTAAGCAATAAAGTCATTTAATCCAGTGATTTATCTCATGGTTATATTTTTTTCCCCTCAGCCTATATGAGTATATACCCATAGGGAACTCACTCTCTCCAGAAGCAGCATGTTCCATTTTTAGATGGCTGTAATTGTTATAATATTCTCATTTCAATTGAACTGAGATTTGTCTTCCTATGATTTTGCCCCAAGGACCTCATTTGGAGCCTTTTGCTTTATTTGAAAAATTAAAACAATTGACCACTTAGAGCAAAAATAATATATTGTGAGGTTTATAACAGAATCATGGGTTCTTTAGAAGTATGTTTTTAAATTTGCAAATATTTGGGGATTTTCATGCTGTCTTTTTGTTATTGATTGCTTATTTAATTCCTTTATGGTCTGAGGAGATAATTTGTATAATCTCACTTTGAGTTTTTTAATAAAACATTTTTTTTAATGGCTCAAAATATGGCCTATCTTGGTGAATGTTTAGTGTGTACTTGAAAGAATGTACATTGTGTGGTTGTTGAGTATAGTGATTTATAAATGTCAGTTAAGTCAATTTGATTGATAGTGATGTTCATGTCTTGTACTATCCTTATTGATTTTTAACTCTTCTTCTGCCATTTGCTTGAAGAGTTAAATTCTCTGACTGCCTTGTTCTTAGTATGGGGCCTGGAGTGGTGGAGGGATTTTCTCAGTGTTCCTGCACCTTCCTCAGTTTTCAGCAAGACCTGTATGCCCCTGACAGAGAGGGCGTCCCTCTCTCTCTCCACACTTCTCCTTCCTCAGCAGTGGATTACTGTTCCTTGTTCCTTAGTGCAAGGCTGGTCCTGTGCATCTGGTTCTCAGAAATGAGTCTTTAACCTCAGTGTTCCTGGCCCTCCCTGGAGTGGTAGCCAAACTCTCCTTTATGTCTGTGGAGGGTCTTCTGGGAGAATTCCCTGCCCTTCCCCTAACAGTAACAGATCTTTGTATAAGTGCAGAATTCTGGCTCCAGACAGGTTTTCTGCCCTTCAGCAGGTGGATTACGGCTATTGCTTTGTAGAAGAGAAGAGTCTGGAAAGCGAGCAGTGTTTTTTTTTTCCCTCAGAAAGGTCTCTTTCAGATTTCCTCCATTACTCCATCTCTGATCTCTCTTGTAAGCATCTAGTGGAGATGGGCAAGTGAGTGCAGATTCCTCTTGTGTCTGGGGCTTCCAGAGAATCTACATTGTTATTCCACCCTACACAATGCCTTTATGAATTTCAGTTACAGTCATGTGTCGCTTAACGATGGGAATAAGGTGTCGTTAGGCGATTTTGTTATTGTGGGTCCATCACAGAGTGTACTTACATAAACCCAGATGGTATGTATAGTTTACTACACTCCTAGGCTGTATGATACTAATCTTATAGGACTACCGTAGTGTATGCGGCCCGTCGTTGACTGAAACTTAGTTATGTGGTGCATGACTGTATTTTCTTCTTACCTGCTTTTTTAAGGCAGCTGCCTTTCTCTATACTCTGGTGAAGATAAAACACTTGGCTTGTCTCATCTTCTTCGGATTGGTTTTTATACCTTTTGGAATTCAGTGAACGTGGTTGCTTGTAACCTCAGCTCTCTGATAGGCTTTTTAAAAGTTAAGATTTTGTAGATGATTAAGCTTTTTCTCATTGTCGAGTCTGAGCAATGTTCTTTGGTGGCTTTCCACTTCCTAAACAGAAGCAGAACTCCCCGTTTCGTTCTTTATAATAGCTTCCATTTCCTCCTCATTGTGTTCCTATTTTCATTTAAATACTTGGGAATAGTTATGATAGCAATTTTAACATCCTTATTTGTTATCCATCATCTCTGTTGTTTTATGCGATTTGTATGTGTGTGTGTGTGCACGCACGTGCCTGTGTGCATGTGTGAGGAAGATTGGCCCTGAGCCAACATCTGTGGCCAATCTTCCTCCTTTTGCTTGAGGGATATTGTTGCTGAGCTAACATCTGTGTTAGTCTTCCTCTATTTTATGTGGGGTGCCACCACAGCGTGGCTTGACTAGCAGTGCTAGGTCTGCACCTGGGATCCAAACCTGCGAACCCCAGGCTGCCGAAGTGGAGTTTGTGAACTTAACCTATACCCCCAAGCCGGCCCCTGTGATTTTTTTCTATTGACTAACTTTTCTGATGGTTATGGGTTATTGTATTAGGTTTCTTTTTTTTTTATTGTGATAACATTGGTTTATAACATTATATAAATTTTGGGTGTACATCATTATATTTCGATTCCTATTTAGATCACATCATGTTCACCACCCAAAGATAATTACAATCCATCACCTTACACATGTGCCTAATCACCTCTTTTGCCCTCCTCCCTTCCTGCTTTCCCTCTGGTAACCGCCAATCCAGTCTCTGTCTCTGTGTGTGTGTTTGTGGTTATTTTATCTTCTGTTTATGAGTGAGATCACATGGTATTTGACTTTCTCTCTCTGACTTACTTTACTTAGCATCATACCCTCAAGGTCCATCCATGTTGTCACGAGTGGCCACATTTCATCAGGTTTTTTGGCTGAGTAGTATTCCATTGTGTATATGTACCACATCTTCTTTATCCATTCGTCCTTTGATGGACACCTAGGTTGCTTCCAAGTCTCAGCTGTTAAGAATAATGCTACAGTGAACATAGGGGTGCATATATCTTTGTGCATTTGTGTTTTCATGTTCTTTGGATAAATACCCAGCAGTGGAATAGCTGGATGATATGGTAGTTCTAGTCTTAATTTTTTGAGGAATCTCCATACTGTTTTCCATAGTGGCTGTACCAGTTTGCACTCCCACCAGCAGTGTATGAGAGTTCTCTTTACTCCATCCTCTCCAACACTTGTTTCCTGTCTTGTTAATTATAGCCATTCTGACGAGAGTGAATTGATATCTCATTGTAGTTTTGATTTGCATTTTCCTGATAATTAGTGATGTTGAAAATCTTTTCATGTGCCTGTTGGCCGTCTGTATATCTTCTTTGGAGAAACCTCTGTTCATATCTTTTGCCCATTTTTTAATTGGGTTGGAAATTGTTTTGTTGAGATGTATTTTGTTTCCAAATACCTTCTCCCAATTGTTATGTTGTCTTTTCATTTTGTTGATTGTTTCCTTTGCTATGCAGAAGCCTTTTAGTTTGATGTAGTTAAACTACATTTGTTTAGTTTTTCTATTGTTTCCCTTGCCTAGTCAGACATGGTACTTGAAAATATGCTGCTAAGATTTATGTCTAAGAGTGTACTGCCTATGTTTTCTTCTAGAAGTTTCATGGTTTCCGGTCTTATATTCAAATCTTTAATCCATTTTGTGTTGGTTTTTGTGTACAGTGTAAGATAATGGTCTACTTTCATTCTATTGCATGTGGCTGTTCAGTTTTCCCAACACCATTTATTGAAGAGACTTTCCTTTCTCTGTTGTATGTTCTTGGCTCCCTTGTTGAAAATTAGCTGTCCATGGATTATTTCTGGGCTCCTGGTTCCATTCCATTGATCTGTGTGAGTATTAGTTTTCTATTGCTGCATCACAGATTACCACAAACTTAGTGGCTCAAAACATCCCACATCATCTCACAGTTTCTGTGGGTCAGGAGTCTGGGCATGACTTAGCTGGGTCCTGTGTTCCTGGTCTCACAAGGCTATAATCAAGGCATCAGCCAGGCCGTTTTTCATCTGGAGGCTTGAGTGGGGAAGGATTTGCCTCCAAGCCCATTCAGATTGTTGGCAGAATTCATTTCCGTGTGGTTATGTTACTAGAGCCCTCACTTCTTACTGAATGTCAGGTGGAGACAGCTCGCGATCCCTAGAGGCCTTCTACGGTTTCTTGCCACATGAACTCCCTCACCATGGCTGCTCACTTTATCATGCGAGCAAGGAGAATCTCTAAATTTAGGGAGGGCTTTTACCTGACTATATCAGGCCCACCCAAGACAATCTCCCTTTAATTAATTCAAAATTGACTTGCTACCTTGATTATATCTGCAAATTCCTTTCACCTTTGCCATATTTTATTAGCTAGAAGCAAATCAGGTGCTGCCCACATTCAAGGAGAGAGGTTTATACAGGGAGTCAGCACCAGAAGCCAGAGAACATAGGATCTGTCTTAGAATTTTGCCTGCCACAGTCACATTTTTCTGTTTCTTAGGGACCACTGTTTTTGAGGTCTGACTTTAAGCTTAGCTAGGGACCTGTAGAGTAGCCTCTTTTCACAGAGATAGTTTAGCCCCACTATTATAGAGTGACCTTTCTGGGGTCTTTTCTGAATACCCTAGGGGATCACTAGCTGGCTGGAGCTTGAATTTCTCTCCACTTTACTTGAGAAGGTCTGAGAATTACTCAGTTTACATGTCCTCCATAGTTTTTTGCCCAGGCTGATGGAATTTTGCTCTGTGCGTGCACAGACTAGCGGACAGTAAAGTCTGAAGAGACCCCTCTACGGATTTCTAAAGCTCTTTTTGGATCTTTGCCCTAAACTTCCAGCCATTTTAGCCTTCCTGAATTTTGATCTTTGCTCAGTTTAGCTTAGTTTCTTCGGTCTGTTTGGGTTCTCCATCTCTTTACCTGTGGTCTGGAAAATTGCATTCAGGCAGAAAACCAGGTGATTTTCCTTCTCTCAAGTATTACAGTCCTGCACTGCCTGTTGTCCAGTGTCTAGTGTCTGAAAGACAGTTATTTCATGTATTTTGCCTAATTTATTATTTTTTTGTGGTGGGAGGTTAAGTTCAGTGCTTGTTACTCCATCATGACTGGAAGCAGAATGGATATATATACTTTGATTATAAAACATTATTATTAACCTTAACATAATTCATGTTATCCCTGTGGGAGCTTCACTACTGCGGACGTCTGTGCTTAATAGACAAACTCAGATGCTGTATGTCCACTAATGGTTGGGAGACTAATAATTAAGTTACTAGAAAAACTGCTGGTTCAGTTGCATTTTTGATATCCTGTGATTTGTGTGGTGTTCCAGATCATGCATTTCTAGAGTGAGTTTATTTTGTGTCATTAACTTAGGCAGTAATAATTTTCTGTGGATCGGAAATGTTTGCACAATTGGATTTTCACATAATGATACCAGAGTGAGAGGTTTTTATTTTTTTCTGTAGAATTGAGGTTTTTTTGAGCAGGGCACCAGTTGATTAGTGTTGTATTTTAAGATACTTAATTTTTCATAAGTGTGCTGGATATAGATAGGATTGGAGCAGGGAGAGGGGGAGTTTGGGAGACTAGTTAGCTTATTGCTGCAGTCCAGGTGAAATGTAGAAAGGTCTTATCCAAGGTTAATGGCCATGAGAATAGAAGAGAGGGTCCTCCTGTGAAGTGAACAAGAGATGATGAGCAATCAAGTTATAGTAAGGTTTTGAAGTTTGAAAACAGAGGGGCAGTTGCTTTTGAGATGTTCCTTTTGGACACATTTGTTAAATTTAGGAGCTTGTGGTAAGTGTTAGTGGAGATATTTTCCTGATTATTGGAAAAATGGCGATGGGGATTAAAGTATTCTCTTATTTAAATAAGAATATTTTGGACTAAATTTAGAGGTTTTGGAAGGATTAATGTATCTTATATTTGACACATAGTAGATATAAATTATAAAATTAATTGAAGAGGTAATGATACATATAATTTTACTTTCTGTATATTCTACATATACAGTAATTATTCTTTGATATAATTAAAAATGGAGGTTTTAAAAAGGAGGTTGAGTACATTGTTCAAGAGTTGACTACTTTTTTTTTTTTCACCACTTTCTAGGAGGCGAAGATCGAGAACTTATTCAGAGAAAGAAAGAGAAATATAGACTAGAATTACTAGAACAAATGGCTGAACAACAGAAGAACAAGAGACGGTAATGAAAGGTTTGCATTTAAAAGAGGTGTTTTGAATTTAAAGTGCATTTGTGTAAAGTGACATGATGGTAACTATAACGTAGTAAAATAAAGAGATACTTTTCCTATTGTGATTTTGTATTTGTAAGTCATTTCTGTTTCAATCTCCACATTGTATCAACCAGGGCAATAAAAGAAATACTATGAGAGTGTTCATTTTCTTTGTCACAGGTAACAAATGAGACTATGGATATATTCTATAACAGGCCTTTTACATACCTTGATTAATTTCTTCAATTTTTAATTTAGGATAGTATTTATTGTTATCTACATGCTCAGTATATTATCCCATATATAGTAAGAAATATAAAAGTATTTTATCTTCTAACAATGTGAAATGGTAAGTACACACATATAGGCAATATAAAAATAATCATCGTAAATCCACAGGTATTTATATTGTATACATGTCTCAGTGTTTGTAATCTTTCTTATAGAAATACCTGTGACATATTAATTATGGTTTAGAATTAGGAATAGATACCTTGGTTCTAGAGAATTTGAGATCTAGCATCTTTTAGTTTTGCCTTTTTTTCTCTATCTTAGAGAAAGCCAATATCTACTGTCTGATATTAGCCATCTTTAACATCATTTTCTTACAAACTCTTATTTGAAAGTGTGGTATTGGGGCTGGCCCCATGGCCTGGAGGTTAAGTTCAGCATGTTCTGCTTTGGCGGGCTGGGATCACTTCCCAGGTGCAGACCCACACCACTCATTGGCAGCCATGCTGTGGTGGTGACCCACATATAAGATAGAGGAAGATTGGCACAGATGTTCGCTCAGGGTGAATCTTCCTCATAAAAATAAAATTAAATTAAAAGGATTAAAAAACAAGTATGGTATTAATTTTTATTTTTTACCCTTTTTGTGAACTGAAAATGTACATGTACTCTGAAAAAAGGTTTTTGTTTGTTTCACAAAGTGAAGATTTTGTTCTACATCTGTACTTTATTCTGTGTGAATTGCTTAGACTTTGAAGTACCCCAGCCACTGGTTTAGAGATACTTATTACAAGTCAGTTTTCGTGTGAACTCTAATTTACTTTGTATCAGATCAGAAAATTTAGTTTTCAGAATTATTTTAGGCTTTTATTGTCAGTTACAGGAATTATTTATATTTGGAGATGTTTTTGCATAGACTTGGTGTGTAAATTTGTTTCAGTAATGATTATGATTTTGATAGTGTTTACTGTAACTTTTTTATATATAAAACTTTAATTTGTTTAGAGAAAAAGATTTGGAACTCAGAGTTGCAGCTTCTGGAGCTCAAGACCCTGAGAAATCGGTAAGAGCTCCCTAACATCTTTTGATGTTTAATCTTTGGTTCAAAGAAGTCTCAAATGTGGTAGCAGGTGGAGATAGAAAACATTGGGGGAAATTTAAGAGTAGACCAATTTGAACAGTCATAAACTAAACTGAGTTGTCATAAAACGTAAGTCCTATCTCTTATTTATTTCCCTGATAATTTTTACTTTTTCATGTGTACATCATTTTTTTAGTTTATTTTGAATTAATCCTTTCTACTTTGTTCACGTGCACTATTCCCTGGGAAAGTTATCTCAGGTTAAGTTACAATAGAGGTTAATATTTTTCTTGACCACTTTTTTGATATTAGAGTGATTTGCGAAGAAACTGAAGTTTGTAAGCATTTTAGTAATTTTTATTTAATGCAAAACTAGAGAGAGAACCTTATTTTTGCTTTAATTTTGCAATTCTCATCAAGTGGAATGAATTACATCACCGCAGTTAAGTAAAGAGGAGGTAATAATTTACTGTTCTTCTCAAAATGTGCTTTTTCTGTAGTTGGATATGGAGAATTTATTTGCTAAGGCAAGTTTTTGTTTCATCTTTGAATCATAATTAATAAACTAATTAATTTCATTAAAAATTCATTCTTAAAAAGAATATGACAACTTAAAATTATTCAACTGTAGGCAGCTTTTGATTTACTTTTACTTATGCTAATTATAGGCCCTATAGATTATCTGTTTTAAAAAGTTTAATACAGCACCAGCATCACTCTCAGTGTGCTTCTTGACTGCTCATAGAATAAAACTTTTAGATTAATCTTAGAAATTCCTGGGGAAGGTAGACATCATGGACAAAAGAGGATAAATTCCAAAGCTAAATCTCTTTTCTTCTGTCGATTGATACCTTTGAAATAGTTTTCACAATCAAAAACTTAAACTTTAAAAATTTTGAACTCTTTAATGCAATATGGTAGCACGTTAAACTTTGGATTTATAGTTACATTAGTGTTTGACAGATCTTCTTATTTATATTTGAATGAAACAAGCTTTACAGTGTCCAGTTGCTTTATGAGAATAAATAAAAATATTAGAGACAATAGACCATTACTTTTGGTTGGGTTTACTTTTGTTGTGCAAATCTTAGAAAAGGACACATAAATGATGTTCTTGAGTGGGGGTTAGCAAACTGTAGCCTATCATCAAATCCATATTTTTGTAAATACAGTTTTATTGCAGCACACTCTCTCTAATTTATTTACATATGGATTTGGGCTACTTTAGCACTATGGCTGAGTCAAGTAGTTGTGAAGAGACCATATGGCCTGCAAAGCCTGATACATTTACTGTCTGGCTCTTTACAGAAGATGTTTGTTGACTCTATAGAGAATACTTTGATGTCAGAAATGGCAATTGGATAGAGAAGCAGCATAGTGTTCTAGTGTAATAGAGAGTTTTATATTTAAGATTAATATCTGGCTCTAGCCTTTGCTTGATTATTTATTAATGGTGAGACTTGAGGTGATTTATGTGCTGTCAGAGAGCCTTGATTACTCCATTTATAAAATAAGAATTAGATCTTCAAAGTCTTTTGTAGAACTGTAAAATTCTTTTATTCTGTGACCAACTTAGGTGCCTGCTGGCAGTCTGGGATAGAGGGTCTTTTGAGGTCCTTTCCACCTTTAAATTTATGATTGTATATAACAAACAGATTTTTTTTTCTTTATTTTAGCCTGATAGACTAAAGCAGTTTGGTGTGGCGCCAAGACACTTTGAAGAAACGCTGCCCCCTGAAAGACCCAGAGTAGCTTTCCAGACGCCTCTGCCTCCGTTATCTGCCCCATCTGTCCCACCCATCCCATCAGTTCAGGCCATCCCATCACAAAGGGAAGATCTGCACAACGGACTCAGCAGCACCCTTGGTGAAATGCTGCCTCCCAGGTGCTTGTTTAAAATGTTTTGTGTTTGGGAACTAGGTAAGGTATCATTATATTTTATGTTTAGAAGGATTTGCTAAAGCAAATAACGTTATCCTTCAGAGATTTTTATACAATTAATGGCTTTTGTTAAATACTTTGTCTTGAAATTTGTTTTCATCGTTGATCTTTTCTCTCATTGTAAAAACAAGGGAAATGTTTATAACATTCTTTTATTGTTTGAAGATGCTTTAGTATTTTTAGAATGAATAAGTACATTTAGAATTTAGTTTTAGGTCATATTTTTTAATGTCTTTTTAAAAATATCTTTTAAAATATAAAAGGTATACTTTTTCTCAATTTGGTAATTTCCGCTTGGCAAACATTGAATGCTTCCTTCAGTTTGTGCAGAAAATGTTTCTAATGTGGCTCTTTTGTATATATTACTCTATTTTACTTTCTGTTTTGTTCAACTCGTTCTCTCTGATTACTCATGGGCTATGCAACTCTCATTCCTGAAATGAAAAGTCATTGAGATTATAAAGCTTGTAACTTAGGTAAAATTTGATCACTATAGGTAAAAGGCATCGTGATATACTAGACTATACATAAAGAAAATCCTGTCGTTTACGTTGTTTTTTCCTGGGCTATGCTTTCTTCTCTCAGAGGACTTGAGCTGATTTTTTTCTTACTGTTAATGTACTAATTATGGGAGTGTATTTAATCAGATATTTTTCTTTTTTAACATTGATATTTTCTGGGCTATACTTTCTTCTTTCAGTAGAACTTAGTCTTACCTTTTTATTACTACTAACAAATTATAGAATTGTTTACTATATTTATCAGATGTTTTGTTTGTTTGATCCTCATGACTCAAAAGACGAGGTGGGATTAGAATTACAGATATGGCATGATGGTCACAGCATTGGTTTAGGGATTAAAACAGTTGGCTTCACTGTCTGGATTTTGGGTAAACCACACTGTTATTGAACTTAAATTTTCTCATTTGTAAAAGTGGAATAGTGATACTTTTTTCTTATCTACAATTATAGGGTTGTCATGAGGATTGAATCTTACACAAATTTCCATAAAAATTTAAGATTTAATGATTTGACAGTTCTCTTTCATAGCAGTTTTTCACTACTTTGTTGATGTCTATGGAGTGAAAATAGCAAGGTTAGACACACTGAGTGACTAGTAAATGTGGAAAATGTTCACAACTGAAGAAAACTTTAATGCCTTCTTAGCTCTTCAGAATTATTTTGAATTATACAAAGGGAGAACCTGTTAAGATACACAGAAGTGAAAATATTCTAAGATGCTCCCATTCTCTTTCTGTTCACCTAAAGGAATTTGCCTTTTCTATTTTTGCTATTGGAAAATAGTGCCTTGGTGAAAATACAGAGATATTTCCTAATCAGTAATGAAGTGCTAAAACAGAGGTTTTCAGAAGTTTTAACTTTATGAAATGCTAAAAATATGTCAAGACTTTACTGTTGATATTTAAGTGGTTTCTGTTTCATATTATGGTTTCTGTTTCACATTGGTTGACTTCCTTTGAAAGAACAATACATTTTTAAAGTTAAAAAATGCACCCTTTCCCCCCGTCAAATGGAACTATTAGTAATTCCATTTTGCGTCTCTTTGCTCTTTCTTCCTGTACAATCCTTCATCTCTGTGAGTAACTCACTTTATCAACATGGCTGAAGCATTGCCTTTTCTGGAAAGCCTTCCTCACGCTTTCGTCTTCTTCCCTATGTGACTTAAATGTCCATGCTCCATGTTCCTACAGCACCCTGCATCTACTTGTATTGTTTCATTTAGTATACTTTGCTATAATTATCTGTTTGTTTCTGTATTATTCCTGAGGCACAGGGACCATGTTTGTTCAATACTGGCACAGGGTAACTACTTAGATATTAATTGATTGAATATTATCTGAAGTTTTTGTCTTACGTAAGTGTTATACCTTAAATTCTGAAATTTTATACTGGTTTTTGCTTTTAGTCATAATTATTGATAAAAGGTTGAAGCAAGATGGTGGCTTTTTCTAAAGCAGCAATTAGATTTTTGGTAACATTTTTGCAAAAGGATAATATCTTGATTTAAAAAAGTTTGCAATGAAAGATGAGAAGAATTTTCCAATTTTCTTTTGATGCAGGATTGCGCCTTTGCCTCCACCTCCCCTTCTACCACCTTTGGCTACTAACTATAGAACTCCTTATGATGATGCATACTACTTTTATGGGGCCAGGAATACTTTGGATCCCAGTCTTGCTTACTGTAAGTTATCTACAGGGTAAACATTTTTTTCCAGTGCTTAGTCAGGAAAATTGGTCTTTGTACAAGTAAAAATGTATAATGAGAAAAGCACAGCTTTATTTAATTCAAATACTATATATTTATTGATTTAATAGGTGGCCTTTTAAAAACTCAATTATATTTTATAGTTATTTCCTTTTTATCTAGATTTAAGACATAACTATTTTGTGTTTTCTTGCATTGTTATTTGCTCACTCCTAGCCCAGAAGGAAATATGGATTTGTTTCCTTAGGTGACATTTTTAGTATGTGACATTTCCTTTAGGGATTAAAATGTTCTTAAATGGATACTCTGAAATAAATGCGTTTATTTTCTTTTAAGATGGTTCAGGAATGATGGGAGTACAGCCTACATCTTATGTTAGCGCTCCTGTCACCCACCAGCCAGCACAACCTATTATGTAAGTCGTTAGTTAAAATAATAATTTCTTTCAAAATTTATTTGTCTTCCATAGAACCTGGATTATTCAACTCATTCTTCTTTTCTTCAGAAGAGATGTAACTTGTTTTAATTTCTAATTGTTGCATAACCAATGTGTTCAAAGTATTGCTTTTGAGTCAATGTTTCATAGAAAGCACATTTTAAAAATTAAGAATAATCTCACTTCCTCTCATTAGAAGAGTCACGCATGCATAATATTGATAAATAAGAATACAGCAAATATAGGCAAAAATTGAAATCACCTAAAATCTTATTCATCCAGAGATAGAAAGACTTCCTGAATGCATATTTAGATCTGTCTATGTATAGACACACACTCAGAAAAAATATACACACAACACACACCAAAATGGTACTATACAGGCATACCTTGTTTTATTGCACTCGCAGATATTGCATTTTTTACAAGAGCCTCCAGCAGCAAAAAGATTATGACTCCCTGAAGGCTCAGATGATGGTTAGAGTTTTTTAGAATTAAAGTATTTTTTAATTAAGGTATGTACATTGTTTTAGACATAATGCTATTGCATGCGTGATAGACCATAGTGTAGTGTAAACATAACTTTCATATGCACTAGGAAATCAAAAAATTCTTGTGACTTGCTTTATTGTCATATTTGCTTTATTGTAGTGGTCTGGAATTGAGCCTGAAATATCTTTGAGGTATGCCTGTATTGTACATATTGTTCTATAACCTGTTTTTAAAATTAACAATATAATCATAAATATTTTTTCCATGTCAATAAATATACTTTTATAGTATCATTTTTAAAAATTAAACTTTTTGTTTAGAGATAATTGTTGGTTCCCATGGTAGAATTGTAAAAAATGATATAGAGACGTCTTGTGTACCCTCTACCCAGTTTCTCACAATGCTAACATCTTGCAAAACTATGGTACAATAGCACAACCCAGATAGAGGACATTGGATACAGTCATTTACAGAACACTTCCATCATCACAAGGAACTCTTATGGTGCCCTTTTATAGCCAGACCTGGTTCCCTCCTGCCTGTACTCCTGGTTCCCTCCTGCCTGTACTCCCTCCTTAGCTACTGGCAGCACTTTATCTGTTCTTCATTTATATATCATTTTAAGAATGTTGTATAAATGGAATCATATAATACGTAAACTTTTGAGGTTGACTTTTAAAAATCAGCATAATTCTTGGGAGATTATCCAGGTTGTTGCATGTATAAATAGTACATTTGTTTTTATTGCTGGGTAGTGTTCCATGGTATGAGTGTAGCACAGTTTATTCACTCATTGGAGGACATCTAAGTTATTATAAATAGAGCTGCTATAAACATTAGCGTGCAGGTTTTTGGGTGAACAGTCTTTTTTCTTTGTGATAATTGCCCAGGAATGTTATTGTTGGGTTGTATGGTAGTTATAAGTTTAGTTTTGTAAGAAACTGCCCATCTGGTTTCAGAGAGACTGTATCATTTTACATTCATATCAGTAATGTATTAAGAAGCTGGTTTCTGGGGCCAGCCCTGGGCTGAGTGGTTAAGTTCACGCGCTCTGCTTCGAATGCCCAGGGTTTCTGCCAGTTTGGATCCTGAGTGTGGACATGGGAACGCTCATCAGGTCACGCTGAGGCAGTGTTGCACATAGCACAGCCAGAGGGACCTACGTCTAGAATATACAACTATGTACTGGGGGGCTTTGGGGAGAAGAAGAAGAAGAAAAAAAAAAAAAAGAATCTGGTTTCTTCACATCTTCACCAGCATTTGATCTTGTGACTTGTTTATGCCATTCTGATAGGTGTGTTAATGATGCATCATTAGGGTTTTAATTTACATTTCTCTAACAATAATGATGTTTAACATCTTTTCATGTGTTTATTTACCATCTGTAAATCTTCTTTGGTGAAACATCTATTGATGTCTTTTGCACATTTTCTAATTGGAGGTTTTATTACTACTGAGTTTTGACAATTCTTTATGTATCCTAAACACTAATTCTTTGTCAGATGTGTGGTTTGCAAATATTTTCTGTCAGTTTAAAGCTTGTCTTTTCAGTCTTTTAGTAGGGCCTTTCACAGAGCAAAAGTTTAAATTTTGATCAAGTCCAATTTATCAGTTTTTCTTTATGGATCATGCTTTCAGTGTCAAATCTGGGGTCTCTTTTCCTAGACTTAGATGGTAAAGATTTCTTTCTGTTTGCGTTTTTTTTTTTTTTTTGTAAAAGTTTTATAATTTTACATTTAAGTTTCATGATCCATTTTGAGTTAATTTTTGGGTAAGATGTGAGACTTAGATTAAAGGTCTTTATTTTTTTTTTTTTTTTGCCTTTGGGTGTCTTGTTGGCAAGATTATTTTTCCTCTATTGAATTGCTTTTACACCTTTGTGAAAATTATTTGGGTGTGTTTGTGTGGTTCTGTTTCTGGGATTCTCTGTTCTGCTCCAAGTGCTGGTGGCACTTGATTGTTGTAGTGCTGTAGTAAGTTTTGAAATTGGAAAGTATGAGTTCTTCAAATTTTCTTTTCCAGGGTCGTTTTGGCTATTCTAGGTCCTTTGCACTTTCATGTGAATTTTAGGATCAGCTTGTCAATGTCTACAAAATTGCAGTTGAGATTTTCTTTTTTTTAAATTTTTTATTGAGTTAATGGTAGGTTACAATCTTGTGAAATTTCAGTTGTACATTATTGTCTGTCAGTCGTGTTGTAGGTGCAACCCTTCACCCTTTGTGCCCACCCCCACCCCACCTTTGCCCTGGTAGCCACTAATCTGTTCTCTTTGTCCACATGTTTAAATTCCTCATATGAGCGGAGTCATACAGAGATTGTCCTTCTCTATCTGGCTTATTTCACTTAATGTAATTCCCTCAAGGTCCATCCACGTTGTTGCAAATGGGATAATTTTGTTCTTTTTTACGGCTGAGTAGTATTCCATTGTATGTATATACCACATCTTCTTTATCCATTCATCTGTTGATGGGCACTTAGGTTGCTTCCACGTCTTGGCTATTGTAAATAATGCTGCAGTGAACATTGGGGTGCATGGGACTTTTGGAATTGCTGACTTCAAGCTCTTTGGATAAATACCCAGTAGTGGGATAGCTGCATCGTATGGTAGTTCTATTTTTAATTTTTTGAGGAATCTCCGTACTGTTTTCCATAGTGGCTGCACCAGTTTGCATTCCCAGCAGCTGTGTATGAGGGTTCCTTTTTCTCCACAACCTGTCCAACATCTGTTACTATTTGTTTTAGTTATTTTTGTCATTCTAATGGGTGTAAGGTGATATCTTAGTGTAGTTTTGATTTGCATTTCCCTGATGTACAGCATTGATGAACATCTTTTCATGTGCCTATTGGCCGTCTGTCTATCTTCTTTGGAGAAATGTCTTTTCATGTCTCCTGCCCATTTTTTGATCGGGTGGTTTAATTTTTTGTTGTTAAGTTGTGTGAGTTCTTTATATATTATGGATATGAAGCCTTTGTCGGATGTATTATTTGCAAATATTTTTTCCCAGTTAGTGGGTTGTTTTTTTGTTTCAATCCTGTTTTCCCTTGCCTTAAAGAGGCTCTTTAGTCTGATGAAGTCCCATTTGTTTATTCTTTCTATTGTTTCCCTTCTTGAGAAGGCATGGTGTCCAAAAAGATCCTTTTAATACTGATGTCAAAGAGTGTACTGCCTACGTTTTCTTCCTGAAGCCTTATGGTTTCAGGTCTCAGCTTTAGGTCTTTGATCCATTTTGAGTTTATTTTGGTGAATGGTGAAAAAGAATGGTCAATTTTCATTCTTTTACATGTGGCTTTCCAGTTTTCCCAGCACCATTTGTTGAAAAGACTTTCTTTTCTCCATTGTATGCCCTCAGCTCCTTTTTCAAAGATAAGCTGTCCATAGATGTGTGGTTTTATTTCTGGGCTTTCAATTCTGTTCCATTGATCTGTGCACCTGTTTTTGTACCAGTACCATGCTGTTTTGATTACTGTAGCTTTGTAGTATGTTTTGAAGTCAGGGATTGTGATGCCTCCCGTTTTGTTCTTTTTTCTCAGGATCGCTTTAACAATTCGGGGTCTTTTGTTGCCCCATATGAATTTTAGGATTCTTTGTTCTAATTCTGTAAAGAACGTCATTGGGATTCTGATTGGGATGGCGTTGAATCTGTAGATTGCTTTAGGTAGAATGGACATTTTAACTATGTTTTTTTTTTTTTTTAATTTATATATTTTTTTTATTAATGTTATGATAGATTACAACCTTGTGAGATTTCAGTTGTACATTTTTGTTAGTCATGTTGTGGGTACACCCTTCCCCCTTCGTACCCTCCCCCCACCCCCCCTTTTCCCTGGTAACCACCGATCAGATCTCCTTCTCAATATACTAATTTCCACCTATGAGTGGAGTCATATAGAGATCGTCTTTCTCTGACTGACTTATTTCGCTTAACATAATGCCCTCGAGGTCCATCCACGTTGTTGTGAATGGGCCAATTTCGTCTTTTTTTATGGCTGAGTAGTATTCCATTGTGTATATATACCACATCTTCTTTATCCAGTCATCAGTTTCTGGGCATGTAGGCTGGTTCCACGTCTTGGCTATTGTAAATAATGCTGCGATGAACATAGGGGTGCAACGGACTCTTGAGATATCTGTTATCAGGTTCTTAGGATAGATACCCAGTAATGGGATGGCTGGGTCATAGGGTATTTCTATTTTTAACTTTTTGAGAAATCTCCATACTGTTTTCCATAGTGGCTGTACCAGTTTGCATTCCCACCAACAGTGTATGAGGGTTCCTCTTTCTCCACAACCTCTCCAACATTTGTCGTTCTTGGTTTTGGATGTTTTTGCCAATCTACCGGGGGTAAGGTGATATCTTAGTGTAGTTTTGATTTGCATTTCCCTGATGATTAGCGATGATGAACATCTTTTCATGTGTCTATTGGCCATATTCATATCTTCTTTTGAGAAATGTCTGTTCATGTCCTCTGCCCATTTTTTGATCGGGTTGTTTGTTTTTTTGTTGTTAAGCAGTGTGAGTTCTTTGTATATTATGGAGATTAACCCTTTGTCGGATAAGTGGCTTGTAAATATTTTTTCCCAATTAGTGAGCTGTTTTTTTGTTTCAATTCTGTTTTCCCTTGCCTTGAAGAAGCTCTTTAGTCTGATGAAGTCCCATTTGTTTATTCTTTCTATTGTTTCCCTCAACTGAGGAGTTACAGTGTCCGAAAAGATTCTTTTGAAACTGATGTCAAAGAGTGTACTGCCTATATTCTCTTCCAAAAGACTTATTGTCTCAGGCCTAATCTTTAGGTCTTTGATCCATTTTGAGTTTATTTTGGTGTGTGGTGAAAAAGAATGGTCAATTTTCAATCTTTTGCATGTGGCTGTCCAGTTTTCCCAGCACCATTTGTTGAAGAGACTTTCTTTTCTCCATTGTAGGCCCTCTGCTCCTTTGTCGAAGATTAGCTGTCCATAGATGTGTGATTTTATCTCCGGGCTTTCAATTCTGTTCCATTGATCTGTGGACCGTTTTTGTACCAGTACCATGCTGTTTTGATCACTGTAGCTTTGTAATATGTTTTGAAATCGGGGATTGTGATTCCGCCGGCTTTGTTTTTCTTGCTCAGGATTGCTTTAGCAATTCGCGGTCTTTTGTTCCCCCATATGAATTTTAGGATTGTTTGTTCAATTTCTGTGAAGAATGTTCTTGGGATTCTGATTGGGATAGCATTGAATCTGTATATTGCTTTAGGTAGTATGGACATTTTAACTATGTTTATTCTTCCAATCCATGTACAAGGAATGTTTTTCCATCTCTTTATGTCATCGCCTATTTCTTTCAAGAAAGTCTTGTAGTTTTCATTGTATAGATCCTTCACTTCCTTGGTTAAGTTTATCCCCAGGTATTTTATTCTTTTCGTTGCGATTGTGAATGGGATAGAGTTCTTGAGTTCTTTTTCTGTTAGTTTATTGTTAGTGTATAGAAATGCTACTGATTTATGCACGTTAATTTTATACCCTGCTACTTTGCTGTAGTTGTTGATTATTTCTAATAGTTTTTCTGTGGATTCTTTGGGGTTTTCTATGTATAAGATCATGTCGTCTGCAAACAACGAGAGTTTTACTTCTTCGTTACCTATTTGGATTCCTTTTATTTCTTTTTCCTGCCGAATTGCTCTGGCCAGCACCTCCAGTACTATGTTGAATAGGAGTGGTGAAAGTGGGCACCCTTGTCTTGTTCCTGTCCTCAGAGGGATGGCTTTCAGCTTTTGTCCATTGAGTATGATGTTGGCTGTGGGTCTATCATATATGGCCTTTATTATGTTGAGGTACTTTCCTTCTATACCCATTTTACTGAGGGTTTTTATCATAAATGGGTGTTGGATCTTGTCGAATGCTTTCTCTGCATCTATTGAGATGATCATGTGGTTTTTGTTTTTCATTTTGTTGATGTAGTGTATCACGTTGATTGACTTGCGGATGTTGAACCATCCCTGTGTCCCTGGTATAAATCCCACTTGATCATGGTGTATAATCTTTTTGATGTATTGCTGTAATCGGTTTGCCAAAATTTTGTTGAGGATTTTTGCATCTATGTTCATCAGTGATATCGGCCTGTAGTTCTCCTTCTTTGTGTTGTCCTTGTCAGGTTTGGGGATCAGAGTGATGTTGGCTTCATAGAATGTGTTAGGGAGTTCTCCATCTTTCTCAATTTTCTGGAACAGTTTGAGGAGAATAGGTATTAAGTCTTCTTTGAATGTTTGGTAGAATTCTCCAGAGAAGCCGTCTGGTCCTGGACTCTTGTTTTTGGGGAGGTTTTTGATTACCGTTTCTATTTCCTTACTTGTGATTGGTCTATTCAGATTCTCCATTTCTTCCTGATTCAGTTTGGGGAGATTGTAGGAGTCTAGGAATTTGTCCATTTCTTCCAGGTTGTTCAATTTGTTGGCATATAGTTTTTCATAGTATTCTCTTATGATCTCTTGTATTTCATTGGTATCTGTTGTGATTTCTCCTCTGTCATTCCTGATTTTATTAATTTGCGATTTCTCTCTTCTTTTCTTGGTGAGTCTGGCTAGGGGTTTGTCAATTTTGTTAATTCTTTCGAAGAACCAACTCTTTGTTTCATTGATCCTTTCTATTGTCTTTTTTGTTTCAATATCGTTTATTTCTGCTCTTATTTTTATTATTTCCCTCCTTCTACTGACTCTGGGCTTTGTTTGTTCTTCTTTTTCTACTTCTGTTAGGTGTCGTTTGAGGTTGCTTACGTGAGCTTTTTCTTGTTTAGTGAGGTGAGCCTGTATTGCGATGAATTTCCCTCTTAGGACTGCTTTTGCTGCATCCCAAATGATTTGGTATGTCGTGTTCTCATTTTCATTTGTCTCCAGATAATATTTGATTTCTTCTTTAATTTCTTCAATGATCCATTGTTTGTTGAGAAGCGTGTTGTTTAGTCTCCACATTTTTGCACCTTTCTCTGCTTTTTTCTTGTAGTTGATTTCTAGTTTAATAGCGTTATGATCAGAAAAGATGCTTGATATTATTTCAACTCTCTTGTATTTATTGATGTTTGCTTTGGTTCCCAAAATATGGTCAATCCTTGAGAATGTTCCATGTGCACTTGAGAAGAATGTGTAACCTGCTGTTTTTGGATGAAGTGTTCTATATATATCTATTAAGTCCATCTGGTCTAATTTTTCATTTAATTCTATTATTTCCTTGTTGATTTTCTGTCTGGATGTTCTGTCCATTGGTGTTAATGGTGTGTTGAGGTCCCCTACTATTATTGTATTGTTGTTGATGTCTTCTTTTAGTTCTATTAAGAGTTGCTTTACAAATTTTGGTGCTCCTGTGTTGGGTGCGTATATATTTATAAGTGTTATGTCTTCTTGGTGGAGAGTCCCTTTTATCATTATATACTGTCCCTCTTTGTCTTTCTTTATCTGTTTTGCTTTGAAATCTACCTTGTCTGATATTAGTATAGCGACACCTGCTTTCTTTTGTTCATTATTAGCTTGGAGTATTGTTCTCCATCCCTTCACTCTGAGTCTGTGTTTGTCTTTGGGGCTGAGGTGTGTTTCCTGGAGGCAGCATATTGTTGGATCTTGTTCTTTGATCCATCCTGCCACTCTGTGTCTTTTGATTGGGGAGTTCAATCCGTTTACATTTAGAGTGATTATTGAGACGTGGGGGCCTACCACTACCATTTTGTGTCTTGTTTTCCGGTTTTCTTCAGTTTCCTTTGTTTCTCGTCCCATGGTTTAATCTGTTCTGATGTAGAGCTGCTACTCTCTGTTGTTGTCCTTCTACTTATCTCCTCTGCTCTTGGTTTTGTAGCCCCTTTCCTTTTTTGGATTTTTCAGGAATGAGGGTTTTCCTGAGGATTTCCTGAAGAGGAGGTTTTGTGGCAATGAACTCCCTTAATTTTTGTTTATCTGGGAAAGTTTTTATTTCTCCATCGTATTTGAAGGATATTTTCGCTGGGTAGAGAATTCTCGGCTGTAGGTTTTTGTCCTTCAGATTTTTGAATATATCATTCCACTCTCTTCTAGCCTGTAAAGTTTCTGCTGAGAAATCTGCTGATAGCCTGATGGGGGTTCCTTTGTAGGTTAGTTTCTTTTGCCTGGCTGTCCTTAATATTTTCTCCTTGTCGTTGACTTTTGCTAGCTTCACTACTATATGCCGTGGAGTTGGTCTTCTTGCATTGATAAAGTTTGGAGATCTATTGGCTTCTGTCACCTGAAGATCCATCTCCCTCACCAGATTTGGGAAGTTCTCAGCCATTATTTCTTTGAATAGGTTTTCTGCCCCTTTCTCCTTCTCTTCTCCCTCTGGTATACCTATAATCCTTACGTTGCATCTCCTAATTGTGTCTGATAATTCTCGGAGAGTTTCTTCATTTCTTTTAAGTCTTGCTTCTCTCTCCTCCTCTGCCTGCAACAATTCTATATTGCCATCTTCCAAATTGCTAATTCTTTCCTCCATATTATCGGCCCTACTGTTCAGAGCATCTAGATTTTTCTTAATCTCCTCTATTGTGTTCTTCATTTCCAATATTTCTGTTTGGTTCTTCTTTATCGTATCAAACTCTTTTGTGACATAGCTCCTGATCTCGTTGAGTTGTCGGTCAGAATTCTCTCTTAACTCATTGAGAATCCTAATGATGTCTGTTTTGAAGTCATCATCATTTAGGTTATATATCTCATTTTCCTTGGGATTGTTTTCTGTGTATTTGTTACTTTCTTTCTGTTCTGGAGATTTAATGTATTTTTTCATATTGCTTGATGTTGTTGATTTATGCCTCCGCATGGAGATAGAGTTTAGTTGCTCCTTTCACTTGTTTTAGCTGCTGCGGTGGGGGGAGCAGCTGTTTATACTTCACCAACCAGGAACCCTGTCCGTAGTTGCTAACTGGGCCTGGGTCCCTCTTCGTAGCCACAGTGGCCCTTTGGATTCCCTCCTCTGCCGTGGGGGCCGTCACAGGGGGGCTTCAGGCTGCAGGTGCCTACTGTTGTTGCCCACCTAGATGCGCTCTCTCCTTGGGGTCTGCAACGGTGTTATGGGCTTTTCCAGCGGCCAGGGGTGGGATCACTTATATTTGTCGCTCCGTTGCTGTCGGCACCCACCAAATCTCACTTGTCCTCTATGGGTCGCAGGAGAGCTATTGGCATCTTCTACAGTCTGTGGTTAGTACACCTAGCTATGCTGCTTTTGCCCTGGGGTCTTCCAGCCTTGTGGCTGGCGGCTGGGTGCCTTCTACTGGTGCTGTGCAGAGGCTTTCCCTAAGGCTGCTGTGAGCCTGTAGGGTTTCCCCCTAGGCTACTAAGCTGGGTCTCTGGAACTCTCTCCAGCCCCAGTCCTCTCCGAGATCTCCGGCAATCCCTAGCCTCACGGGGTGGGCAACGGCAGCTGGGGGTCGCCCCGCCCTCTGGGATTCTCTCCGGGCCTCTCCCGGAGCCGTGAATGCTCAGCGTGGCCCCTCTGCTAACGGCACACAGAGAGTTTTGTCTGCTGCCCGGGCGGAGCTCCGGCACTTCCCCTCCGGGTCGCAGAACCGGCCTTTGAAAGTTCCCCCAGCCCCGGTCCTCTCCTCTCCGAGATCTCCGGCAATCCCTATTCCCACGGGGCGGGCAACGGCAGCTGGGGGTCGCCCCGCCCTCTGGGCTTCTCTCCAGGCCTCTCCCGGGAGCCCTGAATGCTGGGCGTGGCCCCTCTGCTAATGGCAGACAGAGAGTTTTGTCTGCTGCCTGGCGGAACTCTGGCGCTTCCCCTCCGGGTCGCAGGACCGGCCTTCGAACGTTCCCCCCGCCCCAGTCCTCTCCGAGATCTCTGGCAATCTCTAGCCCCGCGGGGCGGGCAATGGCAGCTGGGGATCGCCCCGCCCTCTGGGCTTCTCTCCGGGCCTCTGCCGGGAGCCCTGAATGCTGGGCGTGGCCCCTCTGCTAATGGCAGACAGAGAGTTTTGTCTGCTGCCTGGCGGAGCTCCGGCGCTTCCCCTCCGGGTCGCCGAACCAGCCTTTGAAAGTTCCCCCGCCCCGGTCCTCTCCGAGATCTCCGGCAATCCCTAGTCCCACGGGGCGGGCAACGGCAGCTGGGAGACCTCCGTGCCCTCCGTGTCTCTCTCTGGGACCCTCCGGGCGCCCCGAGCACCAGGCTGGGTCTCCCCGCCAATGGCGGGGAGAGACTCTCCCCGCGGGCTCAGGTGTGCAACTCCAAAGTTTCCCTCTGCGTTTAGGAGTAATTGCGGGGGGTTTAGGTAGGGTTCTGGTCACCTGTTTCCACCGTCGCTCCTCTGTTGTGTTCTCGCTCCTGCCCTAGATGTGTGTGGATCCTCTGGGGGCGTCCGTTGGAAGAAAGCCGCTTGCGGGTACTAGGCTGCCCGTCGGGGTCGGAGAGTTTTCACCTATTTCCACATCCTCCTGGAGGAAAGTCCATCCGCCTTCCGATGTATAGTCGCGTGGGTGTCTCAGACGTCCTGAGATGCTGTCTGGATATCCTTTGTCAAGCGATAAGTGTCCAAATAATTGTAGACTCGAAGGGCGAGAGACAAAGAGGACTACTCACGGCGCCATCTTGGCTCTCCTCCCATTTTAACTATGTTTATACTTCTAATCCATGTACAAGGAATGTCTTCCATCTCTTTATGTTGTCAACCATTTCTTTCAGAAAAACCTTGTAATTTTCATTGTGTACATCTTTCACTTCCTTAGTGAAATTCACCCCCGAGGTATTTTATTCTTTTTTGTTGCGATATGAATGGTATTGTGTTCTTGAGTTCTTTTTCTATTAGTTCGTTATTAGAGTATAGAAATGCTACTGATTTATGTAAATTGATTTTATACCCTGCAACTTTGCTGTAGTTGTTGATTACTTCTAAAAGTTTTCCAATGGATTCTTTGGGGTTTTCTATATGTAAGATCATGTCATCTGCAAAGCGAGAGTTTCACTTCTTCCCTCCCTATTTGGATTCCTTTTATTCCTTTTTCTTGCCTGATTGCTCTGGCCAGGACCTCCAGTACTATGTTAAACAAGAATGGTGATAGAGGGCATCCTTGTCTTGTTCCTGTTTTCAGGGGGATGGCGTTCAGTTTTTGCCCATTGAGTATGATGTTGGCTGTGGCTTTGTCATATATGGCCTTTATTATGTTGGGGTAGTTCCCTTCTATGGCCATTTTGTTCAGCATTTTTATCATAAATGGCTGTTGGATCTTGTCAAATGCTTTCTCTGCATCTATTGAGATGATCATGTGGTTTTTATTCCTCAGTTTGTTGATGTGGTGTATCACGTTGATTGATTTGCGGATGTTGAACCATCCCTGTGTCCCTGGTATGAATCCCACCTGATCCTGATGTATGATTCTTTTGATGAATTGCTGTATTCGGGTTGCCAAAATTTTGTTGAGAATTTTTGCATCTATGTTCATCAGCAATATTGGCCTGTAGTTCTCCTTTTTCATGCTGTCCCTGTCAGGCTTTGGTGTCAGCGTGATGTTGACCTCGTAGAATGTGTTAGGAAGTGTTCCATCCTCCCTAATTTTTTGGAATAGCTTGGAAAGGATAGGTATTAAATCCTCTCTGAAAGTTTGGTAAAATTCCCCAGGAAAGCCATCTGGTCCTGGGGTTTTATTCTTTGGGATGCTTTTGATTGCTGTTTCAATCTCTTTCCTTGTGATTGGTCTGTTCAAATTGTCTGCTTCTTCTTGAGTGAGCTTTGGGAGATTGTAGGAATCCAAGAATTTATACATTTCCTCTAGGTTATCCATTTTGCTGGCATATAGCTTTTTGTAGTATTCTCTTATAATCTGTTTCATTTCTGGAGAGTCTGTTGTTATTACTCCTCTTTCACTTCTGATTTTGTCTATTTGAGCTTTCTCTCTTTTTAAGTCTGGCTAGGGGTTTGTCAATTTTATTTATCTTCTCGAAGAACCAGTTCTTTGTTTCATTGATCCTTTCTACTGCCTTTTTTGTTTCTATAGCATTTATATCTGCTCTGCTTTTTATTATTTCTATCCTTCTGCTGACTTTGGGCTTTGTTTGTTCTTCTTTCTCTAATTCAGTTAGGTGTAATTTAATATTGCTGATTTGGGATTTTTCTTGTTTGTTAAGATGTGCCTGAATTGTGATGAACTTTCCTCTTAATACCACTTTTGCTGCATCCCATATGATTTGGTATGGCATGTTATCATTTTCATTTGTCTCCAGGTATTTTTTGATTTCTTCTTTAATTTCTTCAATGATCCATTGCTTGTTCAATATCATATTGTTTAGTCTCCACATCCTTGTGCCTTTCTCAGCTTTTTTCTTGTAATTAATTTCTAGCTTTATAGCATTATGATTGGAGAAGATGCTTGTTATTATTTCAATTTTATTAAATTTGTAGAGGCTTGCCTTGTTTCCCTACATATGGTCTATCCTTGAGAATGTTCCATGCGCGCTTGAAAGGAATGTGTATTCTGCTGTTTTCGGATGGCGTGTTCTATATATGTCTATTAAGTCCAAGTGTTTTAGCTTTTCATTTAGCTCCACTGTTTCTTTGTTGATTTTCTGTCTGGATGATCTGTCCATTGATGTGAGTGGGGTGTTGAGGTCCCCTACTATTATTGTGTTATTTTTGATATCTTCTTTTAGGTTTGTTAATAGTTGCTTTATGAACTTTCGTGCTCCTGTGTTGGGTGCATAGATATTTATAAGCATTATTTCTTCTTGATGAAGTGTCCCTTTGATCATTTTGTATTGGCCCTCTATGTCTCTCTTTACCTGCCTTATCTTGAAGTCTGTTTTGTCTCATATAAGTATTGTGACACCTGCTTTCTTTTGTTTGCTATTAGCTTGGAGTATTGTCTTCTACCTCTTCACTCTGAGCCTGTCTTTGTCCTTGGAGCTGAGGTGTGTTTCTTGGAGGCAACCAATTGTTGGATCTTGTTCTTTAATCCATTTTGCCACTCTGTGTCTTTTTATTGGAGAGTTCAATCCTTTTACTTTGAGGGTGAGTATTGATGCATGAGGGCTTAATGTTGTCATTCTGTTGCTTGTTTTCTGGTTTTCCTGTGTTTCCTTTGTTTCTCGTCCTGTGTGTTTTAGCCTACCCACTGACTTACGCAATTTCTTATGCTGGGTTTCTTAGGTTTTTCCTTTATTTGTGTTTTGTGTCTCTGTTCTGTTTTTTAGTTTAGTGGCTACCCTGAAGTTTATATTCAGAATCTCGTGTATAACATAGTCCGTTTTTGGGTGGTGTCTTATTTCCTTAGCCTAGACTGTTTCAGTCCCTTTCTTCCTCCCCTCCTAAATTATTATTTTCATCTCTTATTCCAACTTGTGTTGTGAGTTTGTGGTTAGAGTGATAAGATTGTCTTTGCTTTGGTGATTTCTTTCCCTTTATCCTAATGCTAGAGTTGAATATTTGCTATCCTATTCAGATTCTATCTATTTGTCTCCCTACTCTGTGTTTTGTGACCCCTTACTCCCTTTTTCTCTTTTTTCAGGTATGAGAGCCTTCTTGAGGATTTCTTGTAGTGGAGTTCTTGTGACTACAATGTCCCTTAGCTTTTGTTTATCTGGAAAAGATTTAATTTCTCCCTCATATCTGAAGGATATTTTTGCTGGATAGAGTATTCTTGGCTGAAGATTTTTATCCTTTAAAGTTTTGAATATGTCACTCCAATCTCTCCTAGCTTGTAAGGTTTCTGTAGAGAAATCCACTGAAAGTCTGATGGGGGTTCCTTTGTAGGTTGTTTTCTTCTGCCTTGCTGCCCTGAGTATTCTTTCTTTGTCATTCATTTTTGCCATTTTTACTACTATATGCCTTGCAGTAGGTCTTTTTACATTGACAAATCTAGGAGATCTGAAAGCTTCCTCCACACACATTTCTCTCTCAATGCCTAGATTTGGGAAGTTCTCTTCTATTACTTCGTTGAGCACACTTTCTGCTCCATTTTCCTTTTCCATGCCCACAGGAATTCTGATGATTCTTAAGTTGCATTTTCTCATTGAGTCAACTATTTCTCAGAGGTTTTCTTCAGTTTTTTAATTCTTAGTTCTCTTTCTTCCTCTGTCTGGAGCCATTCAACCTGTCTATCTTCGATTATGCTAATTCGCTTCTCTGTGGTGTCTACATGGTCATTCAGGGAATCTGTATTCTGTTTTATCTGATCCATTATATTTTTCATCTCTAGTATTTCTAATTGATTCTTCTTTATAATTTCAATCTCTTTTGTGAATTAACTCCAGAACTTGTTGACTTGTTTCTCTATATTTCCCTTTACCTCATTGAATATTTTGATGATAGCTATTTTGAACTCAGCTTCACTTAGTTTACCCATTTCCAAGCCCTCAGGACGTACTTCTGTATTTTTATTGTTTTCATTTTGGACTGGAGCGTTTATAAATTGCTGGATGGTAGAGGAACTGTCTTTGTGCAAGATGCTATTATTTACTTGCAGTTACAGCCTGTCTCCACTAGGTGCCTTGCATTCTGAGCCCTCTGCCTTCAACTGCCATGGCGGCAGGCAGCATGGGTTGGGGGTGGGGGCACTTTCACTCATGCTGACGTGGATTGGATCAGCTCTTGCTTTCTGGTCTCCCGGGACCCTGGCTTGCTTGGGTTCCTCCACGCGAAAGCTTTCCCCTGTTAGAGGGTTTCCAATGCACCAGCTGTTGGAGTCCTGGATGATCCCCGGATGTGCGGCCCCTCTCCCGCTCCTTCCCTCACCCACGGCAGCGATCCCAGTCTCTAGGGGAGGGAACAAAGTTCTCTGTTATCCCGTTCGAGCTCCTCCAAGGGTGGCTCCAGCCTCTCTGACCTCTGTCATTTGGCTGCTGTGGGTCTTTGCCGATTTCTGTTATTAGGATTTTTTTTTTTGGTTGGAAGGCAGGTGCTCTTTTTGGTTGTAATTTGGAGGGGAGAGAGTCCTGGGTGAGCTCACGCCGCCATGTTGCTGACGTCACCTCCTGCAGTTGAGATTTTGATAGAGATTATGTAGAATCTTTAGATCTGTTTAGTATCTTAATTTTTTTTTCAATATTTTTTATTGTGGTAATAAAATTACATGTAACATAAAATTTACCATTTTAAACAGTAAGTGTATTGTTCGGTGGTGTTAAGTACATTCATATTGTTGTGCAACCATCACTATCATCCATTTCCAGAATTCTTTTCATCTTGCAAAACTGAAACTCCATACCTATTAAACAACATCTCCCTATTCTGTCCTCCGTCCGGCCCCTTGCAACCACTAGTCTACTTTCTGTCTCTATGATTTTGACTACTTTAGGTACCTCATAAAAGGGGAATCATATAGTATTTGTCTTTTTCTGTCTGGCTTATTTTACTTAGCATAATGTTCTCAAGGTTCATCCATGTTGTGGCATGTCAGAATTTCCTTCCTTTATAAGGCTAAATAATATTTGATTGTATGTCTATACAGTAGTCCCCCTTTATTCACAGAGGATACATT
Organism: Equus przewalskii; assembly: GCF_037783145.1. Lineage (NCBI taxonomy): Eukaryota > Metazoa > Chordata > Mammalia > Perissodactyla > Equidae > Equus > Equus przewalskii. The sequence goes on along the minus strand of NC_091838.1, from coordinate 18,188,060 downwards.
CCAAGACCCCCAGTGGATGCCTGAAACCTTGGATCGTACTGAGCCCTGTATATGCTATTTTTTCTTATTCATACATATCTGTGATAAAGTTTAATTTGTGAATTAGGCACTGTAAGAGATTAGCAACAGTAACTAATAATAAAATATAACTATAATAATAATATGCTATAATAACAGTGACCATAGATCTTAGCAACCTCAGCATACTATTTTTCTTCTTTTTTTAGTAAGCTGAGAACTTTCACCTTTTTACTTAAAGGAATCACTTTACAGCTTCTCTTTGGCATATCCGAGTTGGCAGCATCACTACTCTTGTGCCTTGGTGCCATTGTTAAGTAAAATAAGGGTTACTTGAACATAAGCACTGTGATACTGTGACAGCTCATCTGATAACTGAGAAGCTACTAAGTGACTAACAGACAGGTCATGTATACAGTGTGGGTATGCTGGACAAAGGGATTTTCACATCTCACCTGGGATGAAGTGGGATGGCAAGGGATTCTGTCACACTACTCAAAGAGGCATGGAATTTAAAATTGATGATTTATTTATTTCTGGAATTTTGCATTTAATATTTTTGTACTTTTTATTGTGAGGAAGATTGGCCCTGAGTTAACATCTGTTGCCAATCTTCCTCTTTTTTATCTTTTTTCTCCCCAAAGTCCCAGTACATAGTTGTATATCCTAGTTGTAGGTCCTTCTAGTTCTTCTATGTCAATGCCACCACAGCATGGCTTGATGAGTGTTGTGTAGGTCCACGCCCAGGATCCGAACCAGTGAACCCTGGGCCGATGGAACATGCGGAGCATGTGAACTTAACCACTTAGCTGTAAGGATGGCCCTTCATTTAAAATTTTTAAACGGTTGATCACGGGTAACTGAAACCAGGGTCAGTGAAACTGTGGATAAGGGGGTACTACTGTACCACATTTTGTTTATCCATTCATCCATTGATGGACACTTGGGTTGCTTCCGTGTTTTAGCTATTGTGGATATGCTGCTCTGAACACGGGTGTACAAATATCTCTTCTAGACTCTGCTTTCACTTATTTCGGATATATACCCGGAAGTAGAATTACTGGATCATATGGTAATTCTACTTTTAATTTTTTGAGGAATCATACTGTTTTCCACAGCAGCTGTCCCATTTTACAGTTCTATCAGCTGAGCACATTTCACAGTTCCTCCACATCCTTACCAAACTTCTTTTCTTTTTCTTTTTTGGTAGTAGCCATCCTAATGGGTGTCAGGTGGTATCTTATTGTGGTTTTGATTTGCATTTCCCAGTGATTACTGATGTTGAGCATCTTTTCATGTCCCTATTGGCCATTTGTCATCTTTGGAGAAATGTCTATTCAAGTCCTTTGCTCATTTTTGAATCAGGTGGTTTGTTTTTTGTTGTTGAGTTTTAAGAGTTCTCTCTATGTTGTGGATATTAATCCGTTATCAGATATACGATTGGCAAATAGTTTCTCCCATTCTGTGTGTTGCCTTCTTTCTCTCTTGATAATATCTATTGATACTATAGATGCACACAGATTTTTAACTTTCATGAAGTCCAGTTTCTCTATATTTTCTTTGGTTGCTTGTGTCTTTTGTGTCATATGCAAGAAATCATTGCCAAGTCCAACATCATGAAGCTTTTGCCCTAACTTTTTTTCTAAGAATTTTATAGTTTTCAGTCTTACGTTGAGGACTTTCATCCATTTTGAGTCAACTTTTGTATACAGTGTTAAGTAAGAGTTCAACTTCATTTTTTGCATATGGGTATCATTTTCCTAGCACTGTTTGTTGCAAAGACTGTCCTTTCCCTGTTGTAGGATCTTGGCACCCTTGTCAAAAATCATTTGACTTTATATGTGTGGATTTATTTCTTGGCTCTCTATTGTATTCAGTTGGTCTATATGCCAGTACCATGGTGTTTTGATTACTGTAGCTTTGTAGTAAGTTTTGAAATCAGGAAGGTGTGAGTCCACTAGCTTGTTCTTTTTCAAAATTTTCTTAGGTATTTGAGGTCCCTTTAGTTCCATATAACTTTTAGGAAGAGGTTTTCTATTTCTGCAAAAGACATCATTGGGTTTTTAATAGGGCTTGCATTGAGTCTGTAGATCACTTTGGGTAGTCTTGATGTATTAACAATATTAAGTCTTCCAATCCATGAACAGGGGATGTATTTCCATTTACTTCCTTAATTTCATTCAACACTATTTTGTAGTTTTGAATGTGCAAATCTTTTACTGCCTTGGTGAAGTTAAATCTAACTATTCTGTTCTTTTTGAAGCTATTGTAAATAGAATTGCTTTTTAAATTTATTTTCCAGGTTGTTCATTGTTCCTGTATGGACATGAAACTGATGATTGTGTGTTGACTTGGTAGCCTGTTACTTTGCTGAAGTCATTTTACTAACAGTTTTTTTGTTGTGGAGTATTTAGAATTCTCTATATAAAAGATCATATCATCAGTGAACAGAGGTAATTTTACTTGTTCCTTTTCAATTTGGATCTCTTTCATTTCTTTTTCTTGACTAATTGCTCTGGCTAGAACTTCCAGTACTGTGTTGAATAGATGAGCTGGAAGTGGGCACCTTTGTCTTATTCCTGATCTTAGAGGAAAAGCTTTCAGTCTTTCACCATTGAATCTTATGTTCACTTTGGGTTTTTCATATATGGCTTTAATTATGTTGAGGTAATAATTTTCTATTTCTAGTTTGTTGAGTGTTTTTTAATCAAGAAAGCTTGTTGAATTTTGTCAAATGCTTTTTTGCATCAATTGAGATGATCATGTGTTTTTTTCCCCTTCATTCTGTTAATGTGGTGTATTAGATTGAATGATTTTTGTATGTTGAATCATCCTTGTATTTCCCTAATAAATCCCACTTGTCTGTGGTGTTTAATCTTTTTAATATGCTGCTGAATTTGGTTTGCTAGTATTTTGTTGAAATTTTCTGCGTGTGTGGTCATAAGAGATATTGGTCTGTAGTTTCTTGTAGTGTCTTTGTCTGGCTTTGATATCAGGGTAGTGCTGGCCTTTCAGAATGAGTTAGGATTTTTGTGGAAAAGTTGGAGAAGGGTTGGTGTTAGTTCTTCTTTAAATGTTTGGTAGAATTCACCATTGAAGCCATCAGGTTTAGGGCTTTACTCTCTTGGGATGTCTTTTAGTTTATTTAGGGTTCTTTACTTTCTTTGAACAATATTTTTTACATCTTCAGACTGTTTACTTTTGTTTAATTTATTACAAAATGTTTAATATTTTTTGATTGTTTTGTGAATGGAATTGTTTTCTCATTTCATTTCCATATTATTCATTACTCATGTGTAGAAAAACAATTGAACTTTGTGTATTGATGTTGTGTCCTGCAACTTAGCTGAACTCTCATTATTTCCAAGTTTTTGGTGGATTTCTTATATACATGATTATGTCATCAGTGAATAGAGGTAGTTTTACTTCTTCCTTTCCAATCTGATCCCTTTTATTTGTTTTCCTTGCTTAATTGCCCTGGCTAAAACTTGTAGTTTAATGTTGAATAGATATTATGAGAGTGGGCATCCTTATATTCTGATCTTAGGAGGAAGGCATTTAGTCATTAACCATTAAGTATAATTTTTAGTTGTGGATTTTTTGTAATTGCCTTTATCAGCTTGAGGAAGTTCCTTTCTAGTTTTTATTGATTGTTTATATCAGGAAAAGTTATTTAGCATATTCTTTCAACACATTTCTAAGTTGGAAGTTGAATTTTGTCAAATGCTTTTTCTACATCTTTTGAGATGATCGTATGGTTTTTATTCTTTATTCTATTAACATGATGTATTATTTTGATTAGTTTCAGATATTAAATCAACCTTGCATTCCTCTGATAAGTTTCACTTGGCCATGGAGTATAATTCGTTTTATATGTTTCTGGATTATTCAGTTTGCTAATTTTTTGTTGAGGATTTTTGTCTCTATATTCATGAGTAATATTGGTCTTTGGTTTTGTTTTCTTTTCATATCTATCTGATTTTGGTATCAGGGTGATAACATAATTAGTTAGAAATATACCTTCATTTTTTATTACATTAGAGAGTTTATGAAGGATTGTTAACTCTTCCTTCAGTGTGATAGTATTAACTAGGAAGCCACTTGGCCCTTGTCTCTTCTTTATGGGTGATTTTTTTGTTACAGTCATGTGTTGTATAATGATGTTTTGGTCAATGACAGACTGCATATATTACCATGGTCCCATGAGATTGTAATGGAGGTGAAAAATTCCTATTGCCTAGTGATGTTGGCACCCTGATAATCTTGTAGTATAATGCATCACTCCTGTGGTTGTAGTGAGGCTGGTGTAAACAAACCTCCTGGGCTGCCAGTTGTATAAAAGTATTGCATATACAGTTATTTACAGTGCATAATACTTGATAGTGATAATAACTACGTTACTGGTTTATCTATTTGCTATATGTAGTTTTTATTGTTATTTTAGAATGTACTTTTTCTACTTATAAAAAAAAGTTTAGAGTGATGTCAGCATTATGGCAGAGTGAGCTGTTCCCTTAGTCTCTCCCCACTAAGTTACAACCAAACAGACTTTCATTAACCAACAGAGGACTCCCAATAAAGGACAATAGGGTGCCTGAGAGATCCACACAGCCAAAGATCTGGAGGTGAGGGTACTCGATTCCTGGGAAGCAGTGGAAGGAGGTGAGTGGTCACTACCCAATGGCAGTGATCTAGGTCATGGGTCCTCATGCAGCAGCTGGTATGTGACTGTAAGAGGAGGTGGGGGAGTAGGCAGGCCTGTGCACGAATGTTTTCACTTTTGGAGTTGCAGCCTGGCCCTGGGGGATGCTTCACACTGAGTGGCGCAGCTCAGCCACTACATGGGCACCCCCACCACACACAGCAGCCCAGGTGAACCACCTATGAGATCAGAGCAGGCCTGCACCCACAAAAGAAAGCACCCTTCCCCTCCCACCTAGGGCAGCAGATTGACCAGTCCCCAGCCAAGGTACTGGATCCGCACCAGAGCACCTATGTGTGCATGTGTGACCTGCCAAGCAGCTGCAGCCAGCAGGCATAGACAGGCAAGCCCTATCAGCACAACTTCCAGTAGATGTAGCGGGTTCAGAAAACACAGCTCCTGCCCATGCCCTACTCGTGGCAGGTGGAATCTGCGACCTGATACTATCTCTATGCGCCAGCAAAGGATCAGTTCATTAAACACCATGAAGCACTATATTAACACTCCAGAACAGAAGGAAAATGACAAGTCTCCAGGAACAATCAAGAAATCACAGAAATTTATAATCTAAATGACAGAGAATTCAAAATAGTTGACATAAAGAAACTCAGTGAGTTACAAGAAAACTCAGTTCAATGAACTCATGAATAAAATTAATGACCAAAAGGAATTCTTCACAAAAGAGATTGAAACTTAAAAAATCAAACAGAAATTCTGGAGATGAAGAACATAATGAACGAGATAAAAAACAATCTAGAAACCATAAAAAACAGAGCCAACATTATGGAGGGCAGAATTCATAATTTAGGGTGCAGAAAAATAGAAATGCTTCAGGTAGAGGAGGAGAGAGAACTAAGACTTAAAAAAAAATTGAATAAATTCTTTGAGAAATGCCTGACTCAATTAGGAAATGCAACATAAGGATTATAGGAATTCCAGAGGTAGAAGAGAGAGAGAAAGGAATAGAGAGCTTGTTCAAAGAGATAATGACTGAGAACTTCCCAAACCTGAGGAAGGAACTGGACTTGCAAGTATATGAAGCCAGTAGATGAACTTGCAGTTACATCAATGCAAAAAGACCTTTTTCAAGGCATACAATAGTAAAACTGACAAAAGTCAATGACAGAAAAAATATTAAGGGCAGCAAGGCAGAAGACAGTGATCTATAGGGACCCCTATCAGGATTTCAGTGCATTTCTCAGCAGAAACCTTATTGGCTAGAAGAGATTGGAATGATATATTCAAAATGTTGAAAGACAGAAAGTTCTAGCCAAGAATACTCTCCAGCAAAACTATCCTTCACTTAACAGTGGAGAAAGAAAATCATTCCCAGATAAACAAAAGCTGAGTGAGTTCTTTGCCACTAGACCTCCCTTTCAAGAAATGATCAAGGATCCACTCATACCTGAAACAAAAAGGTAAAATTTTACAAAGGCTTGAGCAAGGAGATAAACAGACAAAAATCAGAAAATTTCAGCTATCAGAACAGGTTAACAAACACTTAATTATAACGTGAAAGATAAAGGGAAGGAAAGCATCAAAAATAACTGTAAACACTTCATTTTAATCACAAACTCAAGACAAAACAACAATAAATTAGACAGGGAAGAAGAAAGGGATGGAACCTGCCTAGGCTAATGGAGATAAGAGGCTATCAGAAAATGGACTGTGTCATCTATGAGATCTTTTATACAAACCTCGTGGTAACCACTAAAAAGAAAGAGCAGAGATACAAATCATAAATAAAGAGAAAACCATCTTAGAAAACCACGAAATTGAAATGGAAATCAGAAGTACAAGTGAAGAGAAACAGGAAAATATAGAACAACTGAAATACAAGGATAAAATGGCAGTATTAAGCCCTCGTATATCAATAATCACTCTAAATGTAAGTGGATTCAATTCTCCAATGAAAAGACGTAGAGTGGCTGGATGGATTAAAAAACAAGACCCAACAATGGGGCTTGCCCTGTGACCGAGTGGTTAAGTTCGTGTGCTCCACTGCAGGTGACCCAGTGTTTTGTTGGTTTGAATCCTGGGCGCGGACATGGCACTGCTCATCAAGCCACAATGAGGCAGCATCCCACATGCCACAACTGGAAGGACCCACAATGGAGAATACACAGCTATGTACTGGGGGGCTTTGGGGAGAAAAAGGAAAAAAATAAAATCTTTAAAAAAAAAAACCAAAAATAACAAGACCCAGCAATATGCTGCCTCCAGGAAACACATCTCAGCTCAGCTCTAAAGACAAACTCAGGCTTAGAGTGAAGAGATGGAAGATGATACTCTAAGCTAATGGCCCACAAAAGTAGGTGTTGCCATACTTATATCGGACATAGCAGACTTCAAGATAAAAAAGGCAATAAGAGACAAACAAGGGCACTATAAAATGATAAAAGGGACATTCCACCAAGAGGACATAACATTTTTGAATGTATATGCACCTAACACAGGATCACCAAAATATATAAAGCAATTATTACCAGACCTAAAGGGAGAAATTAACAGCAACACAGTTATTCTAGGGGACCTCACCAACCCACTTACATCAATGGTAGATGATCCAGACAGAAAGTCAACAAGGAACTAGTGGACTTAAATGAAAAACTAGACCAGATGGACTTAATAGATGTGTATAAAACATTCCGTCCAAAAAGAGCAGAATACACATTCTTCTCAAGTGCACATGGAACATTCTCAAAGATAGAGCATATGTTGGGAAACAAGACAAGCCTCAATAAATTTACAAAGACTGAAACTACATCAAGTATCTTTTCTGACCACAGTACTATGAAATTAGAAATCAACCACAAGATGAAAGCTGGGGAAGTCACAAATATGTGGAGAGAAAACAGCATTCAACTGAACAACCATTGGATCAATGAAGAAATCAAAAGAGAAGTCAAAAAATATATGGAGACAAATGAAAGTGAAAATACAACGTACCAATCATTTTGGGATGCAGCAAAAGCAGTTGTAAGAGGGAAATTCATAGCAATAAGGCCAAACTCAACAAACAAGAAAAGTCTCAAGTAAGTAATGTTAAACTATACCTAACAGAACTAGAAAAAGAAGAACAAACAAGGCCCAGAGTCAGCAGAAGGAGACAGTAGACAGAATCAGTGAAACTAAGAGCTGGTTCTTTCAGAAGATAAACAAAATTGACAAAGCCTTAGTCAGACTCACTAAGAAAAAAGGAGAGAAGGCTCAAATAAATAAAATTAGAAATAAAAGAGGAGAAATTTCAATGAATACCACAGAAATACAAAGGAATATAAGAGAACACTATGAAAAACAATATGCCAACAAATTAGATAACCTAAAAGAAATGGATAAATTCTTAGACTCATACAACCTCCCAAAACTGAACCAAGAGGAAATAGAGAATCTGAATAGACCAATCACAAGTAAAGAGATTGAAACAGTAATCAGAAAGCTCCAAAAAACAAAAGTCCAGGACCGGAGGACTTCTATGGAGAATTCTAAAAACATTTAAAGAAGAATTAATACCTCTCCTTCTCAAAGTATTCCAAAAATTTGATAAAGATGGAATGCTTCCTAACTCATTCTTTCAGGCCAACATCACCCTGATACCAAAACTGGGCAAGGGCAATACAAAAGAAGAAAATTACAGGCCAGTGTCGCTGATGAACGTAGATGTAAAAATCCTCAACAAATATTGGCAAACCGAACACAGCAATACATGAAAAGAATCATAGACCATGATCTTGTGGGATTTATACCAGGGATGCATGGATTGTTCAGCATCTGCAAATCAATGTGATACACCATGTTAACAAAAAAGAATAAAAATCACATGATCGTCTCAATAGATACAGAGAAAGCATTTGAGAAGATCCAACATCCATTTTTGATTAAAAAAAACTCTCAATAAAATGGGTATGGAAGGAAAGTACCTCGACATAATAAAGGCCATTTATGAGAAAACCACTGCCAACATTATACTCAATGGTGAAAAACTGAAAGCCATTCCTCTGAGAACAGGAACAAGACAAGGGTGCCCACTCTTGACACACCTGTTCAACATAGTCCTGGAGGTTTTGGCCAGAGCAATTAGGCAAGAAAAAGAAATAAAATGTATCCAAATGGGATAGGAAGAAGTGAAACTCTTGCTGTTTGCCGACACCATGATTCTTTATGTAGAAAACCCTAAAGAATCCACCAGAAAACTATTAGAAATAATCAACAACTACAGCAGAGTTGCAGGGTGCAAAATCAGTTGCATTTTTATACACTAATAATGAACTAACAGAAAGGGAACTCAAGACTACAATCCTATTTACAATTGCAACAGAAATAGTAAAATATCTAGCGGTAAACTTAACGAAGGAGGCAAACGACCTATACAGTGAAAATTATAAGATATTATTGAAAGAAATTGAAGGTGACGTAAAGAAATGGAACGATATTCCATGTACATGGATTGCAAGAATAAACATTGTTAAAATGTCTCTATTACCTAAAACTACAAATTCAATGCAATCCCAATGACATTCTTCAAGGAAATAGAACAAAGAATTCTAAAATCTATGTGGAACACCAAAAGACCTTGAATAGCTAAAGCAATCCTGAGAAAAAAGAACAAAGCTGGAAGCATCACAATCCCTGACTTCAAAATATACTACAAAGCTATAGCAATCAAAACAGCATGGTACTGGCACAAAAACAGACACATAGGTCAGTGGAACAGAATTGAAAGGCCAGAAATAAAACCACACAACTATGGACAGCTAATCTTCGATAAAGGAGCCAAACCATGCAATGGTGAAAGGAAAGTCTTGTCAATAAATGGTGTTGGGAATACTGGACAACCACATGCAAAAAGAATAAAAGTAGACCATTATCTTACACCATACACAAAAATTAACTCAAAATGGATTAACTACTTGAAGGTAGGACCTGAAATCATAAAACTCCTGGAAGAAAATATAGACAGTACGTTCTTTTTTTTTTTTTAAAGGTATTAAATGAAACTTTATTTGAAAAAATATCTTACACATTAGAATGCTTTATGTACTTGAATAAGAATAATCAATTAAGTAATAATAGCTAAACTAAAAAGAGAAAAATCAAAATTCCTTTGAAAAGAGAACACCCGTGCAGATGTCCTGCCGTGGCTGGGGTGCCAAGGGCCCAGCTGCTGTGGATGCTGAGTCAAATCTGCAGGTGACCCCAGACCCCTGAGGCCTCGTGGCAGGGCCATCTTCCTTCCTGTGGGGTCCTACCGGCCCAGGGGATCCCCCACACTTCTGGGCCTCTGGGGACCGTGGGAGGAGCAGCTGGAGGAAAATTGCCTCTCGGCAAAGGCTGGAACGAGGCCTCCAACATGGCCAGCCTTTGCCTGTTGTGCTCATTTTCTCTTCTTAGCTCCTCGAGCTTTCTCTCCGCCAACACGGCTGCCCTCTTGCTTTCTTCGGCTCTTTGCATCTGGAAGAGGTTCTCCTTGTGATAGTAGGAAGTGCACGTCTTCACTTCTTGGGCCAGGTCTTCAGCCATCTTCTTGTAGAGGTTGCGAAGCTGGTACGTGGAGTTCATCTCCCAGCACACGTTGAGGAGCTTCTTGTCCAACTCGGAGCAGACCCTTTGCTCCTCAAAGAATTTTCTGTAAAGTGGCCCAACTTCTTCATCATGTAGCTCATGCAGAATTTGAAGTTTGAGCTTCAGCTTCTGAATCTCACTTTCAAGCTTGGCGTTTTCGTGCTGCAAAGTTGCTTCCTCGGTTTGGAAGGAGGGGATTTGTCTTGGAAGCTCTTCCTTCATTTGCTTTTCTTGCCACAACCGTCTGGCTCCTTCTTGATGTTCCTCTTCGGGACTTTGAAGGGGCGCCCTGAGGTCAGCATCATCAGTGACCCCCTTCAGACCAACTTCTGACTTAGGGATGGGGGGTTCCCCCTTTCCTGCTTCCCTCTTTTGCTGGACTTCCGCATTCCCGTCATCCATTTGCTGGGCAAGGAGGTCAGGCAAAGGGATGGTGTGCACCGGGACTGCGACCGCTGGCAGGATTTGGCCGACTTGATCTTTCAGGATGGACAGTGTTTGTGTGTTCGACTGCTCCAGCCTTCCGTTCTTCTCCTCCTTTTCCTGTGCCGTCTTCTCCCATCTCGGCATGTCTTGGCGGAGCACTAATGGACTTGCTGGAAAAGGAGTGTTTTCATTCAAATCATTCGTTGTGTTCTTCTGAAGTTGTTCTCCATCCTTCTCTGATGATTTTGAGATGGGGTTTGCATCAGTTGCTTTGGAGACTTTAACAGGCAGGCTCTTCAAAGCCTTTTCCAGAAGGTCGACAGTGTGCTGAAGTGCTGATGTGCTCAGCATTGTATTCATTGCTGCCAAGCACAAGGTTCGTAACGGGAGAGGACTGGCCTCCACCCGAGGGCACTGAAGGGCTTCCTCAGCTCGGTTCTCAGGTCCTGTATTCTCCCCACATTCTCCACTGACTTCACCGCAGGCAGAACACCTTTCGCCTGGAGACTTCCCTCTTCTGAAAATATGTCCTGTCTTTACTATCAAAGCCACCACCACAGTACATACCAGGATCTCCCAGGGGAACGCAGGGAGACCTGGCCTCTGGCTCAAGCTTTCCGAAATCACCAGCAGAGCACACCACAGGTGCCCCAGGATCAGCTGGAAAGAGGATGCGATGGCAGGCAGCAGGCCCTCCATGGCTGGGGAGAGCTCCACAGCTGTGCCTCTGAGTGCCAGTGCCCTGTGGGCCACAACTGACCGCTCGGAACCCTGAGGAGTGTTCCATCTCCAAAGTAAACAGATGGCCAGAACCAGGGTGTGTCGGTTGGGGGAGGGGAGGCCAGCTAGGGTCCAGGAAACAGACCCCTAAGTGAGCTCTGAAAGTAGAAGGGGTCTCACTTCTCCAGGCACTGGGGGAGGTGGACAGGGCTGATGGCAGCCTGGCTCTGCCAGTCTAGGCCCACCTGGCCCTACAGCACACCTAGGGGACAAAGCAGGGCCAGGCCATGTCCCTTTCTGTGCACAAGAGCAAGTGGTGGGGGCCATCCCTGGGTGAGGCCCACTCTCCTCCTGTTTTCAAGTTTCCTTCTGTGCAGGGACGCCTGGGACTGCCCCCACAGCTGCCCAGTCTTGCTAGTCTGAGGCTCCCTCTGTCCTTCTGGTTGGTCATCGTATCTGCTTGGCTTCCCACACTGATGTATCTATCATTGCCAGGAAGCGCGGTTTGGTAGTAAGTTGTCTCCTCTTGCTGAGGGGTGTTGGCATTCTTTGCAGTGAGGAAAGCCACTGCCAACTCCAAGTTTCCATTGCTTCAAAGCTTGCTGTAGTATCTGGGCATCGTTGATCCCAGTAATTTCTCTCAGCTGATTCAAAAATGTCTGCTGGTGCTTCTGCCCCGCACTCTGCTGCAGCACGTTCTGCTCCACGGTCATGGCCCCCGCAACACCGGCGGCCGGCTTCTCGCGCCTCCGCCGGCCCTGGCTGCCGCGCTCCCCCGAGCTCCAATGCGCGGCGCGGACAGCCGGGCAGGACAGCGGCCGGCGTGCGCGGGCACCACAGGCGGGCGGTGAGGCCCCGACAGCGAGGGCCACGGTGGTGGCCCCACGACTCCGCGCGGCCCGCCTCAGAGCGGCTCGCTGGCCGCGACCCAGGCCATGAGCGGACGGACGGCGGACTCCGGCGGGGAGCGAGCAGGGCGGGGACAGTACGTTCTTTGACATCAGTTGTAGCAGCATCTTTTCAAATACCATGTCTACTCAGGCAAGAGAAACAAAAGGAGAAATAAACAAATGGGACTACTTCAGACTAAAGAGCTTCTTCTGTAAGGCAAAGGAAATCATGAACAAAATGAAAAATCAGCCCACCAACTTGGAGAAAATATTTGCAAATCGTATATTGACAAGGGATTAATCTCCAAAATATATAAAATACTCATACAACTCAGCAATCTAAAAACAAACAACACGGTCAAAAAATGGGCAGAGCATATGAACAAACATTTTTCCGAAGAAGATATACAGATAGCCAACAGGCACATGAAAAGATGTTCAGCATCCCTAATCATTAGGGAAATGCAAATGAAACTACAGTGAGATACCACCTTGCACCTGTTAGAATGGCTGTACTTACCAAGACAAAATATAACAAGTGTTGGAGAGTATGTGGAGAAAAGGGAACTCTCATACACTGCTGAGGGGAATGCAAACTGCTTCACGCACTATGGAAAACAGTATGGAGATTCCTCAAAAAATTAAAAATGGAAATAGCATACAACCTAGCTATCCTACTACTGGGTGTTTACCCAAATAACTTGAAATCAACAAATCAAAGAGAATTATGCACCCCTTTGTTCATTGCAGTATTATTTGCAATAGTGAAGATGTGGAAGCAACCCAAGTGGCTATAAACTGATGAATGGATAAAGAAGATGTTTCATGTATATACAATGAAATACTACTCAGCCATAAAACAAGACAAAATCTTGCCATTGGCAACACCACAGATGGACGTTGAGGGTATTATGTTAAGTGAAATAAGCCAGACAGAGAAAGACAAGCACTGCATGATTCCACTCAGATGTGGAAGATAAACAAACACAAGGACAAGGAGAACAGATTAGTGGTTACCAGAGGGGAAGGGGTTGGAGGGTGGGTGAAAGGGTTAAAGGGGTACATATATATAGTGATGAATAAATTTAGACTATTTGTGGTGAGCACAATGCAGTCTATAAAGAAACTGGTAAATAATAATGTACACCTGAAATTACACAATGCTATAAACCATCATGACCTCAATAAAAGAATCAGAAAAAAACAGGTAAGCTCTACTCCTAAAAAAAGGCAAACGTTTACTGTAAAACAGTGTGCTGTGTTGCCCTGGCAGTAGCCTCATACATCTTGTGCCTATTGCCTTTCTTGGTTGTATCATTTTCTCTTGTGCTTGATTTAATTCGTTTTGTTTTGTTCATCATGGTGGCCAAGCCTACCAAATCCAGCTGATGTTGCCAGTAAGAGTGATTGACCTGGAAACAAAATTAAAAGTGATTAAGGACGACATGATGGAAAAATCAGTGATGGTTATTGCTTGCCACTCAAACATATCCCATTCCACCATAGCGAAAATCTAAGAACAAGAACAAAGTGATGGAATCTGTTAAAGGGTCTGCTTCATTGAAGGCAATGAGACTAACAAAAGTTTGAGAAGGGCCTATATCAGACATGGGGAAGCTTTTAAAGACCTGAATTGAAGATTCCACACAGAAGCATATCCTTCTCAGTACCTCAATGATCATACCAAAGCAAAAAGTTTCTTTGCAGTGTTGAAAGAAGAGGCTAGACCTGACTATGATGTTGAATTTGCTCTGGGTGGTTTAAATGATTCAAGAATCATTATTCATTACATAATGTGAAAGCAAGTGGTGAGTCTGCACGTGCTGATGTGAAGGCAGCTGAAGAATTCTTGAAAAGTTTAGATAAGCTGATTGTAGAAGAAAATTATTTGCCGCAGCAAATGTTCAGTATGGATGAAACCTCTCTGTTGTGTATATAGTTGACTGAAAGGACTTTGACCCATAAGAAGGCCAAGTCATGCCAGGTTTCATGGCTTTTAAGGACAGCATAACAGTCTTGCTTTGGAGCATTGTTGCAGGCTACAAATTAAAACCCTTTGTGATCTGGCGCAGTGAGATCCCCAGGGCCTTCCAGCACGTCAATAAGCACACACTGCCAGTGTACTCCAGAAACAGCAGGAAGTTGTGGATGACCCAGCTCCTCTTCCAAGAGGCCCTCCTGAATTGCTATGCCAGTGAAATAGAGAAGTACTGCTTGGAGAATAGCATATCTTTCAAAGGTTTGCTTATTGTTGATAATGCTCCCAGACATGCTCCTTTTATTGGTGATCTACATCCCAATATCAAAATGGTGTTTCTCCCTCCAAACACCACCTCTTAAATCAAGGAGTTAAAGCAGCTTGTGAGGCTTACTGCTTAAGGACAACCTTTGCCCAGGATATTGCTGCAACTGAGGAAAACATTGATGCAATTCTGGATTACATCTATGACTGCATCAAGAACCTTGCTTGGACTTGGGTTGGTGTCACCAAGGAGTGTATGAATGGCATCTGGAAGAAGATGCTCAACAGGTTTGTCCATGACTTCAAAGGATTTGCCAAGGATGAGGAAGTGGCAAAAATCAACAAGGCTGTGGTTGAGATGGCAAACAACTTTAACCTGTGTTTGGATGAGGATGACTTTGAGAAACTCCTGGAGGTGGTTTCTGAGGAACTGTCTAATGAGGAATTTTTAGAACTAGAACAGGAGCACATAGCTGAAGAGAAGGCAACAGAAAAAGAAGCTGCAAGAGAAGAAAAAGAACCCCCAAGAAAATTCGCAGTGAAGGGTTTAGCAGAAACTTTGCAGACCTCAGTAAGCTTGAAAAAAGTTTTAAAACATGGACTCCAACACTGCAAGGTTTTCATTAATAGAGGAGAATGTTCATTGTGCATTAGCTGCTTACTAGCAAATCTGTGATGAAAGAAAGAAACAAACCAAGCAAACCACCATGGACATATTTCTGAAGCGAGTGACACCTCAGGAAGGTCCTTCAGGAAGTATTCCAGGAGAAGGTGGTGTTATCACAGAAGATGATAACTCCATGTGTGTTATTGCCCCTGAAGACCTTCCAGTGGGACAAGATGTGGAGGTGGAAGACAATGATATTGATGATCCTGTGTAGGCCTAGGCTAATGTGTGTGTGTTTGTGTCTTAGTTTTCAACAAAAAAAGTTTAAAAAGTAAAAAAAAATAAATTTTTAAAAGAGAAAAAAACAAATATATTTTAAAATTTTTATTTATTTATTTATTTTTTGTGGACAGTTAGCCCTGAGCTAACATCCACCGCCAATCCTCCTCTTTTTGCTGAGGAAGACTGGCCCTGAGCTAACATCCCTGCCCATCTTCCTCTACTTTATATGTGGGACGCCTGCCACAGCATGGCTTGACAAGCAGTGCGTAGGTCCGCACCTGGGATCTGAATCAGGGAGCCCCAGGCTGCCTGAGTGGAACGTGCAAGCTTAACCATTGCACCATTGTACTTTTAAACTCTATAATTTCTATTTGGTTCTTTTCAGTTCTGTCAGTTTTTGCTTCCTGTGTTTTGGATTTCTACAGTTATGTACATATATGTTTATAATTATGTCTTACTGATCCATTGACCCTTTTATCAGTATAAAAGATCCTTTTTTGTCTCTAGTAACAATTTTGACTTAAAGTGTATTTTGTCTGTTATAAATGTTGCTATGCTTGTTCTCTCTGGTTACTGTTTGCATGTAACCAAATTTTCCAGGTTTTGCCATTAATATTTTTGTGTTTTTGAATATAAAGTGAGTCTCTGTATAGACAGCATACATTTGTATCCTGGTCTCCCCTTGCCACCCCATTCTGCTAGCCTCTGCCTATATTTATGTTTAATGTAATTCCTATTAAGGTAGGATTTTTTTCAGCCATTATGCTATTTTTAAAATATGTGTCTTATGTCTTTTTTGTTTCTCTTTTCCTCCATTAATGTGTTCTTTTATGTTAAATATTTTGTAGCATTCCATTTTAATTCTCTTCTTTTAGGATAATTTTTGTGTTATTTTCTTTGTATCTTCCCTGCAGATTATTTTTTTTGCTGGAAACCAAGCATTTAGATTCTGTCCCCTCCCTAGGGCTTATTGTTATTGTCATTTGTTATTGTTTGTTGTTGTTGCTCTTTTTAAAGTAGCTACTCTGAACTAGTTCTGTGAAGTCTATGTTTTTTGTCATGTGTAGCCACTGACATCTTTGTTAGGTTAGTGTAATAGTTAGCTCATGATTAGACAGAGATTTCTTAAAGGGCTTAAACCAATAAGTTTCCCAGTCTTTGCCAAGTGTTCTGTACTTGTGTTGGGGCATGTCTTCAGTACTCTGGCAGTTTACATCTTTGCTTTAACCTTTAACCTTCACTTCCTGTTATCACAGAGCTTCAGTGCCAGCCAGAGGTGAGAGATTATAGTATTCTGAAAGCTTTCCTGGGCATATGCATAACTCTGCACATGCATGTAGCTTTTTAGAGTCTCAGAAATATGTTGGGGGGCTGGCCCCATGGCCAAGTGGTTAAGTTTGTGCGCTCCGCTGCAGGCGGCCCGGTGTTTTGTTGGTTCGAATCCTGGGCGTGGACATGGCACTCATCATCAAACCATGCTGAGGCAGCGTCCCATGTGCCACAACTAGAAGGACCCACAACAAAGAATATACAACTATGTACTGGGGGGCTTTGGAAAGAAAAAAAAAAAAAGAAATAGGTGGACTTTCTCAAGCCCCTGTGGATATGTTATTTCTAGATTTTTTCTTTAGATTTTTTTGGTCAGCCTTTTGCTTGCCCCAATGATTTTGCTGTCTCAGAGAACTGGGATGTTAAACAATTGCTGCTGATTGTTTTCTACAAACACCTCATGATAAGGATGTTCTGAGTCTGTGTTAAATAAAGGCAGGCCTTGTCAATGGGGCTTTTCCAGGGAGCTGCCAGATAGATCAAAAGTGACATTTTTCTAGACATTGGGTATTTGGGGAGCTCCAGAACTACCCCTCCAGTGGCAGCTGGGCTGCTGGTTTTCACAGCTCTTGTCTTTGGAGACTGTTGAATTTTAAGGCTTTGGTGGAGCTGGGGAGAAGTCGAGTGGGAAAGGTCAGGTTCACATGCCACAAAGATTACTGTTTTTAATGAAAATCTTTTTTTTCTTTTAATGTTATTTATTTATTTATTTTTAAAGATTTTATTTTTTCCTTTTTCTCCCCAAAGCCCCCCGGTACATAGTTGTGTATTCTTCGTTGTGGGTTCTTCTAGTTGTGGCATGTGGGACGCTGCCTCAGCGTGGTTTGATGAGCAGTGCCATGTCCGCGCCCAGGATTCGAACTAACGAAACACTGGGCCGCCTGCAGCGGAGCGCGCGAACTTAACCACTCAGCCACGGGGCCAGCCCCTCTTTTTTTTTTTTTTTTTTTTTAAACTCTTCTTGGATTGTTGCAAGACTTTCATTACTTTCCATAATTAAGAAAAAGTAGATTTTGGCAATTTTTAGCATTCTCATTACTTAAATGGAGTAGCAGATTTGCAAAGGTCCTTACTTTTCTATTATGGAAGTGTTTTCCAGTTTTAGAACATTTTCACCTCTCCACTAAGACCCTTTATGCCTATTTATAGTTAATCCTAATTCACATCCCCAGTCTAGTTGGTTTTTGTGTCTGTGTGTGAGGAAGATTGACTCTGTAACGTCTGTTGCCAATCTTCCTCTTTTTGCTTGAGGACGATTGTCACTGAGCTAACTGCCAATCTTCCTCTACTTTGTATGTGGGATGCTGCCGCAGCATGTCTTGACGAGTAGTATGTAGGTGTGTGCCCAGGATCCGAACCTGTGAACCCCGGGCCGCCGAAGTGTAGCACGCAAACTTAACCACTATGGTACTGAGCAAGGTCCCAGTGTATTTGTTTTTTAAGTTATCTCTTTTCTGTTAAGTTTTTTTGAATGCCACATTAAAAAGTGTAAACTTATGATACACTAATAAAAGCCAAATAATGGAATGATGCCCTAAATTCCTTTCAAACCACTTTTCAATTAAATTAATTTAATTTAATTAATTTTAACATTTTAACCTATTTAGAGGTGAAAGGAACTTGTGATTCTGTTGATAATTTAGGTTTATGCATGATCTATCTTCTTTTCTATATGTCTTATTACTTAAACACAGCTTATTTCATAGGTAGAAATGGTATAGGAAAGAGGTTCTTAAGTCTGCTGCTCATATCCCCAAGCCTGTATTCACTTATTGGTGACTTGTACCTTAGAATTTTAATTGTAATAATAGTCGTAATAATAATAATAGCAGTTTAAATCTACTGCGTACCTAGTGTGTGCCACTATCCTATCAGGCTCTTTATAAATATATATGTACATATGTATACATATATATAATATATGTATCAGTATTTGCAGTTGAAGACGTTGAGATTCAGCTGTATAAAGTGACTTGCCTAAGTCCTCAGTCAATAAGCAGTGAAGGTAGAAATCTAGAGTGGTTTTGTCTGGCTTCAAAGCCTTAAGTCTTTGTATGATACCATTCTGATTCCCACACTGAGACCATTTTTTGATTAGAAGAAATGGTAGCATAAAAATCTTTATGATGGGGCTGACCCTGTGGGCTAATAATAGGAGAGTTTATAATTATTTTAAAATGAATATGTTTATTTTCTAAACATATGTATGTTTATTTTCTAAAATTTGCCACTTATACAAAGTACTCTCTTTTTATTGAGTGTGGTCTATTCAGGATCAAATTATAGAACTTTAGAGCTGAAAAGGATCTTTGGGATTTCTTAACCTTAGGTGTGTAGGTTTCAGAAAGGTTGAGTCCCTTGAAATTGTATGTGTAACTTTTGTGTACACAGGTTTTTGCCATGAAAGTAGATAGTTTTTATCAAATTCTCAAAAGGATCTGTGACAGGACTCCCCTCCCAAAGATTAGGAAATGTCATTGATGGGCATCTCTTGCTACACTGAAGACCAAGTTATCTCCTGTGTCTTTGACAGTGACATCACTATTCATCTTTGATAGTGGCATTGTCCTCAGTAACTACTTTGTCACACTCATTTCTAAGCTTGAAAATAAATTTGACCCAGCGTCTATATGGTGCACTTCATGGTCTGCATGATTTCTAAGGAGTGAGAGCCCTGGATCACCAGGGAAAAAGGAAAAATAAAAAGGAAGGAAAGTAGAGAGAATGAGGAGATTTCATTTGCTGGGGAAGCACTGCTTTAACTTTACCCAACACTTAGAACCTCCCATCTTTGACATAGTTCCCATCGCAGACCCCCATGAACAGCAGGGTTTTAGAGATTCAACTAGTCTTATTCCATGAATACCATCAATAAAATCTATAATGACTCAGGGAAAAAAAGGGGAAAGTGTCTATAAGTTTGTGTCTTTTTTCCATTTATTTTTATTTTTTGAATGCTGATTATCTTTGTTCTTTGTTATATGTACTTCCTTTGTGTACATTTTTAAAAATAGACTTCTTGTACTGTGAAAGCAATATCACTCTTTAAGCAAAAATGATTGAAAAATTGACAAGGGCCAGAATTATAGGAAGGTGATACAGATTTGATTAATGGAGGAGGGAAAAAAGTATAGAGATTATTAAGGAAGCTGTCAGTGTCTGAGTAACAAAAAGGGAAATTTCCAAAGCAGTTGGTAAGTAGAAAGTGAAGATAAGGGACTTTAAATATTTTCCAAGGAATGTGTGAAGTTCACATTCAAAACTCATAAAATATACAGGGAAATCAAGCATGGTTGGGAATAGGCTTGCAAAAACAGACCGACAAAGACCTCAGATTAGGAATTCTTAGATAAAATATAAAATGGTCATATTGAACATATTTATATCAGGGCATAAGAAACTATGAAGAATGATCAATCAGATTTGAAATAGAAGTAACTAGATATTTTAGAAGGATCTTTTAATAATTGAGAGTATTAACTCAATGCATGGGGCTTAAAAGCAGATTTGACGTATCTAAAGCAAGAATTAATGAACTAGAACTATGGTTTTCAAAGTGTGGTCTCTAGAGTAGCAGCATCTTGAGAACAAGTTAACAATGTAAAAACTCTGAGGCTCCACCCACCTATGAATCAGAAACTCTGTGGTGGAGCCCAACAACTTCTGGTTCAGCAAGCTTTCCAGGTGATTCTAATGTATTCTAAAGTTTGGGAACCTCTGAATTAGCAGATACGAAGAAATCCAGAACAAGAGAAAAAGACTTGGAAAATATGAAAGAGAGGGTAAGTTATGGAACTAAAAAGGTCTAACTGTATCTAGTTAGAATTCTAGCAAAAGAGGAAAGGGACAAAAGGAATATTTGAAGAGATGATATCTTAACATGTTCTACAATTGATGAAAGATTCTCATCTATAGATTCTAAAAGCCCAACACCTCTCAAACAGGATAAATAAAAAAAGTCCATACCAAGGCAATCATAGTAAAACTTCAGAACATAAAAAATGCAGAGGAACTTAAAATCAGCCAAAGAGAAAAGACCTTACTCTCAAAGTAACTCTAGGAAGGAATTCAGAAGATAACTAAAGATACTGTCAGTGTGTTGAGATCATTCTATATTCAGCGAAGTTGTTTTTCATGAATGAGATTGAAGTAAAAATATTGTAAGAGAATCAACTGAATTTGCCACTAGCAGACCCTCAGTAAATTCAATTCTAAATGCAGAAGGAAGGGGGTCACAGAGGGAATGTCTGCATTGCATGAAGGAGTGGAAAGAAAAAAACCGAATAAATACGTGGATGGAATTCAATAAACATTATCTATGTAAAATTATTATGAGTTTAAAAGTGAGTAAAATTGAGTGATTAATAGGAATAGCATATAATTTGGAAGAGGTTAGTGTTTCAAAATTTTTGTATCATTTGGGAGGGTGGTAAGCATTCTGATTAGCTTTACTCTTTGATAAGTTAAATATGGGCATTATATTTCTAGGGTAACCATTAAAAGTATATGGATAAAAGGTGCAACTTACTAATGTAGTAAAGGAAAAAAAATCAAAAAGGAGGCAAAAAATGAGGATAAAAAGAAACATAGAAAGGTTTAAGGAAACTATTTAACCCGATTAAAAGTCCAAATTAAATGACAAACTTAAATTTGATATTAGTAAATGGTTAAGTATCAAGTTTAAAGAGAAATCTTGGCATACTAGATACAAAAGCAAAATCTAGGTACATGTTGCTTGTAAGACATGTTTAAAAAATGATATAGAAAAGTTGAAAGTAAAAAGATACAGATATACTAGGAGAATATGAATTAAAATGAAGTTTGTTTAGCTATATTAAGATGAAATAAAATTAGTTTTTCAGTTTATAAAACTTTTTTGAGACAAAAAGTATTCTTTTATAAAAAGTAAAGGTTCATTTTAGCAGGATAATATAATAAAAAATTTTATGCACCTAAAAACATAGTGTCAAAATGTATATAAAGCAAAATTTTAAAGAATTACAGGTGAAAGTAGACAAATACAGAATCCTAGTGTGAGACTTTATCACTTGTTTTCATAAGTGATAGATAAATCAGAAAATAATCAGTAAGGTTATAGAAGGATTCACTTAACATAATTAACAAGCTTACTCTAATGGAAATGTATGGAAATGCATCCCAAACTTCAGAATATATATATATATATATTTTTTTTTTTAAAGATTTTATTTTTTTCCTTTTTCTCCCCAAAGCCCCCCCAGTACATAGTTGTGTATTCTTCGTTGTGGGTCCTTCTAGTTGTGGCATGTGGGACACTGCCTCAGCGTGGTTTGATGAGCAGTGCCATGTCTGCGCCCAGGATTCAAACCAACGAAACACTGGGCCGCCTGCAGTGGAGCGCGTGACCTTAACCACTCAGCCACGGGGCCAGCCCCCAGAATATATATTTTTGTTGCTCTCATAGGAATATTTATGAGACTGATCACATCCTAGTCCTTAAAGGAAGTCTTTTTTTTTGAGGAAGTTTAGCCCTGAGCTAACATCTACTGCCAATCTTCCTCTTTTTTGCTGAGGAAGACTGGCCCTGAGCTAACATCTGTGTCCATCTTCCTCTACTTTATATGTGGATGCCTGCCACAGCATGGCTTGACAAGCACTGTGTAGGTCTGCACCCAGGATCCAAACGGGTGAACCCAGGGCTGCCGAAGAAGCAGAATGTGCAAACTTAATTGTTCCACCACTGGGCTGGCCCCAAAGGAAGTCTTAATAAATTTCAGTGGACTCATATCCTATGTACCACTTAAAGTAGGAACCCATTTTAAAAATAACTTTAAAAACTCAGTATATTGGAAATTAGAAAACAAGGAACAAATTGGAAAATACATAAAATGAGATGAAAAATAAAATAATGATCATGCATCTAAAAAGTGAGAAACATAACAGCAACGTAAACCCAAAGAAGCAAGGAAAGAAAGAAAGAACAGAAATTAATGAAATAGAAACATTCAATATAGAGGATCAACAGAGTCTAAAGAAGTAGGTTCCTTAAAAAGACTGGTAAAGTAGTTCTCTGTTGAGGTTGATCGTGAAAAAAAAAAGCGAGAAGTATAAATAAGAAACATTAGGAGTGAAAAAATTGTCACTGTAGTTGTAATTAACCTTAAAAAGACACTGAGGATATATTATGAACAATTTTGTGCCAATGAATTTGGAAATTAAAGTGAAGAAGAAAAAATGCTATTAACATTTAACTTAAAACTGACTTGAAGAAATAGAAAACCCGAACAATATCAAAACTGTTAAAGAAAATTGGGTCATAATTTTCAAATCTTCCTACACACTCCGTGTTTGGATGGACTGGTAAATTATACCAAACATCCAAGGAAAAAAATTAATCTTACACACACTAATAGTCTAGAATAAGAGGGAATACTGCACAGCTACTATTATGAGACTGTCATAATCCTGATACTTAAATCTGACAAGGCCAATATGAGAATTGGGAATTACAGGCCAGTTTCACTCATAGACATAGATACAAGAATCCTAAAACTGAACCTCATAGTGTAGAAAAGGATATTTCATCCCAACTTGGAATTATTCTGGAAAGTTGGATGACTAAGTGTAGTAGTGCATATCAGTCACGAGTATAGACTTGGCAGGCAGAGTGCCTTGGTTTGAATCCTGGTTTTACTAATTAGCTTGAGGAATGTTTCATATTCCTTGTTTATTAATTGGAATGATAATGGTATCAACTCATACAGTTTTTCTGACGATTGGATGAATTAAAATACGTAAAGTGTTTAGAACAGTGTCTGATATATACTAAATACAAATTGATGTTAGATATCAATATTATTATTGTAAAATCAGTTACTGTAATGTGCCATATTAACAGAATAAAGAAGAAAGCAGTATGATCATTTCAATAGATACAGAGAAAGCATTAATAAAATTCAGTATCCATTAGTGATTAAAAACTTAACAAAATAGGTGAGGGGGAGCCTACTTAACCTAAGAAAGTATAAACGTGAAAAACCTACATCATATGGTTTACTTAAAAGTGATATGTTTAAAACATTCTTTTTTTTTTTTTTTTTTGAAATTAACAATAAGACGTGTTCTTATTATCACCATTTCCTTTGGGGCCCAATAATTGCAGCAAGGTCAAAAATAAAAAAGAAAGGAAGAAAGATATGTATAAGGATTAGAAAGAAAGAGAAAAAACTGATTATTTGCAAAAGAATGTACAGATAAAATATTAGAATTAATAGGAGTTTTAACAGAATTGCTGAATACAAGATCAATATACAAAAAGCAGTTGCAGGAAATGGCAGTTTCTTAAAAAGTTAAATATATATTTACCATAAAACACTGCAGTTCCAATCCTAGCATATGCTTAAGAGAAATGAAAATATATGTACACACACAGACTTGTCTGTGAATGTTCATAACAGTATTATTCATGACAGCCAAAAAGTATAAATAATTCAAAAGCCTATCAACTGGTAAGTGGATAAACAAAATGTATTATATCCATGCAATGAAATACTATTTAGTGATAAAAAGGAATGAACTGCTGACACATGCTACAACATACCTCAAAAATATTATGAGTGAAAGAATCTATCTATATCATATGGTTCCATTTATATGAAATATCCAGAAAGAGCAAATCTATAGAGACAGAAAGCAGGCCGCTTACTTGTGATTGCCTGTGGCTGGGTTGGGTACAGGGATTGGTTGCATATGAGTATGAGAAATATTTTTGGGTTATGAAAAAGTTCCAAAACTGGATTGTGGTGATGATTGCACAGCTCCATAAATTTACTGAAAATTATTGCACTGTATAATTACCACCCCTACCATTTGTCTCCTTCCTCCCATTCTGATCTGACTGTACATACATCCCTAAATCCTCTTTGGGCCAGGGAGGAGTTGATAAATAAAGGCTAAGAATTTAGGTCCTTGAGTGAGGGGTAAGAGATAGGGAAGAAAAATGAGTGAAATAGATACTGAGAGAGAATCTATCCATGATGTGATTTATAGCCAATTTGTTTTGAGAGATTGAGTTACTTGGATAAGCCGTCTCAAGTTTCTTTATTCATTTACACATGCTTGCTCTGAAAAAGTATAAGGTCTGTTAGGAACCATTTGCTCTGGTTCTCTTCATTTTCCCTTTTGCCCACTCATAATCCAGTATATACAAACATCTGTTTATCCTAATAAAAAATTGTAAATAAATTAGATAAGTTAAATATACAAAGGGAACTCATTATTTAAGGGATGGTGATGTTTTTGGAGATGAGAAGTCTTTTGTAGTCTCTTTTTTATAATTGCAATTTTATTATAAAACTAATAGAGTTTATCTTTTATAATTCATATTTTTTAAGTGTATTGTTTTCTTCAAAGTGGCTGTGTTCCTGTACGTTAACATGATTTGTATTTAAGACAAATAGCACTTTATTGCTTGAGATTTATATAACCAAAATATGTTTTAAATTTTTGCTTTTTTGCTTCCTGGTAAGTTTTTTCAGAGATTTTTATTTATTTGGGGCAGTCAGACTTTTTACTGTAAATATATTATTTCATTCTTGAAATGGCTAGGAAGTTATTATTTTATACTGGAGTACATTTCTTAAGTAAATCATTAGTTATGATATTATTTGATGGACTTCTACTATATTATTATTTCTATGCATTCAGAAAAGTGCCTGCATCATATGCATACTGCTTAATGAATTATCTCAAAGTCTTTTCATCCCCATGTAACTGCCATCTAGATCAAGAAGTAGATCCAGTAAATTTGAAAGTTCCATGAATTGTGAAAGCAGACACAGGGGAAAGAACTTAGGAAGGGGTCGTTTACTTAAGGATTTCTCTTTGACCTACAGAGAAATATCTTTTCTTGTTTGGAATATTGCATTTTCTTCTTGCTTAGTCATAAATGGGTTCAAATGATTAATTGTGTGTTTGATGTAGGAATACAGTTAGACAGAATGAACTGAAAATTACAAGTGATCGAGCAATAAATTCAGGATTGTTTTTTGAAGATAAACCAAAGCCTTCAAAACAGTCACTTCAGTCTTACCAAGAAGCTTTGCTGCAGCAGGTATTCATTCATTCCTTTATTCACTCATTTAATGTTGAACATCTTACCTGTTAGAACAGTGGTCCCTCGGAACTTAAGAGTATGGCAGAGGAGAAGAAAAACCCGAGTTATTTATAATTCAATATGATAAGTTTTGAGGTAAACAGAGTAGAATGCTGTTGGAAGCAGAGGATAGGGAGAATAGTTGCCTTGGCAGTTGAGGGCTTCATATGGTTGTTGATATTTGAGCTGCATGGTATACAATGAATAGATTTGAAATTCCTGGTGTATTCATGAAATGGAATTGATGTGGGGGAATGGGCTCCAGTGTTAGTTTGTGCTAGATTGTGAAGGAATAGCTAATAAGGGGTTTTCAGTTTCATCCTGTTACAGACAGCCAAAGGAAGGGAATTTTAAGCCAGAGAGTGAAAGAAATAGTTGATGTGAGCAGATGTGGCTTTTAGGAAGATATCTGGTTGTGATGTAGATGGTTGGGAAAGAGATGTGGCAGAAAAACCCTTCAGTAAACTATTGAGGTAGTCCAGCCAGGAGGTGATGAGGCCTTGAACCAGATGGGGAAGATGGGGAGGACTTCCAAGAGACAATCCCTGGAGTTTTATCGATAGAACTTACACATAAGGAATGAGAAGGAACAGAAGGCTTGTGGATGATTCTGAGTGTTGTAATCTAGGAGCATATGATAGGCAAAAAATGAGGTAGAACTTTGAAGGAGGAAGATAGTGGATTCTGTTGTAGTTTGTAATGTTTGAAAAGAGTTTACTTAAGAGTAACTGTGTCAAATGTATGGATATTTTTGGGGAAATACTCATATCTCTGAGAGGACCCTGGAACTCTGGGTAGGTATATGTCCATATGAGGTACTTTTCTATGAAGTCCACTTGGATTTCTTCTAAAGCTCCTTTTGTTCAGTTTTTACGTGGACAACCTCCTTGGAAAAGGGATTTTTTTTAAGTTATAGAATTATCAACACTATTTTTTGTATGTAACTTTCCAAAATGTAAATACTTGTTCATTGCCTACCCGTATGTCTCTAGACAACAACCCTGTGCTTATACTTGATGATGGTAAGAATGTATTTGTTTGGTACGCTTTCATAAAATTTTACGTATAGTAGTCCACCATTCTCCAAAGAGCTCTGAACCTTTAACTTCTTTGAATTATAGGAGTGCAGTTTGCCCAGGGTAGAGTAGGTCTGGTGAAGTGTAGGGTTTAGTTTGTGACTGGCCAGGTCCCATGAAAGGAGAGATGAAAAAGGAGGGTAGGGCGATCTTAGTGGTTCCCATGGAACTGGTGAGGTTAGGGAGAGAATGGCACAGGTAGAAGTTGTGGGTGGGAGGTAGGATTTGATTTAGTCCAAAGTGGCGTCAGTGGCTGGAAAGGACTCTAGTGGCATGATGTGAGGGGAACAGCATCTCTGTATTCCAGCCATCGAAGTGTTTTTAAAATTGGATATTACATATACTTGCAACTTTAAATTTATTGTGAAGCATGCGGAAAAAAAGCCCCTCCAGTTTTTTCTCTAATAAGAAAAATAAAATAAAATCTGATATTAAAACTAGCTTTTTGTATTAGAATACTAGTCAGCACTTATGAATGTTTCTTATGTTGTTAAGATTCGGGAAAGAGAAGAAAGAAGGAAGAAAGAACGTGAAGAAAAAGAAGAATATGAAGCTAAATTAGAAGCTGAAATGAGAAGTTATAACCCCTGGGGGAAAGGTGGAGGTGGTGCTCCTCTCAGAGATGCGAGAGGAAATCTGATAAGTATGTTATTTCCATTGACTTGTTTTTAAAAGAAACTAAATTATTTTTAACTTTTGAAAAGAGTGGGGAGTAGAAAGAAGTGAGAATCATAGACTAAGGCGAGGTCTCTCTTTATGTAGCTTAATCAAAAGAGGTATTTTGATAATAAATGTAATAACAGGTTAGAAAGCCTTTCTTCTTCAGAATACTATTCATTTATTTTTATTGCAAATTTCCCACTCTGGTGATAACAACTCAATCGCAGAGAAAAGCTTATATTAGTTAGCAAATTTTTACCCAAACTAAAATTCTAGTAGTTAGAACTTTGAAAAATTTACTAGTAAAAATAATAAAATCCTTATTACAAGTTTTTTTAAAAAACTAGTGAGACGTCTTTAAAATAAGTGATCTGGAGTAGTGCCGGGAAGCAATGTTGTGTTTAATTCGTATATGCCATATAGTTGCACAATGCAAGCACTCCTTTGAAAAATAAAGACCCATGTAAGAAATTTTCTGGCAGGTTGCAGAATTACATTGATTTATCTTTCTATTATGTGCTCTCAAAAATGTTTGATAGAAAAATCACACAACAAGCACTTGAAAAGAGACTCTATGTAACTTGTTATATATATTAGGATGACCTCTGATTAGCTTTTAGCTAAGAATGAAAGTAGAGCAAAGATAATGAGTTTTTGAAAATTGTGTAATTAGAAATGAGAAATGAATATTAGAAACCCATGAAAATGGTTAAAATATAGATTTCATGTTGTTCTTCAGGTGATATACATTATTGTAGGGATAGTTGAGTGATGAAATCAGATGATTTTTTGGATATTGAGTTATTAGTTTTGTATCTTTGATTCTTTGGTAAAAATGGCTTTTTAGAAAAGATATATTTGAGGCTCAGTTAAATTAACAAGGTAACTCTTTTCTTACCAAAAGATTTGTTCCTTTCTTATCCTCACCTCATAAATACTTTCCTCACAGTTTTGAAGACTGGAACTCTTGCTCTCTCTATAGACTAGGTGGCTTTAGGTGATACATAGATAAACATTTCTTATTTTAAAAGTTAAATATGGGGACTGACCCCAGGACTGAGTGGTTAAGTTCACATGTTCCGCTTTGGCAGCCCAGGGTTCACTAGTTCGGATCCTGAGTGTGGACCTACACACTGCTCATCAAGCCATGCTGCGGTGGCATCCCACGTAGAAGAACTAGAATGACCTACAGCTAGGATATACAACTATGTACTGGGGCTTTGGGGAGAAAAAAGGGAAAAAAAAAAAGAGGAAGATTGGCAACAGATGTTAGCTCACGGCCAGTCTTCCTCGTACACACACAAAAAAGTTAAATGTTTCTTTCAATGTATTTTAGAAAAACAACTGGTTTTCCATTCATGGATAATACTGTAACATTTCCATTTAAAGTAAGGGTATTAGTCCAGACATTTAATGAAAGGTGCTGAAACAGGCAACCTCCAATTCTTAGAGGCTTAAGACAGCGTAAGTTTACTTCTCACTTATGTCACATTCTGATGCTGTTTGGATGGTTCTCCTCCACGAGGTGACTCAGGAATCTGGGTCTCTTCCATTGTGTCACTCCTCCATTTTGAAGTCCTTCACTTCTAGCCGCGCAGACAAGGTCGAGGGGGTGGGAGAACATGTTGAAAATTTTGTTGGGTCCTGGCCTAGACGTGGAGGAATGTCAGTTTTGTCTTTGTTCCATTGTCTAGACCTACTTATAAGTTCTAACCTAACTGCTTAGGGGGCTGGGAAGTTTCGGTTTCTTTATGCCCAGGAAGAGGACTTCAACTTGATAAGCATCTAGCCATTCTTTGGTACAGTGAATATAAATTATGAATTGATAGAAACATATCAGTTACTGCAAAGGAGATGCTTAAATGACTGAAACTTTGGGAAACACTGGAATAGAATAATTTCCTAGAACTTTCTAGGGTTATTTCTAAGAACTTTCCAAGATTATCTCCAGTTCAGACAATACAGTTATGGTGTTCTCTAAGTGTTTAATTGGTGGAAGTGAGTAGGATAAGTGTAGGTTATTGAATTATAAAATATTGTTTAGAATTGAAGCAAACTTTTTTTTTCAGATGGTTTCAGAAGTTTTATGTTTATATATTTTAAAGTTTTATTTTTTATTGAGTTCATAATAGTTTACGTCATTGTGACATTTCAGTTGTACATTATTTCTTGACTGTCCCAGTGAAAATCCTGCCATACTTTTTTGTTGAGGTTGACAAACTGATAGTAAAATTTATATGAAGATACAAAGGAAGTCAAGTTGCCAAAACAATCTTGAAAAAGAAGAACAAAGTTGGAATACTCACACTTAATTTCAAAACTTGCTTCAAAGCTGCTGTAATCAAGAGAATGTGAAATGGGCAAAAGGATAGACAACTAGATCAATGGAACAGAATTGAGTGTCCAGAAATAATTTTATGGTCAGTTGATTTTCAACAAAGGTACCAAAGCAATTCAATGTAAAAAATCTTCCAAAATTGATTGTGTGATTGTAGCACAACTCTATGAATATAATAAAAACTACTAAATTGTATATTTTAAGTGGGTAAATTGTGTGGTATGGTAATTAGATCTCAATAAAGTTATTTTATTAGTTCCCCAGTATTCACAGGGGATATGTTCCAGGACCTTCAGTGGCTGCCTGAAACCACAGATAGAACCGAATCCTTTATAAACTATGCTTTTTCCTAACTAACAGGCTAACAGGCAGGCAGCATATACAGCATGGACATGCTGGACAAAGGGATGATTCATGTCCCGGGCAGGACGGAGCAGGATGGTGCAAGATTTCATCACACTACTCAGAATAGTGAGCAGTTTAAAATCTATAGATTGTTTTCATAGGTTTTAATGGAATTTTCCATTTAATATTTTAAGACAGCAGTTGACCGCAGGTAACTGAAACTGCAGAAAGCAAAACCGCGGATAAGGGGGGACTACTGTGTAGTAAACACAAAAAAGACACAGAAAGAGGAACTGTCAGATTGGAGGAGACTAAAGAGACATGACAGCTAAATGCAACAGGGGGTCCTGGACTAGAGTCCGGAACGGCATAAGGACATTAGGGGGAAATAAAGTTTACAATTTAATTAATAGTATTGTAGCAATTTTAATTTCTAATTTTGATTACTACGCCAAGAGTATGTAAGATGTTAACATTAAGGGAAATGGGTGAAGGGTACTCTCTATAATATCTTTGCAACTCTTCCGTAAGACTTAAATTATTTCAAAATAAAAAGTTTCTTTTAAAAAACATAATAAGATATCACTACACACTTAATAGAATGGCTAAAATATTAAAGATGAACAATTTCAAGTGCCGATGAGGATTTAGAGTAACTGGAAATCTCATGCTTTGCTAGTGGGAATGCAAAATGGCACAACCTCTTTGGAAAAAGTTCTGGCAGTTTCTTACAGTTAAACATACACTTAGTATACATCCCAGTGATTCCATTCCTGGTATTTACCCAAGAGAAAGGAAAACTTATGTTCACACAAAGACCTGTAAGTGAATGTTTATAACAGCCTTATTCATAATAGCCTTAAACTGTAAACAACCCAAATTTCCATCAACTGGTAAATGGACAAACACTTGTGGGATAAACTATTGACACATGCAACAACATGGATAAATCTCAAAGACATTATACTGAGAGAAAAATGTAAAACACAAAAGGCAATACTATCGTGTCAGAGTGCAGATCAGAGGTTGGCAAGTATACAGGGTTGGAAAATTGGAAATGTTCTGTATCTTGATTGTAGCAGTGGTTATTAGAATCAGTTGTCAAAACACATTGGACAATACACTTAAAAAGGATGAACTTCATTGTATGCAAATTATCTCAATAAACAACATAAATCTAATAGGGCCAATACAATGCATAAACGAAATATAAACACTTAATCTGTCTTTGTTTGCTTCCCATATCCAGCTAGATCCCAGGATTTGGTGGTGATTTCAGGAGCACCTATCTACTTCATGCCTTATCAGTCCTTGGCACTTGGTAATTTTCTTGCAATCAGCTTTTCTTTGTGATTTCACCAATCCCTTCTTTCTTGCATTTTCAGTTTTTCTTCTCATTTCTTGCCTTCCACCTCTGAACATACTTAGGTTACTTGTATTCTTAAACACAAACAAACAAAAACTCTGCTCTTGACCTTGCTATACTTCCCTTGTCATATAAAACATATTCAAAAAGTAGTCTGTGCTTGTTGCTGTAAGTTCTTACTACTCTCTTATTGCTTCATAATATGACTTCCAGCTCCTACTACTCTACTGATGCCACATTTTCAAAAATAACTGATGTCCCTATTTTCAATTTAATGGTTTTTATTCAGTACTCATCCTCTTTGAACTAGGTTGACAGTTCTTTCCTCTAAGTCCTGTGCATTCTCTTGGTGTTGCAACATCTCTCAGATGTTGGTTTCTCTTCAGCTGACAGTTATTGGGTGTGTATTATGAGCCAGGTTAAACCCTTCTATGTTTGTGAACATGGTCTTTGTTCTAGAACTGTCTTCTGACATCATGTGTTCCTTAACTTAGATATACTCTTTCCTCCATCCATTCTCTCCTTCCACATCTCCTCCACTGTGTTTCTCTTTAGACCTTCTCTGCAGATGATCTTCAAATCTCTTTATTTTCCCATGATCACTTTTAAAACTCTCCACTTCAGTTCCAACCTGTCTTCTGAATCTCTGTACCTGGTGTTTAGTGGATTATGTATACCTAGCATGCAAAACTAAACTTCACTTTTTAATTCCAGCTCATCTTTGTCTTTTTCTGTAAATGCGTCATAATTCTGATCATTCAAACTAAAAAATACGGAGTCCTTTTGACTCCCCATATCTAGTCAGTTAATAAGCCTAATATATATATTATATAATATTATGTATTATAATATATAATAATTTATTGTAACTATATTATCATATAATATTATACGTAGGTTATAATATAATATAGGTTATAATATAGGCTATATAATATACTATATAGGTTCTGTCTCTTCAGTGTTCCTTGAATTCTCTTCTTTTTCATTCGTACTACCACCATAATTGAAATTTCTTATATCTTGCCTGAGCTGTTGCCATTTCCTCATTACTTAGTCATTCTTCTCCTTTGTTTTTCACATCCAAGCTATATGTATCAAGAGTATAACCAATTGTATTAGTCCATATTCAAAAATCATTGAGGACTCTGGAGTCTCACTGTCTGAATTCCCATTCTTGCTCTGCCAGTTTACTGGCTTTGTGGTCTTTGATCAGATTTAGTCTGATTTTCTTGTCTATAATACTGGGGTGAAAATAGTAGTACCCCATGCAGGTTATTGTCTAGAATATAAAAATGGTGAATATTAAGTTTTAGCTGCCATTCTTGCTAGTACTACTTCCATAATTACTAAAACTGTCTCTACTATCATCTATGGACCAGAATAGAGAGCCGTAAGCTTGTGTTCTAGAGTACTGCAGAATAGGCATCCAATCTGCGTTTTCCTCTCTTAACCTCTCATTGCTCTATTACGTACGTGTGTTTTGTGCTCTAGTCAAGCTGGACTACTTTATTGTTACCAGAACACCGTTCATGTTTTACCCCCTTGGAGCTGTTTCTTACATTGTTTTGTTTCTTTATTATGCTTTCCCACCCATCTTCACTTGTGAAGCTTCTATCCAGTTTCTAAGTCCAACCTCTCCTAAATGTTGTAATAGGATATGAACCTTCCTGATTCTGAACTCTCATTTTCTTTGGTAACATTCACATGTTATTTCTTATGTTCCATCTGGTATTCTAATTGCGATTCATGTTCAAAATACATCCTTGAACATAACAAGCTTCCTGATAAATACTTCTTATATCCAGGTTTAAGTTCCCTTATACTGCTCCCGTACTATCTCAGTTGTTTTGTGGAGAAAAACTACTTTTTATTTTGTTAAAGCTTTTGAGTTCCATAATCATTCAGGTCTGTTTTTAAGTTTGACTGATTGTTTTACCCAGTCCTGCATGCTCAGATTTTTGCCATGTGTGTGCAGTATCTATTGCTGTGTAACAAATTACCTATCATGTAGTGTTTTAAAATAACAAACATTTATTATCTTGCAGTTCTGTAGGTCTGTAATTTGTGAGTGGTTTAGCTGGGTGGTTCTGTCTCAGGGTCTCTCACGATGTTAGCCAGGGCTACAGTCATGTGAAGACCTGACTGGGACTGAGAGTCTGTTTCCAAGATGGTGCCCTCCCATGGCTCAGGAAGCTTCACTTCCTTACCATGTGGGCCTCTCCCTAGGGCTCCTTTAGTGTCCTTATCATTTGGTAGCAGGCTTTCTTCAGAGTGAGTAATCAAATACATTAAGCAAGGTGGAAACCATAATGTCTTTTATGAAGTAGCTTCGGAAGTCATATACCATCATTTTGCAACATCCTGTTCGTAAGAAGTGCGTTACTAACTCTGGCCCACACTCAAGGGGAGGGGAACTGAGCTCCATCTTTGAAGGGAGGATTGTCAAAGAATTTGTGGATATATTTTAAAACTCCATATGATTATATTTTTCTGTTAGAAGTGCTAATGATATTGGGTAAATTTCACTATAACTTGTTTTGAATTGTTGCTGTGTTTGTTTTATGTTAAAGAGATTCCAAGTTCTTAAGTAACAGCTATGAATGTGGTTTTTATTGATTGTCGAAGAGCTATATATTCTTAAGTTCTCTACTGATTTTGAGTTTATTTTATAAGGTTTTTAGTCTTATAAATTTTGATAATTTTGTTTCTGTTTTCAGGGCACCAAGATACCATTGAATTATTCCAGCTCTGTCCTATTGTTTTTCTCTCCGATTTCCTACTTTAAGAAAATGTGTTAAGCATGCTAATTATAGAAATGTGTTTATTGAAATAAATGGCTTATTTTTCCCTCTCAGCTGATTTGAATATGATGCACAGACAAAATGTAGATGCCTACCATAACCCAGATGCAAGAACATATGAAGATAAAAGGGCTGTTGTATCTCTAGACCAAAATTTAGCCACTTCAAATGCTGAGAACCTAGAAGACTCTGCAAATAAAAACTCAGGTTTTTAATCACCTTTTTTTTTTTTTTTTTTCCCAACATTTCTAAAGTCATTCAATAATATTTCTCTTCTGTTCTCTGACAACGTTCTTACTGTGATTTTGAGAATTTGGTTATCCTGAGTCAGGAAGCATAACATATTATTCATGCTACTTTCAGTACCTTTTCTTCTTAGGTATTTTGAAAAAAGTGAATAGGGAAATATAGTTTGCTTCTTAATGGTATGTATTTTTTCTTAGCTTTGTAACTTGCTTATGTATACTTTAGCTGCTGCTAACATTTTTGTTTTGCTGGTGGGAGGACATTTCTTAAAATCAAGTAGTCTTTTTACACATACACACTTTGCTCCTTACACCCATAACTGTTTGAATTAGTGAAAATGTTATCAGATGTGGTTATGATAAATTGTACAACAAAATTCATCTTTTGCTTATTTGTAATCATTTGCCATCTCTTATAAAATCATAATGTACAAAGAAATGAAGTAGTTAAAAATTTAATTTGAGGGTTTGGTCTGGTGGCATAGTGATTAAGATTGCATGCTCTGCTTTAGCAGCCTGGGGTTTATAGGTGTGGACCCTGGGTGCAGACCTACACACCACTCATCAAGCCATGCTATGGCAGTGTCCCACATACAAAATAAAGGGCGATTGGCACAGATGTTAGCTCAGGGACAATCTTCCTCAAGCAAAGAGAAGATGATTGGCAACAGTTGTTAGCTCAGTGCCAATCTTCCTCACCAAAAAACAAAACAAAACAAAACAAAACCAAACCTAATTTGATATCTGGTCACATCCCTCTTTCTTAAGTAAATGTATTTGATTTGCTATTAAACAGCATCCTTTAATTAAAGGCTCTATAAATTCAAAGTTATTTAATATCTTTCTTTATGGCTTGCTAGGAAAAGTTGTCATCATCTTTCGTTATCAAGTATACATGGAAATATGTTGTATATTTAAAAATCAAAAGAAGGTTAAAAAATACACCACCTTGCACTATTTTTCTTTTTGTTGTTCTTGTTGTGTTTTTGTTTTGAGGAAGATTAGCCCTGAGCTAACATCTGCTGCCAATCCTCCTCTTTTTGCTGAGGAAGACACGCCCTGAGCTAACATCTGTGTCTGTCTTCCTCCATTTTATATGTGGGATGCCTGCTACAGCATGGCTTGCCAAGCAGTACGTAGGTCTGCACCCAGGATCCGAACTGGCAAACATGGGCCGCCAAAGCAGAACATGTAAACTTAACAGCTGCATCAGAGGGCTGGCCCCCACCTTCCACTATTTTTAATGCCTATAGAAGTAACCATTTATTTACTATAAATTCTGCTTTTGCACTTTCACAAAAGTTTTGATTTTAGACTAGAAAAGAACTTTATATTAGGAAGTCCTGAAATATTCTGGTCTGATCGTATAGTCTTTAAAAAATTTTTTTTATTTTTAACCTGTATGACTTATTGGCCAGACAGGCAGTTTAAATGGGGAGCTGTAATTAGAATCACTAGCCTCACATCTTTCAAGCCTTTGATGGTAGCACTAGTTTCTGCAGCCTTTTGAACACTTCAGGAGATGGATTGTTTGTTGTTTCCATGGGCATCCTGTACCACTGTTTGATCTCTGATTACAAGAAAATGCTTTCTTAATTTGATCCACAAGAGATTTTACTCAGTGGATCTGGTTTTGATTTTTGGAGCACTAAAATTAGAACTTTTAATTTTGATGAAATTATTAATTTAGCTCTCACTCTGAGTCTGTAATAATTCAATGTGCAGCAGGAGCATCAAAACAGCTTTTCACATTATTGAAGAGCATTTTGGCCTCTTTCTGATGATCATTATTTTTCTCTTCATTTGCTGCTGCTTCTAGTAGTCTGTATTGAGATCTTAATGCTACAGACCCCTTCTCTATGCTTTTCTTCTACATCCAGTATTGTTTGTAGTTCTGTCTCAGCCTAGAACTTTATCTTATTAATAACACTTTCAGGCATGTAGCTCTGCTTACCAAGTAAAAACACTGGAAAAATTAAATTTCCATAACCCCTTCCCAAAAAAGAGCATAAACTTAATGACTGATGTTTAATTTTGTTGTTTAAGTGTTGATTTGGCTGTCTGCTTATCTATTCATGTAAGCATTAATAAATTTAAATACAAAGGCAAAATAGATCTAAATGGCAGCTAAATTGCAAAGCTGTCAGCTTACACAAACTACATGAATGAGACAAATAAAATACTTTAGATTGATAGTATGAAGAATGAGCCAGTAACTAAAAAATAGTATAAAAATTTATGTCAGGCTTAAATTCCAATATCGTTTTTTTTTTCCTGCATTCAAAGAGACTTCTGGGGTATAATTATTTTTCAAGTTGCTTTTGTGAAATAATTTTCTTTCCTTTCCCAGAATGTATAATACTATTTTATAGGTATTATATAACATTTTTATTGTTCATGTTTATATCCCATTAATTCAATAGACTTTTTAAGTAAAAATTATTGCAGTGATTAAAAGAGTCATTCTAATTTTTTAAAAATGTTTTTAGAGCTGACTTTCTAATCTCTTATTTAAACCATGGATGGATGTGAAGACTTTTGGAGTTACTGATTTTTTAAAACAATTCTAGAAATTTTTTGATATATGTATACATAATACATTTTAATGTGTAGTTAGTGTTCTTAAAAAAGTATATTTACATAGATAAGAGCTTAAACATGTACTTATTTTTCTTTCCATGAATTTTGCTTTAAAGCCTTTGCTGCAATGAGAGTTGTTTAGGCTGTTAGCGTCAATGTTTCCCTGGTGTCTTTCAGGTGTAGATACATAATGATGTTTCAACTATTAGTTTTATTTCAGTTTCATCATTTTTCTTTCTCTCATTACTTTTCATTTGGTCTTGAGTCTAATCTTAGACTTCGTCTTCTGATTTTTACTTCTGGACTTCTGAATTTAGCACATTTTTTCAAAATATGAATTTATTAGCAAAGTCTTCATTCTTTAACCTGTGCATTGGCTAATGGTATGTTTTTTCAAAATTTCCCTTTCAAGGTCATATGCAAACGCAGAGGTCTCCTTTTGCTCGGGGAAATATATTTGGTGAGCCTCCAACTGAACTTCAGATTAGACAGCAAGAATTATACAAGAATTTTCTTCGTTTTCAGGTGAATTGCTTATTTGATCATAGTTTCAAAGTTTCGTAAGAATTTTAATAAACTGAACTTGCAAATATTTTATCCATAGGATAAGTAAATTCTAAAATTCCATGCAGTTATCTAAAATATCTAATTTATATCAGATATAAATAGTACTAAAATTATATTATTTCACTTATATCTGAAAAAGGAATAAGGAGACATATTAGCTATACCAGTCAACTTAATAATTTCTAAACTTTACTAAATCATTAATTATTAAAGAATGCTGAAATTTCTAAAACTGAAAGACAATAAAATATTCACCAATAGGCATAGAATGAATCTTTCTAGATGCTTATGTGTTAGTTGAAAATCAACATTTTT
This sequence comes from Equus przewalskii, assembly GCF_037783145.1. Classification (NCBI taxonomy): domain Eukaryota; kingdom Metazoa; phylum Chordata; class Mammalia; order Perissodactyla; family Equidae; genus Equus; species Equus przewalskii. Next base: position 18,149,853 of record NC_091838.1, on the reverse strand, counting down.
TTCCTCACATGATTTGATATTTTTGACTAAGTAGTTTAGATTGTAAATAAATAGAAACTAGTTGTAATCACACTTTGCAATTATTTCCCAATTTATGTATGTAAGCAGATAGCATTTAAAATAGCAGAAATGCCCAAAAGAAGACAGTGTTTCTTAATTGAAAATTTTAGGGACTTATTTTTACTTGCAAGAAGGTATGAATGTTGAAGGGTATAAATGTTGAAGTCATAGGATACTATTAAAAAAAATTAAGTGTTATTCTAACTTTTTAGTAGTTTTTGCAAAGTAATAACTGGGTTTAATTCTTTAGATTGAGGAAAAAAAACAAAGAGAGGAAGCAGAGCGAGAGAAACTGAGAATTGCAGAGGAAAAAGAAGAAAAACGGCTTGCAGAACAGAGGGCACGAATTCAGCAAGAGTATGAAGAGGAACAGGAAAAGAAAAGAGAGAAAGAGGAGGAGGTACATTTCTTTCCTACTCTTTTTCTGCTTGGTCTGAAAGTGAAATCTTTATTTTGACTTCGAAAGATATTTATTATTTACAAAGGAGAACAGCCTTGGACCACATTTAGAAAATATCAGGTCAATATTCATTCATTGGCTACTAATTAATTAATTAATTTTTATTTTTTTATGAGGAAGATTGGCCCTGAGCTAACATACGTTGCCAGTCTTTCTCTTTTTGCTTGAGGAAGATTGTCGCTGAGCTAACATCTGTAGCAATCTTCCTTTATCTTATGTGGGATGCTGCCACAGCGTGGCTTGACAAGTGGTGCTAGCTAAGTCCATGCCCAGGATCCAAGCCTGCAAATCCTAGGCTGCTGAAGCAGAGCACACAAACTTAACCGCTACACCACCGGGCTGGCCCCTGGATATTGTTTTGTTGAAGTGGAAGACTAAGTTAAGAAAGAGAGAAATGATGACTTTTTTAAGCCAAAAAATAGTTTAGGCTGATTAAAGATCTTATGAAAAATACTTAATATTTTATTGTTAAGCAGACAACATCTTTAAGTTAAAGAACACAATATCACCTATATCTTCAATTGTATTGCTTTATTTCACACAAATAAGGCAGCAGGTTTTTGAGTGGATTATAGAATGTATATATGGAGTGTATATTTTTCTCTGTATTCTAAAGCAAAGGCTAAAAAATGAAGAGCTTATTCGGTTAGCTGAAGAAAGACGAAAAGAAGCAGAAAGAAAGAAGAAAGAAGAAGAAGAAAAACACAACCTACAACTTCAACACTACTATGAAAGAGAAAATATAATCGGGGAAGAAACAAAGGTAAGTTTCAGACAAAAATGTCAATTAAAGCCTACTTTCAGTATAAGAGTTATGGAGTTACTAGCAAAAGAGAAAAAGCGAAGGAGGTGCCTGTGTTCATCCCTTCCATCTTACTGCTTTGTCTGAGTGCAGTGCACTGAACTTCCTTACTGTGCTTTGTTGCTGTTTGCCCCAGTGAATGTGCTGGGTTTACTTACCTTAGCCATTCTTATTCTCCTTCCCATGGCCTGTGGGTCAGCACCCTATGAACTGTTCATGACAAGAGTAAGTACAGAAGTTGAGAGTAAGTGTTTGGGAACTTTTGTAGCAATTTGTGTGTTGAATCTACTAATAAAAAGTTGGGCTTGAAATGTATACTGTCTTTTTAAAAATTTTCACTTATCTAGTAATTCATTCTTACTCTGTTTTACACATTTGTCCACGATGGATTGGAAATTAAAAAAGAAACTGATGGGGGCCGGCCCGGTGGCGCAGCGGTTAAGTTCGCACGTTCCGCTTCTCGGCGGCCCGGGGTTCGCTGGTTCGGATCCCGGGTGCGGACATGGCACTGCTTGGCAGCCATGCTGTGGTAGGCCTCCCACGTATAAACTAGAGGAAGATGGGCACGGATGTTAGCTCAGAGCCAGGCTTCCTCAGCAAAAAGAGGAGGACTGGCAGTAGTTAGCTGAGGGCTAATCTTCCTCAAAAAAAAAAGAAACTGATGGCTCACCACAGACTAGTTTGAAGTCCATGTTTCTGAGATAAGGGGTTGATGTTCACAGTTAGGTGCATGAATTGAAGTTATTAGAGGTTTTCTCTCTAGAAAGCCACTTGGCCCTTATGAGGATACACTTCACACCCTTGCTTATATGTCAAAGCTACATTTAAAATTTTTTATGCATAAGTATCACTGGGGACTTGTTTCAAATACATGTTCCTGGATCTCATCTACAAAATGTCTGCTTTACTAAGGCAGTCCAGGAATCTGCATTTTACAGGTATCCTTGGGTTCGGATGCAGTTGGCCTGTGGACTACATCTTGAAAAACCCTGTATGTCTTATATGTTTAGCCCAATTTAATTTAAGAAAATTATTTTCAGAAATTTAGATTTATACAGGTATTATTTCTCCTAAGCAGGATTCCTCTGGTGTGTTTATGATACGGTTTGGTTCAGTATATAACCTACTCTCGATTAACATGAGCCATATCTGATTGGTCCAAATACACTCTTTGGTTTCTCATCCCAAGGTTTTATAGTGACAGAATTGATAAGTGTTCACAATTAGAATTTGCTGAAATATTGTTTAAAAGGGAATTTATAAGTAAGATCTATATTTTTGTTTGTTTTGTTTATTTTCAACGTTCTGGGAATATTAGGCAATAGTCTTCATTCTTAGGATATAAAATTGGGTATATATTTGTTTAGCCTTTTAAAATATTCAAATGTCATATCATTCATATTTTTAATTAATGAAGTTTATTTTTTAGGACAAGTTTATTTTTTAGGATTACAGCAAAATTGAACAGAAAACACAGAGTATTTTATTGTAAAATCAGTTATTTAAGAATGAAAGATGGTTAGTTTCCCACAGTTGTGTTTATACTAATTTCTTATAATGTTTAATAAAAAATGCTATTTCTTAGGAAAATATAATTTTATGACTGTTATAGTTTAATTGTGAAGTACCATAAAGGTTTAAACCAGCTTTGTTCCATTTAAAGCATTTTCCCCACAGTTCTGAAATTAGCCTTGCTAGCTGTTTGTTTTTCATTTATGTATGCCTGATAAATATTTTTGTCTACTCTTCTAGTTTTTACTTTTGTGTCACTATTTTTTATTTTTTAAAAAAGTTAGCTTGTATATTTATTTAGTTTGTTGAACTTTGGTTTTTTTATCTTAATCTGAGAATTATAATCTTTTAAATGGGGATCTCTAAATCCGTTTGTTTATCATAATGAACATATTTGATCATATTAATTGAATTTCTGACATTTTTGGTTTTGCTTCCTTGATAGTTACTTGTTTTCTTATTATGGGACTATGCTTTTTTTTTTGCTTCATCATCTGCAGTCCTTTAGAAGGTTTATATTGTCTTTATAATTCTGCTTGTGGTCACCTAGAGGTTTTTTTAAAAAAGCTTTCTCTTTTATGTATCTAATTTTGTCAAAGTCACTTGTGAAAGTAATATTTGATTCTCTACTCTGTAAAAAGAACAATTTAACATCCACACGTATACTCTGGGGTTTTTTTACCCAGATAATTATCATTGCCTTTTGTTGGGAGTTTTTATGGTTTTAGCATTTAGATTTTAATGTGAACTTGGGAACTATTAGTTTTATTACACTATAAACTGAAACCTGTTTTATTTTCTTATGGAGACAGAGAACCCTATTGTGACCTGAAAAATTCCCTCATCCATGATGCTCTTTGTGACAAGGGATCTAGATGTTAGAGGTTGATTTACATTGTTTTCCAGAAAAGAGTTTGTGCTTGTTTTCTGTATTGTCCTATTTCTTTTGTTATTAAGATGATTTTTTACTTTGGCTATATATTTTTATTTTTGTTGCTTTCCTAATATTTGCTGTGCTATTGCTTTACCTAAGTTTGTTGAAATTTTTTGTCCTAATCTGAGAGTTATGTTCTTTAATAGGGATATCTAAATCTATACATGTTTATCATAACTGATACATTTGATCTTATATAATTGAATTTCTGATTCTTTTTTGGTAAAAAAGTGTTTTATTAAATAAAAGCCCTAGTATTCTGAACTTCTTAGATGGTCTTGTTAACTATTGGGGTGTGTGGGTGTGTGTATACGTACATATGTTGGGGATGTGTGTGTGTGTGTATGTGTGTGTAGATATATATATATATATATTTTTTTTTTTTCCTCCCCCCTAGCGCTTGAGACATCCTTCTCCTGTAGTTCCTGCTCTTCAGAACAAAATTGCAAGCAAACTCCAAAGACCTCCTTCAGTTGACAGCATTATAAGTTCCTTTATTCAAGTATATACTTGCTCTTTTGATTTGTTAATCTTAGCTAAGTTATTGGATTGGGGGGATTGAATGAGATTTTCTTTCATCATATTTAGTTAGGTTACGTTTTTTCAGATCTGAAATATAGATAATGTCTACAGTAATTTGCTGCTTCAGTTGTAACTGATAGTACTTGATGCCCTAAAGTTTAAATTCTTTTGACAAGTCATAATTTAGCAAATGATTCTTGTCTAGGCCCCTCAAGAAGGCCTTTTCTTTGATAATATATCTTCTGGCTAGCTATAGTTGTGCTAATGAAGTCCCTTATACCTTAGACTGAGCTGCAATCAAAAGAGAGCCGGGAAAATGTTCCAGAAGGGTTGATCCTTGAGTTGACTCTTGAAGAATGAGTAGGAATTTGCCATAAAGACAAGGAGGGTGAGGGACTTTCAGCGTGTGCAAAATCATTGAGGGAAGTGTAAGCTGCATGGCACACATGGCAAAAACATATGGTTTGGTCTGGCCTGACCAAGGTGGCAGAGGAGATGGAGATCAGAACATATACAGAATGTTGTACAGAGTGCTAGGGGTTCTGACTTTATTTCGTAGGCTAGTGAAATAACAGGCTAATTACAAGAATAGACAAAGAAATATGTTAGAATATCCTCCTGAATCCCACCCTCTGAGTTTCTGATTTGGTAAGTCTGTGTAGTTAATGTATGGGAATTCATTGTAATATTTTACTTGGGAGAATGACATGGCCATATTTGTCTTGCATAAGGTTCTCTCGGGCAGTGGTGTGGAGATAGATTTTAGAGGCCTTGCAAGACTGTAAACATGAAGACAAGTTTTATGCTTTTGCAGAAATCTAGGTGTGAGACTTTGAGGACCTAAGCAAAGGCAGTGACATTAAGAACTGAGAAATGCTTCAAGATACATTTAAGAGACACAAATAGTGGTGTTTACTCACTCTGTGTGTGGTGGGTAGGAGTCAGTGACAACTTTCAAATTTCTGGTGAGGGTTATATAGAGTAGGCAGTTGAAAATAAAGGTTGTGCTAAGGAAGGAGCTTTGGACTGAATTTGTAGTTTTAGAAGCCATTAAAATTGTTGCTTGTCAAATGAATACGATTGTCTAGGATGACTTCGGGGGAAGTAAAGATGGCTCAGGATGGAACATTAGAGAATTACCAACATTTAAGAAGCAGAGAGGAAATAGGGAAAGTGACAGAGAGTGGCAATGATATCAGTTGCTACTGTCCAAGTGAAACAAGGACTTATGATGCTCATTGAATGTGTCACTTGGGGATCACTTGGTGACTTTGGTGAGAGCAGCATTAGTGGAGTGATGAGGTGTAGAAGCAAAGGCATTACCTGAGTGGTGAGGAGTGAATGGGAATAAGGAGGTTGGCACCATACTGCATTTGCCATTCTTTATAGAAGCATGACTATAAGGGGAAGGAGAGAATGGACAATAGATGAATGATTATGGGTGAGGTAACAATTTTTTTAAAGAAGGGAGAGCTTTTTAATCATAGGCTGAGAGGAAGGTGTTTGGGGAGAAGAAGAGGGTGGAGAAAAGATAATTGATGGAAGAGGTGGGAGTCAAGGTGAAAGAATTATTTTTGGATGGGCAAGGACTCTCCCATTGTGATGGGAAGGGTAAGTTTATAGGTAGGATAGGGGAATTTAGTTTCTTTTACATATAGTGACTTCAAAAAATTACTCTTTCAAGCTTCTGAGTAGGGAAGACATACTGAGCGTATCTTTGTCATGAATGTTAAACAGGAAAGTTCCATGTCCAGGGCACAGTCTCCTCCGGTACCTGCCAGGAAAAATCAGCTCCGTGCAGAAGGTAGAGTTAACTATTAAACCTACAATCTAGCATGTTTCTTTTTTTAACTTTTTGTTTTGAAATATAGACTCACAGTCTGTTGCAAAATAGTACAGAGAGGTCCTGCCATACCCTCCCCCAGCTTCCCTCAGTGGTACCATCTTACAAAGTACAGTATCACACCAGGAAATTGACATTGGTCTGCTCACAGTTGTAATGTGCACTAATTTATGTGTGTTTGTGTGTAGTTCTGTGCATTTTTATCGTGTATAATTTGTTTCACTACCACACAATCGAGATACAGAACTGTTCCATCTCCACAAAAGAACCCCCTTGTACTGCCACTTTACAGTTGTACTCTCCTGACTCTGAAAATATTCCTGAACTTTTGAAGTTCCTGTTTTATCAGAAATGTGTTTATGGGTCTTAATGATATTCATAAATATGATCTATATATGTAAAACATTAAAAATAAGTTTCATAAAAATTTCTGAGCATTTTAGCTTTATAATAAATCAGATTATGTTTAATATTTAATCTTTTGTTCTTATACCTGTCTCATTTTTTACTTATCAATGATAATTTGCAGAGGAGAAAAAAAATGTAATTATGGAATTATCAGAAATGAGAAAACAGCTTCGTAGTGAAGAGCGGCGTCTACAAGGGCGATTGCTACACATGGACATTGATGATGAAATTCATATAAGGCAAGTTTCGAATTGCATTTTTTGTCTGTTCTTGAATTTTTTGTGTTCAGGATAAAGAATCATATGTCAATCAGAATTTATCCAGTAATTCTGTAGTTTTGGAACAGGATTAATTAATCTTTATTGTAAAGTCACCTTTGTTAGAATGAATAGTTTGTGCGCTTGAAAAAGTTTTTAAGAGATTGTTGGTGGAATTGTGATGACTGAGATAACCTTTTCTCCCCCAAAGAAATCTAGCTAAATAAATTATATTTGGGTGGAGGGACTTGTTGCAACTAATCCAAAATAGTATATGAATTTTTGAGTCTATTTGTGTTTGTAGCATGTGGTAGGTTTTCTTTTTCCTTCTTTTTTTCTTTTATGGCAAAACAACTCTTAACTGAAGCTTTTTTGATTCACATTCTTCAATTTTATGTGGATAAAGTTACCTTCATAAAACATTTGTCCACAATTTTAGAATTTATTCACTATGAAAATGAGCTATTTAATGAATATTTAACTTAATATAAAATTGAGCATTTTAATTGTCCTTCTGTATTGGCAATAATATATTTATAACAATGGTGATGATGGTTGTGGTAGTAACAGAAGGTTGGGAGTGGGGAGGAAGAAAGAAGAAGTAGCACTTTCTCTTCTTTTCTGAAGAAGATTGGCCCTGAGCTAACATCTGTTACTAATCTTCCTCTTTTTTTTCCTTTTTTCTCCCCAAAGCCCCAGTACATAGCTGTATATCTTAGTTGTAAGTCATTTTAGTTCTTCTACGTGGGATGCCACCACAGCATGGCTTGATGAGTGTTGTGTATGTCTGCGCCCAGGATCCGAATTAGCGAAGCCTGGGCCGTCAAAGTGGAGCATGTGAACTTAACCACTCGGCCATGGGGCCAGCCCCCTAGAAGTAGCACTTTCTTGAAGGAGAACCAAAAATACTGTCCCTAACCGTGAAATGTTTAATAGGATTAGACTTAGAGGAAAAGTCAGTTTTGGAAGCAGGCCATTCTTATAGCTGTGTCTTTAGGATGGATTGTTTGTCTCACTACAGAAATCAGTGAATGACAAATAATTGACTAATACTGGATCTTATGTACACAAGGCAGGGGGATGCAGAAGTTGCTTCTCAAGCTAATGTAAGTGATGAGGAAGCATAAGATAGGACAGAGGTAGTTTAAACAAGACTAGAAGAAGGCACAGACTAGACAGTTATAAAAATAATCTCTTTACTTTCCCTTTCTTCTAGAAAATCAGGTGTAGAAATTTAGTTCCTGAGGGGAAAATAATATAGGAATGGAAAATTTCAGAAAATTATTTGGAATAATCACAGACAATTACATTTTAAAGCCAACTTTTACGTTTTCCTCCAACATATATTGTTTTCTGAAATACTATTTTCCAGCAAAATAACTTACAGATTACCAAACATTTCTGATCATTTTTGCCAAAAAGACCCTTAAATTTTATAAAGCAATGTTCTTCAAACTACAGATTGCAGTCTTTTAGTAGGTTGTAAAATCAATGTAGTAGCAACTACCACACTTTCTTTAAAGAAGGTGCTTATTTTTTAAAAGAATAAATTGTCTATTTTGACATAATTTTAGATTATAGAAAAGTTGCAAACATAGTACAGAGAGTTTCTGTATACTCCTCACCCAGTGTTCCCTAGTGTTAACATCTTACATTACCAGAGTACATTTGTCACAGCTAAGAAGCTGACATTGGAATGTCACTGCTAACTAAATTCTAGACTTTTTAAATTTCTCTAGTTTTTCCACTATGTCCTCTCCGTTCCAGGATCCAATCAGTACTGAGTACCACATTGTACTGAGTTGTCAGGTCTCCTAGGCATCTCTGGTCCAGGACAGTTTCTCAGTCTTTCCTGTTTTTCATGACTGTGACAGTCTAGAGGAGCTTAGAAACCAAGCTCTGGATGCTGGATATGCTTGTTGCTAGTGGGTGTCATTGCTTCTAGGTCCTCAATGGACCGATGATATATGTATGTATACTAAGTCATAAACAGGCCTGGTATCCTGTAGTATGTCCCCCAGTGGGGGTTTGTCTGATGTTTTCTCACGATGAGACGGGTTAAGAGTTTTTGGAAAGACGAGCACTTGGTGCCCTTCTCATCACTTCATGTCGGAGTACGTGACATCCACAAGACATCCCTGGGGATGGGAACCTTCATCATTTGGTTAAAGTGGTATTTGCCAGGTTTCTCCACTGCAAAATTACTATTCTTTGGACACAAATCACTAAGTTTAGCACACTTGCAAGACTGCAGAAGAGGTAGGATTAAGCTCTATTTCCTGAAGAGGATGTGTTCTACATATATTAGTTAGAATTCTTCAGTAAGAAAGGTTTGTCCTTTCTCTTCCCTTTATTTATTTATTCAGTCTTTTTTTTATATCACTGTTGTCTCATGTATATTTATTTTGTACTTTGGGTTATAATCCAGTAGTACATTATTTATGTTGTTTTTCAAATTGTTGCAGCTTTGGCCAGTGAGAGCTCTTTCAGATTGGCTCCTGTATCTCCAAAGAGATACATGTCCCCAGCCTTTGGTTTTTTGAGCACTTCCTTACTTTCTGATGCTACAAGATGTTCCAGGATCATCTTGTATTTCCCCTGCCCTACCCCTAGAATCAGCCATTTCTCCAAGGCACTCTGATTCCTCTAGGAAAATGGTATTTAGAAACCAAGCTCTGGATGCTGGATATGCTTGTTGCTAGTGGGTGTCATTGCTTCTAGGTCCTCAATGGACCGATGATATATGTATGTATACTAAGTCATAAACATATCTTTAATTGTCCCTATGTCCATCAATTTGTATGTATATTAAATTCAAACTGAAGTCACTGACTCTAATCCAGTATGTGGTAGAATTTTAATGCAGTATGTTAACTTGCCTAATTATGCTTTAATTAGATTTTTGTTGGCATTCTCCAAGCATGTTCTGGCTAAGTAAACATAGTGGGGAAATTTCAAGATATAGACAGGCTATATAATGAAATGTTAACCCAAGGTGGTAATTTTCAATGAATAATTCTTCTTTAGTAGGTCACCTTTTTCTAAGTAATTGAGAGGTCAGTATAGTTTTTCTTTATTTACTTTTAGAATGTTATAAATGCCTTAACTATTGCAGCTTTCCATATTGCAAATGAGCATGTTTGTTTCAATGTAATAGATTATTGACATTTTCTTTATTTTCATTCATAAATTGAAGACTGTGCTTCTCTTTTGGCAAACCAGTATGATTTAAGAAAGAGAAACTAGGCACCTTTTGTTTTCTCATTTGCAAATCATAAATAATTTCTACCCCATGAGATTCTACTGAAGAATAAATAAATGTGTGTACTTGAAAGTACCTTATAAATTCTATGTGCTGCCTGAAGTTAGATATATATATTAGAATTACCATTATGTAGCAAAATTTGGTTAATGATTTACCTTGGTAATTTTAGTATGTGTTATGATCAGAAACATCTCAGGGTTGGTTCTTTGTTCCACTTTTACAATAGTTTCACAAAAAGAATCTTCACATTATTGATCTCCTACTGTATGCTAGGCACAAAACAAACACGAGCCAGCTCACATGCAAAGAAGATCTAACAACCTAATTCCTAACTCAGCAGCCTCTTTAACTGTTAGTGTTCATGGAAACTGGACAGGATTCCAATTTAATGGCCTTCTAGAGGCCTTTTTAGTATTTGTTGTGCATGTTAATGAATCTCCGTTGCAGTTCCTGTCACCCTAGGCGGTTCCCTCTTAGGGGGGTCTGTATCAGACCTTGACAAGGCGGTTTTGTGGCCCTGGTGAGTCCTGCCCCTGAAAGGAAACTCCTTGAGAGCTGGGGCACTGCTTGTTGGAATCCCAGCTATTTCTGTCTAAGTGCTTAGGGAAGATTTAGTGAATAAAGAAACGAAGGCAGGAGTCTCACCAACTCTCTTACATCTATACCTTAGAGCTGCATTTTCAAAAATAGAGGGGACCTTGCTAGTGCTGTGGGAATCAGCAGGAGATACTGGTTTTATTTTGTTTTCAGGGCTCGAGATACCATCCCCTGTTCCACTCCTCTCTTATCATCACTGCTCGAAAGCCCTAGCAGAAAATCCCCTTACTAAACTACCTGCCTGTTATGTTAACTTTCTAGGTACCGCAGGACTAGAGTGTTAATTGACTAATTAGGTGTCAAGTTCCCTGAAAGCCTGTTGTAAAATCAGTGTTGGGGACTGTGGATAAGACCCGTTTTATTGGGCAGCATATTAATACTGTCTTTCTCTGTATAATTTCTATGTTAGGCTGAGGGGAAGGTAACATTTATCAAGTACCTAATACATGTCAAGTATTGTACTGGGTACTTTACAATGTATAACTTCATGTAATTCTCATGCTCATAAGACTAAAAGGGATGGATATTATCTGCATCTCATAGATGATGAAATCAAAGTCAAACCGCTAGTAAATAGCAGAGCTGCTCTTTGAATCTTGGTTTCTCTGACCTCAAAGACTGTGATCTTTCTACTACATGAACATCTTAAGGGGAAGCTTAAACCGTTCTACTCTTCTAATAAGATACTTTACATCTGAGCATTTTGAAAGATAACAAACATTGACCTTAGTAATACGTATTTTTTAAATATTTGGGGATTGAAATAACAGCTATTAGAATAAATTTTTGTAATGTGTTGAAAGATGCTAAGTTTCTTTTACAGGGAGTTAAATAGGAACTCAGATTCTCTTCCCATAAAACATATTTATCATAATTTGTCATTTATCTGTAGGAAAAGAGAAAGGAATCCTATGGATATATTTGACATGGCTAGACATCGGTTGCAAGCTCCAGTCAGAAGGCAGTCACCTAAGGGCTTAGACCCTACTGCTTTTCAGAATATTCATGACTTTAATGAGCTGAAAGATAGAGGTAAGTAGAATGCTGCTGTTTGAAAGATATAGCAAGAGTATTCTACCCATATTCAAGTATGTTTTAAAGACGTTTGTATCCTTTTTCTAAAGTTTCATCCATGATATTTATTTTAAGTGATGACAGAAGAAACTTCTTTATATTCTAGTTCTTCAATTTACCAATCTGGCAGATGACACTTTAGCTTGGCTGTTTTCTTTTGGAGAGCATATAGCTGTTAAAGCCTCGGGAGGGGTTAGATCACATAAAACAGTGTGAAGAGAGGCACTTGGCATTTTGTGGAGGATGGACAGAGTAAGATGCATGAAGGAAAGAGACTGAGAAGGAAAAGCCAGAGTGATTGGAGGAAAAGCAGGAGAATGCAGTATCCTGAGAAATGGGAAGAGAGTGTATCAAGGAGAAGGGATTGTGTCAGAAGAATATTGGAGAGTGTCAGTTGGATGAGAGGTCACTGGTGACCTCAACTGGATCTTTTTTGGTGAAATTATGGAATCAGAAGCCAGTTAACTTTGGAATGAGGATTGGATAGAAGGCAAAGTGTTGGAGGCTATAAGTATAAGACCACCTATGGAAGAAGCTTGGATGGGAAGGGGACGAGAGAAGGATCCAGAGCTGGAGGAACTTGTTAGGATGCTAATGTGAAGAACTATTACAGGGTGAAGAGGCTTAGGATATAGGAGAGGGAGGAAATGATTACTGAAGAGAGCAGGGTTCCTGAGTAGACAGAAGGAAATACAGGATTTTGCAAGGAAGAGAGTAGAGAAGATTTGACGTAGCCACTTAGGAGGAGGAGAGAAAGCTTGTTAGGGAAATAGGATTGCCACGGTACATAGAGGGCTGCAAGACCGAAAACGTGTAGAGGAACCAAAATGTGTGTTATATGGTATTTTTCTTTACAGAGCAGTGGAGGAAGCGAATATGTGTGGTCATATGACCTATAGCAGATAAACCAGAATTTAAACTTTTCCTCTTTTTCTTATTTTTAAAAATAATATCTGTTATAGAAAGTTTTGAAAATACAGAAAGATGGGGAAAAATCACTGTACTCAAACCACCTAAATATAAACACCATTAATATTTTGTATGTTTTCTGGTCTTCCTTCTGAGCCTACTTGAAAAAAATTCAAAGAAAAACAAGATATAATTATGTTATTTAATTTTCTCTTGTTTTCATTTAGCTTTACAAGTGTCATCAATTACATATATTATAGTTTTTTTTAATGCTATCATTTATTGATTACTTAGTATATGACAGGCATTGTATTAAGCCAGTGGATCTGAGAGTTTGATGGGGACCTCTCAGGGGACCTGTGATTTCAAAACTGTTTTTATTATAAACTAAGACATTATTTGTCTTTTTCATTTTTATTCTCTCATGTGTGTACAGATTTTCCAGCGGTTACATGGCATGTGATGACCTCATTGTTCTGAAGTTAATAGAATATGTGCTTGTGTATTCTCATGTTTTAAAAATTTCTTAGTTTTAATTGCTAATATGTTGTGTGTGTGCATGTGTGTGTGAGAGAGAGAGACAGAGAGATACACATAAATAAAAGCTCTTTGGGGTCCTCAATTTTTAAGAGTGTAAAGAGGTCTTGAGACCTAAAATCGAGCCATTGGTTTCCCTTTATTACCATCTCTAGTCCTCATTCATCATATGACTTAGTTGTTGATATCTTTGGTTTTTATAGAGAGGAAATTGAGTCTGGAAGTGGTCCAGTCCAAGTTCACGTATCCGGGGTCTCTTCTGTTAACTTTCCTATTAATCATTTTCTAATTCTTAGATATTCGACATGCTTCCCATTTTTCACTATTATATTATTTTAATAATTTCTGATCATAAAACTTTTTATATACTTAGGATCATTTCTTTAAATTATACCCCATCAGTGTAATTAGTAGATGAAAGGGAATAATATTTTCAAGGTTTTTTAAATGTATGAACTATATTTTTATTCTCGAGATTTAAAAATTAGGGTTTAACATTTTTATTCTGATAACTGATATTCTTGAACTCGCAGCATAGTGGATTCTTACTTAGACTGTCATTTCCTCCAGTAATGACATTCCTCCTAAAGTTCCAGCCAGCCTGCATTTATCTTGCTTTTTGTATGATATTTGCAAGGGTTAAAATATTACTTGGCCAGTAACATTATGTTTTCATTTTTCCAGTGTATTTTAGGGAGTGGCTGTGATTACACTGTCTCATGGCTGCCTGAGTTAGAGCCATGTCACTGCCACTTGGATATACCTGTACTTGGTTGCCCTGCCGCATTCTCAGGGGGGCATTTTGGGGGTGTGGGGAGGTAGGGATGGAGAAGCCGTCAATAAGCTGCTGCTTGTCCTGGGAACTTCCTTATAATGTTGGGAAATTTGTGAAAAGGCTTTATTTAAAGAATATTAAGTTCATGTTCTTTAGTTTTATGATGATTTTAATGTCCTTTGACTTTGGTGATGTCCCATTATTTATAGTGTTCCTTGATTTTGACATTAGGTTACTCATATGATACTTCTAGTGAAGTTTTATAAAATCTCATTTGAAAACAAGATTTAACTTAGTTATATAACTTATTTTTTGCAACAGATTCAGAAACACGACTTGATCTGAAATTTATGTACCCAGACCCTCCAAGAGATCGTCACACCTTAGAGATTCAGCAGCAAGCCCTGCTGAGAGAGCAGCAGAAGAGACTGAATAGAATAAAAATGCAGGAAGGTGCTGAAGGTAAGAAATAATCATTACTGTTTCAAATAGTATCAATAGGTTGTTTTTTTGTCAGCTTTCTTTCTCCGTCTCTTGTTTTGATTTCACTCCCAAGCAGGCTCCCTTCACTGGCTTGTAGTCCCAGAAAAGAACAAGTCCAAGAGAGGGCTCTGATTGGCTTGGCTGGGGTCATACATCCATGCATGAGGAGCATCCAGCCATTCACCACAGCCAGAGGACTGAATCCCTTGACTAGGCCAGGTGACATCTGCACCAGGAACTGGGAACCAAGGGAAGGAATGCTGGGCAAACACATCAGTGCCCTACGGGGCATTTCTCTACTGTGTGTGTGTGTGTCTGTTTAAATCTTGGTACGGCATAAAAATCTGTAAAGCATCAGACTTGGCTATGAATATCTTCTTGTATAATCAGCCAATCAACAGATACTTTCTGAGTGCTTTCTGTGAGCCCAGGTGCTGATCCGTATCTAGGAGATATGATGATGAATGAAATATGCTACTTCTCTCAAGGAGCTTAGACTGGATTAGAGAAGTTAGATGCTAAATGGGTATAAGTGTGATAAATGCTACAAAAGAGAAATCTGGGGTCCCTTGGGAGTGTGTAACGGGGGTGGGGGTGGGCGGGCAGGCACCTAGAGGCAGAGTGGAGCTAGTTGCCTCAGAGAGCATTGATGGGCCCTGTTGACCTGGGTGTACTGCGTGACCTTCACATGTATTTCACTAGCTTGGCCAGCCTTCAGGCCATTGGGGGTGGCTATGGAAAATGAGTTATAAAAACACAACAATCAGGTAACAAGAAGAGGAGGAGATGGTCCTACCAGTTATTTTTAGGGGTATTTAAGACCCTACCTTAGCAGGCTAGTCTGGCTGGCAGAATTTGGGGAACATTTTTTGATGGCATGAGACAGTATCACAGGAGTAAGTAGTGTACCACTTTGGGCCCAGATCACAGGTCAAGACTTTGATAAAAATTGTATATAGGGAAAGTCTTTCCTCCAACTTGTACAGAATTTTTAACAATGGTCTCATAGATCACCTTCTGACAGCAGAATAACCCAAACTCTATGATAAATAGTAGGCATATCATCAGGAGAGAAGAGAGAAGCAAGTACATTATTAAACCTTTACATCCATTTTGGTGGAATTTTTCCTTAGGATACCCAATTGATGATCTGATCTGATGCGATCTTGGCAACTGAGGCTGATTAGCCCTAACATAGTCCTCAGGTGGAGACAGGTGCATTTTGGCACTGAGGGTATCCATTTCTCATAGCAACCATCCCTCAACTTCCAGCAAACACTACGATGACTTAATTCATAAGAATATGGTTTATGTTTATAGAAACAATCACAAAAATGGCTATAAAATATCTAAGTAGGAAAACAGCCTATTGTTGGCAGCCTATTTATTCCCAAAGGCAGTATGTAAAAGGACAAAATGCACTATTCAGAGGCAGAAGTAGGAACACTGGTCACATCAGAGAAGCCTTTGGGATATCTGATCCAAAACCTTTGCCCCTGGAACCAGGTGCCTGGCATTTACCTTCCTTCAATTCCGTGTGAGGGAGTCCCCTGTTTAACTCCACTCAACCGCTTTCTACACAGAGTGTAGACATATGAGAGAAGATGGTGAAGAATCCTGCATTGTTTTCTTTTTCTGTAGGCATTAATTTTAAGTTCACAATGATTTTACTTTTTATATTCATTAATGTGAATGGGAGAATTTTATCCAACTAGAATGGATGCTGGGTTATATTTATTGATAAACAAGTCGTATCTTAAAAACATTCTGAAATACAATAGTTGAAAAGTAATTTCCAGTAGAAAGCTAGTCACAAAAGATATTCCAAAATTTATTTTTATTTTTTAAACATTTTCTAACCTTTTAATTTGTTTTTGTTCTCCACTGATTACAGTTGACTTGGATGCCATCCCAAGTGCTAAAGTGCGAGACCACAGGATGGTGAGAAATCAGTTATAATTTTTCAAGTTAGCTTTCGGGGGGTAAAATTTTTAGGAATATGATGAGTGTGCATTCCAATTTTGAATTCTTCAAGAATACTGAATTAATAAAGAATTTAAATCTTGTCTCATCGGTGTAGTGGCTAACTAGAGATGTATTAGTACAGAATGTAGAGAGAGCATACTGTAATGGCTAAAAACAAGACTCTTGAGCTAGGCTATTCCAGGTAGTCTGCTTTTAGCTGTGTGACTGCAGGAAAATTATATAATCTTTCTGAGCCTCAGTTTTCTACTCTATAAAATGGGATAATAGTACTTAACTCTGAGGATGGTTATAAGGATTAAATTAATTATATTTGCAAGGCACTTAGGGACAGGCCTAGCATGTAATAATTTCTATATAAATGTTTATTAAAGAAATGAAAAATAGCTCAAGGGTTGTTGTGAGGATTAAGTGAGATAATATATTAAAGGCCCTTGGGGGGCTGGCCCTATGGCTGAGTGGTTAAGTTTGTGCTTTCCATTTCCGTGGCCTGGGGTTCGCTGGTTCAGATCCTGGGCACGAATCTAGACACTGCTCATCAAGCCATGTTGTGGTGGCATCCCACATAGAAGAACTAGAATGACTTACAATACAACTATGTACTGGGGCTTTGGGGAGAGAAGAAAAAAAGAGGAAGAATGGCAATAGATGTTAGCTCAGGGCCAATCTTCCTCACCAAAAAAAAAAAAAAAAAAGGATGGCTGAAAATATATTTAAAAAAAAAAAAAAAGCCCTTAGAATAGGGCCTGGCCCATCATGAGTGCAGTCTAAATGTTTGCTCTCAGTATAAGCAGTCCACTTCTGAAAAAATTGATCATGAATACCCTATGAATAGCAGTAGAGCATTGTCTGATACAGTACCAGAAGCTCATGAGAGGATGGTGCAAGAGACCAGGCAGGGTTCTGCTCTACTGTCCACAGGGGCACTAGGAGTTGGAATTGACTTGATGGCACTAACAACAACAAGAGTGTCACTCTTATCCTTAGGAGGTGACATCTGTGCAAAGACAATGGAGAGAAGGGATGAGCCATTTTCATTCCACAAATATTTACTGAATTCTTACTATGGATCAGATACTATTCTAGGTGGTAGGGGTACAGGAGTGAACAAAAGGAACAAAAATCTCTGCTCTCTGAGGACTTACTTTCTGGTAAGAGGGAGAGAAAATAAACAAATAAGTAAAATATATAGTGTGTTAAATTGTGGGGCTCTGGAGAAAATGATAGCTGGGAAAGGGGGTTTGGGAATACTGGGGTGAGAGGGTTTAATTTGAAGTACAGTGAACATGGAAGGCTTGCTGAGTAGGCCACATTTGAATAAGGACATCAGGGAGGTGGCCCTGTGAAATATCGGGGGACACATCTGGAGGAAGAACCTTCTAGGCAGAGGCCCTGGGCAGGAGTAGGCCTGGTCCATGCTAGGAACAGTGAGAAGGCGGGGAGGCTGCACAGCCATGAGCAAGGGCGAGTGGGAGCAAATGAGTTAGGTGACGGCTGGAGAGCAGAGCCTCGCAGGCCATCAGAGGGCTTTGCCCTTTATGCTGGGAATGTGATGAGAAACTCCCAAAGTTTCTGAGCAGAGGAGTGGCACGATTTGTTCATGTTTTAACATGATCACTGACTACTGTTTGTTGAGAACAGACTGAGGGGGACAAGAGGCTACTGCTATAATCTAGGTAAGACTGAAGGTGATTTAGCCTGAGGTGGGAGCCACAGACTTGGTCAGAAGTGATTGGATTTATTTTGAAAGGAGACCTGAAAGGATTTTTGACACATTGGATGTGGGATATGAGAGGAGTCAAAGATGGACTTCAAGGTTTTGGTTGGGAGTTGCTATTTACTGAGGTAGAGAAGCAGGAGAAACATTTGGGGGGGAGAGATTAGGAACTTAGTTTCCATGGTAAGTTTGAGCTGCCTATTAGACAAACAATTGGAGCTGATGAGTAGACAGATAAGAGAACGAGTTCAGGGGAAAAGATCAAGGCTGGAAATAAATTTAATCTCCACACACACTAAAGAGACAGCCAGTATTATTCCCATTTTCAGATTATAAAAGTAAGACTCAGCTAGCCTATTAGGTGCCCAGGCTTACCGGTTGGTAGCTGTTGTGCTTGGTTTTGAACTGATAATAGTGATGATGATTTGATGTTGCTAATAGCTACCATTTATTGACCACACTCTGTACCTGTGGGAGGTACTTGACATTCATATACTCTAAAGTTCACAACAAGGTATGGTTGTCCTGATTTTACATCAGAGGAAACTGCTAGCCATGATCACACAGTTGATGAGCAGTAAAGCCCAGATCTGAACCCAGGCTGGACTCTGGAGCACCTCTTTGTCCCTGTACTTCATGGCCTGAGACGTATTGACACCTATTCCTGAATACTCTACAGGTCAGTAGGTTCTTTGTATGTAGCAGGCACATTTCTCAGTGAAAAGATACTGAAATTTAACATCTGGGATTTTGGTTAAAATCCTGGATTAATAACACCAAGTAGAAACTCAGCATAAGCCAACAGTTTATCATGGCTGTTACAAAAAAGCTAATAAATGTTGGGCTCCTCATCTTCCTAAAAACTGGATTATATGAGAAACACAAGATAAAACTGGGGAAGATTGTCATGGAGAAGACAGGGCTTAGGTGGACTGTGATCACTCCTTTCAGTTATGTGAAGGACTGTGATGCAGGAGAGAGGTTGGGCAATATGTGTGCAGTGCTAAGAACAGCTGGTTCAGACCATTTGTTAAATATTAGACGCTACTATTATCATGCTGGAAAGCAGAAGTAGAGTCAATGGGTGGTAAATTAACAAGGAGATTTAAATTCAGTATATAGAAGAATTCAGTGAAAGAGAGGAACCTTCTGATTATTAATACTGTGTCTCAGTGGAATGTATTTCCTTAAAAATTAATGGATAGGTCTTCACTGGAGTCTTCTAGCAAATCCTAGAAATCTGTGGGGGACGTGCATGGAGGTGGTGTTAGGTGACTTTAGGTTCCTTCCAAAGTATAGGGTGACATTATCCCTAGTGTAAAATTCTCTCTCTATAAATTTAAGTTACCTCTCATTTGAGAGTTCATTACAAGCCCAACCCTAGCATTATATTTTTCTCCTACTCTGTGTCCTTCTATATCTTTGCTATGCCTTTGTGACAGCTGTCACAGAGGGCTGTCATTATTGAGGGCATGCCTCTCTCTGCCACTGGACTATGATCTACTCCAGAGCAGAAGCTCTTACTCATCTTTGTATTTCCAGTTCCTAGCAAGGAGGAAATAGTAAGTGTACTATACAGATTTATTGAAAGAATGAATGAATCTTGGCAATGGTTTAAAGACTTTTAATGTTTACTTGGGTCGACTGCTTCATACTCTATGAAAATATAATAGTTTTTATCACCAATGTGAGCCTTTTATTTGACTTCAACCACAAGGGGGCAGGAAGGAGTGGAGTTAGGGAGTAGAAGTCTGCTTGCCAAAATCTCTAGGCTGGAGAGATCAAGTCTTACTGTTGTCTTCTCTTCCCTGGTGGAAGTTTACATGCTTTGCCTTTCCTGTGTTTGCTGGGCATCAGAATGCAGTGTAGGAGGGAAGCAGCCAGGCCTACCTGTCCCCATCCTCTTTTGCTGATATTGCGGACAGTGTAAAGACTTGTGCCTCTTAGTACAAATTTGATGTTTTTCCAGAGGATTAATAAAAATAGTCATTAATATATGATGTTTCTTTTAGCCTGGAGGTGACACTAATGATTTCTTGAAAAATTCATTATTGGAATCTGATAGTGCTTTTATTGGTGAGTATATTTATTTTACCAATCTGTTTGTTCAAATGTGAAACATTGTTTATGTTTCTTTTAAGTGTTTTTCTCTATACTTAAAAAATTGATACTTTCTTTAGTCTTTCTTGTGAAATGTGGTAAAAAAAAGGAATATTCTGTGTTACTAACTTAATGGATAATCATCAAATATGACTTACAAAGTTTTCAAAATTAGAATAACTAATATGAACTTTAGAAGTCATAGGAATGGTTCACACAAAAACCTGTACATGAATTTTCATAACAGCTTTACTTCTAACAGCCAACACTGGCATCAGCCCAGATGTCCTCCAACAGGTGAGCAGTTAAACAAATTGTAGTACGTCCATACCATGGAATATACTAAGCACCAGAAAGGAACAGACTATTGATACACGTGATAACTTGGATGACTCTCCAGAGAAATATTGCTGAACAAAAAGATCCAATCCCCAAAAGTTACATTCTGTATGATTCCACTTATATAACATTTTTGAAATGACAAAATTTTAAAGAAGGGCTGGCAGTTGCCAGGGTTAGGGGGTAAGGAGAGGTGTGTGTAGTTATAAAAGGGTGACATGAAGATCTTTGTGGTTTTGGAGCAGTTTTTAATCTTGACAATAGGGATTGACAAGCAAATGTAAACAGGCAATAAAATGCTGTAGAGCTTAATCACACAAACACACGAATGAGTACAAGTAAAACTGGAAAAATTTGAATAAGATTGGTGGATTGTAACAGTATGAATGTCCTGGGTGTGAGATTGTTGCTCTTGTTTTGCAAAATGTTGCCATTGGGGTTAACTGGGCAAAGTGTACAAGGGATCTCTATTATTTCCTACAACCCCACGTGAATCTACAATTATCTTACTGTTTCACTTTTAAAAAGTTGTAAGCATATAACTTAGTCTTCAGAAGATATGTGAAGGTACCACGGGATCTTTTAAGTATTGTGATATATGCTTATAATTAGGTACTCTGATCATAAGCATTTCTGCCATCCTAGGGCCATCAAGGAATTCTCTCTTCTACATATTAGTTATATTTCATGTGGATTACTTTATAATTTCATGTGATAAAAATTCTAAACTAGCCTATATTTGTCTTCCAGTTTTTTCTTCTTAAATGAGTTTTTCCTTTCCAAGGAAGTCATATTGTGAGAGTGAGTAAAGATAGAGAAACCAGTAGGAAATAGGGATGGGAAGATAGCTTGTCTGTGGAGGCATCAGGGAAGTGTGACCTGTCCTTGCTAACAGTGGAGACAGTCTGGGGCATTCAGGATGGTGTGTTAGAGTATTTCATCGTTCTAGACTCAAGATACAGCAGTCTGTCTTTCTGATTAATGGTCACCACAAATATCCTATGGTCACCACTGTGCTACCACTGTTCTAATGAATGTGGGTAAGGCTGGTAGTTTCAATGCTTTCTTTTTTTTTTGATAACCTAGATGAAATAGACCAGTTCCTTGAAAGTCACCATCTGCCAAAAGGCACACAAGAAGAAATGCACTTCGAATAGGCCTGTATCTATTAAAGAAATCGAGAGGCTGGAGAAATGTTAGTCAAAGGGTACAAACTTTCAGTTATAAGATGAGTAAGTTCCAGGGATCTCATGTGCAGCATGGTGACTAGTTAACAATATATTTGAAAGTTGCTATGAGAGTAGAGCTTTAATGTTTTCACCATAACAACAATAAAATGGTAATTATGTGAGGTGAAGGATGTGTTAACTAACTTTCTTGTGGTAAACATTTCACAATACATGGGTATATCAAATCGTCACATTGTACACCTTGAACTTACACAGTGTTATATGTCAGTTATGTCTCAGCAAAGCTGGGGGAAAAACCCAAATTGACTATGAGAACAATAAAAAAAAAAAGAAATTGAATCAATAATTAATAACCTTCCGAAACAGAAAACCTCAGGCCCAGATGGGTTCACTGATGATATCTACCCAACCTTCAGGGAAGAATTATACCAAATCTCTACAGCTTCTTCCAGAAGACAGAAGCAGAGGGAATACTCTTAACGCATTGTGTGTCCAGCATTACCCTAATACCAAACCAACAAAGACAACACAAGAAAACTACAGACCAATATTTCTAATGAACATACATGCAAAAATTCTCAACAAAATATTAGCAAATTGAATCCAACAATGTATAAAAAGAATTATATGAGCTGGCCCTGTGAATGAGTGGTTAAGTTTGTGCACTCCACTTCAGCAGCCTGGGGTTTGCTGGTTTGGATCCTGAGCATGGACATATACACTGCTCATCAAGCCATGCTGTAGCGGCATCCCACATAGAAGAACTAGAAAGACCTACAACTAGGATATACAACTATGTACTGGGGCTTTGGGGAGAAAAAAAAAAAAAGGAAGATTGGCAATAGAGGTTGGCTCAGGGCCAGTCTTCTCCCCTCCCCCAAAAGCATACTTAAAAAACTGAAAAAGAATTATACACTACAACCAAGAATTATACATTACCGGTATGCAAAGCTGGTTTACATCCAATTAATATAATTCATCCAAATCAATTACCACAATCCATCACATCAACAGGCTAAAGAAGAAAAATTGCATGATCATTATCAATAGATGTGGAAAGGCATTGAACTAAATTCAACACCCACTCATGATAACTCTCAGCAAACTAGGAATATGTGGGAACTTTCTCAACGTGATAAAGAACATCTACAAAAAGCCTACATCATATTTAATGATGAGAAACTAGAAACTTTCCTGCTAAGACCAAGAACAAGGCAAAGGTGTCCCCTCTCACCAGTCCTCAACATCATTATGGAAATCCTAGCTAATGCAGTAATGCAAGAAAAGGAAATAAAAGGTATATATATTGGGAAGGAAGAAATAATACTGTTTTTGTGTTCAGATGACGTTTGTCTATAGAAAATCTGAAAGATTCAACAAAAAACCCCCCTAGGACTAATAAGCAATTATAGCAAGGTTGCAGGATACCAAGTTAATACACAAAAGTCAATCACTTTCCTATATACCAGCAATGAACAAGTGGAACTTCAAATTTAAAATACAATATCGTTTACATTAGCACCCCGTTACAAAAGAAATACGTAGATATAAATCTTACAAAATATGTACAAGATCTTTATGAAGACAACTATAAAACTCTCATGAAAGAAATAAAGGGAGTAGTAGTCCATGTACATGGCTTGGGAGAATCAATATTGTCAAGATGTGAGTTCTTCCCAACTTGATCTATAGATTCAAGGAAATTCCAGTCAAAATCCTGATGAGTTATTTTGTGGATACTGGCAAACTGATTCCAAATTTTACATGGTGAGGCAAAAGACCCAGAATAACCAACCCAGTATTGAAGAACAACAGTCAGAAGAATGACACTAACTGACTTCAAGACTTACTATAAAGTTATACTAATCAAGACAGTGTGGTATTGGTGAAAGAATAGACAAATAGATCAGTGGAACAGAATAGAGTCCAGAAATAGAACCATGCAAGTATAGTCAACTGATCTTTGACAAAAGAGCAAAGGCAGTGCAATGGAGAAAAGACAGTCTTTTCAACAAATGGCACTAGAACAACTGGACATCCCTGCACAAAAGAATGAATCTAGACACACCCTTCACAAAAATCAACTCAAAATGGACCATAGACCTAAATATAAAATGAAAAACTATAAGACTTCTACAAGATAACATAGAAAACTTAGAAGAACTTGGGGATAACTTTTAGATATGACACCAAAGGCACAATCTGTGAGAGAAATAACCGATAAACTGGATTTCATTAAAGTTAAAAACTAATACTCTTCAAAGGACAATGTTAAGAAAACATTTGCAAAAGACATATCTAATAAAGGACTTATCTAAAATATACAAAGAACTCTTAAAACTCAACAATAAGGAAAAAAACAACCCAATTAAAAGGTGGGGAAAAGACCCAAGCAGACACTTCACCAAAGAAGACATACAGATGGTAAATAAGCATATGAAAAGATTCTCCACATCCTGTGTCATCAGGGAAATGCAAATTAACACAATGAAATACCACTGCACACCTAACAGAATGGCCAAAACCCAGAACACTGATAACACCAAATGCTGACAAGGTTGTGGAGCAGTAGGAGCTCTCACTCACTGGTGGGAATACAGCCACTTTGGCACTTTCTTACAAAACTAAACATACTCTTACATACAATCCAGAAACTGCACTCCTTGGTGTTTACCCAAAGGAGTTGAAACTTGTGTCCACACAAAAACCTGTACACAGATGGTTATAGCAGTTTTTATCCATAAGTGCCAAAACCTGGAAGCAACCAAGATGTCCTTCAGTAGGTGAATGGATAAATATACCGTGGTACATCTAGACAATGCAATATTATTCAGTGCTAAAAAGAAATGAGCTACAAAGCCATGAAAAGATGTGGAGGAACCTTGAACGTATATAAAAGTGAAAAAAGCTAGTCTGAATAGGCAACATACTGTATGATTCCAACTGTATGACCTGGAAAAGGCAAAACTACGGAGGCAGTAGAAAGATCATGTTTGCCAGGGGTTAGAGCAGAGGGAGGAATGAATAGGTGGAGCTCAGAGGATTTTTAGTGTGTGATACTGGTGGATACATGTCAAAACCCATAGAATGTTCAACACCAAGAGTGAACCCTAATGTAAAGTATGGACTTTGGGCGATACCAATGTGTCAATGTAAGTTCATCAGTTTTAGCAGATATACCACTCTGGTGGGGGCTGCTGATAGTGGGATAAGTTGTGAGTGTTTTGGGGGAAGGAGATATATGGGAATTCTCTGTACTTTCCACTCAGTTTTGCTGAACTTAAAACTCCTGTAAACTAATAAAGTCTATTAAAAAGAGAGAGAGTGTGAATTAGTGGTGGGGACTACTATAATGAAGTCAGAAAATTGTGTTTTTGGAGTTTTAGAAAACCCCATATAAAATTTTATTTATATAAAATAAAATGTAGTTATTGCTGCTTTAAAAAGGAAAAAGGCTGTACACTAACTTTCAGAAATTTGAATATCAATTTTATGTTAAATGATAGTATTGTATCAATGTAAAATTTCCTTGTTCTTAGATGGCACATGCTGAAGTGTTTAGGAACAAAGTGTCAGGATGTCTGCAATTTGTTCAGCAAAAACAAGCAACAAAAATCCACCAAAATCTATATAGAAGTAAAATAAATGTGGCAAAATAAGAAATGGTGATTTTAGTTATTCATTGTATTATAACTTTTCTTTAGGTTTTAATTTTTTCAAAATAAAGAGTAAGGGAAAAAATTCTAAATATTGTAAGCTATTCACTTCCATGGTCAAATAGGTTGTTGACCCACTAGAAGGGCTATGATCAAAAAGACTGACAATACCAAGTATTGATGATGAGGAAACTAGAACCTTCTTACAATGTAAAATGGTAGAACTACTTTTGAAAATAGTTTGGCAGTTTAGAGTTACCATAATATCTGGCAATTTTATTCCTAAGAATATTCCAAAGAAAGGAAAACATATGGTCACACAAAGACCATGAATGTTCATAGCAGCATTATTAATAATCACCAACTAGTAATAGTTCAAATGACCAACAACTGGTGAATGCATAGACAAAATGTGGTATGATGGAGTACTATTCAGCAGTAAAACAGAATGAACTACTGATACATGGTACAGCATAGATGAACCTCAAACACATTACGCTAAGTGAAAGACACAAAGTATTACATTGTATAACTCCATTTATATGGAATCTCAGGTAAGGTAAATCTGTTGAGACTGAAAGCAGATCAGTATTTACATGGGACTGGGCAGGTGGGAGTAGGCAATGATTGCCAGTGAGTACAAAGAAGCCTTTTGAGGTGATAGGAATGTTAGTGATAATTACACAATTCTATAAAAATTATTGAACTATATATATTTATAGTGGGTGAATTTTATTATATGTATCTTAATAAAGCTATTAAAAGACAGAGTCTTGGTTTAGCTCTGAGTAAAATGATTTGAAATGGTGGATGTGTAAGACTTCTCCCTTGTCTGGACCTTCTAGGTGCTTATGGTGAGACGTATCCTGCCATTGAAGACGATGCCTTCCCTCCACCATCACAGCTGCCCTCTGCAAGGGAGCGCAGGAGGAACAAGTTGAAAGGACTGGACTTTGTATGTAGGAAATATCCTTTTCCTTTTTCCCTTTTCACTTTAGGAGTGAGAGGTCCAAGTTCTGACCCATGTTAAATTCATGTGGTCCAATAGAGAAAGGGCACTTGCTCTGGAAGAGAGGTGGACAGGGGTCTCAATCTAGGGTCACCCAATTAGCTGGATGACTGTTGCACTGAATTCTGGTGCTTTGGCTTCTGTGAGGTAGTATTTTCCTAACTCTTAGGGTGGCTGTAAGTCTAAGCCTAGTACCTGGCACAGAATCTCTGCCCTATAAATGTTAATGCCTCACCCCAGCATTCCTCCTTCCCCTTGCAGAACATAACGGATTTCAGAGAAGGCACAAGAAGCAACTAATACCATTTATTGGAAAATCTGCTATAACTTCCTTATCACCTAAGTCTACCATACAGGCATCTTCTCCATTTGGTCAGATAAGTTGCCTAAGGTCACATAGGCAGGAAGGCTGATAATCAAACCCATGTTCTTTTCACAGAACATGTGTAAATGTCTTTACAGTGTAGCCAGTAAAAAGTGGAGGCTTTGGAGTCCTTAGTACATGTCCCAACTATGTCCTGTCTTTGTTGAGTAAGCGCCTTTGGGCAATTTCTTAAACTGTGTTCCTTATGTATGACATGGAAATATAGTTATATGACATATGTGAAGCACTTAGCATAGAGTCAAGTACGCAGGGAGCTCTCAACAAATGACGAATGCTGTCATTAGCATTATTATATGTACAACCTTATTTACCGGGTGGCAGTAACATGCTTACTTGTTTCCCTAGGCAACCACTCATCTACCTTCTGTCTCTATAGATTTGCTTTTCCTGGACACACATAAATGAGGTCATACAATATTTGGTCATTTGTTACTGGCTTCTTTTTTTTTTTTTTTAAATCCCCAAAGGTCATCTAAGTTATAGCATATCAGTGCATAATTCCTTTTTATTGCTGAATAACATTTTATTGTATGGATAGTCCACATTTTGTTTATCCAGTCAACATTCGATGGACATTTGGGTTGTTTCCCCTTTTTATCTTTTACGAATACTGCTGCTTTTAACATTCATGTACAAGTTTTTTGATATTTTCTTTTCTCTTGCATATATAACTAGGAGTAGAATGGTTGGGTTATATGGTAACTATGTTTAGCATTTTGAGGAACTACCAGACTGTTTTCCAAAGTGGCCACACCATTTTACATTCCCACCAGCAGTGTATGAAGCTTCCAGTTTCTCTACACCTTGGCCAACACGTGTTGCTTTTTTATTATAGCCATCCTAGTGAGTGTGGAGTATCTCTTTGTGGGTTTGATTTGTATTTCCCTAATGATGTTGATCATCTTTTCATGTACCTCTTAGCCGTTTGGATATCTTCTTTGGAGATAATGTCTGTTCGCATCCTTTGCTCATTTTGAAATCAGATTGTCTTTTTATTGTTGAGTTGTAAGTTTTTTATATAGTCTGGATACATGTCCCATATTAGATGTATGATTTGCAAGTATTCTCTCTCATTCTGTGGGCTTTGTTGTTGTTGTTGTTAGTTCTGGTTTTCTTTTTAGGAGGACTAGCCATGAGCTAATATCTGCTGCCAATCCTCCTCAGTGGCCCTCAGCTAACATCTGTGCCCACCTTCCTCTACTTTACATGTGGGATGCCTGCCACCGCATGGCTTGACAAGCGGTGCCATGTCCGCATCCGGGGTCTGAACTGGCGAAACCCGGGCTGCCGAAATGGAGCATGTGAACTTAATTGCTGCATCACTAGGCCGGCCCGTCTTTTACTTTCTTGATGGTGTCCACTGCAGCACAGAAACATCTAATTTTGATGAGGTCCAACTTTATCAAATCTTCTATCGAGCATGCTTTTGGTGTCATATCTAAGAAACTGTTGCCTAACCCAATATCATGAAAGTTACTTCTAGGAGTTTCACCGTTTTTGCCTTTAAATTTAGGTCAGTGATTCACTTTGAGTTAATTTTTGTGTATGGCATAAGGTGTAGGGATCTAAATTCATCCTTTTGCATGTGGACATGCAGCTGTTCTAGTACGATTTGTTGAAAAGACTGTTCCTTCCCCTAGTGAATGTTGTTCGCTCCTCTGTCCATAAACACGAGAGTTCATCTCTGGACTCTGATTTCGATTCTGTTGATCTGTATGTCTCTCCTTAGGCCACTGCCACCCTGTCTTGATTACTGTAGTTGGCCTGATTCTTAGTCCGTGCTCTTTCAGGTTTTTTCCCTCTAATGTCTTATGATTGCCCACCTTTATCCAGTTTGGCAGCATTTATATGTTACCACAAATGCTACACCTTCAGTCTGAGCCTGCAGGGATAAACACTGGCAGCTGGAATATAAACGCTACAGATCCTCATTTGTTTTATTTTGTCCATCACACTGTACATTTATCAAGGGCAAGAACACGTTTTGATTCACTGATTTACTCTGAACATATTTTACGTTAATGATCGTTTCTCTGAAGTTCTGTTTTCTAACTATAGGAACAAAGTCATCCTAATGTACCACCAGATGGTCTCTCTTTAAAATCTGTATCCAGTTTAAATATTGATCAGCTTAGAATGAGAAATGAGGAACGAATGCGAAGATTGAATGAACTTCAGAATAAACCTATTAATACAGGTAAATGGCCAAGTTTAATTGCCTAGAGCAAATTCTGTAAGAACTCTTACACCTGCTCACTGGAAGTTTCGCTGAGGCTGGGGGCAGATGGCAGGCGTTTGGAAATCCTTTGAGTTGTGGGGCCTAGAACACAGTAGCTTCTCCGGGGAGATTCAGGATTAATTTTGCGTCAGATTCTTTCTACCAGAGAGGGTACCATTTTCAAGTGGATTCTAAACAGATGAAGGTTTTGCTTATTAAATATACCCAAGCTTTGCTTTCAGCAGGGAAAATGCTGATTAGTATCAGCATCTCACTTCTCTCACTGAAGTGAGAGATTCTAAGAAATTATCTTTAAAACTTTGAGTTCTTTAGATTATGTCTATTATAAGTTTGTAGTACTTACAAATAAATTTTTTTTACCTTTTTATTTGGCTTTCTGTACCATGGACAAAGCAAAATAGCCGCAGGTTAGTGTTTGCTTGTTTTTATAAGTCAAAGTTTAGTCTTCTCATTATGTTGGCCTCCACCGTCTCTTATTGCTTTGGTTAAAGCTTGTTCACCAAGCACAGGCAGGCAGCACGGTTCCTTAGGCAACTAATGGGCTCCTTTGCCAGCCCTAGACCATCATTTTTTATGTCAATGCTACTAGTCATTAGGATAATGGGACAATTTTATAATAGTAAGTGCTACTGTATTATTAGTCTTAGCAAATTGTAGAGTGATGTATTTGGACAATTCTCTTTAGTCTGTTAAACTACATTACAACAATTTTCTAGTGGCAATTATTTTAAGGTATTTTTTAGATCCTACTTTTAATACTGTGTTAAAACTGTACTCATATAATCTCTAGCAGTTAAGGCGTCTGTTCTGATGGTTATAATTACATACCAAATACCAGCAACCATGGTAACGTGAGGGAGCAGCACTTCTCATTGCATGCCTGGAAAAATGGGGAATGGGGGAAAGCAGTGCTTTTTTTTTTTTTTAGCTAAAAGGAATTTTCTTTTAATTTATACTGAGAATTACCTGTTCCTCAATTTCTTTTAGAATAAGTTGAATTAATATTTAACAGGGATATATTTAAATTGACAGAAGATAGAACATTTTAAGACTCTACTCCTTCAGAAGGTTTTCTAAAACTTTTTTTTTTTAACATTGTCCTTTCAAACAGGAGCTTTTTGGTACGATGTGGATTGATTATTAAATTGATTGCACATGTCCCTTTGCTGGGCTAATCCTTCACAGACCAGGAGATGTAATTTAAAAAAAAAGAAATTGACATCACAGGGTAGGAAGACAGATTTTCCTAATATTGTATCTAATAATAAATAAGACACAGATATAGAAGTTAAGTACAATGAATTTAGTTAATAATGAAACAAATTAAGAGCTACTGCTTAATGGAGTAGACACAGCCTCTTAGATTAGGTGTAAGAATGGAAGTAATTTCCTAAAATGATTTATTATTTCCTTACAGTTAGAGGTTGGGACTATTTCTAAAACTTTGCTAAATTAAAAAAAAGTTTTTTGCATGGCATCCATTCCTGAAGGTGACACCAAGTAAGCCCACCTACACTTCCACGGTCAACTTCATGTTTGGCGCAGTCTCCTTTGCTTTCCTTGGAATCCCTATGGGTTCTGGTACCATGGAGTCACCTTATTTACTTGACTGTTTTTTGTTTCATAAAATTGGCCTTTTCTTGGGTTTGCTTTCCTACCTCTAAAATGAGGGGCCTGGACAAAATAGTACAGTTTAGAACATAGTATTGTGGAGAAATGCAAGGCTGTAATGGGTTAGATTACAGGAGATCTGTGTTCGCATCACCTGCCTGCCACCTGTGTTTCCTGAGTCATGTCTGTCTCACCTCTTTTAGATGACGAGAGTTCACTGGTCGACCCTGATGACATCATGAAGCATGTAGGTGACGACAGATCAAACTCTGTTGCAACTGAGCCCTGGCTCCGCCCGGGCACCTCAGAAACGCTGAAACGATTCATGGCAGAGCAACTGAGCCAGGAGCAGCAGCAGGTTCCTGGAAAACCAGGCACTTTCAATTGGCAGGGCCTGTCTACTGCACACGGTTAAAATAAAGATGTAGTGGAGCCAGCAGTGCCTTTTAAGGTGAAAGGAATATTAAATCTGAACCTTTAATAATATGTGCTACTTTTGGCCCCTACCTGGAAGTTACTTATGTTCCATCTGTAGATAAGGTATCTTTTTCCCATGATGATGTATATGATGTACATAAATAAAAGGCCATGATTATTAATTTATATAATGTAGAATTGTATAGAATTATTTTTGTACAATTTTGCCAGAAATTAGGGTCGCAGTGAACTCTTGGAATCAACTACCATATGTGCATTAATTTAAATTCTGCTTGTCAGTAAGATAAGGTGAATAAAACACAAGTGTCTTAACAGTACTGTAAAACCAGAATACTCCTTGTTATATGTATGTTTGCCATTGTTAACGCTATTCAAGATCTCTTAGTAAATACATTGGGACAATTCCAGTTGCTATGTAATGAGAGAATCAAATATGCTAGTTATTTCCATTGTCATTTACAGCACCTGTGTCAGTATGAATGCTGGGAATCGTAATTCATTTGATTCCCATGAGCCATGCACTAAACCTTACAACTTTCTGCCTCTATTTTTGTGCCAATCTAGGCATTAAGTGTACTGATTTATATGATTTAACTACTTCTTGATAGAAATAAATTATTTTTATTGCCAATGTCGATTTCTTATTTTAACTGGAATTGAGGTTTCTAGACAAGTTGTTTTAGAAGTCAGAGAGGCAGGAACACCCAAGGGTCAAGGACAGAGACTGGGTCCCTGCTGCACTACCACAGACCACCGGATAAGTGAGCCAGTCTTCCTAATCACTCCAGGAGGGGCCTTTGAAAAGGAAAGATTAATTCAAATGCTGGGAAATAATAATTCTTATTTAGAGTCTTTAGCACAACAGCTAAGAACATCCCTGGTGTTCCACTGACATAATTAATGGCAGACAAGACCAGAAAAGTTTTTCTCTCAAGTGTGAAATTTCTCTGATATTCTGAATTTTAGCTGCATGTAAATTTTATACTCAATTTTGAAATCTAACCACTGCTTATTTTACGGTAAAGATTTTTCTTATATCGTCATCTGAAAGTAAGGTGAAAGCCTCGTCTCCTCTTGGGAGCGTCCTGAGGCTATACCATAAAACACCAAACTGCCAGGTCATTTGAGACACTTACCCCTCCCTCAGCTAGGCCAGAAAGTCATGGTGGCTCCCAGCTCTAGCATCCAGCGGGGTATGAACAGGGCCACGTCTTGGGGGTAATAAAGGTGGTGCACTTAGAAATGCATTGTTCAGTAACTGCTTATTCTCAAGAGAGGTGTGAGAGCAAAGACTGAACACTTCTCATGTTTTTTAACACAGCCCTCAAAATAAATGATCTTGGTGTGTTCCATCTGCCTTTTTAATGCTGTTGTACCACACAACTTGAAGTGACTCCTGGGATGGACGATGCGCCACTGCAAACTGCCCCGAAGGGGACTGCAGCTTTTTCAGCAAATAGTGTAGCCTTATTCTGGGTTATTAATAAATGCACAATATATTATGAACATCCTATGGTTGAGAAAGCAGGGTGTGGGGGAGGATCTCATGGCAGAAGCTGTTAAGAAAACATCCGAATTAAAGAATACTGAATTTATAGTTCTGGCCAAAAATATCCTTTCCTAATTGTTTGGCTTTTAATGGAAAAAGTGAAGGGAAAAAAAAATCAATGAAACATGGGGCTGTGGATTACACAGGTTTTGATTGCACTGATCAAATAATCCAAAAACTTTATTGACCTATAACCTGATTAGAATATGCCAGATGAGAATCAATATTGTACAGAAAGTTGTACAGAATTTTTTACATAGAAAACTTTACATCTGTACCATATACATTTTATCCATCTGAAAAAATTTTCTACATCCACTGTTAATACGGAATGCTTAACAATCTTGTTTTTTTAACCATCAGAGCACAATTCACAGTATGAATACATTTCCAGTAAATCTAACCTCCCCAAACCATGCCAGATTTATTTTAATATATTCAACATTAAATTCTGTACATACAGTAAAATCTACACCAAGCCCCGCCACCCAAAAGAAAAGAAAAGAAAGTGACAGCAAACTAGATTCATTTTGCAGTGATTCAAGTTTCGGTCCATGAAGGATCATTTCTATTTTAATGGCTCATCTTTAAAAGCCCTAATATATTACAGGTAGTTAGGTCAGTAGGGATATTTTCTACCTTTTTGTTGTTGTTGTTGATCGTAACAAGTGCCAGCCACAACAGCTTCTGGGCACATTAAACCCTCAGAATTACCACTCCCCAATAAAGGGCAGAACCAAAATTCCCACAAAATAAAAAAGACAGAAAGTTCAACCCAAATGTTTAGTGCATTTGACAAAATATTATAGGTATTTAGCAAATGAATAAGAAAATAAAGAAATAAAATAAAACAGTGCAGGAAGAACTATATAATGTTTAAGATTTTTATATTACAGACCTGCATCTCTGTACATTTTTCACAGAAGGATGATTACCAGTATCTCAGATAGCCTGAGTGTGCAAAAATCTTCAGAATAAGAATACCATAGTTGCTAAATATCTTTTACCATGAACAATAATTTCTTCTTCTCCCCCCCACCCCCCAATTATAAACATTTTATCCTTCAAAATACAGCTCTCCTGAGTTGTACTTCTTGCAGAAGTTCAAATCTTTACATCTATAGTTCTTTGGGTAAGTTTCACTTCCACGCCTGCCAAAAATATGTGGGGCTCTCCCTGTTGCTGAGGACAGGGAAGGACACATGAGCATAAGCTGACAATGTGGAAACAGGCTTTCTGCTCAACATGAGCCCATGACGGACAGTCCATCAGAAGGGACTGGAGCACTGCCAAGTTCTGAGTTCTAGTTCTAAGCATCTTTAACCAGTAACCCTTAGACACTGCAATTCAGAGAAACCATTTTTCCGGTAGGAGCCCTCAGCTCCAGGGTCCGTTTAAAGAGCAGAGGACGTAAACGCCAACAGAAAAATACTAAGTTCCCATCACTGCTGATTTACTCCAAGTTCCTGCTCAGGTGGCTGTGATATCTGAAAAACTACTCCGATTCGCAGAAAAAATCTTCGAAGAACAGCACGAAGTTCAGGGATCAAGTCAAATTGCATAATTTCACATAGGAGAGGGTAGTAGAATGATGCATGAGCTTTAAACTGGGAAGAAAACGAATTTCTCCGTTAGTAGTGCTTGCATTCCAAACCTCACACTGCCGTTAGACCAAATCCTATGGGGCACGCGCTGCTCTCTGAGTACAGGAGCGGCGTCTGCGTGAAGCAGTGATGTGCTGATTACGGAACTGAAAGGCCACGCAGCACTGAAGACTCACTTAATACAGACATTAATCACTTAGTTATACAGCCTTATTTTGAAAAACATTTTCTATTAGATTTCCTTGACAAACTTACGACAAACTTTTAGGATTTATCATTGTTTTTCCTGGGTAATAAGCAAAAGTAAGAAGTCAAGCATAC
Source organism: Equus przewalskii (assembly GCF_037783145.1). Taxonomy (NCBI): domain Eukaryota; kingdom Metazoa; phylum Chordata; class Mammalia; order Perissodactyla; family Equidae; genus Equus; species Equus przewalskii. Next base: position 18,115,274 of record NC_091838.1, on the reverse strand, counting down.
TTGAGCTTCTATAAGCTATAGGTTATTGAAATTATCTTTTATTTGTTAAATAAAATTTTAGTTTTTAGGGAAAATATTCCACACTTATACTTCAACTGATATACTTTGTATCTTTGCTGTAGTTCCTTAATCTCTGAACACTAGTTGCCTGTTTCCTCTACTTTCCTGCTCTCTGCACCCCACAAGGTACAAGGAAGCAGGATGACAAATTGTGTCAAGAAAGCAAGCTGTGGAGTAAGACTGGGTTTGGAGTCCTTCCCAGCGACGTGGCTGCTGGCGCCTTAGGTCACTTCTAACTTTACCCAGCCCAGGAGTCAGATGGAAATGCACATGGGCCTTAAGCACGTGACTTGGGATGAACCTCTGTATGGCCCTGAGAGCATGCACAGCCCTCTGGCGTCCCACACGCCTCCATGGCCCGGTGTCAAACGTCATACCACCTGACTAGGCATTTTTAAACCTAATATGGGATCACAGCAACCTGTTTCCATTTATGTGAGCTGTAAGTGTCTGTCTTCTCTTAAAGAGTGAAATGTGTAGTTTTGAAGACTTTAAATGTCTATGTACAGCTGTGCATTTGTATTTTATCTTTATTTCTACTGGTTTAAAATTCTTAAATGAGTTTATGGCCTGTTTGCAAGGGGCTGTTGGTCACATGGAACCAATAAAAATGCCAAAAGAATGGCTGAAGCCCAGACATAGCCTTGGGTAGGGGGCAGAGCGCACTTTTCACAATGGGGCAAAAGGGGAGACTTCAGGGGTCAGAGTGGGAATTGCAATGTGTGGCAGAACCAGTGTCCTAAAGGATTCTGACTCCTCCCTCCTGAATCTCCTACAGAATCACTCATTGGAGCACAAAGTGGGGTAGGGACGGAGAAGACTGCGGGCCAGCGAGGAGAGAGTGCGGCCACGGTGGCCTGGGCTTTGCTGCTCCGCTGCTGAGAGCTCCTGGCAGCCGTCTGCTGCTGCGCGTCCCCGCCTCCCACTTGGGCACCGTGCTGCTCAGACGACAGTGTCTCATACTTACCCTATTATCGCTTATCTTTAGAACTTTAGTTAGAAACAAAAGCAGCAGATTAGTCCAGGCTTCCCGATGACTTTCTGATGTCAGAGTAAGGAAGTAGCTTAGTGCTTCACTGCAGACACTGTAACAGAGAACGGTCCCCCTTAAATGTGCTAGCATACCTGCTGTATGCACGTTCATTGAGAAAGAACAACTGAGGCAAAGAGGGCAGTAAATATTAACTATTAGGAACTTGCTAGATTCCATGTGCTTACAGTAACTAGAGTATCAATATAAACATTTATGTTTTTCAAATTAGGAAGAAAACCAAACATATTAAAAGAAGCCATTGCAACTTATCAGGAAACGCACATTTTCCTAATTTTCTAAATTTCATTGAATTCAAAGCCACTGTGTAGTAGCACATGCACAGGCATGGTGTCCAGACCTGGGCTGAAACCTGGGGTGGCTCTTCCTTTCACTAATTGTGAAGGTTTAGACTCTTCTGGGCTTTAATAGTCTCATCAGTAAAATGGGAAAACTGAGGTGAGGTGGTCTTTGGAAGTTCCAAAATGTATTTGGTCTCTGAGCACCTCTATTCTCCAATTAGACACAGAAATACAATGCAGCTAAGAGTATTCTTTCTGAAAGGCATGTTTCATTCTTAGCATTAGTTTAACCGGTGAAGGACGGACTCTTAAGTTGTCATTAAGGAGAAATAAAATGCGAAAAAACTAACACCAACAAAAACTCTAAATAGTTTTGGAAACTAAATGCAGGCAGGCAAGTTTGCACTTTCACAAATGATCGATTTGTAAAAATGGAGCTATCTGTGCATGAAAAAAGCCTAAAAACTATTATACAATTTGAAGTTTTTAAATTTTAAGAGATAAAACTTTCTCCTTTGTCCTGAACAGCAGCAGAAGACACGATTTGTTCATATGTCACTAACTGCCTGTAAGACTGTATTTAATTTTCACCATCTCTTCCTCAGGCCCCAAGTTATCTGCTTAGTCCTGCAGCTTCTAAGCAGGGGGCTGGGACATGGACGCTGCCCCCAGTGCAAACCTAGTGGCCCTTTCCTGCTCTGTACCGTCAGCCGCACAGCTCAAAGGCAGAAACTCAGCCAAGAGTCTTACTTTAGAAGCCTTTGCTGGACCTCCTCCCAGGCACTAACCCGGCTCTCGTCCATGTACATCCGGAAGAGAATGCGCAGCCCACATGCCAGGCTGCTCGTCTCCTGCTTCAGAAGGTTGGGTTTGGATTTGCCTTTGAAGCCTGCAGAAAGGGGAAGTTTCGGATTAATGTCAGAAGGCATCTTGCATAAAGACAAAATAGCCCGCATGGAGGCACATTTTGAGTGCGTTTAGCTGTCCCATCTGCTGCTTACAAAGCAGAGCTGCCCTGAGCCACAGCAGCGTGCTGGTGACCAGGGCCTGAGCACTCTTGAGGTGACCCAAAGGGACAGGAGTCACACGGAGAAGGCACACCCTGAGACTGTGCAAGGGAGGCGATTTCTGTGTTTAGAACTAACTTCCTTTTCAAGATGGGGAACAAAATACGAAACAACTTTTGGCCTGGGAAAGTGGGACTCCTCCAGTGAAACCGCACTTGAAGGCCCCGCAGAGCCTGAGCAGGGCTCCCCTACGAACGGCGCAGACGAAACGGTTTCAGCAGGAGTGCTAAGAAGGGCCCAGCGCATGTGAAGTAGGAGTCTGGTGACCTTAGAAAGGACAGTCCCAGTTGAATGGTGGCAACAACTTGGGTTGAAGGAAGGGGAAAAACAGGTAGACGACTCTTTTCAGAAGTTAGGTTGCAAAGGGAAGAAGATGAACAAAAGCCATGGGCTTAATTCGGAATTTAAATAGACACTTTGAATTAAATCAAATATGCAAATGGAAAGCATCCAACACTCCACGTGACACAGAGCTTGATGTTCAATAAGCGTCAGCTCCCTTCTTCCTTTTTCCTGCCATATTCCACTGCATCTCACTCTTCAGCACTATTTTGTACCTAATAGGCATGAGGAACTATTTCATTGTTAAAAAAAATTAACAATGTCAGCATAATTATTACAAACCTTGTTTTTCATTTACGTTTTCTAACTTGTTCTAAAGTAAATATACCACCCCACTTCAAAACGTTCACTTCCATTCTGACGTATGGCCATGCCAAATAACAGGCTGACTGAAAAAGACGGAAACCAATCCACTCAGGCAGTTATTTGGCTTATTGTAGACCAGAGAAAGACCTGGTTGGTAGACTGCCTTTCTATTATTATTGTTAAGGTAAAAGTTCATACAGTGAAATGGTTAGACCTGAATTATACAATCAACAAATTCTGGTCAATCTAAACATCTGTTGTACATCCATTAACAGTGAATATTAAAATGTGAGACCTGTGCAGCTTACCTGCTTTCCACAGAGCAGTTCTCTGTTCATTGTTGGAATTAAACGCTTTTGCGAATCTATGTGACTCTAATAAGCAGTCCAGTAGCTTAAAAAGTTGTTGTGATGTTAAAAAGCGGTACATTCCTTGGTCTTGAGTATCAACTCGAACGTCAAAGTCCACAGCATCTCTCTTTGGAAAATAAACGACAGCATGTGCACATGCACACACACACACGCAAGTGTGCACACACACACACACACACACAGAGTCACACATTTTAGTAAATGTAGAAATCAATGTTCCCGAAAAACCAGTTTTACAAGCCGTAGAATTTAATCTGTTCTGTCTCAATAGAAAATAGGAAAAGGTCCATCTTTTGCTATTAAAATTCTAGAATCTCAATTCCATGCATGCTAGTCACCAAGCACCACCTCCTGTCTCTCCAGTTCCCTTCTCACGATGTCTCACTCCAGGAGCTCTGCCCGCACCAGGCCCTGCAGCCCTTCTCCCACTCCCCTGCACTGTTCCTCACCCGTCAGCTCCTCACTTCTCTTCCTAACCAGGCTGGAGGCCACAGACTGCGCTTATCATTATTCTCTTGCATAACCCCTCACCTCCTCTTTTTAGTAATTCGCTGCAAAACTGCCGACTTCATATCTCACCCACACAATAAATGGGACTGGAGAAAAACAGAGGGGTTTCTCTTAAATCCAGTGGGCACTGGGTGCTGCCCGGCAATCCTCCTGCACATCCCCAGTCCACTTTCCCGGACTAGTTCATGTTTTCACTTCTCTCCTCAAGGATCTGAAACTTTCTTTGCAACCTCACCCGGTGGACGACTTTTCTTCCTATCTCAACTAGAAACCAGGAGCCATCAGAAGAGATCTCGCACAGACTCCCATCAGCAAACGGACCAAACTTCCTGGTTTATGACCCATACACTTTGCTTGCCTTCCTGTTACAATGCTTGAACTGTCTGCGCTTCTATTCAAGGCAGCCTCCCAGGGACTGTGCAGTAGGTACCGTCTCCATTCACTCAAAAGACGGCTCTAACAACAGACTCTCCCTCTCTGCAGTGTTTTTCTCTCTCGCCTGGAGAACTCTCGCCAGGGAACATGCTGCGATATTGCCAATATTAGAGACAAAACAAGCACACCCTTGTCTTGACCCACCTCATCCTCCTCCAGCTATTACCCCATTTCTCTGTACCCCTTTACAGCAAAACTCCTTCACAGAGTAATCAATATTTGCTGCCTGCAACTCCTCTCTTCTCTTGTACGTATTACAATAATGCTTTTGTCCTTAACATTATAATTAAACACAACGTCACGGTCACTAAAGTCCACAAATTGCCAGAGGGCAATTCTCAGATGGACTATTACTTGACCTATCCAGCACTTTGACAGAGTTGACCACATCCTTCTTAAAACAGTTTCTTCTGGGGCCAGACCCGTGGCCGAGTGGTTAAGTTCATGCGCTCCACTTCAGCGGCCCAGGGTTTGGATCCTGGGCACGGACATGGCACCGCTCATTAGGCCATGTTGCGGCGGCATCCCACATGCCACAACTAGCAGGACCCACAACTAAAATATATACAACTATGTACTGGGGGGATTTGGGGAGAAAAAAAAGAGCAGGAAAAAAACCAAAACAAAACATTTTCTTCTTTTTCCTTCCAGAACAACACTGTCTCTTGGTCTCCTCTTGCCTCACTAGTTCTTGTTCTCAGACTCTACCAGCTGCCTCATCACCAAGAGCTTGGTTCCTGACATTCCTCTCAGCTCTGACCACACTCACAACCTTGGTGAGATCGTCCAGTCCTATGGTTTAAAATGACATCTATGTGATGAAGACCCCCCCAAATTAAATCTCTAGTTTGACGTCTGCTTGGAAGCACAGACCATGATAGCTAACTTCCTACTCAACAGAAGAGCAGCCGCCCTCACGCCTCCTCACCTGTGCCGCAGCTAAGTTTTCCGCGTCCTCCTTCTTACTTGTGGCGGGGAAGAACACGATGTTGTCGATAGTCTGGATGAGTTCCAGCTGCACAACACATTTAATCAACAGGGCAGCAAACAATTTTTGTTCTGGAAATTCTGTGAGGAAACCCACCCCAATGCACATGCAAACAAAAATTATTTTGAATCCTTTATAATTTCTATGACATTACAATGCTAAGGAAACATTAATATGTATGAAGATAAGTTACACATATCACACTGAGGAGGACATACCGCTTTTACACATAAGCTTTACTCAGTAAAAGTTTAATCAATACTTAGAAAATAAACTTTTTATACAAACAAAAATATTCGAAATGACTTACAATAGTGAATATGTTCAAAAAAGTTCCACTACATATTTTAAAATACGATTTAGGTTATTAATAATATGTAACAAATGGATTAAAAGCTGAAACTTTAATAGTATTTACTGTAAAGCCAAGTTTGACTTTTGAAATTAGGTAATATAAAAACCTATACCAAAAGAAAACAACAGGAACTGGATCTGTGAGACAGGAAGTGAGGGACAGCCAAGCCAAGAACTCTGATGATTGAGGCAATGCTGTGGGTTAATCACAGCACATGTTTTCTTTGGATCCCGGTTAGTAGTTGTAGCTAAAATGACCTCATTTTCAAATGGATCCATAAACAAAGAAGTCTATAACAAGTTATGCTAAGTGCATTACTACAAAAGTAACCAAACTGCAACGTCACAACAGTGCACTACACATTGCCTTGTAGCTGTAACACAGCTGCCTCCCTCAGGCCTCAACAAATGTGCTCACCAGGGTGCTTCTGAGAAGCCACCAGCCTGCAAGGACCTGTTTGTGGAAGAGTTTTCCATATCACTGATTACCCCAGGAAAGCAAACGAAGATGTGCAATGCTGGGAAAGCACCTCAACTCCCGAGATGCGGGAGTGCTGGGCAGCGCTGACACACGGCTGCACGGGCAGCCCCCCCCAAGGCCACACCTTGATCCTGGGTTCTCAGGGGAAGCTTTTCCAGGGAACTTTTTAGGAGGCAGACGATCGCTAAGGGGTGCTGTCTGTTCCCCAGCCTCAGGGCAATAGCCCCAGCACTGGGTGACTTACGATCCTTCCACTTCATGCTACTTTTGCTTTTACTACAAATTCCTTTATCTGCTACCATTTGTGGAAGTTAAATTCATGTTTTGCGGATTTTGGGGGGTTGCAAAATAACTTGTTTAGTTAAATTTATTTCTATTTAGGTCATTAATAAAGGTGGCTTTCCAGATAGTTTTCAGAAATTTAACACTTCTTAGTACTAGATCTTAGGTCAAAGAAAAAAAGAAAACAAAGAAACCCACAAGTCCCAAGCTTGTCTCTTTCTCTTAAGCATCTTCTTCCTAGTCCTTTACCACAGTCATAGGCAACTAGGACCAGTCATCCATTCACCTCCCTAACTCAAGTCATAAAAGCGCACTCAGTCCCTGGAGCAGGTGAGTCCCGGCAGCAACCCAGGACTCCGAGGGGACTGGGGGCAGGCTGAGGTCTCAGGAGACGCACTTTCAGCAGCTCCACGGTGTGAAGAGCTTTCGGCAAAGCAAACTCGGTTTGGCCAACGAGGCTCCACTCTGACTGAACTGGGGAAGCTGGGTCTCCCCACACTTTCTGATGTGCTTTCAGAACTGAGAGATGAGGGTCCTAACTTCAGTCTCACTAGCAAGGACCAGCAGCACATTTGCAGATAACACCTATTTGAACAAAATTTATTCATGAAAGGGTTGACAGTGAGAGGGTTCTATCAGGCGACCACTCCACTGGGTCACCAAAGGATAGGAAGCAAAGCTCAGCAAAGATTAACTATGTGGGCAGGAGGTATGGCGTCAAGACTAGATGGAGCAGTGGTGTTTCCTGAGAGTGTGTACAAGAATGAGAAGGCTGTCCTGTGGACAGGGCAAAGGACGCAGGTCTGTGCTGGGATTCTCTTCAAACCGAGGAACCACACCTGTCCACCTAGTGAAAGGGCACATGGGGACCATTTGTCCTTCCTCCAGCTCCACCTATGCTGAGTCAACAATTCCACGGTGAAACTTTTCCTCGAAAGCTCTGCGGAGACTGAGAGAGGATGTCTGGTAGAAGGAAAGAAGACCAAGCCCTTAGCTCAAGGTGGCAGGGAACACACGCTTCGTTCCAGTTAAAGGAATAGTCCCAGATCAGCCAAGTGAAAAACTTTCTGATGTGTGATGACCAAGTCCTTCCTTTACAAAGCTAAGCATATTTAAGTTCAGCCTTGGAGCTGAGAGAGAGAAAAGCCACCCACTCTTCTTCCCTCATGGCATCTTCCAGTACAGACTGACGCTGTACGGATTCCCGCGTGAGCCATGCTGTTCTCCAGAGCAAGAGGAATGAAAAATGAAAATGGGCCACTCATCACCACCTACCTCCCTTTTAAGAAGTTAGCAAGACACAGTGACTAAAGGTAGAAGCTCCTTTCAAGTAGGATACCAAATCTGTCTTCTTTCAAGAACTAATATAAGCACACAGGATTAGTAAAAAATTCCCTGAAAAAATTACCTCAAAAAGGATCAATGACCTAAATATAAGAGCTGAATGTACAAAACTCTTAGCAGAAAACATTGGGGAAAATCTCCATAACCTTAGATCTGGCAAAGGATTCTCAGCTATGACACCAAAAGCATGAGTGACAAAAGAAAAAATAGATAAATTGGACTTGATCAAAAGTAAAAGCTTTTGTGCATCAGAGAACATTATCAAAGAATAAAAAGATAACCTACAATGGGAGAAAATAAATATGTGCAAATCATACATCTGATACAGGTGTAGTACCCAGAGTATGTAACAAACTCTTAAAATTCAACAACAAAAAGACAATCCAATTAAAAATGAGCAAAAGACTGAATAGATATTTCTCCAAAGATATACAAATGGCCAATAAGCACATGAAAAGATGCTCAACATCACTAATCATTAAGGAGCTACAAATCAAATCCACAATGAGGTACCACTTCACACTTACTAGGATGGCTATCATTTAAAAAAAAAGAAAAGAAGTGTTGGTGAGGATGCAGAAAAATTGGAATTGCTGGTAGAATGTAAAATGGTGCAGCCACTGTGGAACGCATTTTAGTGGTTCCTCAAAAAGTTAACATAGAATTATCATATGACCCAACAACTCCACTCCTAGGTATATACCCAAAAGAATTAAAAACAGGTACTCAAACAAAAATCGTACATGAACATTCACAGCAGCATTACTTATGATAACCTAAAGGTGGAACAAACCCAAATGTCCATCAACAGATGAATGGAGAAACAAAATGTGCTATATCCATACAAATGACAATCAGTCCTGAAAAGGAATGAATTACTGATCCATTTTACAATGTGGATGGACCTTGAAAACTTTATGTTAAATAAAAGCCATACACAAAAGATTCCATATTGTATGATTCCATTTACATGAAACGTGCAGAACAGCAAATTCATAGACACAGAAAGCAGACTGATGTTTGCTAGGGGCTGGGGTAGGGGGAATAGGGAGGAAGAGCACGATGGTGATGGAGTTCCTTGGGGGGTGATAAAAAGATTTTGAAACTAGGTAGAGGTGATGATTGCAGGGCACTGTGAATGTACAAAATGTCACTGAATTGTTCACTTTAAAATGGTTACTTTTGTTATGTGAATTTCACCTCAATTTAAAAAAGCAATTAAAGCTGTCCGGTTTTCCTCTAGGGAAAAAGTAGTCTTTCCTTGGTGTTACAATTTTCCTTCAGTAAACAAAATTGAACCAATTTAGTAAAAAACAGAAGGGGCTCCCCTTCTTTGTGGAAAGAACTAAGAAGGTGAGGGGAGGAGCAGATGAGACAGGGGCCTGGGGCAGCAGAGTAGGAAGAAGGCTTGCTCCTCAGAGAGCTGGGAGCTCCCGCTTAGAAAGCACTGGCGCCTCCACCTCCCCTCACGGAGGGGCAGAGGAAGGCCCATCGGCCCCACTTTTGCAGACAGAATACGGGGCTGACACGCAGAAGGGGATGGAGAGGGAAGACTCATGTGCTTGACACAAACATTAGCCGACAGCACTGTGGAAAAAGCTGGGACCGCAGGTGTTAGCAGAGTTCCTGACCATCCGCAAGAGAGCATCTATCTCTCAGGGGAGGTCCAAGGTGGAGCAAAGACAGAAACCAAGTGATCACACGATCAATTACATGTATGTTTGTGGATAATAAAAGCAAAAGCAAAACTTTCATCCCTTTCCTACATAAAATAAAATACACAATTTATTTTCATTAAGAGAAATAACTCACTTGCTGTAGGTTTAATTTTGCTGACTTCTTCATTCACAGTAGAGACAGAAGCCAATGGTGCCTGCTGTCTATTATCTGCAGATCTTGGTTGCATAGAATCATGGATATCTACAGATTTCTGTGATATCGTATCCTAATAAGATAAGAAATTCATTGTAAGTACAGTGAAGAAAGCTTAAAGCTGTAAATATTTCCTAATATGCCGTTTTAAAAAAAATTGTATTGTGTCCCTATGAAAATGACATCCTACACATTGCAATGATAGACACAATGAGAAAATTATTTCAAATTCCCTATACATGGATAAGAGCTGAGAGTCTAAGAGAAAAGCTTCCTTTCTGACCCTCATTGGGCTCAGGCCTGATACCACTCAAGAGCAATGGATAAAAATGCTAAGCTTCATTGTGTGGAAAAACTAGCCTGCAACATCCAGGAAGTGTCATGAAATCCAAACAGAACACACACGTGGCAGAGATGGGAGATTTCTGCAAGCTTCGCAGGGGCAAGTTGAGGGAAAGACCTTCTGTCACCCAAGGAATCTGGGACCAGAAAGGTCAGTGAGAAGTTGACCAACTAGGAGTGTGGTGTCATGAAGGGAAGTCAAACATCCGAGTCCAGCAGAGCTACAGCAGAATTCAGCTCCAGTATTATTAAGTATAACCTTGAAAAAGCAATGAATCTTCCTGAGCTGAGGTTTTCTGATCTGAAAATGGAGACGACACCTTTCTTGCAGGTTGTTAAAGATTAGACAATACATGCAAAGCACCAGCACGGTGTCAGATAATATATGGTAGCTGACATTACTACTATCCTAGCTTTATGTTCTTATAGCAGTACAGCACACTCAGAGAAGACAGAACTTGGTTTCAAGAGGAACTGAGAATTCCCACATAACAGTCCTAGGCCGGAAGCAACTTCACCTGGGTTTCTGAAAGGAAGACAGGGCCTATGTTCCTAAGAAACAGTGCTGATCAAAATAACATTTTAACTTGGGCTTAAAATGTCATAGTTTATTGATCTTTCATTTTGTGTTTTGTATAAAATGGGGATAACATGTATCAAACCTGGTTCAAAAAAACTGTTGGAAGAATCAAATGTGAAAATATTTTTTAAACAATGAAGCACTACACAAATCTAAAGCCATATTATTGTTAAGATTATTCTTATTCGTCTTTGTATTTTTCAGTGTTTAACATTTAAGAGGCTTTTTAATAACTATATGAACACAATAGAGTATTTAGGTAATTAATTTGACCATGATGGACTAAAATACATTTGAAAATAAAAACTTAAATGTGAGAATGCATGTAGCAACACTTGTAAATTTATAAATCCTTTAAGGGAATGTTTATTGTAAAAATTAACTATAAAATACAATGTGTCTTTTTAACTCGCACATTTTAATAAAGTACACATTTTAATAAGTATATTTTAAGGGAGAAATTAATCAGTTGATAGAATTAGAAATGTATTGCCTTACTGAAGATAAATGAAAACATTAGTTTTTTAACTTTTTTGGTCATTAGGTCTTTTGAATATTCTGACGATTTCTAAGAAGCTTCTCCCCAGAAAATGAAACATGCTTGGGGGTTTGAAAATTCTCCTCTGTATTACAGAAATTTTTCATGTTTGGTATATTGATTCCTCAATTTTTCTGATTAATGTAAATGAGAATGATTTTTTGGTAATTTCTGCATTTTTTACAACAGCTCTTCACTAGAACTAGCATGCCCAATCCGTCCCCTTAAAAAAGATTCTTTAGTGGAAAAGGAGGAATTCCTACGAAAGAAATCTCTACATACTGATGTGCAGACATCTCTTAGATATTCCAAATACAAAAAGTTAGTTTCCAAATAAGATTTCATTTGTTAAAAAACTACATATAATTAATATTAATGACATATGTAAATACATAGAAAACAGCTGAAAGGATATACACTATAGTAGTAAATATTGCAGTTAGGATTGTAGGGGGTCGTATAAAAAGCGACTTGCATTTTTTACCCTATATTCATCTGTACTGCTCAAAAATGTTTTACAGTGATTGGGCATTTTTCTCTTTCTAATTTTTCAAAAGTAGTCCTTGAGTGCACAGCAAGAAATGATTTAGCTGAGCATGGCAATGAGGAAAATACCACAGTTCATTGGCAAAATATAAATAGTACACAGAAGAAGAGAAAGAAAAAGAAAGCAGGGTGAAAGAAGAAATGACAGATATCAGGAGCGGCAGCAGCAACAACGGGCAGATATTAAGAAACTAGAAGCAGAACCAGGGCAGCTGCAGTTCTCAGAAGGAGCCAAGGAAGAGACTGGGCGCCAGCCCTGAGCGGCACCACCTGGCTCACCCCACCAAACCCAGCAGCAGGCACACGCTGTTCTAACGACTTTACATGCATTACTTGATCTAATTACTCATCACCAGACTCACCTTAACATGAGGTTAAGTGACTTGCTGAGGCCACAGAGCTTAATCAGTGCAAAGCAAGGATCTGATTTTGGGTCTAGCATCAAAGCCTACAGTGCAAACTACTACACTACACAGCAAGCTAGCAAAAACAAAAGCCCACGAGGCAAGGCAGGGAGTGGGCGCAATTTAAGAAAAACAAAAATGACAGCAAGTTCATCCTGGGCTCATAAGTGGTGGAGTCTGTGATGAATGGACAAATCCTGCAGATCAGGGTCATGGAGCTATGTGGGCCCAATATGCCAGATGTCACATTCCCTCAAGAGAAATTCATAGTACTTTTCTGTGAAATCTAAGTTTTAGCCATTGACAACTAGTTAAGAAATTAAAAGTTGGGGGGTACAAATCAGATCACTGGGCACTAATTTGCTACCTCTGGCCTCCTGGGTTTAGAATTCAAGGATATTAGTGGGAGAACAGTAGAAATTTGAGTAAGGCCAGATTAGATAATAGTATTGTTTCAATGGTAATTTCCTGATTTTGTCAATTGCAGTGTGATTATGTAAGACATCTCATTTTTTAAAGGGAAAAACATACTAAAAATTTAGGAATAAAAGGGCATCTTATTTTCAAATTAGTTTCAAAGCATTCAGAAAGATGTGTGAAGGTGAGGGAGTGAGAGAAAAAGAGAGAAGAAGGAAGTAATAAAGCAAACGTAGCAAAATGATAACATTTGGGGAAACTTGGTGTGATGGTTTTATGTATCAACTAGCCTAGACTCTAGTATCCAGTTACTCAATTAAACACTAATCCAAATGTTGCTGTGAAGGTATTTTGTAGATGTAGTGAACATTACAGTCAGTCGACTTTAAGTAAAGGAGATTATCCTCGATAACACGGGCAGAGCCTCATCCGACCAGCTGAAAGGCCTTAAGAGCAAAAGCGAAGTTTCCCTGAAGAAGGAGTTCTACCTGTGGACTGCAGCTGTGGCTCCAGCCCAAGAGATTCCAGCCTGCCCACCTGCACTACAGGTTTCAAACTTGCCAGCCCCCACTATTGCATAAGCCAATTCCTCGAAATTCAAAATAAATCAAGAAAGATACATATATATATATATATACATATAATACGCACGCACACACATACCCATATATATGTATAAGCAGATACAGATATAACTATAGATTATCTCCTACTGGTTCCATTTCTCTGGTAGAACACTGACTGATACAGATCTCTGTACCATGAAATGGGGTGCTGCTATAGAACAAATACCTAAAAATGTCAAAGTGGCTTTGGAACTGGGTAATAGTAGAGGCTAGTGGAGTTTTGAGGCATATGATAGAAAAAGCCTAGACCGCCTTGAAGAGATGGTTGGTAGAAACATAGACGCTAAACACAATTCTGGTGAAGATTCAGAAGGAAGTGAAATGCATGGTAGAGAAAGCTTTTATAATCCTAAAGAATATATACAAGGTCATGAATAGAATGCTGATAGAAATGTGAACATTAAAGGTGCTTCTGGAGAGATCGCAGAAGGACATCAGGAACATATTATTGGATACTAGAAGAAAGGTGATCCTTGTGATAAAGTAGCAAAAAACTTGGCTGAACTGTGTTGTACTATGGGTGGAAGGCAAACTTGTAAGTGATGAACTTAAACATTTAGCTGAGAAGATTTCCAAGCACAGTGTTGAAGGTGCGGCCTGATGTTCTCCTTGGTGCTTATAGAAAAATGTGAGAATAAAGAGGTGCGTTGAGGAAAGGACTGTTAAGCAGAAAGGAACTTGCACTTGATTTGGGAGGCTCTTGGCCTATTCAGCTTGCAAAAGATGCTAAAATTGGGAAATTGATTGTTATGAAAGCATGCTTTGGATGGCTGAATGCTGAAGAGATTAGATGTGCGACTAATGGATCCAGGCAAATTATCTCAGCAGAAGCTAGTAATAGAGATGGAGTTATCCAGGATGGATCTGTTGATTACCCTCTTATTTAATGGTATGAATTCTCCTGACATACACAAGAGAACCACAAGGATTTTGAGAATGATAGACCAGTAGACACACAGCCAACCTGGAATGAACGGGACATAAATGGGATAAAATGAAGGAAGGCTGTCAGACTTCTGGGATTCTACAGGCAGGAAATGGGCTGACAGTGGTACCTGGCTGCAAAAATGTACTAACCTTTATTCAGAAGGCAGAGCTGCAGGCCCAGAGGGAGGAGCCATTGCCCTAGAGGGCAGGGCATCAAGCCACAGAAAATTATACTTAGGCTTGAAATTTAATGGGATTTGACCTGCTGGGTTTCAAACTTGCTTAGGATCAGTGACTCTTTTATTCTTTCCAATTTCTCCATTTTGGAATGAGAATGTCTATCCTATGCTTGTCCCACCATTGTATTTTGCAAGCAGGTAATTTGTTTTCTAGGTTCATACGTCCACAGATGGAGAGGAATTTTGCCCCAGAATAGACCACATAATAAATGACTAAGATGATACTAAATGATACAGAATAGACACATACTAAATGATCTAAATGACTTGATGAAATTTGGGACGTCTGATATGATATTTAGATGACATTTTTAGACTTAGTGCTGATGCTGCAATGCATTGAGACTTTTGGGGATGATAGGATGGGGTGAATATCTCTTGCCTGAAAGATGAACGTGAATTTTTGGGTACCAGAAGGTAAACTGTAGTGGGTTGAAAAGTGGCCTCAAAAAGGTATGTCCAGATCTTAACTTCTGGTCTTGTGAAGGTTACTTGGAAATAGGGTCTTTAAAGATGTAATTAAGGATCTTGAGACGAGATCATTCTGGATTTAGAGTAGACTCTGAATCCAATGACTAGTACCCTTCTAAGAGAAAGGAGAGGCAGATTTGACACACACAATATTTGACTTTACACAGCCATGTAAAGATGGAGGCAGAGACGGGAGTGATGTGTGTACAAGCCAAGGAATGCCAAAGGCTGCCAGCAGCCACGAGAAGCTGGACAAGGCAAAGAAGGATTCTCCTTTAAAGCCTTTGGAGGGAATGTGGCCCTGCAGATGCCTTGATTTTGGACCTTTCACCTCCAGAAGTGTGAGAGAATACATTTCTGTTGTTTTAAACCACTAAGCTGGTGGTAATTTGTTATGGCAGTCCCAGGAAACAAATATAATGGGTAGAAGGTATATTAGAATTCTTTATACTGTTTTTCTAACTTTTCTCTAAGGTCAAATTATATCAATATGAAAAGTTTGGATAAAATAAAATAACATCCAATAATATCTTCAGCTTGCCATGGAAATCCTTACATAATCTGGTACCTGTCTCTTACAACTTTTGAAATCATTTTACTCTATGTCTCAGACCATCTATAGTATAAAATAATTTAAAATATCTCCTTCATGGCACTTACAGAGACAAATTTTGGGCACCTGGGAAATTTGCCATCATGAAATTTAACCTCAGAATTCTGGATAATACATTCATGCCATCTTTTTAAAAGAGCTGGGCTCATATAAAAGAATTTGGCCAATGGTAAAATTACTTATAAATAATTAATTAATTTAAAATATGCTTGCTTTATTAAAACTTACCAACTGTTTTTCACTCACGGGAGATGGAGGTGGGGGAGCAGTTTCTCCAGAAGTGGGACGCCAGGTCAAGAGCCTTTAAGACATCAAAATCACATCAATCACTGAAGTGTGAAACATGCCACATCCAACATGCATTGAAACAGGCACCAAAAGTCATAATATACCAAAAAAAACACATTCCTTCTTTACCCACTGCTAAGAGCAATCTACTGGAAAAAATATAGTAAAAAGTGTAAAATATGTACTTCCAGAAAACAATTAACTAGCATTTAATATAATTAAAAGGGTACTCTGGTCATTAATTTTATGGTAAAAAAAACCACTTCTGGAAAGCTCAAAAACTTTAAACTCATCTTTTCAAAGTATTAATGTTATTAAATATTTTCCAAAGTGAGATTGAAAAAAGTTTGAGACTTTTCAAAAAATTCTTAGAACTCTTTAGATTCTATTTTTCAAAAAAATGTATAAAAATAAATGAGATAAAATTTGGCCCAAAAAAAAAAAAAATTTGGCCCAAAAGCAGCAGCTAACTTGCCACCCCTGGCGTAGGTGCTTGGGACAGAAAGACGATTAAGGCCCAAGTTCTTGCTTCTGAGAAGTAGGAACTCCTGGGGAACAGGGCAGACAAAGGGTAAATACGTCCTTTCAGTTCAATATGGAAAGAACTCTGGTACAGATATTTTCTATTAAGAGATACTTATTAGATGATCTTTAAGATCATATATATTATCTGAGTATGTAATTCAATAAATTAAAACAGAAGCAGTTCTTAAGAAAAAAGAATGTTCAGCTAGACTGGTTTTTGTAAAGACTTTATAGGGACAGCAGCTGGGCAAGCATTCATATTATCTTGGACATGAAGCAACAGATAAACTGACAAAAAGGAATCACTTGTCAGTTACATTGTTCCAACAAAATGTGCACCAAAAAATAAGAAAAATTGTCCAATTATTGTAAATAGGCCAAAGCGATGACTGTGTGTCCTTTTAGTGTAGTTCTACTTAGAGACTGCTTTCCTAGGGGTGTGTTTCTTCTGTTTGAATTCCTATTTCCTACTGATTAAGACATTTACAAAGGGATCATATGGGGGCAAACATATTTAACTCATGTTAAGAAAAAGTTTGATGCTTAAAAATCTGGAATAACTCTTAATTTTCATATAAAGTTTTGTGCCAGTGCATACACATATGTTTATGTAAGATTTAAAACATCTTATTACCGAGATTTAAAAATCACAGCTCTAAGGTAAAACTTTGTGCAGGTCAGAGAGGCCCCAAGGTTGAGCTGGGAAGTAATAATCCAGGTGCTACCAAGCATCGTTTAGTGAGACTGTCTTACTTTCCCCAACGTTAAAAACTCCCCTACAATTCAACTCTAAACTTATTCCTTTTAAAAGATGACAACTGTAAAATATACTATCTGTAAATAAATTTTCCTTAGATTACTAAATGTACAGTAACTGAAATATATGTTGACATTTTTTTTTCAATTCAAAACCGCTGCTTAGTTGAATCTGGATAAATAAAACCTTATAAAATTGTTTCATTATAGTCCAAATTTTGGATCAGACTAAAGGTTTGGTTTATAAGGAATTTAATTCATGTATTTGTTATGGCTTATAGTTTGATTTGTAATAAATATGAATTCATGGAACACTAAGATATTTTTAAAAGGATTTCCACTAGGAGAAATCACTAGTTACTATCAAATCTTTTATGTCCATCATTCACTATATAAATATAAAGTTGTACAAAATCTTCTTACGCATGTGGGATTGTGGTTTTGAAGATATCCAGTGTGCAGTTACAAGTTTTATCCCAGATTTCTAGGGTAAACTTTTCACCATTCAGAATGACAACATTCTCCAAGCAGTTTGTACCAGATCGTGCTAACTGCTCATTGTCTAGAAAAGAAAAGAATAATTCATTTAGATATTACCAGGGCCATATTTAGCACTTTGTGTCACTTACCCAGTACAGACTTACCTTGCTGCACACACCAGTATAGCTGGGCAAAAATATCATCCAAAAGTACATCACTGAGTACTTCTAAATACTGGGTGAACACATCACAGATTGCATAAAGTGCATGATTACAAGTTGTTGTCATCCATTCAGCTTTCTAGGGTAAAAGAAAGTCATTAAATGAAGGTCAGACCATTTATCAGCTACTAGAATTAAAAAAGAAATATATTTTCATATTTAAAATGTAAGCCTGTCCATGTTCCTTTCAGACCACTAATTCCCTCGAGAATATTACATTCACCTCAACTTAATATCTGATATCTATTTCTCATCATTATCTCATAACCATCTATTACAAAATAATTTAACTACTTTCTGCATTATTTGTTTTGATTATAAAAACCTATCACTGCATTGTCCTGCTATTAATATTATGACTTTTGAAACAATATGCATGAAGACCAACAGCTGGACTTGCTCCAGAATATCTAAGAACATGAAAGAGAAATAAAGAAGAATGAAATGAGAAGAATTTATCCAAGTGGGGTTAGCATAGGTTTAAAAATAAAACTGACTTATATCAAGGTAGGATTACCTGAACACACCATAAAAGGCAAAAAGAGCCATATAAAATAAGTGTAAGTAATTTCTTTATTTTTCTCAAATCCATAAAGGACTAATCTGGACTGAGAGTATTCCTCTGGAGCTTGGTGCTAGTGCATACACGTATGTCTACTTAAGATGATGTTTTAAGTAAGAGTCTACTTATAGATTTAAAAACTGCAGATCTAAAGTAAAACTTCAGGCAGGTAAGAGAGCCCCCAAAGTTTGCATTTAATACATCTATATGGGATAAAACAAAAAAACCTGAAGTTCTCTCCATACACTTACTGAAATGTATCCTATAACTCATTTGTAGTAAAAGACATTGAAATAAATAAATAAAATTTTACTATGTATTCTTTATTCAATTCAGAATTAAGAATTCACATATGAATACTAAATAAAATGTATTAGGGAAAACGTTAATATTTATATTACTATTAAAATATTAACCTTTTAACTTGACTATCTTAAATGAAAATTTTATGTTCTCTTACCTCTGTCTGCTGTTCTGGCAATTTCATGTTGTCAAAGATTCTGAAAACAATTCTAAATAAATCCTGCCACCAGTGTTTTTCATAGGTGTGGCCATAAGTTTTCATTATTTCAAACATCACTGTTAAACCTCTAAAATGATAAAACATAATTAGGAAAGCTATAATACAAAAAAAATCCTGCCACGTCAGAATCCCCCTCCTAAAATAATTTTCATAGTTCACAAAGCTACTGAAAACAAAGTTTAAAACTGGTTTTAAATTAACACATGATACAGTTAGAAGAAATTTAAGTTGCAAAACAGGTTTCTTTAGCATGCATCATTTAGGAAAAACACTCTCAAGACCTTGACCTTAAAATTTCTTCTTTATTTTACTTCTCCTCCACTCTCACCCCATCATTTCAACATTTTGAATTTGCAAATGGAATTAGAGATTGAGAAAGATCATAATTTGGGTGATTATTAACTTTGTGGCACTGTGTCCAAGGAAGAAAGCATATCGATAGCAGTCTAAGAACAAATAAAAATTATATTTTGGAAAATCTTTTTCAAAGAGCTATAGGGATTTTTGGCTAACACTATAATTGTTCATATAATATCCTCAAACAAAAAGACTTATAAAACTAATCCACTAAAACATTCATGTGGGCAGGGGTCTGTGTCTGTCTGTTTCCTGCTGTATCTCAGAGAGCAGCACTTGCCACTTGGGAGGCACACAGTAAGTACTTGTTTAACGAATAAACTGTTTAGTATCACATTGACTATCTTTTGAATAAGTAGTAAAGCTAAAACTCAAAATTGCCTTCTTGATTTCTTATCTTTCTTGAAATAATAATACCTTCATGTAACCAATAAAAAGCTGAATCTTTTCTCTACATGTTACTTTCTTCTAGCAAAATATAGGTGTCCTTCAATTCAGAAAAAGTTTTTATTTCCAAAAGTCTGACGGTAAGCCAGAATAAAATTTTCTTTGAAAGGCTCCACAGGGACTGGTACACAGTCTAGCTCATCTGCTGCTAGTACACTGCAGGCCTCGTGCAGGCCTGGTACACAGTAGGTTTGAAACAAATATTTGTTAAATGAATGTGCAAAATAACATTACAGTAGTTCAATAGACAAAGTTCACTCATTTTTCCCTCTCCTCTACTAACTAGAACATGTATTTTCTCTTCTCTTTAACAAGTAGAACTCATTCATAACGTGAACATGGGATACGGTAAGAAGCAAGGTAGCATCGTCCCAGACAAGGATAGCCTAAGTAAGAGGCTAGGAAAGCAGATAGGTCCTTTGTCAAATAGATTTCTACAAATAAATAAGAGCAGGGAGGGAGTGCTGAGTTTACATGACTTGTCGGTCATGACATGTCACCTGCTCCACTGAGGTTGCTGGACATGTGAAAGTTGTACATCTAAATAATATAGATTTACATGAATTGGGGGCTATTTTGAATTTTATCAAGTTCCTAACACATCCACTGAAAAAAAAGATCCTCAATGCCTAAATGCAAAATAAAATGTATATAATGTTCTCGTAATTACTAAATTCTACGACAAATTCCCAAGGTTTGAGTCCTATTTTGTATTATTTATCTATTTCACAAAAATTTCTGTTATAACAAATAACACAATAAAAATGAAAAGTTTCTGAAGACATAAATCAAACTCAACCTTGGCTGGGGGTGGGTGAGATTCTGGCACAGGTGAGGAAGGAGAGATTTATTCTTTCATTACATTTCTATCAGTTTGTTACAAATCTGTACTACTTTTTCTGATTTAAAAAAATCCAATAAAGCTAACTCTTTACAAAATTGACTATATATGTTAAAAATCTGTCTAATAATTGTTAATTTGATAAAACACGATTTATGGCCTTTATCAAACTTGTGTTCACATAAGAAAAGTTAGTTTGATTAAAGTCAAAATAAACCTTTCAAATTTTAATTCCAAATACTGATTGTTACCTGGTTCTTACATCTAATTTGCATCTATTGATGATACAGGATAACTCAAAGAGAATTGGGAACCATCCTCTCACCCACACCCTGTCTTCAGGTGCCACATTCATATCATCACTTGTGTATTCCTTGAAAGCCTTCAAGAGGAAAGGTAGGTTTATTAAATACAAAACATAGTACTTGTACATTAAGCATATTATTTCTCCAAAAATCTTTTAAATGCTTTACAAATCAAAAGTGATAAACAATTTATAAAAAAAAAAATAGAGATTATAATTGCCTATAAAGAGCACTGGACTAGAACCCAAAGTTGGTTTCAGCTTCAACTGTCACCAGCTTTCTGCATTATTAGTTAGGTTAAATCAGGTTTCCGTTTACATCATTTAAATGGTTATAACACCATGCAGCCACAGTAACCACACTGGGGAGGTGTGAAGGTCAAATGAATTGATGTATATAAAAGTACTAAGCACTCACTCCATAGGTCCATGCCAGCATGTAGTAAAAACCTTATTACCAAATCTGTGATGCATCACTTCTCCTTATGATGGTTACAAAGACAGATTCAGATACGCAAGCTAAAGTTGACAGCCAGGTTGCCAATTCAATCTTTTACTTCAGTACCTAAGCCTACACTCATCCAAAGACAGTCAGCTTCAGTGCTGCAGAGCACCACAGACAAGAAACAGTGTAGGGTAATGGCTACAAGCAAAGGCTTGTGTTCAAACCCTAGGTGTCCTTTACTAGCCTGTAACCATGGGCACATTGTTTTAACTTCTTTGTGCCTCAGATTCCTTATCTGTTTGGGGATATAAAATTTCCTATCCTATAAAGTTGGTATGAAGATTAAACAACTTAATACGTGTGAAACACTCAGAAAAATAGCCAACACTGTCAATAAATGCTAGGTATCATTACTAAGCATTTTAACTCAGAATCAAGCTCAGATAATTTTTGGGTTTACTGAAAAATAAATGCTTCATATATCCCCTCAATTCCCAAATAAACTTAGATCTCAGACTAGAAATAAATACTTAGTAAGATCTTGTTTATTAAATGATGCTATACCTGCGGTCTATCAGACACATATTTTGCACAATGGCGAATAAGTCGAATGGCTTCCATACTTGTGTCTGGGAAAGCTGCATTGCACGCAAATTCAGACAAACACTTCACTGCATCCTGGAAAGAATCAATGGTCGCTGGAAAGTGTTTTTCAAACACAAGGGCTAAAAGGGAGGAAAATATATCAAAATAATTATAATTTTTCAATTATTCTTAATTATATCAAAAATACACAACCTCTAGATGTAATGCATACTTCTTAAAGGTTAAGAGTTTTGAGGTCCAACAGACATGAGTTCTAGTCTGTCTCTACCACTTACTTGACACTTCCTGAGTAGTGGGGAGAGGGGAACAGGTCTTTGTCTTGTTTGTACTATAAACCCAGCATGAATACAGCGAACTGGTATACAGTAGGTACTGAAACAACAGTTTCTGAGTGAATATACAAAATTACATTTAATCCCCTTGTATCTCAGCATCTTAATCCATAATGGGGATAATAATACCCACAGGATTGTTAATAAGCACTAAATAAAATGTAAGGGAAGTACTTAGAAGAATATTTAATTCAAGCAAGCACTCAATAAATGATAGCTATGATGATGTCATTATTCTTGATGTTGATGATGGTCATCATCTTTAACCTTAACTTACATTTTTAGTATTCCATTTTCCCTTACAGTCAAAGGAGGCTGTGTAGTGTGGTGGTCAAAAACAAAGGGTTTGCCTCAAGACTCCCTGGCATTTAATCTCAACTCCATCACTCACTAGTTCTGTGCCTTTAGGCAAATTAGTTAACCTCACTGAGGCTGAGTTTCCTAATCTATTTAAGAAAAAGGAATAATAAAGATACTTATCTCATAGAGTCTGTTGTGAACATTGAAGAAAACAGATACATTCCATAAATGTTAACTATAATACAATAATACCATTATTTACTCTGCTTCTGTAGGCAAAACTTGGTAAACATAAAGACAATAGGCCCATAATCTTATGCCTAAATTATCTTCTAAACACATTACAGTTTTTTTGTTTTTTGTTTTTAACACGAACATAGCTAAAAGAATACTCACTGACAATGTGCCCTGTTGTTTGAAATGCAAGTTCCACTATGCTTTCATCTTGATCAGATGCAGCTAGATGAAACACAGAGAAAATGTTCTTCCATCCAGACCGAATGTTAGCAGCTTGAGAATTAACCATCTGTGCTATACACCGTACAACCATATCTCGAATTGTTGGAGACCTAAAATATTAATATAATTGCTTAGATACCTATACAGATTAAAGTCATCAGTTTTTTTCCCTTCTTCTGTTTTTTCCCCCTGCTTTGGAAACTAATAAGGAACTTTTCTGATACTAAGCAATTCAACAAATCTAATACCTGTTTCGTTTCATTATATGTTCAAAAGGTCTTAAGAAATCCTTCTGGAATCTGAAATTAGCAAGCTCCCCTTTCTCTAAGAACTTCATTGACAGTTGCCTCAAGGAGTCTACTGCAAAAATAGCTACATCTTCATTAGGATTACAGCCAACCTGTAATGGCAACAGAAATGTAGGGCGCTTAATGTCAGCAGTAAAAATCTGTAATTCTTTATTTTCGTTTTAGGAAAAGTATATAATTAACAGCATAAATAAGTAAATCTTGATTCTCCATAAAGGCACTAGGTGTGCTAACAATATTCCTTAATAAAAAAATGTATTTTAACTAAATTCTTAAAACCTAGAGCAATCATTTCTAAAAACAAAGACAGGATTCAAAGGATTTTCTAAACTTAATTTAAAAAGTAACGAAAAATTGCTTTGAAAAGGAAAAAAGTCTCAATTAGATTATGAGAAGGAAATTTTAAACAACAAAAAGTATTACAAATGTAAGCAAATTCTAAAATTATTCAAATACCTTATTAAAATGATCTCCAATAACTTCCCAAATTCGAGACCACTGCAATCTTATTCTTCCCATGTTGTAATATGATATTTCTACTATTTTTTGTAGACTAAACATCCTTGGATGTGTAGTGGAAAGTAATTCATCCATAGACACAGCACAGAGCCAACGGACGAAATCCACTATAATATAAATAGATTTATATTTTTTAAGCTTAACTTCCAAGTCTTTTGAACAAAAAGCCAGTTTATAAGTGGAATAAATGTATATACTTACCAATAGCATTTCCATCTAGCCTTGTAGACCCTGTAAATATTCTAAAAGAAAAAGCATAATTCAAAAATTTATAAAGTCTCACTTCTGTTACATCAATTCAAAAATAAGTGGCCTAGGGTACTAGCTACCTTTATCTGTTTAAGGGAAAAAAAAGTCAGGTAGTCAAATGAATACATTTTTATCATACAGTTTAGCAACAAGTAGAGTTTGGATGTTCTCCCCTCTTCCTTTGCATTCAATAATATATTAGAGTAAGAATATATTGTTGTAATTTTATTAGTAAGTTTACAAACACCAGATACATACTTATGAAACTCTAAGAATAAGAAAAATATTATTTGTAAAACTAATAATTGGCACACTATAAAGCAGAAGATTTTTCCATTTTTCCTATCTACTAGCATTAATCATGTTCTTAAAATGAAAAATTCTGCTTTATTTTTACAATTAATGTACATTTGATTAGGAAGTTCATTTACATTAAATTACAAGTGATTAAACTGAACCTTGCAAATAATCTCCAACAGTTTAACCAAGAAGTGGCTGAACAACTTTTCTTAGGGCATTCAAGTGCTGAGAGTTAAGCCGTGCTGTCCAGCTTTGCCCGGCCTTCTTCACTGAGCTCTTTTTCAGTGTTTCAGAAGTTTCACAAAAGGTTTCAGCATAAACATATTAGTCCTCTTTTTTTTAAAGTCTGCATTTTTACCCGTGTTCTAGGTTTGTAACCAAGGGTTTGATGTGACTTCCAGGATGAATCAATATTTCTTAATTCAAAATGTACACCATAGCATTTGCATCGTAAAAAAGAAACCTTAAAGGCAGGAGCAGGTCAAAGATTAAACCTAGAAATAAAAATAATCTTACACAGAAAAATGAAATATAATGATGTCACCTGAAATTTATATGTCATAAACCAATGTTACCGGAAAACAAAAAATAAAAGTAATCATAGTAACAGTAACAGCTACCAACAATCACAGTATTCTAAGTGCTTAATATACATCTCCTCATTTAACAATCACAAATAGCCTGTGAAGTACATACAGGCACACCTCGAAGACACTGCAGGTTTGGTTCCAGACCACCAGAATAAAGTAATTATCACAATAACTTTGAGTGACATGAATTTTTTGGTTTCCCAGTGCATATTAAAGTTATGTTTACACTATACTGTAGTTTATTAAGTGTGCAATAGTATTATATCTTAAAAACACAATGTATATACCTTAATTAATAAACATTTCATTGCTAAAAATTGCTAACCATCATCTGAGCCTTCAGCAAGTTGTAGTCTTGCTGCTGGTGGAGGGCCTTGCCTTGATTTTGATGGCTGCTGACGGATTAGAGTGGTGATTGCTGTAGGCTGGGGTGGCTATGGCAATTTCTTTTTTTTTTTTTAAATATTTTATTTTTCCTTTTTCTCTCCAAAGCCCCCTGGTACACAGTCATGTATTTTTAGTTATGGGTCCTTCTAGTTGTGGCATGCAGGACGCCACCTCAGCATGGTTTGATGAGCGGTGCCATGTCTGCGCCCAGGATTTGAACTGGCGAAACCCTGGGCCGCCAAGCAGAGCGCGTGAACTTAACCACTCAGCCATGGGGCCGGCCCCTGGCAATTTCCTAAAACAAGAAAACAATGAAGTTTGCAGCATGGATTGACTCTTCCTTTCATGAATGATTTCTTTGTAGCATGCGATGATGTTTGACAGCATTTTACCCACAGTAGAACTTCTTTCAAAATTGGAGTCAGTTCTTTCAATCTCTGCTGCTGCTTTATCAACTACATTTATGTAATGTTCTAAATCCTTTTTTGTCATTTCAACAATCTTCACAGCATCTTCAGCAGGAGTAGTTTCCATCTCAAGAAACCACTTTCTTTGCTCATCCATAAGAAGCAACTCCTCATCCGTTAAAGTTTTATCATGAGTTTGTAGCAATTCAGTCACATCTTCAGGCTCCAATTCTAATTCTAGTTCTTTTGTTATTTCTAAATCTGCAGTTACTCCCCCCACTGAAGTCTTGAACGCCTCAAAGTCATCCATCAGGGTTGGAATCAACTTCTTCCAAACTCCTGTTAATGCTGGTATTTTGACTTCTTCCCATGAATCATGAATGTTCTTAATGGCATCTAGAATGGTGAATCCTTTCCAGAAAGTTTTCGATTTACTTTGCCCAGGTCCATCAGAGGAATCACTATCTATGGCAGCTATAGCCTTACAAAATGTATTTCTTAAATAATAAGACTTGAAAGTTGAAACTACTTCTTGATCCATGGGCTGCAGAATGGATGTTCTGTTAGCAGGCATGAAAACATTAATCTCGCTGTACCTCTCCATCAGAGCTCTTGGGAGAGCAGGTGTACTGTTAAAGAGTAGTAATATTTTGAAAGGAATCTTTTTCTCTGAGGAGTATGTCTCAACAGTGGGCTTAAAATGTTCAGTAGGGCCGGCCCAGTGGCACAGCAGTTAAGTGCGCACATTCCACTTCGGCGGGCCAGGGTTCGCAGGTTTGGATCCCAGGTGTAGACACGGCACCACATGGCAAGCTATGCTGTGGTAGGCGTCCCACATATAAAGGAGAGGAAGATGGGCACGGATGTTAGCTCAGGGCCAGTCTTCCTCAGAAACAAAAAAGAAAAAAGAGGAGGATTGGCAAATGTTAGCTCAGGGCTAATCTTCCTCAGGGGGAAAAAAAAATTTCAGTAAACCATGTTGTAAACAGATGTGCTGTCATCCAAGCTGTGTTGTTCCATTTATAGAGCACAGGCAGAGTAGACATTGTCATTCTTAAGGATCCTAGGATTTCTGGAACGGTAAATGAGCACTGGCTTCAACTTAAAGTCAGCAGCTGCACTGAGCCCCTAACAAGAGAGTCAGCCTGTCCTTTGAAGCATTGAAACCAGGCACTGACTTCTCCTTTCTAGCTATGAAAGTCCTAGATGGCATCTTCTTCCAATAGGAGGCTGTTTCATCTACATTGAAAATCTGTTATTTAGTGCAGCCACTTTCATCAATCATCTTAGCTAGATGTTCTAGATAACTTTCTGCAGCTTCTACACCAGCACCTACTGCTTCCGCTTGTACTTTCACATTATGGAGATGGCTGCTTTCCTTAAACCTCATGAACTAACCTCTGCTGGCTTCAGACTTTTCTTCTGCAGCTTCCTCACCTCTCTCAGCCTTCACAGAATTGAAGAGAGTTAGGGCTTTGTTCTGGATTAGGCTTTGGCTTAAGGGAACATTGTGGCTGGTTTGATCTTCTATCTAGACCACTAAAACTCTCTCCATATCAGCAATAAGGCTGTTTCGCTTTCTCATCATTCATGTGCTCACTGGAGTAGCACTTTTAATTTCCTTCAAGAACTTTTCCTTTTCATTCACAACTTGGCTAACTGGAACCAGAGGCCTAACTTTCAGCTTTTCTTGGCTTTCGATGTGCCTTTCTCACTAAGTTTAATCATTTCTAGCTTTTGATTTAAAGTGAGAGACATGGGACTCTTCTTTTCACTTGAACACTTAAAGGCTGCTGTAGGGTTACTACTTGGCCTAATTTCTTTCTTTCTTTTTTTTTAAAGATTGGCCCTGAGCTAACATCTGTCACCAATCTTTTTGTTTCTTCTCCCCAAAACCCCCCAGTACATAGTTATACATTCTAATTGTAGGTCCTTCTAGTTCTGCTATGTGGGAAGCCACCTCAGCATGCCTTGATGAATGGTGGTAGGTCTGTGCCCAGGATCCAAATCAGTGAAACCCTGGGCCACCGAAGCAGAATGTATGAACTTAACCACTTGGCCAGGGGGCCAGCTCCAACTGGCCTAATTTCAATACTGTTGTGTCTCAGGGAATAAGGAGGCTGGAGGAGAGGGAGAGAGATGGGGGAACAGCTGGTGGGTGAGCAGTCCGAACACACATAACATTTATTGATTAAATTCGCTGTCTCATATGGGTGCGGCTGGTGGTGATCCCAAAACAATGACAATAGTAACATCAAAGATGACTGATCAAAGATCACTGTAACAAATATAATGATAATGAAAAATTTGGAAATATTGCGCGAATTATGAAAATGTGACACAGAGACACAAAGTGAGGAAATGCTGTTGGAAAAATGGCACCAATAGACTTGCTCGACACAGGGCTGTCACAAACCTTCAATTTGTAAAATATGAAATTATCTGTGAAGCTCAATAAAGCAATGCACAATAAAATGGGGTATGTCTATACTATTATACTCCCAATTTTATAAACATGAAACTGAAACACGAAGATATTTAATAACTTCTTCAAAGTCACAGAACTAGTAAGTGCTAGAGCCAAGCTTCAAACCAAGACCGGCAGACTCCAGATTCCACCCTCTTAATCACTTCACTACACTGTCCCACACTTACCAAAGCAAAACATAATTTCAACACTTAAAACATATTTTAGTTTTTTCTTACTACCACAATCTAAATGTTCTGAGTATATTATGATTTTCTTAACCTCACTGCCCTTGAATGTCCGTCAGTGTGTCCTGGCAATGAGTAACAAAAACGACAGGAAAAACAGCTTAAAAATTGACAACATGGTAACTCAGAATCTGATCTGCTGAAAGACTATCTGGAGATTTTCTATACTGCTCTTGTCAGTAGAACAAAACAACAATTCAAAGATCTGGCTGAAAACACAATCTGGGGGAAAAAATAATAATGGTAAGATCCCCTTTAATCCAGTGGTTAGACTGGATCCAGAAATTAAACATATACAATGCCTACAAAACTCTCAAATAAACAAAAACGAAAATTGCTAGACAACGTATTATAAATGCCATTAACTGATTTCTCAAAACTAGAGGTATTTTCATGAGAGGTATGGATATTTAAAAAGCCACACCCTGAACAGAGGTGAAACTAATAATACAGGAGAAACAACAGGAAAAGGAACAAAAGAAACAGCAAAATTTTTTTTTAACTGAAAAGGAAGCAAATGGCACAGAGTAAAACGGGTAAAGAAGAGATGGAGATTATATGCAAATATAGCGGAAAAAAGCAAGAAATTCTCTGAAGCCAGTGAAAAGATAGAGAACAAAGGCAACAAGGTCAGAGAAGTAGCATCAGGAATCAAACGGGTTCTGCAGACTCAGGGTGACAGTGGAGGTAGGGTAAGCACGCATCCCTGGGAAAGGGCAGTCAAATTCCTACTCACTCCGGTAGCCTCTGACGGGTCACTCTATTTCTAGTAATGTTCCACTGAACATAAGCCATATGGTAGAGCACAGCAGTCTGTGGAAGCATTTAAAGTTAAGCCTTAATATACTAAAGGCAGGGGAACAGAGCTATGTTTCACAAAACCAGTCTATGAAATGAATTCTACACTCCCGCTATGAAAGGCACAGGACAGAAGCATGAGAACTTGTGTGTTAATAAAACACATGCCCTGAAAAGCATGGGTAGGAAAAAACAATTGATAGAGTACTGCTTCATCCACATAATAGCAATGCAGTAATGGAAAAAAATAAAAAGCTTGACACATCTTAAAGATTCTGGATCAAATAGACTTTAAACTGCATGCAACATATAGGCAGACTAAAGCATTGTATATGTAAAAAGTTTTCACAGTGACAGTATCAGAGGTAACATTTACTTCTTAGACTTAATTGAAAGATATTTATGAGCAAATGCAGTTGGAGAGGAGCTGTACGTATTTTTTTTTTTTTTGAAAGGAAGATTAGCCCTGAGCTAACATCTGCTGCCAATCCTCCTCTTTTTGCTGAGGAAGCCTGGCCCTGAGCTAACATCCATGCCCATCTTCCTCTACTTTATACGTGGGACACGTACCACAGCATGACTTGCGAAGCAGTGCCATGTCCACACCTGGGATCCAAACTGGTGAACCCTGGGCCTCCGAAGCGGAATGTGTGAATTTAATCACTGTGCCACCAGGCTGGCCCCTGTACGTATTTTCTAATAGGTGAATGTTCTCAAGTATGCAATGAGTCAGTATAAAGCTAGATCTGGTGTGTCTAAAAAACTGTAATAAAACAAAACTATGGTGCTAAGTAACTGTTTTTTTAACTTTTTAGAGGTAAATCTTTCCTAGACAAAGTCTATCCCTGCACAGTTTAGTAATACTTATGAAATTGGTCTAGTTTAGCAATGCCTAGCAAATTCTAACCTAGTAAATCCTAGAGGATCAGGTACTCAAAATGAAAGTGCCCAATATTCTCCTAAATTCTACTACACAGGATTCCTAATACAAAAGTAGAGATAATTAGAAAACTTCATCATCTTAAAGTTTTTAACAGAATGACATTTTTTCTGTTAAGAAACAAAAGCTATAAATAATTAAGCCAAGAATTACTTTTCATGTATAGATCCTATAACTTCTTGTAACAGATTATTGAGAACAGTAGGCCTAAGGACAGGAAAATAACATTTTTGTTGGACAAGTATAGAACTTTCCAGGATGATTCCTAACAATATTCTCACCACTGCCTTGAATACCAGATTATTTCACTGAGTTGGCTTATGGACTAGAGTCAGAATATTACATATGACAATAAACTCAGACATTCAGAAAGGAATTCAGAAGAAATTTAATGAGAAAGTGAAACACACCACACAAGAATAATATAATCTTGCAATAAATCAAAGATGTAACTTTTAATTCTTTCACTATAAGCAAAAATTTAAATATTGAGGTTTTGTATAAAATTATATTGGATTTATGTTTGTAGAAGTATCTGGTGATGATGAGTTTGAGACGTCAAAGTACTAACAGAATTTGTGCTACGATTCCTTTGACATAGCAGAAATTTTTAAAACAGAAAGGCATATCATTTGTTCCAATGAGTGACATGTCTTCCCATAACAAACAGCAGATAGCAGAATAAATCAGAACTGGGTATGGTCATATAAAGTATATTATGAAACAGAAATAGTAGGTAAAATGTTGATTCTTGCTGGAACAGATTATCATAATGATGTTAAGATGATTTTCGGGAAGGCAAGAAAATCTTTTAGAAGAAAGCTACCCTGGCAGCAGAAGGGCAGATATGACACTGCTCTGGAGTCGTACATGCAGGCCTACAGTGGAAAGGTTAAGAGTACACACTCAGATATGCTGCCTGAGCGCACGTTCTGAGGCCATTCCTCAAAATGCTCTATGAATGAAATGGTTACTGCAATAATCAAGACAAGATTAGCCTGGTTGTGGGGATGAGCAAGTTATTTAATCACCCTTTGTCTCAGTTTCCTCATTTGTAAATTGAGGAGAATAATAAAACCCATCTTGAGGCTGCTGATAGGATTAATGAAGTAATACATGGAAAGCCTTCGAGTTATACAGTAGGTATAAGATGACACAATCTTTAACCTTCACAACAAAAAGACAAATGAGCTCCTTCCCCTTTAAAAAAAAAAAAAAAAAGGACAGCAAGTGGATATTAACAATTCCTTTCAAGGAAAAAGTTCCAGTTAGTATTTCCAGGGTCAGCAGCCACTGAACACTCTAGTTCTGTCTGTACTTAGAGTAAAAAGCTTTATCTGAAGCAAAGTAAAATCATGGATCAGCATGAGTCTCCAAGCACCAAGGAAAGACTATAGTACAAATTATATTTTTGAAAGTTTCCATCAGAAGTCGTAAAAAATGTCAGTCATGTAAAATGTTAAATTTCAATTATCTGGGATTCATATGAAAAAAGCTAATCTCCACAAGAACACTAGATATTGTTCTACATACTGGGATTTTAAAAATCTGAAATAAACTAAATATTACATAGTAAAATAAACCACAGTATGCATTTTCTTTTAGAAAACAAACTAAAAACAAGGAATACCTAGTAACGCATATAATATATAAATTCTAAAGGCCTTTCCAAAGAAGCTTATACTGAGAATTGCCAGTAAATCTCTTCATTTTACCATTATGCAGTCCTTTATCATGGACTCAGAAAGACAAATTATACTCTATTTTCAAAGAGGGATTATAAGGGGAGTAAGTTTTATATAAAGGAAATAAAACATTTGTATTTTTTTTATCAAGGTTACTATTTTAAATGCCCATTAATATCTACTGTAACTTAAATTTTATACTGTTTATCTTCTTCCATATTCTATGATCTAAAAAGAAAAATTATAGGTACCTTATCATCTAAATCACAGCATATCACAGTATAGTAAGGAAGTTATTTTGGCAATAATTTTTTCTTTTCACTACTGAGGAAAATATATCTAAATGCTATAGAATTAAAATAGTATTCATCTGAAAAGGGAATAAAATGAGTACCTTACCTATCTACAGCAACAACAACACTTTGAGAACTGGTTTCTCCAATGGATTCCTGAATACTTGCTATCTGCTTCCAGTCCACATTTCCTCCAACTACCACACATAAAAGAAAGTCATTTCAGTTTGAAAATAATTCAGTGGAAGAATACACTTACAAATCTAAAACACATTTCTGAAATCAATTATTTTCCTAATGAAAGAAATAAAACTTTGGGTGAACAATTCTTGTGGCATCAGTGACCTTTATCAAGGCCAAATGTGCTTAATAAGCTACACTAAGTCGTATAACAGACATGGTTATAAAGACATAAACTGTGCTTGCAAAGATTGCACAAATTAGGGGCACTGAGAATTTAGATCACAAAATTAATGACATTATGCATAATTTTCTTTAATGCTTAAGAAACAGAGCACTACCCCTAGTTTCAATGATACCTTCTTAAGATGATTCCAAATTCCATATAATTAGGTCTCCCCTATCATTTAATCTCCAGTCCCCTGTTTACAAATGCTTATTGGAAATTCTACCTGTATGGTCTACCATCCTCTCATTCAAGAGTCACTTATCTCTTCCCCCAAAAGAGTGGTTCCATGTTTTCAACAGGAAACCCCAGTTTTCAAACACTTAATTTACAAACATCTTTGATATCCTTCCTTTCCTCCATTAGTCACTAAGTCTTTCTTTTGACCTGTTTTTCCTATCATTCATTCATTTTCCTTCCTACTCAGTTTCAATTCTTGTAATTAGGCGTATTTACCAGTTGTCTGAATGCTTTCCCTGCCGCTATTTTTCCCCTCTTCAAGCTCTGCTTCATTCTCCTGCCAGATTAATCTTCCTAGATCATCACTTTCATTTTGCTTACTACTACTTTCAAACAAAGTATAAACTTTTCAGCCTAGTGTGTAAGGCAGTTCCCTTCAACATTCTAGCCAGTAGGTGCCTCTTTTCAGCACATCTCTTAACTATCTAAAACTTACCTACCAAGACCCAATTTGAATACTCAAAGAAGGATTCCTCTCCATTGTTCTCACCTTCCACTGAACTAAGTATTTACTTAAATAAGTGCTACTCAAATCAGAATTTCTGTCAGACAGTTTCATATAAATTTCTTCAGGTGTGTTACTGTTGCCTTCTCAGCCAGATGAAAAGTTCTCTAACGTTAGGAACCAAGTCATACACATATTTGTGTATGCGTCTACCTTACTCAATAATAAGTCCAAAGCAGATGCTCAACAAATACTTGTTGACTTGACTCAGTGGACACTCAATAAATGTCCTTAATTCATATGCTTGCATTCACAAACATAATAGATGATGTTATTTAAACCAGCTGAACTAAAATTCTATTCCAGATACTGAACAATGTGAAAAAGATGTGATCCCTGTCCCCACAGAGTTAATAATTTATCAATAGAGACAGACTTACAACCTACTTTAACATAACGTAATGATTATTTCACGGCTGACATGAATTACATATAAGTTTTGCTAAACAGAAATAATTTTGATAGGGGAAGGGAGAATGTGGGTGTTAGCTCTTGGAAAGGCCTCACATATATGCTAAAGGATTAATTCAAATCGGAAGTAGAAGGACCATCATGTGGGAAAGGAGGAAGAAGGAAAAGCAATTCAGGTAGAAGGAGCAGCATATACAAAGCA
The DNA here is from genome assembly GCF_037783145.1 of Equus przewalskii. Taxonomy (NCBI): domain Eukaryota; kingdom Metazoa; phylum Chordata; class Mammalia; order Perissodactyla; family Equidae; genus Equus; species Equus przewalskii. The sequence continues at coordinate 18,081,426 of NC_091838.1, read as the reverse complement.
ATGGAAGTATGGAAGTGAACACAATGCTTTAACAAACTTGGGTGTCACCACAATGGAGGGCTTGGCAGGGGACAAGGAAGAAGGGAGAGAACAATAGTACTGGACGAAGCTGAAAAGAGACTAGAAATAGAATGTGAAAAACTTTGACTGTCATGTTTAATGTACTACTTTTGAAATCTATTAGACCGTTTAGAAGACTGACGTGATCCAATCTATCTGTGGAAAATAATTCTGGTAATATCTGGAGAACACAGTAACTAACAGGAAGAGATACTGGAGCCAGAGAGACAAAATAAGAGTCTATTTCTATAATACAAGTGAACATGGATGAAAGCCTGAAATAAATGACAGAGAGTTGAGGTAGTAGGGAAATAATGTCAAGCAACATGAAGTTGTAGTACATTATAGGAATTTAATGAATAAAAATCTGTGAGAAAAAATAACGACAATCACCACATAACTCCCTTTGAGTATCAACTGAATGATCTTCTTATAGAGCTTTCTATACCTTTTATATTTAAATATACTAGTTTTTAATCATTAATAATAAAGATATTTAGAGGGATCAAAGAATATACAAAATGTCTAGCAATCCAAAGAACCTACTTCACAAATATGTGAAATCTTTCAAAGATCTGTATGACAGTATAACATAATAAGCTAATAATTTCAGTTTTACCAAATTATTCAAAAGCACAAATATTTAGATTAACTAAGACCAAAGATGTAGGTGTGAATATTTACTTAAGATTTATATGACCAAGCCACTGAGTTTTTAACCTTTAATATATACCTTAAAAGAATAGTATGCATATGGTTCAAATCAATAATCACATGCTACATATTCTTAATAACTAAAAGTTTCATGTTTCCAAAAAAGTCAAAGTACAGACTTATATCCCATCAGTCAAAAAGTCAGATAAATATATACTCAGCCCTATTAACTTGGTTACATGGAATACTTGGTGCATGGATGCTGCTAATAAAGCAGGATATTAACTTATTTTAGAAAATACACACATACACACACATATACATAGAGACTAGACCAGCTCGATTATCTGTACCACATCCTCTTCCAGCTTAAATTCTGACTATAGCGTCCTGCTGAAGAAAGCATCTCCTGTCTAAGTAGATGACAGGGCACAGATGGACAGGAGCAGACATCTGCCACATTGGGCTATCTGGTAACCAATGAGAGGGCCTGAAGGGAGGGCTTTGCCTAACAGGGGCCAAGTCAACAGACTGGCTCCCTTTAGGATGTAGACTCAAAGATGAGACTTGATCAATCAGGAGTGAGTGGAGAATGGAGAAGGCCCAAAAGAGAAGTAGATGATATAAGAGAAAGCCTAGATAACACATGAAAGAGAGGTGGAAGAGTATGGCTGGTCACTTGAGTGGCTTGGAAGCCTGAAATTTTTGTTGTATTTCCACTTTGAAAATGTGTATATTTTTATGTAAATTCCCTTTTCCTGCAGGGAGAAGACAGTCTTGGCCATCTCATATACTTGCAACCTAGGTAGCACAACAGCAGAGTGATCAAATTAATTTTAACTTGCTTTCAAGTATACTAGTAAACGTTATCAGCAAGTATCATTATTTCTCTTGTGTGACTGAAACTTTTATAAGATAAAATATTCCACTGGTGTTTTATTTTTAGTGTAACCTACTTCTGTTACTTGCCAAAACTGAGCCTTGGAAATTTGCATCTCTCATTATTTTGGCCCTCCAACACTCCCTAAGCCTTTAAAAAAAGAAAAGAAAAAAAGGCTTTCAAAAGCTATCAATGCCCTTTCATTTCACTTGCCTGTAAATTTATTCATCTTTATCTCACATTACTTTCTGGAGTAATTATAGTTCTAATGTGCTGAGTTAGATTTTCAGGTTGCATAAGTCACCATGTAGGTACTCAGGGAGTTCTAAACCCTGCTGCTGGGTTACCAAGTTATTAGGTCCTCACCGGCACCTCCCAGAACCACAGCACCTAAGACAGAAATGAGGTACAGACTGCACTGCAGGCTGCCACAGTTGCGTTACCACTGGGAACTAATTGTTCCCAGTCGAACTTGAAGCCACACCATAGTCCTGGTCTTTACTTCTTTCCCTATAGATTATTCTTCAAGCTTGAAATTCTTTTGGATTTCCTAAAAAGTTTTATTGCAAGCAACAATAAGAGAAATCATTAAAAGATAAAAACATAGAAAATACCCAGAAATATAATGCTACAATGCAAAGCCTTTAGAAGGTAAATATTACTAAATCTCAGATGTATTCCTTTCTGCTCTAAGCCCTGTTTCTAGATTTCTTGGTTGGAAGTAAGGTGAAGATGGATAGAGACTAATCCAGACACCACTAATATACCAGCCACTGTACTAAGCTTATTTATACATACTCTTATCTAATCCTAACACTCTGTAAGTAGATATTACCATTAGTACGCAAAAGAGAAAACCGAAGGTCAGAGAGTTAAAATAACTTGCACACAGTAAGGAAGAAACACAGAAAAATTCACACCCAGAAATATAGCACTCAAAGTCAAAGACAGTCTAACCTTTACTTCTTCCCTGGTGGAACCCTTCCCATTTATGACTAAAAATGTACTGTCTTTGGTTGTTCTGTATCCATTTTCACTAATAATTCCCTTTGTTCTATTGGGTTAAATCTGGAAGTTTCTGGCCATACTGAGCACACAGGGAACCGTGGGAAAGTGTCCATATTGGCTGAAGAGTTTGGTTAGATCTGCACACTGCCTTTAAAAAATCTGAAGGTGAATGTTTTCTCCAGTTACCCCAACTATTGATCATCTTATAGAAGCCTTTACTCATTTAAGTTACTTGTTTAGTCTTAAAAGCAGGTAATTTTAAATTGCACCCTTCTCTCACTCCCAAATATGAGATTAAGACTATAAGGGTCATTTAACACTGCAAACTAAACCAGGGAAAAAGACTGAGTTCTCTAGTCATCTATGTTTTTCCTCATAAGGTTAGCCAAAAGGCATAATATCATCTCTCTCTAATTACATTTAATTGCTATGACAAAATTACATACACTGAGCAAGTCAAGAACAATTTTTGACACTTTATAAAAATAATTTAAAAAATTCTTACCCAGACCCAGACCCACAAATTCATCAGGAGCCTGATCTTTTGTTCCAGTTAGAGATCCTTCTCTACCTCTCACTGTTCCAGAAATGTATCGAGGTTTCACTCCAGTTCCTATGAGTTGTGCAAGCTCCAACTGACTGATGCACTTCAGAATCTGAATTATGAAAAGGAAAAAAAAAATTAAATTCCATGTTAGAAATGTTTACAAAAATATTTAAAAGCATGCAGCTAGGATTTAAACATAGGCTACATTATAAATCACTATAAAAGCTAAATGTACTTATTTCGAATGTACTGAATGAATTTTCTCCCAAACACTTAGGCATATCAGTGATAGAACATTTAGCATTAGCTCATTTTATGAAGCAAATTGCAAAGTTGAAAATAAAGTGCTTATACCTCATGCCATGAATTTCCTAAATAATTTCCATCTGTATGAGCCACTGTGATGAGTGTTTTTATTGTGTCAATGTTCTTCTGTTTCATTTCAGTAATACCAGAACTCACTGTAAGTAAGGTAAATCGTGCTAGTGCCTGGACATACGCATCTCTTTCCAGCTATAAAAAAGAGGAAAGTATATTTACATGGTTGTAAACACAAGAGAGTGATCTCTACTTCTCTATGGATAAACTCTGTTAACTTGTTTAGCAAGTTTTTAACTGACAAGTCATGAATTACATACAATACCACAAACTACAGTTTTTAAAATTTTCAGATGATAAATGAAGCAGCAAAGGATGAATTTCTAAAATCCAAAACCAATGGAGATGTCAAATCAAGATGAGATTTTAGTGATAACAAATGAATTCATATAGTAAAAAAAAATTCATAGAGCACTTAAATCTCAAGTACTGTGTAGACGAGCAGAAATCTGATTTATAAATTTGCTCATTTTTTCTCTACAGCCACGTTGTGCTATTTTTAAGACATAACATTCATAATGAAATGTGAAATGGGTTTTAAAAAAGAAAGCAAGCAATCTTTGGCTAAAATTGATTATCAAAGAAAGCATATAAATTACTAGAAGGGACTGTCTTCAAGAAAACTGTGTACCAGATACTTGGTTCTCTTAATTTGTTCTTAGACTTAGGTAAAGTTATAAAGTGAGATATATATATAAATAAAATATGAAAAAATATACAATATGATTCAATAAATACAAACATGCAATATATTTCAATACACTACTCAAATTAACATTTAGGAATTCAAAGTCTTGGAAACTTTGTATGTAGCTAACATTCTACAGAGAAAAATAACTGCAAACCAAAGTTCTGATGATGAATTTTAGACACATCGGTATAGAACTACTCCCGTCACAACTTTTTGGAAACTTAAACATTAAGACATTTAAATTCCATCAGAAACTTGAAATTAGTTCGTAATAATTCAGACATAAAAAAATAATTTAAACTACAGTTAACAGCATAAGTAATTTACATTTTCCACACTGGCTACCAAGGCAAAATTCTTTGTTACCTGAATGCTGAAAATGCATGCAATTCTGATTGCACATCTTATACCTTCCAGGCAAAGAGAGGCTACTTCAGTATCGTCACAATCTTGTAGACCCACACTGAATGCAGCCAGAAAGGGTGTCCAAGCCAACTAGAAAAATTGAAAATTTAAAACATGGACGTCAAGTGATAATTAAATTTTACAATAATACTACATTAATATTTCTCAAAGCTTTCACACAATAAATGATTTGAGGAAGTTCTGAAAAAAAGCATTGAGTTTCTCAGCAGCTATTTGGAAAGTTTTCTTAGACAAAGGGGAAAAACTATATAATGCTTCCTGGGCTTAAATAGCTGGGAGAGCAAGACTGTAATCAGTAGATGACCCTGGCATATTTTAAGCACAGCATCTATAACTTATTCACATCAATAAAAAATGGGAATAGTCAATATTCATAAATATTAGTTTTACCCCTGGTTTCAGAACTCATCTCTCTGTAAGCTTTGTCTCTTGCAATATTTCACGGACTTTTTACTTCCAAGAAAATCCTTTCAGTCATTTTCCTACTTTCAACAATTACATTATTCTCTTTTCCTTAAGCCTGCTCCCTAGACATCATCTAGCCTTACTTCTTTTGTAGCCAAATATTTTACATTGAGATATCAGTGACATCTCTGGTTCCAAGTTGGACGAGACTTATATTGGCATATGCATGTGTATGCGTGTAACTGCAATGTCTGAAGCAAGAGAATTTGCTGCTTTTAATAAGTCATGATGATGCAAAACTATGTATCCATACAGATGAAAAATGCTTATACCAGTGTGCTACAGAAATGACAACTGAAATTTTTTAAAGATCTAAAAAGCTTTTAGCATTAAGAAAAACAGAATTACCAAAGCTTTGCTTATGTCAGAAAGTTTAGAGGTAAAAGTTTATAATCCCTAAAAAAGGGCACATAAGCCACAGTACCTAACTTCTAGTCCTAATGTTGCCATTTATTTAATATCTCTGAACCCCCCATTTCTTCCTCTTTTATACCTGGACTGCCACTATAGAGAGATGCTGTGGGAAGTATGTGAAGTGCAGTACTTTTAAAATACAAAGTGCCACGCGGAAGTAATAAATTACACATTCTAGGTAAAAAAACAGCACGTCTACTTGGAAACCTGTGTAATATGTTATAAAAGAGGACGTATAAATGGTTCTTAAGCCAGAGAAAAAATGTTTAACTCCATTAGGAATTAAGGACAATTTCTCCTATCAAATTACACCTAAATAATATTTAGAGGACAGTGAAATTGTCCACTCATAACTGTTTAAACCTTCACAGAATATAATTCGGCCATATGTAAAAAGATTCTTAATAATGTTTATATCCTTTAATATGATACCACATTCTAGGAATCTCTCACTCATTCCTTTACCCAATCAATACTTATTTATTGAGCACTTACTACAAGCCAAGAATTGTGCTAGATATTGGGAAAAGTGAACAGAACAGATGTAGTCCTTTGCTTCATGGAGCTTAAAGTCTAGCAAAGAGATAGACATTTAAATTTTAAAATAAATAAATGTATAAATACAAATTGTTATAAATGCAATGAAGGAAAAGCACAGCATGTCATGAAAAAGGACCTAATCTGGATTAGAGGGGTCAGGGCAGAACTCTGAGAAGTTGTCATTTAGTCAGGGGAAAGAAGGAAAGAACATTCTAGACAAAGGACACAGCTTGTAAGAATGCTCTAGAGAGAAAATAATTTAGGACATTCTAGAAGCTGAAAGATTGCCAGTATGACCGCAGCATAGTAAAAGACAGATGAAATCTAGCGATGAGTTTGGAGAGGCAGGTGGAGCCAGACCACACATGGTCTACAGACCCTACAGACCTTCAGGATACCCCACAATATCATGCAAAGTCAATGAAGGGCCTCAAGGAAGAAGGTAACATTTCATTTTGTATTTTAAAACGATCACTCTGGTCTTTGTACATGGATAAGAGGAGCAGAAAAGTAGGCATAAAGATGCCAATTAGGAGGACGCTACCATAGAGTGAGAAATGAGGGTGTCCAGAGAGGGAAAAGGCAGTAAGGAGAAAGATTCCTAAGTCTAGTTTAGAAGATGTTTAAATAAACTATAACTAATCCAGAGAATATATCATAAAAGGCATTTATGAAGAATTTTTAATGATATGGGGAAATACGTGAGAAACAGCAAGATACAAAATTCTGTACATAGTATGATCACAACTGCTTAATTAAGATAAAAAAGTAGTATATAAACATCAAAAGAAGTTTTTTCTGAGTGGTAGAATTACGGCTGCTTCCTTATTCTTTTTTTTTTTCATTCCGTGCCTCCCCACTAACAAAAATATTTAGGAAGAAAAAAATAAAGGTATAAAATTATTCAAAACAAAACAAAAAGGTGCTTTATAAAATTTATGTCATGATAGAAAGTGTTTCTTATATTTCAACATCATTTTCTATATTATTTCAAAAGACAAGGCCACTTATACTCCACTATTCCTTCTAACATCTCCGTAGCCCCCTACTCTCATCCTATAATTCTTCATCAACTTTTAGGAATATCATTATCACAAAGTCCTTAAAGTAGGGGTAGAAGTAATTGCAAAATTTTAGAGCTAAAAGGAAGCACAGAAATCTTGCTGTCATCTTTTACTCCCCACACATATGTGCAGTTAAGGTGTGAATACTAACTGCAGTTAAGATCTTCAGCCTCCACAGACCATCTTACCCTTACCACACTGTCTCACAACTGGAATGTGCTTTACCCAGTTTCTCTTTTCAAACTTGACTAGAGTCCCCTCCACTTCCCTACAATCCTTATGATGCCCTGCTTGCTTCTTTTGGAATTTGGAGAAAGGATAGAAAAAAAGAATAGGAAGGTGAAGAAGGACTAGGAAATCAAATTTTAAAGAACCAGTAAGTACAGCAGACCTCCTTATACACGGGGGACATGTTCCAAGACCCCCAGCAGATGCCTGAAACCACAAATAGTACTGAACTTTATACATACTATGTTTTTTTCCTATACATACATATTTGAGGTGCAACAGCAAAATTAGCACAAATTTCTTTTTCCTTTTTGTAATTTCACAGACAGAAGATTCGTTGTTACTGTAGATCTTAGCGACTTCAGCGTATGATTTTTTTCTTTCTTTATTAAGTCAAGAACTTTGACCTTTCACTCTTTCTTTCCTTATTAAGTCTAGAACTTTCACCTTGAGCACTTTACAGCTTCTCCTGGGCATATCCAAATTGTCAACATCACTACTCTTGCACTTTGGGGCCATTATTAATTCAAATAGGGTTACTTGAAGGTAAGCACTGTGATACCATAACAATCGATCTGATCATACTGAGAAGGCTACTTCGTGACTAACAGGTGGGTAAGGCATACAGCATGGATACTCTAGACAAAGGGATGACTCATGTCCCAGGCAGGACACAGTGGGTCGGTGCAGGATTTCATCATGCTACTCACAACTGCGAGCAATTTAAAACTCACAAATTGTTTATTTCTGGAATTTTCCATTTGATATTTTCATACGGAGGCTGAGTGCAGGTAACTGAAACCACGGAAAGCAAAACTGTGGATAAGGGAGGACTACTATATCACTCTTACTAGATCAACCTATGAGCGTAAATAATGCTCCCTTTTGTTCCTTACTCTACTTTCTGGCCTCTAGGCATAATCAGAACCCTTCTGGGCCAGAAGCACTGAAGAGCTCAAGATCACTTTGAAATTTTAAGTAACTCCAAAGGTTTAAACAGAACTCATTTAGAGAAAACCAGGCCAAGGATTAACAATCATTCTCTGAAATCTTGCTATTCTTAATTCTTAAGATCACACACCTATTATTTGCTAATAAGTGCATAATTTTTCTCATTGTCTTTAAGAGAAAATTTACATACGCCATGTCCTATATAACACGACTTTTGCTTCTGGGTCTACATTAATGGGCTGTATCACTAAAGAGCCTATCATTAATGGGCTACATTATTTCCTTAATTTAAGAACATGCTGGGGGGCCGGCCCCATGGCATAGTGGTTAAGTTCGGTGCGCTCCACTTTGGCGGCCCAGGTTCATGGGTCTGGATCCTGGGCATGGACCTACACTATTTGTCAGTCATGCTGTGGTGGTGACCCATCTATAAAAAAATAGAGGAAGACTGGCACAGATGTTAGCTCAGGGCTAATCTTCCTCAAGTGAAAAAAAAAAGAAGATGATTGGCAACAGATGTTAGCTCAAGGCTAATCTTCCTCAGGGGGAAAAAAAATTTGCTGAACAAAATTATACATAAATGTATAATGCAACCAAAAGTTATTAGTAACTCTTACCTTAAACATGGGTCTCACATGCTCCAAATGCGTTGCACTTGTAAAAGGTGCCTGAACATGGCTCACAGCCTCCATGAGCGCTTTAGCTGTCTTGGCCATCTGTTCCATTTCTAAGTTATACAGAAGTCTTCTCTGTTTTTCACTGGCTACATCTGAAAAACAAATACTATTAGCATTTAAAATATAAAGCATTTAAAAATGCTATTTTGATATCTTACTGTAAAATAACAAAGATCACAAATTAATACTAATTAAAAATAGTTCTAACAAGCCAGATACAAAAGGTCACATAATGTATGATTTTATTTATATGAAATATCTGGACTGGTAAATCCATAGAAACAGAAAGCAGACTGGTGGTGGCAGCCAGGGGCTGGGGAGAGGGAGAGAATGTGAAGTAGCTGCTTAAGGGATACAGGCATTTATTTTGGGGTGATAAAAATGTTTTGGAACTAGACAGAGGTAGTGGCTACACAACAGTGTGAATGTAGTAAATACCATGGAATCATTCACTTCAAAATAGTTAATTTTATGTTACACAAATTTCACCTCAAAAAAGAAAAACAAATCCTGAACTAGGAGTTAGGGATAAGCAGAAAACACATGAAAAGGGAAGAGAGTAGGTACAAATCTGTCATAGTGAAGGTATTAGGGAAACAACTCAAATATGGGATAAGAGAACCAGAAAAAAGAGGTAAAAGGCAATGGCATCCTTATACGACATACGCTTGAAAGACATTTCCTGAGTTAACAAGAAAATAGTAGCCCTGACACTGCAAGATGATCTTAGTATTTCACCACACCACCATCTCCTTCCCATATCCAGCTTCTCATTGATTTCCTACCCCCATATACAAAATAGGCCAGAGAAAGAGGGATATGAAAATGTTATAATGTGGGTAGGAGGAAGAAAACTGAATCAGAGAATTGGCATTTACTTAGGTGTGAATACACAGTCTTGATCCATCTATGTAACAATGTTATAAGCAAAAGTGCTGAAAACAGCACTACCAAGTAAACTGCTGACTGGTACTGGACTGCAATAAGCCAAGGATGCCAAGTTCAAGATTTGGGTTTGCCACTTTGGGTTTTTAGTGTAGAGATTTAATCAAAGTATCTACACATTACTCAGTTCACAGATTCTATGATTCTAAGTTTCTTAACCTCTCTGGATTTCAGTTTCCTCATCCATAAAACGAGGGAGAACTTACTAAAATTCTTTAGAATCATTCCCTGTATTACGCCAAAGATAAGGCCAGTTTATACTCCACTAGTCCTTCTAACGTTATCTTCCTAGCTCCTGGCTCTCATCTTATAATTCCTCATCAACTTCTAGAAATATACATATCACAGAGCTTTTTTGCTTTTGTCCACAGAATAGCAACAAAATTCTGTTACTGTCAATAGAACTCTGCTGCTGCAATCTGTTTTGTTAGCTAAAGCTTGAGATTACATTTCCAAGTGGAAGTGCTCAGAATGGCAGGAATCCTCTTTCTATGTTATTGTTATGTTCCTGAGCCACTACCCTCACCTCATTCCTGCACTCAGATTTTAGCTCTAGTTTAATCACCATTGCCTAAGTGTACAGAATGTCTAGAATGGAGCGAGGCCCACAGCTGGCTCCTAATGCTGGCTAGATCTAGGAACTCTATAGTGATGTAATTTGTGGTGCATCTGAAGTAGTGATTCCCAATTCCACAAGCTCCCCCATGACTAACTTTCCCCATCTCCTTGAATCACCCCTACTTCCAGTTTCCCTTTATTTGTAACAATAGATGAACAGATGGAAATATATTGTTTGTAGACGATGAGAAAGCAAAAGAAAAAAGACTGGGAGTTGAAGTCTGACTAATGGGGTTGCCTAAACAATCTCTCTGACCTCTAAATCCATGCTGAGACTAACTGCTAAAAGGACAAGTATATACTAAACGCATACTAATCCATACATATTATGTAGCATTTTCCATTAATCACTAGTCAGTGCTATCTTTCTTTAGGATTCAGAAAAAAATACAAACAGTTTAGCAAACTGTATGCAGGCACACCTCAGAGGTATTGTAGGTTCAGTTCTAGACCACCCTAATAAAGCAAATATCACAATAAAGTGAGTCATATGGATTTTTTGGCATCCCAGAGTACATAAAAGTTATGTTTACGCTATACTGTAGTCTATTAAGTATGTAATAGCATTACATCTAAAAAAAGTACATATCTTATTTGAAAAATATTTTATTGCTAAAATATGCTAACTATCGCCTCAGCCTTCAGCAAGTCATAATCTTTGTGCTGGTGGAGGGTCCTATAAAAAAATGCAGTATCTGCGAAGGGTGATAAAACGAGGTATGCCTGCATTATAATACATCTTATTAGAATAAACAACACTTGATTTACTCTAGACCAAGTGAAAAACAATCAAGTTTTTCTCACATTTTTCCTCCTGAACAATGAGATTTCAACTGATTCAGATACTTACTTTGCTTACTTGATTTTGTAGGGATTGTTAGTTCTTTCGTTTCTTTCATTGAGATCTTTTTCCCAGCTATTTCATTATAGATGGCCGATAGATACTCTTCAGGAAGGTCTTTGCTGTCATTGATACCTCTATTCATCTTAATGTACTGTTCCTTTGTCATTTTATTTTTAACCTAGAAATGAAAAACCGTTATAATTCCTAAGAATTAGCATAAAAAGTTCACTCGTATGTTAAAAATTTGAATATTCATATAAGAAAATTCATAAATACTTAAGGACAGGAAGTGGAAAACATTCAACAAAACATACAATAAAATGAAAAAAGGAAGACATAGAAAATGAAGGCAATGTAGAACAGACACATCCTGGCATATACTAATTCACCTTGCTCTGATGTGCACGTGAATAATTTGCAATAAGAAAACAGGGAGACAATAATTATTGGGTTTTGGCCAAGGTTTAAGAGCTCTAGCCAGTCTTTAAAATAGGACCACGACAATTATTAGAAACACATGGTACCAAAAAAAACTCAAAGCTTAGTTGAGAAGAACATAAATGTGGTGCAAATGCTTTAACAGCTGATTTTATATAAAAGTGGATGCAAGAGTAACAACTGAAATTTATTTAAAGCCAGATAATAATCTGACTGACTCAACATGGCAACTGAGTATTAGGTGATCAGGGTAAAGTATCCATGGAATGTTCTCTCTTGTTTAAGAGCACTCTGAACAGGAATATCCTACTGCACACCTTGATAAACTAGTGGAGTACGGGTTTGCAGTTTGTAAGGTGTAGCCCTGTCACTAAACTTTGGAACTAGCGCAGCCAAAACGTTTATACTTTTTATCTCCAAAAACCCAGGTGGACAAAACCCAGAAGTCTTATGATATCTCTGAAGATACACTTATTTAAATATATTCCTACCTCCTCCCATAAAGAATTTAAGACAACTCTAAAAATAAGGCTCCTGTAAATTTGTAAGAAGGTGCATAGAGTAATAATTAAGCAAGTCATCATAAGTTTGCAAAATTAACTATAGAGAAACCAGAATGTCCAGAGGATATAATCAGGATACATCCACTCATTGAGTTCAGATTACTCTGCAAACATCTTTCTAGTTTGTCAGAAAGGGTGAGAGGAGCACTTTTCCTACAAAAATGTACAAATATTACCATAAAAGTTTTCAAATGTAATTTATTACTATTCAAGGGGAAAAAGCTCTAACATATTATAATTTTAAAAACTAGTTTTGAGTCAAGGCACTAAAAAAACATAAAAGAAAGCTATTTCACCTGAAGCTCTGATAAATACTAAGAAAACAATGACCCAGGAATACCAAAATAAAAGATCACACAAGTGCTGCCAATAAGAGGCTAAAAGAAGATTAACGTCACCTGGAAATTTTGAGCATGGCATATGTTTAGCATCATGCCAACTGGAGACCTCTAAGAAAAGTCTTGGTAGAAAATATGCAGTAATAGTAAAGTATGTTTGTAGATCTGGGTTGGGAGGTAGGGGTGGGAGATCCCAGGAAGTGGGAGTAAGGAATACATTAATTTCAGGTACCCAAAATAAAAACGTACTGCTCAAACAGAATAATTCTGCCACAATGGGATTCCAGAAGTAGTATAAAACAGAATCTTACTTTTCTTCTCCTGCTCATCTTCCATAGAACACTCTACTCTTGACTTTTATTCTCACGTGCTTGAATTAAGCTGTGCCTAGTTTTAGTGCTTAAATCATTTAAAGCCAGTTGTTACTACTCATGAAGATTAATATACGCAAAAAAATTAAACGTGTTTTAAATATACCTCAAATTTAAAAAAATCATTAATTCTCACTATATATAAAAGGTAGTCTAACTATAAATATTCTAGATGAAAAAGGAACACAAATGTCTTGTTAAAGTTCATCTATATAGGGGCCAGCCCTGTGGCCCAGTTGTTAAAAGTTCCATGCACTCCACTTCAGCACCCCAGGTTCATGGGTTCGGATCCCAAGCGCAGACCTACTCCACTCACCAGCCATGTTGTGGCGGCATCCCACAAACAAAGTAGAGGAAGACTGTGCAGAAGTTAGCTCAGAGCTAATCTTCCACAAGCAAAAGAAGAAATGAGGAGGATTGGCAACAGATGTCAGCTTGGGGCAAATCTGCCTCTCACACACACAGAAAATTCACCTATATTGTAACTTTGAAAACAACTAAGAATGAGAAGAATTAGTCTTAAAGGATTCGTTTACAGTTAGCTTTTTTCTTTAAAAATGATGTCATTTGTTATAGGTCATATGATCCTGAGTCATAAATCTTAAGGAGTCACAATTAAGCATTCAATTTTCTAACAGGCCAGTTAGCCTCACAGGAACTCATAAGCTGTTCTATAGCTGCAGGCTGCTATCAGCACATGAGGTCAGCCAGCAGTCTGAGGGGGAGAGCTATGACTATGAGCAGTTACCACTGCTAGATTAGGACTCCAAGCACATGTTCTACAGACAGGAACTCGTGCCACAAAGACAGGATACTGTTCTCAAGATAATACTCCCTAACTGGGATGTGTTCAGAAACTTGTAACAATCTGGGTACTATGAAAGAACATTAAAGGAAGTTTTAATATTCAAAATAACTTACACAAGAAGGTACGTATGTATAGGAAGATATGACACAAATGCATATATAACACGTTGATAATTCATTTCTGGAACAAAATTCTTTAAAAATGTAACATTCTAAAACGAAAGGGAGGTAGTAGAAGACATAATCCTACTTTTGGGTTAGACCGAAAAACCAGACAGAAAACTCTGAAGATACCCAAATAAGCTATCTGTAGACTGCTTTATAAAAACCATGGAAAAAGTACCATGCTAGATAACGAAAACCCTAAAAGTGAGCTGCTTTTGCTACACCGCATGTAACATGCGAAAGGAAAATTTGAAAAGATCAAAATCTTAAATGACTTTTTAAAAAACGTCTATATAAAACCAAGTAAATCCCTGGTAAATGCATAATTGTTGAATTCTGATGTTTAAAACCAGGAGTAACTCTGTATATGATCCCTCTACCATATGTTTGGTATAAACTTTCCAATATCAACCCTGCCTTAAACATCTTAAAATGCGCCAAAAAACCCCTATATTGCAAAGGCTAATCTCAAACTTTAAACAAATTTTAATTTTTCCAATACTCAGATTAGTAATAAGTATATAGTTTATTTCAAATCCTAAGAATAATAGATATCATTAGATTCCAATCCCTAAGAAGTACTAAGAAATTCTTGCAAATAGGTTAATTTTTATAAAGATAATTTCCCCTAAGTATTCCAAGGCATTTTTCTAGAAACTAAGTGGTGTACCCACAACATGACTAACAATAATGTACAACTGAAATCTCACAAGGTTGTAATCTATCATAATCTTAATAAAAAAAAACCGATTATAGCAATATATTATGTAGAAAGTGAAATTTCCACCACCCCCCCAAAAAAAAAAAAAAAGAAGGAATTAGGAATTTTATGAGGCCAATGAAATTTGTACACTTTCTGGATATCTGATATTTAAAAACTATTGTTAATGTTTAGGTGTAATGATATTATGGTTATGTTTAAATAGAGTATTTCTCTCAGGGATAAATATACTGAAATAAATACAAATGAAACGATATGATACTTGGGATTTCCTTCATAACGACCTGGGGAAGAGAAAGACTATAAATAGAATAAGATTGGCCTAAGTTGATAATTGCAGAAGCTGAGTGATGGGCACATAAAGGATCACTAAACTAATCACTCTATTGTTTAAGTCTGAAATTATACAATGTTTTTTCATGCTGTAATAAATATAGGCAGAAGAACTATAAGCATATTCTTAGATTAAAATTTGTCTTCAGCTATATATAGCTGTCAACTTAAGACAGACAAATACACATTTTACAGATATTTACAAGTCTAATTACCACCAGAAATTGCACTTGTAAAATGTACACTACACCAAATTACCCAAATTTGGTGACTGGTTTAACTAAATAAGATTAAAATTCAACTATCACTTATTGAATTCAAGAGAGTTTATTTAATTTTTACTATTTATTGTAAAACTGGCTTGAAAGAAAACATACATACCTGTGGACTGTGAAGATCGGTGGTCAGCATGATAATCGAGTAAGCCAAAACATAGGCAGTATCTGCACTAGCAAAAAGAGTTTGTCTGGAAAAATAAACGTATCACGTTATAAACATTTATTGTTTCACAGTTTCATTTAAACACATCCCTCAAACCACACAGCACTTTTAATTTTCTCTTTCAGGACTCACGTTCTATCTCATATTACAATTTTTTATGGAATTGTCTTATCATTTCAGGATCATAGACAATCTAAGTTCCCTGGGGTTAGGGATTATGAGTCTCTTGATGCTCCCCAGCACAGCGTCTTGGACATAGCTAGCAAACAGTAAGTACTTGCATTTGAACCTTGCTTACCCTTGGTTGCATTCCAAGTATCTTGCAGCAAATTTTTCCATCAATCGATCAATTTTTTGAGCTTCCCCTGGAAGACGGAATCCTTCCAGAAACATACGAAGGGCTGAAACAAAGTCCTTTCCTGAAAAGTCATGTTGGTCCACATAGGCATACATGACTTCTTTGTTAAATTTATCATTATCTCCCAGGAACTCACCCACTTGAGTCTAAAGAATAAAAGACAGAAACTAATATCCTAATGGAATGGTACATTTGCCACACAGTCATTTAAAAAGCAGTTTTTACTACAGGGTTAACTATTTCAAACATGAAACTAAAAGATAAACATACTAAATGTGTTAAAAAAAAATCAGGATATTCTTTTGAGTTTAGAAAATTAAAAAGCAAAATTAAGAATATCTAGGTTATTCTTTAAGTTTTACTTACATATGCAGGAGGGCACTTTAAAGGGGCAACAATACGTATCATTATTAACTTGAAAAGAAATTTTATGGAAAAAATGAAATAAAATAGTATTCTTACAGAGTCTAATCTTTCCTCTTGATGTAAGAATTGGGCAATATCTTCAGATGTAGTGCCAAGCATCCCTTGTTCTTGGAGGTACTGTATTCCTCTCTTTGGTTTCTTATTAAATCTAGATGATGTTAATGATATAGGAACATTAGAAATAGAAAACCATTTGAAAAGAAGATCTTAAACTACGGTAAATTAATTTTCTAATAGCACTCAGAAAATAGATTATTTAATATAATCAGTGTGTGAATATACAAAAAATGTACATTGGGCAACGTTTATTTTTGTCTCCTTAGAGTTTCAAATGGAAGGCGATCTTTATCACTGATAGTGATCGTTTCACAGACAATTTCAGATAATGCCATGGAGTAGAAAAATCCTTACTTGAGTAAGGACATGAATATTAAATATCTCATACTTAATCTATTTATTCTCCTTAATGCTCAAGTAATCTTGCCTCATTCTATATACATCCATTGATTAATTCTAAGTTTCCTGCTTTTAAAGTACAGAACTTGAATTTTGGTGACAGTTTTAACCACAATCTAACAGCATTCTTTCCTTTATTAAAAAAACTCCAGATACTCAACATTTTCAAAATGAAGTCCAAACTGACAGACTGATAGACTGACAAAACGTTTCTCAATATGGCTCCAGTTTCTCTCTCAACCCTTCTTTCTCATCTACTCCTGCTCACCCTATCTCATGCCCTAAACATAACGCACTTGCAGAGTCTATTTCCTCTGCATGCCCTTTACATGCTCCCTTCCCTGGGGAACTTACTTCACACTTAAAGATCCAAGTCAAATGTCACCTCTTTGTTTCCAAATCATTTACCTTCTACTTCTATTGTCCCAATAATTACTCTGGTACTTCCTCACCTGTCACCTAGGTATTGCAAGAGTTCTTAATAGTCTCCCTCTCTTGTTTTGCTCACATTCTAATCTATCCTTCAGGCTGTTGGCAAAGTCATCTTTCCAAAACAGAAATCTGATGCTGCTGCTTCTCTGCTTAAAATCCTTCAGTAGTAAGCCAATGCCAAGAGGAACAAGACAAACACTCCTTCACATGGAGAATAATAAGGCCTTCTGTAATCTGGACCCAACTAAGGCTCTCATTTCTCCTCCTGCTATTACCCAAACCCTGCCCCTGCCATGCTGAACAACAGTTCTCAAATGTTTTCCCTTTCCTCTGTGCTGCTGTACATACCATTCTCTTTGTCTGAAATGTCCTTTCCTGTTCTGTCTTCCTAATGAGTCCCCTGTCAAGTCCTAACTCAACCATCACCACATATATCAATTAAAATCAAATATTTTTCACTGAGATAAACACAACCTCTGCTCTTTAGAAGCTCTGACTGGAATTGAAGAAACAAGATTTAAAAGAATTATAACAGTAAAAATGCAACAAATTAACGTATTCACAAGGTAAGAAGATAGCACAGCAGAGGAAATGACCAATTAATAGAAGCGGTCATGACACATTTCCTGGGGAAGGTGACTGTGGAAATGATCTTTGAAGAATGATTGCAGCTTTTATAAACAGTAAGAAAAAACATCCCAGACAGCAAGGTACACGTCATACTAATAATACATGAAAACATAAAACAGCATGATATTATAACAAATAGCTCCGCACTGTTAGAACAATGAGGTGAGATAAAGAAGTGATGAAGCTTAGGGTCCAGAAGATCCAAATCACAAAGGGTATTACATGCTATTACAAGAAGCTGTGGCTTTATTCTCCAAAAGCAAGAGACGGGAGAAACAGAAGCAGACTTTCATTTGAGAAAGATTATTCTAGCTAAGTGTGAGAAAAGACTAGTGAATAAGACCAAAGAAAGGTAAGCCAGTTAAAAGATTATACTAATCATGGCAAGAGATGGTGATGATTTGACTTGAGAGAACTGTGGGAGATGGAGAGAAAAGAATAAATTGCAGAGTTATTTAGGAAATAGAACCAACAGGATTCAGTGACAGATTAGATACAAGGAGAAAATCTAAGGTAACTACCAGTATTCTATCTTATAAATTTAGTAGCATGCTGGAGTTACTAGCCTAAATAAGAAATACAGAAATCACAGTTTTCTGTTTCTTTTGTTTTTGGTAGGACGACTGGGGAGGTGATTATGAAGAGAATGAAGACTGATAAATTTAGTTATTGACACGGTGATTATGAGAAGCTTTGCAATATCCAGTGATGTCCAACAGGCAATTACACACACGAGTCTGGACTTCAGTAGAGGTATTTATGTTAAAAATAACACTTGTGAGCTGTGAGATGTTAGCCCATAGATAGTAGTTGAAGTCATGAAAACGAGCATGATCATCTAAGGGAAGTTACAAAGTAAACAAAGAAAAGGGCTAAGAGACAGAACCCTGGAAATGCTAAGATGTATGCAGGGGATAAAGAACCCCTAACAAGACTGAGACGGCACGGTAAGAATGGTAGGAGGGACGGGACAGAGTGCTGTCATGAAAGGAACAGTTGTAGAAGATATACTGGGAGCACAGCAACACAAAAGCATTCTCATGAAAGTATGAAGCAGAAAGGAGTCTAGTGGCTAAAAGGAGGACTAGAGGCTAGGATGACGGCCACTTTGAAGATCTGTGAAGACTCCCTCTCACTGCTAAGTACTTCACATAGAGTTATCAACACTCTATTATGGACTTCACACAGTACTACAGTCATGTGCTACATAACGTTTCAGTCGACAATGGACTGCATATGTGACAGTGGTTCCATAAGACTGGTACCATATAGCCTAAGTGTGTAGCAGGATATGCCATCTAGGTTTGCGTAGTACATTTTACGATGTTCGCATGACAACGCATTTCTCAGGAAACATCCTTGTAATTACATGGTGCATGACTGTATTTTAAAAAAATACTTTGCCCATATTTAGACTGTAATCTTGAATACAATGACCAGTGCCTTCATGGTTCTTGGCACACAGTCCCAAATACCAAATATGTGTTTGCTGAGTGACAGCAGAATTTCAATATGAATATCTGTTTACACATACTAGACCATGAGCCCCTTAAAAGCAAGGACTGTTTCATTCATCAAGTTTCCACAGGACCTTGCATAATGTCTAGAACAGATGAGACTTCGATAGATACTGAATGAAAAATCAGAATGAAGGAATATCAATGGCTATTTCCTGATGCAATTTTGCAAGGTTTTATAACAAAGAATAAGTGTACATTTTGTGACAAAAACTTTTTTTAACAACACTGAAAAAAAGGGTACTTGAACAATCACCAAAAGGTACTGCTTAAGATTCAGGAAGAAATGCTTTACAGCAAAAGTAGCAAACCAAGTAAACATGCAAGGGAATTTTTAACTGTTTACAGTGCTAGATTCATGGAGAAAGGCCAGCAAATTCATTTTTCCTTATAGCATCTCTTTGAAAGAAGAGATGAGTGATAGGAAGGAAAGTAGCATGTCAGTGTTTAGACAGGAAATAGTCTGGGAGCAGGCTGACATCACATAGCTTAGTGGGAAAACTGATTTCACAAGATCAGGGACTGGCAGGTAGCCAAGCTGGAAAAGAGATTATCACCTTTACCAAAACATAAAAATGACATCAATAACAATGGCTCAATAACACGAGTAGCACATTTGTAACCCAATTGGAGAAAATATAAAATCTATAAAGGAGCAATGATAGCTATTAGAAGTTTCATACTTTAAATTTTTGAGTTGTCACCTGCTTAGGAAATATAATGGGGCATTTTATAACTGAGCTAAATGAACAAGGCAAAACTGCACAGATGATATTCATCAACAGCATATAAAATATGGTACAAAATTAATTTAATGTGTATTACAAAGGTATGTTTGGGCTAGACTGCAGTGAAGAAGAGGAGCGGAATAAGGAGAGCTGCTAGAAGTCTTGGATCCAGGAGAACTACCTATTTCACTGACTGAAAGGTGGTAATAAGAAGGGAATAAAAATAGTCTGAAGATGTAGAGAAACCCAGGGCAAGGGTGGCACAGCACTGGCAGAGGGATATTCAATAACATTTCTCCTTAAAATCAGACACTTACAAATCTATCCCTTGTTCTATTATTTCTTTTTGTTGCTTTAGGACCTCAAATTGTTCTGGATTATCAGTGCCAGACATCTGTGTACTATAGCTGCCTATTCCTGATGATGATGTTGACTCCAGAGAATTTAAACTTCCATATCTGTTTATTGTCTCAGGCTGTTTAATTTCACTCGTCTCTTGCTCTGAGGGTTTTTCCTGACCTGTAAGTAGAAAAAACTGATACAGTAAACTATTCTGTTAAAGGAAAAGGCAAAAAAAAAATTTCAAATAAGGCAAGATATTTCAATGTCATTTAGATATCTACTTAATACAAATAAAATATCAGGTGCCATAACAGACAATATACTTTGATATTAAAACACTGCAATGAGTATGTGTACACTTTGCACCATTAAAAGGAGTTCTTTTGGGGGCCGGCTCTGTGGCTGAGTGGTTAAGTTCGTGTGCTCCGCTGCGGCAGCCCAGGGTTCGGGTCCTGGGCGTGGACATGGCACCGCTCGTCAGGCTACGTTGAGGCGGCATCCCACATCCCACAACTAGAAGGACCTGCAACTAAGATATACAACTGTGTACAGGGCGGGCTTGGGGAGATAAAGCAGGAAAAAAATAAAAAATAAAAAGATTAAAAAAGAGAAAAAAGAAACTCTTTAAAAATAAAAAAAAAAAAAGGAGTTCTTTCGGCAGTTGCAGCGCTGTATATTCACTGGGTTTCTGCTCTCAGCTCATGCCTCATGAGGAACAGTCTTCCCTCAAAGAAGTCCTAAGATCACACCAGGGGAGCCCCGCAGCTACGAGTTGTCCTCTGAGTAAAAGTAAATGTCAAACACAAAGGAACAACTCAACCTTCTCAAAACATTCTGGCTTTTATTTTCTCAAAGTATATAGGTTTTTACATTTTTCTTCTATCATAATCCTTTAAATTGCATAAAAACGCTTTAACAATATTCAAAATATTTTTAGGAAGATTTAGAAAACAAAAAGTTTGGATAACTAAGTGGGGAAATTCATAATTTTAAAGTTTGTTATTTAACTCATAGAGAATACTTCTTCATCAGCTAAATGAATAAAGATGTCATGAAACTGGCTTAATGGCATCTACAACTATCCTCCAAAGTAACATTTACTCAAAAAGACAAAGTTGTAACTCAAAATGTCACCTTACCAAGAGTAGTCTGAGAGTTGGGATTCACATATTGATCCTTACTCCATTCAACCATACATTTCAAAATCGACACTAGGCATTCTAAACCTTTTTTCCTCAGGCTCAATTCCTACAAAATTATTCATAAAAAGAATAAAAACAGAAAGATGTTTTAAGGAAAACACATAGCTCTTCCTTGGCATAGTTTAAATTTGAAAATGTTTTTAAGGTTCTTACCTGAACATTACTCATACCAAGTTCTTGACTGCCACGTCCTTGAGCAATTTTTGATAGATCATTTACTAGCCTTTCAAATATATTTGCTGCATTTAAGTCACAGTCATAGTTTACATAAATATCCACTACACTCTGAGCATCTGTAAAAATACAATATATTAATTTTAACAAAAGCCTCTAGTGTATGACTATATCTGAACTTTCAAATATCTCATAATAAGAAAGAGATAAAGAAGGAATTTTAAATACCTGCACAAATCCTTGTCAACGTCTGAATAACCATCCATTTGTGGTCAAATGAGCTGGTAGAAGTTTCCAAAATGTACAGGAAAATTTCTTTAAAGAACACCTACAATTAGGAGAAAATTTCTATTTAAAATACTGTTTATGATTCACATATGTGATCACTTTTTAAATATCCCAAAGCTGCAGAGCAAAGATTAGGACCAGGCTCCTCCGGAGTTCAATTGCTCTTGAGTTCCATCTCTGAGACGTCAGGACTAAAGTAACTTGGGTGGTTGACTTAATCGAGCCCCTGCAATAGGAGCACTGCACTTCACATTGCTGTGTTTTGTTTGCTATCACACAGCCACTACAAAAGAAATCTGCAAACATTTGGAGTTCCTCTGGGTGATAATTTCTTGAATATATTTACAAAACTAATATAACTCACACTTCATTTTTTAACCCTCTAAAAGAAGAGAATGTATACTCTGTTCATCAGCTATATTTTTTCCAGATATTATAGTACAGGGCAAGCCTAATTGTTCCTAGATTAAAAAGTAACTGATGTTGTAATGCACACACAATAAGGATCTAATTCTCATATGCTGCTATATTTTTATAATTAGTCACACAAGTGGAAATCTCTACCGTCCAAAAACTATAAACTATTTATCACTATTCTTCACATTGAATAATGTCAAGCACAAAAGAGTTTTCAATCTAATGAAATAAATTTCAATTTAATAGCTCAGAATTTTCAGATGCAAATTTATTTTGGAAAAGTGACTGTGACTTAAGGAGATGACTGAAAACAAAACCAAAACCAACATTCAAACATTTATGGAACATATGTATTACGAAACCAGAAATTCATATTTATAATATAAGATGACTAACATTTTCTCACCCAAATTTGGTGAGGTACCCTTGTAATAAGCTTTTCTCTCACAAAATTCAATGAATTTCTATTACTTGCTTTATGTCAGAATTTCCTGTAAGACTGTAAGCTCTAAGAGAGAAGGGACCAGGTCTTTCTTGCTAAGAACTGTGTCCACACCACATGGCATACGTAGGCATTCAATAAATATTTATGGCCACAGTTCCCAAACACTGCACCAAAGCACTCTAGAATGTTGCAGTAAACTCAGAGGAATGCCATGAGAATTTCTGAGGGAAAATTCAGAGGGAAATACATCTGTTAGATACCTTGCAAGATCATTCAGTTTCAGAATTAGATCAGTTGGATCACACTACATTTCATTCAACCACATCATTATTTTTGCAAACCTGGGTTTTAGTGGTTGTTATGATAATAAGCAGGTAGTGCATGAAAATCAATGAAGAATAGAAAATGAGAGTGGCAGTGTCCCAATTGATTCTGAGGTCTAAGAAGTTGTGTGGTGTCCAATAGGAGCATACGTTACAGTAGTGAGTAACTGTGACTATTTAAGAATAAAACGAGTGACATCAGCATCGTGGTAGAGTGAGTTGTTCCCTTTGTCTCGCCTCTCTAAATTACAACATCTATAAACCAAGAGAGGATTCTCTACACAGCACAACAGAACACCTGAGAGATCCATTCAGTTATACATCCTCAGATGGGTCAACTGGACTCTCAACAAGCAGTGGAACTAGGGGAGCAGCCACCTCCCCCCTCCATGGCAGCCGCAATCCAGGACGTATATCCTCACACAGGGGCTAGCGTGACCATGAGCGGAGACAGGGGCAGCCTAGCCTGTGTGCAAACACCCATGGAGTGGTGGTAGCCTGGCTTGCAGGAGCACCAAACCAAGCCACAGCAGCACTGCCCATGCAAATGTGCCTCCCAAGTGGCAGCCACCTGGCCACCGTGATCACAGAGCAGCCTGACTGGCACAACAACAAGGAGATGGGGTGGGAAGAGAAAAACCAGACCGTGCCCAGCCCCAGCGGTGGCTGGGGGAACCTGTGACCAGAAGCATCAGGAACCACAGCAGAAGCAGTGACCTAGCCCACAGTGGTGGCAACCCCAGCACCAGCTCCACCAGCAACGGAGGCTGCATACAAGTTCCCAGGTCCCCAAACCCCTGCCGGAGACAGTGACACTCATGAACCTAGCAGCCCAGACAGCAGTGTGCAATCATAACCCCAAGATGAGCCAAGAAGAGCAGTGCATGTGGTGCATGGCACTGCAGCATCCAAGCCCACAGAGAGACAGTGGAGGAACATGAGACTAAGGTGACCAGAACCAAAGTAACTGAAGCTGTACCCAAGTAAGAAAGGTGGTTACTACTACAAATGCACCGGCAGAGGATCAATTCATCAAACACCATAAAGAACAACGGTAACATGGCAGAACAGAAGGAAAATGACAACTCTCCAAAAACCAAACCTGAAGTCCCAGAAAATTATAATTTAACTGAGAGAGCATTCAAAATAGCTGTCATAAAGAAACTCAACGAGTGAGAAAAAACTCAGAAAGACAATTCAATGAATTCAGGAATAAAATTAACGAAAAAAACGAATACTTCAGCAAAGAGACTGAAGCTCTGAAAAAAAAAACCCCAGAAATTCTGGATATAAAGAACACAATGAGATAAAAAATAATCCAGAAGGCATAAAAAACAGAGTAGACCTTATGGAGGAGAGAATTAGTGCGATGAAAATAGAAACGTAGAAATGATTCAGGTGGAGGAAGAGAAAGAACTGAGATTTTTTAAAAAATGAAGAAATTCTTTGAGAAATATCCAACTCAATTAGGAAAGGTAACATAAAGATTACAGGTATTCTAGAGGGAGAAGTGAAGGTGAAAGGAGCAAGAGCCTGTTCAAAGAAATAATGGCCGAGAACTTCCCAAACCTAGGGAAGAAAATGGATATACAAGCACATGAAGCCAACAGAAGTCCTAATTACATCAATGTAAAAAGACCTTCTCCAAGACATGAAATATTAAAACTGTCAACAGTCAATGACAAAGAAAAAATATTAACAGCAGCAAGAAAAGCAAAAATAACCTACAAAGGAACCCCCATCAGGCTTTCAGCAAATTTCTCAGCAGAAACCTCAGACAGGCTAGGAGAGAATGGAGTGATATATTCAAAATGCTGAAATACAAAACTATCAGACAAGCATACTCTATCTAGTGAAATTATCTTTCAGATATGACAAGAAATAAAAGGTTTCCCAGATAAAACAAAAGCTGAGGGAGTTTATCACCACTAGACATGTCTTATAAGAAATAATGAAGGGAGCCTTCCTACCTGAAACAAAAAGGCAAAGGTTGAAAAAGCTTTGAGCAAGGATATAAACAGACAAAATCAGAAAATTGCAGCTCTATATCAAAACAGGTTAGCAAACACTTAAGAATAACATAAAAGATAAAGGGAGAGAACGCATCAAAAATAACTATAAATGCTTCAATTTAACCCCACACTCAAAACACAAAAAAGAGTAATTTGTGACAATAAAAACATAGAAGGGGAAGAAGAAATAGATGGAACCTGGTTAGGCTAATGGAGATAAGAAGCTATCAGCAGAAAAAGGACCATCTCATCTATGAGATCTTTTATACAAACTTCATGGTAACCACTAAACAAAAAATCAGAGCAGAGTCACAAACCATAAAAAACAGAATATTGAGAAAACCATCACAGAAAACCACCAGCGTGAAGTGGCAGTCAGAAATACAAGGGAAAAGAAACAATGGAAATATAGAACAACCAGAAAACAAAAGATAACATGGCAATATTCAGCCCTCATATATCAATCATCACTCTAAATGGAAACGGACCGAATTCACCAATCAAAAGAAACAGAGTGGCAGGATGGATTAAAAAAGACCCAACAATTTGCTGCCTCCAGGATACATCTCTCAGCTCTAAAGACAAACACAGGCTCAGAGTGAAGGAATGGAAGATAATACTCGAAGCAAATGGCAAACAAAACAAAGCAGGTGTAGCCATACTTATATCAGACAGAGTGGAGTTCAAATAAAAAAGATAATAAAAGCCAAAGACGGGCATTGTATAATGATAAAAGGGATATTCCACCAAGAAGACATAATACTTATTAACATTAACATATATGCACCGAAAACAGGAACACCGAAATATAGAAAGCAACTATTAACAGACCAAAAGGGAGAAATCCACAGCAACACAATAGTAGCAGGGAACCTTAACACCTTAACATCAACGGATAGATCATCCACCAGAAAGCCAACAAAGAAATGGTGAACTTAAATGAAACACTAGACCAGATGGATTTAAGAGATATACATAAAACACTCCACCCAAAAACAGCAGAAATACATTCTTCTCAAGTGCACAGGGAACATTCTCAAAGATAAACAATATGTTGGGAAACAAAGCAAGTCTCAATAAATTTAAGAAGACTGAAATCAAATCAAGCATCTTTTCCAACCACAGTGCTATGAACTAGAAATCAACAACAAGATAAAAGCTAGGAAAGTCACAAATATGTGAAAACCAAACAGCATGCTACTCAACAACTACTGGGTCAATGAAGAAATCAAAAGGACAAATGAAAAAATATGTAGAGACAAATGAAAATGAAATTACAACACACCAACTCTTACGGGATACAAAAAAGGTACTAGAGTACCTCATCACAATATAAGCCTACCTCAACAAACAAGAAAAATTTCAAATAAAGAAGCTTACCCTATACCTAAAAGAATAAGAGAAAGAAGAACAACCAAAGCCCAAAGTCAGCAGAAGGAAGGATATAGTAAAAATCAGATCAGAAATAAACAAAACAGAGACTAAAAAACAATATAAAGGATCAATGAAAGTAAGAGCTGGTTTTTTGAGAAGATAAAACTGACAAACCCTTAGCTAGACTAAGAAAAGAGAAGACTCAAATAAAATCAGAAATGAAAGAAAAGAAGTCACAATGGACACCACAGAAATACAAAGGATTATAAGAGAATATTATGAAAAGCTATACGCCAACAAACCGGATAACACAGACAAAAACGGATAAATTTTTAGAATCATACAACCTCCCAAAACTGAATCAAGAAGAAATAGAGAATTTGAATAGACCAATCACAACCAAAGAGACTGAAAGAGTAATCAAAAACCTCCGAAAAAACAAAAGTCTAGGACCTGGCAGCTTCCTTGGTGAATTCTATTCAACATTCAAAGAGGACTTAATACCTATCCTTCTCAAACTCTTCTAAAAAACTGAAGAGGAGGGAAAGCTACCAAACTCAATCCACGAGGCCAACATCACCCTGATACCAAAACCAGACAAGGATAACACAAAAAAAGAAAACTACAGGCCAATATCACTGATAAACATAGATGTAAAAATCCTCACAAAATGTGCAAATTGAAAACAATACATTAAAATGGTCACACACCATGATCAGGTGGGATTTATTCCAGGAATGCAGGGATGGTTCAACATCCACAAATAAATCAATGATCACATTAACCATATTAACAAATTGAGGAATAAAAACCACATGACCACCTCAACAGATGCAAAAAAAAAAAAAAAACTGACAAGATCCAACATCTATTTATGATAAATTCTCTCAATAAAATGGGTATAGAAGGAAAGTATCTCAACATAATAAAGGCCATATATGACAAACCCACAGGCAACATCTCAATGGAGAAAAACTGAAAGCCCTTCTGAGATTAAGAAAAAGACAAGGATGCCCACTCTTGCCACTCTTATGTAACATGATACTGGAAGTTTTAGCCAGAGGATTTAGGCAAGAAAAAGAAATAGAATGTATCCAAATTGGAAAGGAGAAAGTGAAATTCTCACTATTTGCAAACAACATAATACTACACAGAAAATCCTAAAGAATCCACCAACAAACTACTAGAAATAATCAACAAATACAGTAAAGCTGCAGGATACAAAATCAACATACAAAAATCAGCTGCATTCTACACACTAATAACGAACTAGCAGAAAGTGAAGTCAAGAAAACAGTCCCATTTACAATCTGAACAAAAAGAATAAAATACCTAGAAATAAATTTAACCAAGGAGGTGAAAGCCCTGTACACTGAAAACTATAATACAGTATTGAAAGAAATCAAAGAAGACATAAAGAAATGGAAAGTTATTCCATGGTCATGGACTGAAAGAATAAACAGAGTCAAAAGTCCATATGACCTAAAGTAATCTACAGATTCAATGCAATCCCAATCAGAATCCCAATGACATTCTCACAGAAATAGAACAAAGAAGCCTAAAATTTATATGGGACAACAAAAGACTCCAAATAGCCAAAGCAATCCTGAGAAAAAAGAACAAAATTGGAGTTTCACAGTCCCTGAATTGAAATTATACTAGAAAGCTACAGGAATCAAAACAGCTGGGTATTAGCAGAAAAAGAGATACAAAGATCAATGGAATCGATTGAAAGCCTAGAAATAAAACCACACATCTATGGACAGTTCATCTTTGACAAAGGAGCTAAGAACACACAACGGAGAAATGAAAGTCTCTTCAATAAGTGGTGCTGGGAAAACTGGACAGCCACATGCAAAAGAATGAAAGTAGAACATTATGTTACAGCATATACAAAAATTAACTCAAAATGGATTAAAGACTTGAATGTAAGACCTGAAACCATAAAACTCCTAGAAGAAAATACAGGCAGAATACTTTTTGACATTGGTCTTGGCAGTATCTTTTTGAACACCATGTCTACTCACGCGAGGGAAACAAAAGAAAAAATAAACAAATGGGACTACATCAAACTAAAAAGCTTCTGCCCAGCAAACGAACCCATCAACAAAACAAAAAGACAACCCACCATTAGGAGAAAATATTTCCAAATCACATATCCAACAAGGGGTTAACTTCCAAAATATAAAAAGAACTCATACAACTCACAAAAAAAATCAACCACCTGATCAAAAAATGGGCAGAAGATATGAACAGATATTTTTCCAAAGATAACAAATGAAAAATGCTTTTTTGAAAAAGCACCCATTAAATGGATGAAACATAAAGTACTATTTCCAAATACTCAATTATTTGAAAGTGAAAACAAAAGATCAAGGATCGGTACATCTGCAGATACATGCAGACACGGTTGGCAGATTCCCTAACTTAGTTTCGCTAAGGCTCTGGAAATATTTTAGAACCACATAACTGTTATTCTACTCCCAAAGACCTTGGAAGAAAACTTTAGGACTATAATGCCTAAAATAGAAAAAAAATTCAAAGAAAAAATTAAA
Organism: Equus przewalskii; assembly: GCF_037783145.1. Taxonomy (NCBI): domain Eukaryota; kingdom Metazoa; phylum Chordata; class Mammalia; order Perissodactyla; family Equidae; genus Equus; species Equus przewalskii. The sequence goes on along the minus strand of NC_091838.1, from coordinate 18,052,180 downwards.
TTTTCAAAGATCCTAAAATACAATACTTCTTGATCACCTCTTTAATATGCCAAAAACTTAAATGGCTTAAAACCACGCAAAGTATATAGAGAGCCTTCTTTTAAGACAACCAAATTCACAATTACATACCAGATATACAATGCAAGGTTTTGTGAGGATCAAATTAATTCAAGACAACCAGAATCATTCATTCAACTAGTATAAATTCCTTGTAGGCTGTGTCTTAATTTCATTTTGCATCCTTTGTGATTGCCCAGTATACTTAGTACTTTGTAGGCACATGTTAGTTGAACAGGTGAATGAAAAAAAGAAGTACATGACAATACACAAATATTATTTCACATTCTGAAAAACTTCTCAGGCTATTAATAATCTGATTTAACATGAAACAAATCAAATATCCAACAATGCCTAAATGTGGAACATACCTCAATTTGCATCTTCAGATGCGTCTTGAAGTTTGACAACAAAGTAAGAAATATGGAAAGAGAAAGCTCAAAAACCTCTGGAACAGATGAGACTCCGTTTTTTGAGAGAGCAACACACAGATACTGCTTAATAGCATTAATAAACATCTCATTTGTCCTGAAAACAGGTCCTGCATTCTGCAGAATGGATAGAAGTAACTGCAATGAAAGAATCTTGGATCGTAACTCATGAGACCTAAAACGTAAAAAAAAGAAGGCAGAGTATATGGCAGATTTAGCATTATGGTGGTAATAGGTTGTTTCAAAGACATTTCCTGGCACGACATAATTTCACAAACTTTTAAAGGGAAAGGAACAAAAAACCCTACAATATAAAGAAGAAACTACAGTACATGAATAAGCTTAGTCACTAACAATGGGTAGTTCTACTTATGTTCTCTTGTACCACATAATTTCAGGAACTTTTTAAGTGGGAAAACAATCATTCACACATTTTTAACATCAATCTACTGTTCCTTTAGACAAGAAAAATAATTTAAAGATTTATGCCTTGTTCCTGTCTTTCACAAGCATATTTCATATTTTAGAAATCATCATGAACTTCTCAAATTAATTGGTATTTTTAGTGTTTAACAGCTCCAAAGTACTTTTTGCCTAGTTATGCCACTCAAAAATCCTAAACACTAATAAAAAGTTTTGGTTGCGGGGCCAGCCCAATGGTGTAGTGGTTAAGTTCAGCGCGCTCTGCTTTGGGGGCTCAGGTTTGCGGGATTCAGATCCCAGGCGCAGAGCTACACCACTTGTCAGCTAACGCTGTGGCCGTGACCCATGTACACGATGCAGGAAGACTGGCAACAGATGTTAGCTCACGGTAGACCTTTCTCAGCAAACCTAATAAATAAATGAAAGCTTTGCTTAAATTGACAAGCTATAGCACTACTTCAGGCTTACTTTTTCAGTAACCATTTAAAGTTTTTTTCTTTTTTGAAATACATACAAAAAGGCTTTTTAGGATATTTATATCTCTTAATACCTTACTCATTTATTCTAAACATTTTTATAAGAAAAAGCTAAAAAACACATTGTCAGCTTAAATTTCTTAATTTTTTCCTGATCAATATACTGTGCCATGTTTCTGATCACTATCTAGCATTTTAATTATCAGATTTCACAAATACAATTTTTCTCCCATTGAAACAAGCCTCTTAAAGCCCAAAAGACCAAGGTGATTGATTCCAGGCAACTTTTCAAATGCAGGACACACTTAAAAGCTCTAGCAGCTGGTTCTTTTCTTTCTTCATTAAAAATGCCCTACTCAGTCCCATTTACACCATATAGTAACTTAAGTGCTCCTAATTTCCACCTAAAAATGTTATGGTTATTAAGTGTCAAGTAATTCAAGGATCTAAGAATCTCTGACAAGGAATATTTAATTTCACGTAAATGGGAATTTACCCATTTACCATCTTTTAAACAAAACTGGAACCAATAATATTATGGATCATTTTTGCACAGTCATGTTTCCAAGATGGCTATGCCTCTGAATCTAAGAATATGTGCAGCAAATAAGACTATTAGGAAAGATAAATCAAGTTAGAAGCAGTGAGAGTAGGAAATACAGAGTGGGCCAAGTATCTCCCCTTCATGCTAATGCCTTTCAAGGCTTATATACTATTAATACTTCCTAGTCTACCTCACATTTATCACCCTTTTTGATTAAGTCCAATAGTAATTGAAACCTCCAGTTTACCATTCTCTAACATGAGTTTTTATGTTTTATCTTTGTATCTCCAGCCTCTAACAAAATGCCTTATACATAGTACGTGCTCAAAATAATTAATGGATTTATTCATGCATTCTTCGTGAACATTTTTTAAGTACCTATTATGTATAAGTTATTAATTAATGAAGAAATTGTTTTATGACACAATAAAGTGTGTGTGTGTATGTATATATATATATATATACATACACACACACACATATTTATTTCTTGGTGAGGAAGATTGGCTCTGAGCTAACATCTGTTGCCAATCTTCCTCCTTTTGCTTGAGGAAGGTTATTACTGAGCTAACATCTGTGCCAATCTTTCTCTATTTTATGTGGGATGCCTCCACACTGTGGCTTGACAACCAGTGGCAGGTCCGTGCCTGTGATCCAAACCTGTGAATGCCAAGCCACTGAAGTGGAGCACATAAACTTAACTACTAACACCCAGGCCAGCCCCTACAGAATCTAACTTTGACTATGTATTTACTACTATCAGTGAATTTTGCACTACACCTTTTTATGTTTTTATGATGTTGATTAGTATACTTTCACTCCAAGAGCTCCCTTCAGCATTTCTTGTAAGGCAGTCTAGTGGTAACAAACTCCCTCAGTTTTTGTTTTTCAGAAAGTCGTCATCCTCCTTTCATTTCTGAAGGATGATAGCTTTGTCAGGTACAGTGTTCTTGGTTGACAGTTTTTTTTCTTTCAATATTTTGAATATATCATCCCATTCTCTCCTGGCCTGAAATATTTCTGTTGAGAAATCCATCTACCATCTTATGGGAGTTCCCTTGTATGTAACTTCTCTCTTTTCTCTTGCCCCTTTTAAAATTTTTTCTTTCACTTTTGACAGTTTAACTATAATGTGTCTCAGTGTAGCCCTATGCAGGTACAACCTATTTGGAGTCCTTTGGGCCTCATGTATCATCTATCTGAATGTCCATCTCTCTCCGCAAGTTCGGAAAGTTTTCAGCCATCATTGCTTCATATATATTTTCTGCCCATTCCTCTTCCTCTTCTTCTGGAATTCCCATAGTGAAAATGTTGTTTCTTTTCATTATGCCCCATAAGTCTCGTAGGCTTTCTTCACTTTTTTCCATTCGTTTTTCTCTCTGCTTCTCTGACTGGATAGTTTCTAACATCCTATCCTCCACGTTGCTGCTCCTCCTTCTGCATCATCAAGTCTGCTTTTGAAACTCTCTATTTAATTCTTCAGTTCAGTTACTGTATTTCTGTATTTTTCACCTCTAGGATGTGTTTGTTGTTGTTTTTTTTTTTTTTGATGGTCTATTGCTTTGAAGATCTTCTCATTTCTTTTATGCACTGTATTCCTAATTTCATTTAGTTGTCTGTGTGTTCTTGTAGTTCATTAAACTTCTTTAAGAGGATTATTCTGAATTCTTTGTCTGGCAATTCATAGATTCCCATATTTTTAAGAGCAGTTATGAGAGCTGTACTAGTTTCCTTAGGTGGTGTCATATATACCTGGTTTTCATGATCTTTAGTCCTTATGTTGGTATCTGTGCATTTGAGTAACTGGGTTTCTCTTCTAGACTTACTAAGTTTGCTATGGCTGACGGATCTTCACCAGTCAGCTCAGTTTCAGTTTCTGGGCATGTCTGCTGGTAATGTCCTTGGGCAGGTGAGGCCTGCTATTATGGTCTATTTTTTTTTTTTTTTTAAAGATTTTATTATTTCCTTTTTCTCCCCAAAGCCCCCAGGTAAATAGTTGTATGTTCTTCGTTGTGGGTTCTTCTAGTTGTACCATGTGGGACGCTGCCTCAGCGTGGTCTGACGAGCAGTGCCATGTCCGTGCCCAGGATTTGAACCAACGAAACACTGGGCTGCCTGCAGCAGAGCGCGCAAACTTAACCACTCGGCCACGGGGCCAGCCCTATTATGGTCTATTTTGGGGCAAGAAAACCGTTTGAGCTCTGAGGTTGGAAAAGGGGGAAAATGCCACTGGCTAAAAACAGCTGGATAGGAATGCTGGCTTGGTTCCCTACTCCTCTGAGGCTGAGGCTGTAGGAACGGCTCCCTGCTTGCCCAGATTCTCTGGTTAGGATTAGTAGATAGTTAGGACTGGGTTCTATACTCATTTGTAGATGAGGCTATGAATTCGCTTCCCTGCCCTGGCAGGTCAGCAGGACAGGACCCAGGGCCTGTTGGGCTCATTGTTGGGGACCTGACTCAGGCAGGAGCATGCACTGAATTCCCTGGTCAGGTGAGGCCACCAATTTTGCTCTACAGGCAAGGAAAGCCAGAGGCTGTGCTCTCTGTTCAAGTGCCACTGTAAGCAAGGCTATTGGATGGACTATGCAACTTCCCATCAGCTCTGGCTGGGTTCCCTAGTCAGGCAGGCTGGAGGCTGTATTCAGTAATGAACAGGGCCACGAATTCATTTCCCCGCCTGGGCATAGTGGGAGAAGCAGCTCTAGGGCCGGTAAAGCTCCTTATTTGTTGTTATTAACTCAAGCTGACCCATGCCTCAAGTTTCCTGGCCAAACAGGTCCACTGGCTTTGCTCTGCAAACTACTGGCTCTGTCTGCCCTTCTCTTGGTTTGAGCACTGCTGGGCCACACAACTTCCAGGTGTTCTCACTAGCCCTTTTGTTCAAATGGAACAGGAAGCCACAGCAGGTGGGTGGACCTGTCTTCTCAACTCCCTTGCCTGAGTGGCAAGGGGAAAGGCCGCTCCAGGCAACTCTCAAATTCCCAGGCAGGCTCTCACTGGGAGAAGCTGAGAGCGACTCTAAGCCTTGGCTATGGTTAATCCTCCTGCCTGTGCATAACACAGGAACCTTCCATGCCCAGAAGTAATTTTGCTCTGGGGGTGATCAGCTCTGCCCACCCTGCCTCTCATCTCAAGCAGTGCTGGCATACATAGCTTCCAGGTGTTCCTGCCAGCTCCCCTGGTCAGATGTGGGCAGCAGACACTTTCCACAGTGAGCTGGGCTGCAACTCAGCTCCTTGTCTGAGCATGGGCAAATCAGGGTCTACGGCTGACAAAACTCCTTCTCCAACAATCCAAATCAAGCAGATCTGCATCCTGCTAAGTTCCCTGGTCATGGTGCACCAATGACTTGGTTTTACAGACGAACAAAGCCACAGGTTGGGATTACTGCTTGGCACTATAGGTGTGAACTCTGTCTGCCAAGATCCATGTGCTGGTTGTTGCAAACCCCTCCTGCTTCTCTGTCACAGACTCTTAGTGGTTCAGCCCTGCAGATTCCTCTACAATCCCTGTGGAGTGAGATCAGAGTACCAGCTCCCACAAGGTGACCCACAATTCTGGGAGAATTGGTTGTCCTGCCTGGGTTCTCCTTTTCCCACTGGAGGAACCAGAGGCTCAGAGGAGACTCCTCTGCGTGGTGCTGCACTGGCCTGGGGGAGGGGCAAGGCAGTCAACATGTAGCCTTTTCTCTTACCCTTCTAATGCAGTCTTTTTTTGGTCTCTGTAGTGCAGTGGGGTGCTTCAGCCTCACCCATGTGTTCTAGGATTCTCTCAGTGGTGTCTTGCTCTTGAATAGTTGTTTGTTGGTCTTCTTGTGAGGGGAATGAAATCAGGAACAAGCTATGTCACCATCTTGGTGACATCACTCCATTCTTGCCATTTTAAAGTTTCTAGCATGTTTTCAAATCCCATTTTTTATACCGATTTGGGAAAACTAAATATCTGAGGCTTTTGAGGTCAATAACATTTAAAAATCATGGCAAAAATGGCCTTCAGTAATAACACCAAATTCTTAGGGTATTTCCTCCTTAAAGCAGGTCTTCATTAATTCATAGAGATGTGAACTGTCAATTTTTTAATGAGAAAGTTATTTTTCCCCTCATAATGAGAATAAGATTGAAAAATATTTAAATATATTCTTATAAAATATATAGGGTATAATCGAGCTTATACTGCAATCTGAACTACCTTAATCCCTTTTCTGTAGAATTTGTATTTTCAAAATACAGAAGAATTAACAAATTATATTTCTGACTCTCAGGATTTGGGCCTAAGAAGATTTTAGAATTTTAGGCTTCTAGGCCTAAAAGATGTTTCTCACTAAATCAGTACAATGTGACAAAACAAAACAAAACTATAGAAAATATAACAAATATGGTTTCCAAAACTTATAAAGTTTTTACTGTAACTGTCTCTAGTCTTTCTTCTTAGTTGACACTTAGAAACTGAAATGCTCTAGAGTTTTTTTAATGAAGTAGAGTTGCTTACGTTTCCCCCTATTTCATATCCCTTTCTCAAAGTCACTCAGGCCTTCTCCAAAGTTTCTTTCTCCAGAAAGTTTTCCTCAAATTGTCAGGCTACACTACATCATGCTGCAACATTAGAGAGGCAGGCCTCTCTAATAACTCCTAAACTCAATCTCAAGCAGGAATTAGTTACACTTGAATCATACGAAATAAAAGATATTTGACAACTTATGACTTACAGAAGTGGCACTTCACTATGGTTTAAACTAATATATTTGATGGAAGTCAGTAAGTGACTCCTACCTCAAAGTACTTCCTGCTCCCCACAGAGAAAAGTATCATCTCAGGGCATTTTTCAGACCTTAACGTATATATTATCTTTCATTATGACTTTTAAGATTTATTTCTCTTAGGTTTTATTACCTTTCAACTGGTAGCTTTCAGAAGGCTAGCATGAGGCTGGAAAACAGGGAGAGCTATATTAGCTCCAAAGTTACTTACAATATTGAAATAAGAATTCATTCAATATTTATTGAGCACCTACTATGCATCAGGCACAATTCTATAATGCTATCAGTATGCTTTGGGAAATAGTGTAAGGTATCTACTGTAGTAGTTTTGGAACTCATTGTTTTTCAATACATGTTCTAATAAGGAAAATAACACTAAAATATATTTCAGAGGGTCCTATAGGAGAAGAAGAATAAAATAAAATCCGAAGACTATCTTAAAGTAAGACAGACTCAAACAAACAACTGTATTTGTCAGGCAGAGCAGCTAATGACTTACTTTGGATCTGGCGGTCCATCTGACAGTGGTTTCATTGACAGTTTACACAATGACCTGAATACTAGAAAGGCATCCTTTTGTAAAATGTGGGAAAACTTAGCACCAGGTGAAGGTCCTGAAGAATTTCCAGATTCCTAAAGAAGTTAACATACCATGTAAATAAAGATATTTACCAGTGTAAAATCATTTCAGCCTTCTATTTATTTTATTCAATTCAGTAATAAGTGGGGTTCTATTGGAAAGGAAACCAGACGAGGTATTTGCCACAATTTTTCTTTAATCTGACATGCTACTCCCATCCCCAACAATAAAACCTTAAAAAATGCTTTCTTTTAAAATATTCCCTCCTTGCCACCAAATAAACTTAAAATTTACCCAGTGGATACTACAATTCACAAAAACTAGTACATCATCCTCTGACATGATACCTCACCCATGGCCTAAACTACGCTTTCCACTATCTGTCACTGGGTATATTATGTTTTTGTCCTATTTTTTATCTACTCTGAGCAGATAGACATAACACAAGAGAGATATCAAGCAATGTTTAAAAGTTGTTAATTCACAAAGATCAACAAAGCCAAGAAAACTTACCCCTGTGTATGGGGCAATGATTTACAGTAGGACTCCCTTATCTAAAAGGATAAGGATAAAAACAAAATATAGCGTAGGAAGGATGAAGAGGACCTATCACTACCATAGTGTGGACTTCACTGTAGCCCTGAACAAAGGTAAGATGAAGTTCTCTAGATTTCTAAAAGTTCTTTCTTGTTCTATGACACCAGAATTATCCTATGAATATGTGATTAAGAATATTCTTTATAAATGTAATTTCAATGAAAGGGGAGTGTAGGAAAGATGTGAACACATGAGATACACCTCAGAGCTGGAAATATAGCTATCAATATATTAAGGAAATAAACCACTTTGATTTATATCAATGAGAAAAAAATCCAGTTTTTATTTCCCCAAAATGAAATCAGCCAGCATCATCAACTGGATATATTCACCACAAAGTGCTGATAGCCTATAAATTTGTAAGATTAACATTTTTTCCCCCTATTTATACCTGAGTGTCATTGGAAGAGACAGACAATCTGTCGTCAGGTAAGGATGGTGTATATGCAACAGAAATTGGTGTTCCTGGAATTCCATTTGCTTGAATATTTTCACTGTCGCTACCATCCTCTATAGTTCCAATGTTGCCATCTGCACTTGGATTTACAGCAGTCCTTTCTCCCATATCTAAAATAGTAAAAATAAAAAAATGCAAATATACCTGACTTAACTGAAGTGTACTAAAAAAGCATCAAGTATTTAAAATGAAACAGTGGCAGAAAAGCAACGTGAAGTAAGATGCATTGGCTCCATTTAAAGTTTAGAATACTTACTAGTAAGTAAGTATGCATTTGGAATACATTCAAATATGATCCTTAAGTAGCTCTAGCAATCAAACACTCTCAGCTGATGAAAGGGATGTGCCAGAAATGAGACTTGCTTTTAGTCTCTATCAGCATTTACTAAACTGAGTTCAAATGAACTACTAATGACTTAAGATGTTAAGAGAAATTCTTTGAAAAAAATATCCCATTATCAAATAGGTTAGGAAAATGCTGGGAAACTTGTTTCTTTGTTACAGTCTTTAATCTGCTGATATGCACTGAGCCCTTTCCAAAGGGGATATACAATATGCAGTGTTTCCAAAATTTATTTTAGCATGAGCCCCCCTCTCCTTTTTCAGAATACCTATTAATACCTCTAATAACTATATTCTTAGGAACACAGCTATGGAAATAATGGCCTACATCCATGAATATTTTTCAGTATGTCACTCTGAGTAATCATACTTATAATTAATATAAACAGAAATAAATGACTTCTGATAGAACATAGACAACGCAAATAACATCAATTCCCAGAACAGTCTAGGTATAATATGCTACTTTAAAAAATGAACAGATACATGTCTATGGCCAAAACTCAGTGGTTGGCTACCTGGTAGGAAACTGCTCCTTTCATGCTACCAATTAAAAGAAACTATAAGCTTTCATGAGGAAAATATACTGTACTGTAAGGAGCACAATCTTGGAATATGAAAGACCTGTGTTTCAATCATGTCTCCACCATTTAACTCGATAAGTAATTTCATTTTTCTTCACCTCAGTTTCTGCATCAGCAACAAAGAAAATAATGTCTATGAGAAACCACCAAAACACACACACACATACACACACGAAATATATAAAGAACACAATTCGTTCTCAATAACTGGTAGCTATTATTAATTTTGTTGATAACTAATAACATGTTCCCAATTTTCGACTGATTCAAGTAATGAAAGGAGTAGCAGCTTCCAGTATCCCTACTCATCTGAAGCTGCTTCCTACTCACCAAATTAGATTACCCTCAGTAGACTTAACTGAATAATTCCAAAGCATGTTTTGCAATTAACAAGTGTTACATGAAAAATATATTCATTGATAGAATATATCTGGGAAACTCTGCATTACACAAACAAAACAGTTGCTTTGCCAGCAGACCTCTTGAAGCTTTAATATGATAATGTTTGACATGCTAAATACTATTACAGCTTTTAATATATACATATCTTACACATATAAAGAATGTTTACCTATATACGCAAAGAACTCTCTGGAAGAAGTCACAAAAAATTTAATAATGTTTATCAGAAACTGATAATCATTCCCCAAAACACTTATTTCAAACCTTTTCCTCTCTGCACCCAATTACATTGCCTCCCAACTGCCCTCCTCCACCTTCCTTTTTTTTTGTGAGGAAGACTGGCTCTGAGCTAACCTCTGTTGCCAATCTTCCTCTTTTTGCTTGAGGAAGATTGTCATTGAGCTAACACCTGTGCTAACCTTCCTCTATTTTATGAGGGACGCCACCACAGTGCAGCTTGATGAGCAGTGCTAGGTCCACGCCAGGGATCCGAACCTGCAAACCCCGGGCTGCTGATGCAGAGTGCATGAACTTAACCATTACATCACCAGGCTGACCCCTCCAGCTTCTTTTAACAAAGGACTTCTACCTTCTACTTAGCCAAGAAGTAGGTAATTTAACATAGGCTTCCTCATTCTCCTTTGCTCACCATGAAGTTCCTTCACATCAACAATATCTTTTTCTTCTCTCTCATTTCAGGGGAAAAAGTATCTCTTTGCATTTCTAAGGTGAACCAGTCACTTGCCCTCAAATCCATCTCTTCTTGCCTTCAGTAGTATCTTCCTTCTCTGAGTATTTTCTTGTAATTATGTTTTCAATTCTGTGCACATGACTACATCTTCTCCATTACTCAACAAACATACTCAAATCTCTTTACTCTAAAAATAAATCTTCCTTCAACTCTTGCCACACCTCAGCTACTGTCCATTTTTCTCTTTTTATCAAATTTCATTGATAACACTTTCTTTCTTCCCTTAGGAAATTCCTCAAAGGAACTGAAAACATTCTCTGACTTTATTTTCAGACTTTGAAGCCAGACATCCTTGGGTTGGAATCTTCACTTTAGCACTTCCTACAAATCAATCTCTTGGTGCCTCAATTTTCTTATATTTAAGAAGAGAATAATAACAGTATCTAAATATCCCAGCAATTGGGGAGAATTAAATGAATAAATGCAATTAAAGCACATAAAATCACTTGGGATAGATAGAAAGTACTTAACAGAGTTAGATATTACCATTCTCCATGTTTTCTCTAAGTCTCCCTCTAATTGTCCCCTAAACACAAGTACAGACTTCTGTTTTCAAGGTGGTAAACTGACCCAACTAATTTACCTTCTTCTTTGATGAATCCCCACTAAAATTACTAAGAAAAATATAACCAAGAGATAAAGTTTATAACAGCAGTGGAAGACTAAGGAGAATATGATCAATGGACCAAAATCCTGGAGGAGTTCCTAGAAAATGACAGGTTCAGATTAAGGGAAAAGTCAATAATGTTCAAATGCCTGTGATTAAACACATGTGAAAAACAGGTCTGCCTGACAGTGGTTGAGTTTTACCATGTGGGTTCTAAAATACTCGAAAACCTAGAATGGCAAGAGCTATGGAGTAGGAGGCAAGATGTGAATCAAAGAGCTTGGAAAACCATGCTAACATCTACCAACAGAGCTGTTAGCAGCCATGATCATCCAGACTGTATCTGAGCTCTGCCTGCTAATTCAAGTGGAGGATTTGTTTGGTAGGTCTCTTAAGCTAAGAAGTATAGTAGGAGGGGAGAGAGCAGTAACTAGGAATGCTGCAATAAGCACAGAAGAAAAACCAACTGAGTAGTGCAGTAAAATCTCAAGTTCTAGGCTCCCACTCTGTTTCTACTTAACTACTGCTAATTAAAGCCCTAAGTGAATGAAGGCAGCCCTAAGATTCTCTGGCAAAGGCTGGGAGAGTGGAAACAAGCCAACATGTTTGAAGAACCCCCCAGAGCCTAAAATACATAAAATGTTCATATAGCATTTATCCAAAACTTCACTTGGCTTCGGTTTGCACTGACAACACAGTAAGTGAGATAAGCAAACACAGCCCAAGGACCACTAGACCACACCCTGCTCAAGGGATTCATCTGCTTTGTAGTCAGATCTCAGCTCAGAAATGAGGTCTGCCTTTAGACTGCAGTTACCTCACAGACTCTGCAGAGGAAGACCTCGTGGGAAAAGGAAAAGAAATGCACACAATTACTGAGAGAGCTCTTTACATATTGATCAAATCTAGTCTTTCTTCTCTATAAGTAGGCAGAAATGTAAAGTCTACAGCTCAAACGTAAGGACAAACTCAGTAATCTGAGCAAATGGTTTCCTGGTGAAACAAATTCTATAGCTGGAACAATTCTAAGTAATACTCTGAGTGATAATGAAAGAATGCTAAATCAATAAAAAAGGGCAAAGTGTTATGAAAAAAGCAGCTCTGAGAAAAACAGGTGGTTCTTGGAGACAAAAAGGTAATTACTGAAATAAAAAACACTGGGAAAAGCAGTAGAGAGAACACTAATGAATAAAGTAGTTAAAATTGGAAAACCCCTTGTACCATTCTTTCTGAATGTAGACTCCTAATACAAAACAGGGGAAATCAGAAAAGATTGAAAGAGCAATGAAGGACATGATGCAAAATACCCAACAAGTGCATAGTGTGAGATGTGGAAGGGAAGAATGGAAAAGATGGAGGGGAAGCAAAGACGGGTAGGAAAATCACTAGAATGATGAAAAATTGTTAAAACATTCAACAGCTAGTCCTGATTTAAAAAATAACAGCAGGGGCCGGCCCCATGGCCAAGTGGTTAAAAGTAAAATCACACCCAAGCACGCACACACTCATATATACATAAAAAGATAAAAGCATCTTTTCATGAACTAGAAATAAAGAAAACTTACTTAACTTGAAAAAGAGTATCTTCCCCAAAACAGTAGCAATTATCAACTTAACGGGGAAATATAGCAATAAAGTTAAAAACAAAATGAGGATCCTTGCCACCATTAACACTATTCAACATTTTCTAGAAGTTCAAACCAATGTCATATAACAAAAATGAGGGAACAAAAATGAGGTATAAACACTGTAAAGGAAGAAACAAAGACAAAATAGCATCATTGACCTAGAAAAACCCAAGATAACAAAATGAAAATCTTTTAGAAACAATATGAGAGTTCAAAAGGTGAATAAATAGGAGATAAATATGGAATAACAAGGGTTTTTCCATACTCCAAATAAATTAGGAAGTGGGGGAAAAAAGACCCGTCCAAAATACTATCAAATCTAAAACAAAAAACTTAGAAATAATTTAAAAGGAAATGTGTAAGAACCAAAGGAAGAAAACAATAAAACTTCACTGAACGACATAAAAGCTTTGACTAAACAAACTCATGTTTCTGGATAAGAAGATCCAATAGTGCAAAGAAGATATATTTCCCTCAAGTTAATTTCTAAACACAACACAATTCCAATTACTAAACAAACTTATTTTTGAATTTAACGAATTGGTTTTAAGTTCATGTAGAAGAATACATTTAATAGATATTTTTTAAAAATGGGGAGGAGGCACTTGCACTATAAAGATCAAAATGTACTACAAAGTTAAAATATTTTAAACAATTCAACACTGGGTAAGAAAAAATAGCTCAATAATTGTACAGAAAACTCAAACAGAACTATTTGGGATAAAATTGGCATTTCAAATTAACTGGGAAGGAAGGATTATTCCATAGATTATAATTGGCTATCCAATATCACACCATATAGAAAAATAAATTTCAGAAGAATTAAAGATCTAAATTCGAAAAATGAAAAAAGTATTAGAAAATCACATAGTAGAAGATTTTTATAATCTTAGGGTGGTAAAATTCATTCTAAGCAAGACAAAAACAGACTTGAGAGAGGAAAAGACACTATTAAATTTTTTTCTGTGGTCAAATATCTGCTCAGAACCATAACAACATGAGCAAAGGTAAAACAAAACAAAGACTGCATGGAAAAGATATTTACAATACACTGAGAAAGGGTTAATTTCTTAATATGAAGAACTCTTGAAATAAGAACAAAAAATCAAAACACTAAACAGAAAAACAGACAAAAGACATGAACAGGCAAATCAGAAAAGTATAAATAATCCATAGATACTCAGTTGGACTGCATGAAATTGTAAATACTTGACCTACAAAAATAATGACTGCTTCCTATGTTTCACCCTGCAGATAATCAAAGAAACATAAACTAGAACAATAAAACAGTCCATCTACCAAACTGACACTAAACCAAGAATTGTATATAAATTTTAAATGTCCATATACCTTGATCAAAGTATTCCTTTTCTAAATAAATTTATCCTAAAGAAAAGTACAAAAAGATATCTATAAAAGAACGCTCATCAGAGCAAGTGTTTATAAAAAGCAAAAACCTGGAAATAACCTAAGTGCTAGTATTAATAGGAAATTATTTAATAATTATTTAGATAAATTATGGACCATCAATATGATGAAATACAAATTGACATGAAAGGAAAACATAATTTAGTATGTGAAAAAAGCAGATTATAAAACACTAAGTACAGTATGCTCCATTATATATATATATATATATATATATATATATATACAGGCATGCATGAAAAAATTTTTTTAAAAAACTCTTTATTGGTGCCAGCCCTGTGGCTTTGTGGTTAAGGTCATTGTGCTCCGCTTCGGCAGCCCCAGTTCAGTTCCCGAGTGCAGACCGATACCACTGGTCAGTGGCCACGCTATGACAGTGACCCACATACAAAACAGAGGAAGATTGGCACAGATGGTAGCTCAGGGTGAATCTTCCTCAGCAAAAAAAAAAAAAACCTTTGCAAATAAAAACACCATATTAAGGTCAAAAGACTTGGGCAAACAATAAACTGAGAGAAACTATTTGTTAAAATACATCAGAAACCTAATATATAAAAGAATCTTAAAAATTAAGAGAAAAAAGAATAAAAACACGATAGAATGAACAAAAGACACGAATAGATGACTCCTTATAAAAAGATACACAATGACCTTTACACATATGAAAAAGTACTTAATTTCACTCAGAAATGCAAATTAAAACCAAACTAAGATAGGTTTTTCACCTACCAGGGTGGCAAAATTCAAAACCTTAAACTCCACTGGGAGCTGCAGAGAAAAAGGCTCTCTCATACATTGCTAGTAGGAGTGTAGAAGTACAAAATGGTACAACACCTATGAAAGGAAATCCAGCAATAGCTAACACATCTTCATATTCATTTACCACTTAACCCAGTAATCTCACTTCTATGAATCTGCCCTGAAGACAAATCTCCACAAATATGAAACCACACAGATGCACATGGTTTTTCACTGAAACATTATTTGTGATAGCAAAACACTGGAAATAACCAAAGTTCCTGTCAATAGGGGACTGGTTAAATAGACTATGATACAGCCACATAAGAGAGTACTATGTGGAAAGCCTAGAGAAAAAAGAATACGAAAAATCTCTGTCAACAGAAATAGAGCGATTTCTAGCACATATCAGGTGAAAAAGAGAGAGACACAAAAGATATACAATGGTTTAGCAAAAATAAAGGAAAATAATATAAGTATCTGCTTATTACTTCTCTGAGGGAAACACACACATACACACACAAAGGATAAACTAAAAACTAAGGCAAGTGGTTACCCAAGGAAGGTGGGTGAGAAAGGGAAAGAGTGGATAGAAGAGTTCTCTGAGTAAATGTTTTATGTAATTTTAACTGTGAATCATGTAACTGTTCTTCAATTAAAAAAAAACAAAATTAAATCAATAAAGTAGTTAACACAAGTAATATATCCTTAGTAGGATATATTCTAAGTACACATATAATTGCAAAGAAATCTTGAATATTTTTTTCTGCTTTTTCTCCCCAAATCCCCCCAGTACAAAATAGTTGTATATTTTAGTTGTAGGTCCTTCTAGTTGTGGCTTGTAGGAGGCCGCCTCAGCACCGCCTCAGCAGGGCCTGATGAGTGGTGCCATGTCTGTACCCAGGATCCAAACCAGCAAAATCCAGGGCTGCCACAGTGGAGTGTGTGAACTTAAACCCTCGGCGACGGGGCCGGCCCTGAAATCTTGAATAGGTTTGTTGTCAGTAATGGCATATTGTTGTTGACAATCTGGGTTTTCAATGTTGGAAAACAGAGATACAAATATGAAATGCAGGAAGATGAAGAGAAACCTTGTGGCGCTGGATGTGAACTGGAACTACCAATATGAACTTGTGGTTGTATGTCTCCCTATCTCTTTCCATTGGAAAGGCCTAGAAATATGATATGTCAGTAGCAATGAGCACACCTAGTACCTAGATCTTGGTCTCTAAATACAATTAATTGCCCACTAAAAAGAACAAGGACTCAGAGAACTAGCTGATTCTAGGGCTGGGGCAAAGGAAAGCTGAAGGTGAACCTAGAACATCTGACTGTTCAAGAAAACAAGGAAATGCTGGAAGACTAAGGGAATCACATCAAAAAGACATAGGTATGAGCAGGCTTGAAGGGATTCCTACTGGTCAGATCAGGAACAAAGAACAACAATGGTAAAGGATCATAATACACTGAATAATAAAAGAATTCATGAGCTCACAGTATAATTTTTTTGAAAAGGGAAGAGTTTTTCTCAATAGAAAAATACCAATTAATGTTAGAATTATGAAATCACTATACTGCAAACAATATAATATCTAAGGTAAGGCAAGTATCGTCAATGGATGCTAAAACCACTCAGTGAATGGATCATCATATGATCTCAAAGTATCACTCTTACTTATTAATTATAAAGGGAAACATGTTCCTGTACAACGAAGTGGGCTGGTGGTCCATCATCTTAACCAAGTGAGCAACATTATCAACAACAGGGGGGTAACTTGTTATTATGTACCAATTTAAATGACACAAGAAGCATTAATATTACCTATGTAATATTCTTGCCAAATATGTTTAATCTAAACCAAGAAACCATTATGTCAGTCCAGAATGTGGAACATTCTACAAGACAACAATTTTATACATTTAAAAAAAACAAACATATGAAAGATGGGGAAAACCACCAAGAGGACTTGTTCTAAACAAATGAGACCAAAGAGACATAATCAAATGCAGTGAGTGTACCCAGATTGGGTCCTGGACTTAAAAAAGTAAAGGAAGGCACCATCCCATTGGTATAGTGGTTAAGTTCATGCACTTTGGTTCGGTGGCCCGGGGTTGGTGGGTTCAGATCCCAGGGGCAGACCTATACACTGCTCATCAAGCCATGCTGTGGTGGCATCCCACAGACAAAAACAAAGGAAGACTGGCATGGATGTTAACTCAGGGACAATCTTTCTCAAGCAAAAAAAGAGGAAGATTGGCAACAGAAGTTAGCTCAGGGATAATCTTCCTCACCAAAAAAAAAAGAAAAGAAAAAAGATATGAGAGACACATTTTGGGACAACTAAATTTTTAAATGTTTATATATTAGATATTCTTGAAATAGTGTTAATTTTCTTAGGTGTGAAAATGGAATCGTGGTTAAATATGAAAATGGCCTTATTCTTAGAAGATACATGCTGAGGTATTTAGGGGTAAAGTGTCATGATGTATACAAGCAATTTTCAAATGGTTCAGCAAAGACAAGAAAAAAAACACACACACATATACAGACATACAACATGTGTGTAAGTCTATTTAGAGACATAAAAGAAATGTAGCAAAATTGCTGGAAATTAGTGAATCTATAGAAAGGGCATACAGCTGTTCATCATACTGTTTTTTGAACTTTTCTCTAGGTTTGAAAATTTTCTAAGTAAAAAGTTGCAGGAAAATGAGAGAATTTTCACTTTACACTCTGCATTCACATGTATTAGAGACTGGAAAGTTTTTTTCTGAAAAGGCCAAGAGAGTAAACATTTTGGGCTTTACAGGCAATATGGTCTCTGTTGCAACTATTCAACTCTGCTTTTGTAGTGCAAAGGCAGTCACTAGAGGCAATACACAAACAAATGAGCATGGCTGTGTTCAAAACAAACTTTATTTACAAAATAAGCAGTGGACCACATTTGACTCATGGAAAGGGTGTATCAAACCCTGATATATAAATTATTAGATTTTTAAAGAATGCATAGGCACACAATGCTTGCTTTCTTCCCTGACTGAAAGTGTACGGGCGTTTTCAAAAATTTATACTTCCCAAGATCACAGCCTCTTCTTTAGTCTCTACACTTTCCTATTTGGTAATCTTATGGATTCAATTACAAATTTTAACAGAATGGCTCCCATCTACAGCACCTCCTTTGATATTTCTTAAGCCAGAGTTCTATATTTCCATTACATATGTCATAAACATTTTCACATGGATGGTGCACCTGCAGGTCCAATTCAATGTCAACATAAAAATTAGTACCTTTTTTCTCAAGCCAACTTCTCCAACACGATTCAATTCTACTAATAGTACCACCATCCACCTCCCCTTTTAGACTCAAAAACTGGGACACCACCTGCACTGAAAAGAGTTAACGTAGCAGGCTTGAGACTGCCTATCCTTAATACGCTTGCTTGCAGGATTGGCCCTTGGCATCTGGGAACTTACACTTTGGAAGGGTTCCCACTATTCCCAGGGCTAGTAAGCATGGCTGACGGTGCCTAAACTCTTTGTACAAATAATGTGCTTTATGCTGAATACCAGCTTTCCTTCTGGGAATCTGGAATTTTGGTACATGCAGGTAGAAGGTGCCTACACGCCCAGCCCCCAATAAAAGCCTTGGGAATCCAGTCTCTAAGGAGCTGCCCTGGAAGACAACACTTTATAATTTGATACGGGAGGAATTAAGAGCTTTCTGTGTGACTACACCGGGAGAGAACTCTTGGAAGTATGCTCCTGATTTCCTCCAGACTTTGCCCCATACACCTTTTCCCTTTGATGATATTGCCTTGTACCTTTACATGGTAATAAATCATAGTGATGAGTATAACTACTATATATAATGAGTCCTGTGAGTCCTTCTGTTGAATCATCAAACCTTGAGGTAACTTTGGGGACCTTTGACGTACATTTTCTCTTTTTCACTCAGGTATTTAATCAGTTTCAAAGTCTTCTTGATTCAACATACATTATCTTACTTCTCATTCACAGTTTTCCTCTGCATTTCCACTGTTACTGTCCTATTCAGGATTGGATTACTGAACTGATCTCCTGCTGGACTTCCTATTTCCCCACTTTGCTCCTTAAAACATAATTCTAAACATTTCACTTCTTAGTTCTAAAATCTTCAATGGTAACTCATTTTGTCATAGAATGAAGTCCAATATCCAGAACCTGGAATTTATAACCATCCATTGGTTAGCTCCAAACTACTTCTTTAATCTTATTTTCTATTGAATGACATTACATACTCTATACTTCAGCCAAACCACCACCTGCTAATTCCCAGGTCATTCTCTCCTCTAGACTTTAGCTAATAGAGATTCCAATACCTTAAGTACCATTCCCCATACCTGTGTGAATCCATACAGTCTAAATTCAAGTGTCATGATCTCCTACATGAAGCCCAGCCCAATCACTTTAGTTAGGAATAATCGCTCTATTTTCAGAATTTTAACAGGATTTTAGCTGTTTCATTCTAATGGCACTTATCATTTTATACCTTGAATTAGTCTTACATACATACATTCCAGAACCCTTTTCCTCCAGAGCATGTTCTATCTTGGATTAACTTTTGTAAGCCCCTAAAATGCCACACAACTGTATGTACTTCATAAGGATTTTTTGAATGAAAAGATGAATAAAAAAGGAAAAAATGAGGAGGCCAATCAGATGAATGCCTGATTCTAGTGTTGTACTAAGGAAGGAAATACAGCCTTAGAAATAATGTTGTGTGAATTAAGTATGGCTGAAACAGTACAATTATCATTCAAGAGCCATACTGTACATTAAGTCATCCCTCTAGAAGTATATGTAGCAAGGTACTATGCTTAATCCTGTGCAAGAAACCATGAGTAAAACAAACTTCAGTGGATTGGTCTCAAATCTAATCCTATCTATAATAATATTTATGAAAAACTTGAGTGAAATTCCTAACAGACCTCAAAACATTTTTATAATACAATCCATAACATAGGATCTGAACCTATACCAACTATGACTTGGTTGTGATGATAAAGGCATAAGAAATCACAATTTTTCCCATAAAGATATGAAATACTCAAAACCAAATCAACCCAAACATTTTCCAGTTCATAAAGTTTAGCACCTTTAGGAATATCTGGGAGAATATACCCTTAGCCCTCTCCAACCAAACACAAGAACAAAAAATAAAATGATTATAAAACCTTTTTTAATGGGAAACAGTAGGTTTTTATAAAAAATTATATCTGAAGCTGGAGATAAAAAGGAGTACTCTTCTATACCCAAAGATTCCCTTAAATATTTTTTTATGCACATACTCTCTAATTTGAGAAGGAGCTTATATTTTTGTCCTTTTTGTGCAACACATTATAAAAACAGCCTCTAGACCAGAGTGACATCAGCATCATTGGGGAGTGAACTCTTCCCATATTCTCATCCCTAAGATACAATGAAAAAGACATTCATAAACCAACAGAGGACATTCATACAATACAAAAGATGTCTAAGAGAGACACACAGCCAAATGTCTGAAGGTGGAGGTGCTGGTCCCCCAAGGAAGAAGTGGAAGGAGGTAAGGGGATCTCCTCTCCATCCCCCAACATCAGTGACCTAGGGTGCAACCACAAGCAACTCTGAGAAAAGATGGGGGAAGGGCAGCTTGCCACAGGAACACTTTCGCTCTCCAAATTCCATCACAACCTGTGGGAAGGCCCAACACAGGGGTGGGTAAGCTATTGCAGGGGTGTCTCCATCAAGTCAGCACCACAGGAGAGCAGATAGTAAGAGCAGAGCAAAAACATCCCTGAGATCATACATGAAAGAAAGCGCCCCTACAACCACTCAGCACTCCAGCTCAGACAGTTGGCCAGAGTGCCCCTGCATACATTAGAAAAGCAGCAGCTGTGAGCGAACAAGCCAGAAATCACAAATGAGACCTGTTAGCATAGATTCTAAGGACAGACACAGATGCCAGGGACTGCAGTGGGCTCAGAAGACACAGCTCATGATCTCCCCCCAGTGGTGGTAGGTGGAATCTGCAACCAGATACTATCATTACACAAAGGCACAGATCCACGTCATTGAACAGTATAAAGAAACATATTAATATTCCAGACCAGAAGATAAATATCAAGCAACCAGAAGTCAACCCTGAAAGCACAGAAATTTACAATCTAAATGACAGAGAATTCAAAATAACTATCATAAAGAAAGTCAATGAGTCACAAGAAAATACAGACGGTTCAATGAAATCAGGAACAAATTAATGAACAGAGGGAATTCTTCACAAAAGACATTGAAACTATAAAGAAAAACCAATCAGAAATGTTGGAGATGAAAAACAAAATGGAGGAGTTAAATAAAAATCTGGACACTCTGAAAAACAGAGCTGATTTATGAAGGACAGAATTAGTAGTCTGGAGAACAGAAATATAGCAATGCTTAAGATGGAGGAGGAGAGAGAACTAAGAGTAAAAGGAAATGAAGAAACTCTGTGAGAAATATGTGAGTCAATCAGGAAATGCAACATAAGGATTCTAAGTAGTGAGAGGGAGACCAGGTGAAGAACGGAACTGAAAGCTTGCTCAAAGAAATAATGGCTGAGAACTTTCCAAACCTGGGGAAGGAGCTGGAAATACAAGTAAAAGAAGCTAACAGAACTCCTAATTATACCAATGTAAAAAGACTTTCTCCAACGCATATATTAATAAAACTGGCAAAAGCCAATGATAAAGAAAAAATATTAAGGGCAGTAAAGCAGAAGAAAATAACTTACAAAGGAACCCACATCAGGCTTTCAGTGGATTTCTCAGCAGAAACTTTACAGGCTAAGACAGAGTGGAATGATATACTCAAAATTCTGAAAGACAGAAACTTTCAGCCAAGAATACTCTATCCAGTGAAAATATCCTTCAGATATGATGGAAAAATAAAGAATTTCTCAGATGAACAAAAGCTGAAGGAGTTATTGTCACAAGAACCCCCCCAGAAGAAATGATGAAGAAGGTCCTCATATCTGAAAAAAAGCCAAAAAACAAAAACAGAAAGGGTTTACAAAGCCTTGAGCAAGGAGACAGACAAAATCATAAAATTGCAGCTCTCTATCAGAACAGGTTAGCAAACAGTTAATTACAATGTTAAAGATACAGGGAACAAAAACATCAAAAATAAATATAATCTTATCACTTTAACCACAAACTCAGAACACAAGATGGAATAGGTTGTGACAACAACAGCTTAGAAGGGGAAGTGTAAAGGGATGGAACTGGCATAGACTAAGGAAATAAGAGGCTATCAGAAAATAGACTACCTCATCTACGAGATTTTTTTATACAAACCTCATGGTAACCACTAAACAAACAATCAGAATAGAGATACAAATGATAAATAAAGAGAAAAATGAGAAAATCACCATAGGGAACTACCAAACTGAACTGGAGTCCAAAATACACAGGACAAGAAACAAGGGAAATACAGAACAAAAAGAAAAAGAGTGATAAAATGGCAGCATTAAGCCCTCATATATCGATAATCACTCTAAATATAAATGGATTGAATTCTCCAATCAAAAGACACAGAGTGGGTGGATGAATTAAAAAACAAGACGCAACAGGGGCTGGCCCTGTGGCCGAGTGGTTAAGTTCGTGCGCTCCACTGAAGGCAGCCCAGTGTTTCGTTGGTTTGAATCCTGGGCGTGGACATGGCACTGCTCATCAAACCACGCTGAGGCAGCATCCCACATGCCACAACTAGAAGGACCCACAACGAAGAATATACAACTATGTACCAGGGGGCTTTGGGGTGAAAAAGGAAAAAAATAAAATCTTTTTAAAAAAAAAAAAAAAAACAACAAGACCCAACAATATGCTACTTCCAGGAAACACATCTCAGCTCTAAAGACAAACAAAGGCTCAGAGTGAAGGTATACAAGATGATACTCTAAGCTAATGGCAAACAGAAGAAAGCAAATGTTGCCATACTTATATCAGACAAAGCAGAATCCAAGATAAAAAAAAAGGCAACGAGAGACAAAGAGGAGCAGTATATAATGATAAAAGGGATAATGTGATAGGGTGCTCCTAACACAGGAGCATCAAGTACATAAAGTACATAGCTACTAACAGACCTAAAGGGAGAAATTAACACCACCACAATAATAGTAGGGGACCTCAACACCCCACTTACATCAATGGATAGAAAGTCAACAAGGAAATAGTGGAATTAAATAAAACACTAGATCAGATGGACTTAACAGATACATGCAGAACACTCTATCCAAAACCAGCATAATAAACATTCTTCTCAAGTGCACAAGGAACATTTTTGAGGCTACACCATATGTCAGGGAACAAAGCAAGCTCCAACAAATGTAAGAAGACTGAAGTCATATCAAGCATCTTATCCAACCATAATGCTATGAAGCTAGAAAACAATTACAAGAAAAAAGCTGACAAAGTCACAAATACGTGGAGACCAAACAACATGCTACTGAACAACCAATGGATCACTGAAGAAATTAAAAGAGAAATCAAAAAGCATCTGGAAACAAATGAAAACGAAAATACACCATACCAACTCATATGGGATGCAGCAAAAGCAGTCCTAAGAGGGAAATTCATAGCAACAAAGGCCACTCTTAAACAAACAAGAAAAATCTCAAATAAGCCATCTTAAACTATACCTAACAGAATTAGAAAAAGAACTAACGAAGCCCAAAGTCAGCAGAAGGAAGGAAATAATAAAAAAGTAGGCAGAAATAAATGAATTTGAAACAACAAAACACACTGTAGAAAGGATCAATGAAAGAAAGAAGTGGTTCTTAGAGAAGATAAACAAAATTGACAAACCCTTAGCTAGACTCACTAAGAAAAAAGAGAGAGAGCTCAAATAAATAAAATTAGAAATGAAAGACGACAAATTACAACAGATACCACAGAGATACAAGGGATTTATAAGAGAATATTATGAAAAACTATATGCCAACAAATTTGACAACCTAGAAGAAATGGGTAAATTCTTAGACTTACACAACATCCCAAAACTGAATCAAGAAGAAAGAGATAATATGAATACACCAATGACGAGTAAAGAGATTAAAACAGTAATCAAAAACCTCCGCAAAACCAGAAGTCCAGGACCAGATGACTTCTATGGAGTATTCTACCAAATGTTCAAAGAAGATTTAATACCTATCTTTCTCAAACTATTCCAAAAGTCTGAAGAAGACAGAACACTTCCTAACACATTTTATAAGGCCAACATCACCCTGATCTCAAAGCCAGACAAGGACAACACAAAGAAAGAAAATTACAGGCCAATATCGCTGATGAACATAGATGCAAAAATCCTCAACAAAATACTGGCAAACCGAATACAGTAATACACTCAAAAGATCATACACCATGATCAAGTGGGATTTATACCAGGAATGCACATCTGCAAATCAATCAACATGATACACTACATCAACAAAATGAAGAATAAAAAGCACATGATCATTTCAAAAGATGTAGAGAAAGCATTTGACAAGATCCAACATCCATTTATGACAAAAGCTCTTAATAAAAATGGGTATTTAAGGAAAGTGTCTCAACATAATAAAGGCCATATATGACAAACCCACAGCCAACATCACATTCAATGGGGAAAAGCTGAAAGCTATCCCTGTGAGAACAGGAACAAGACAAGGGTGCCCACTCTTGCCAGTTTTATTCAATATAGTACTGGAGGTTTTGGCCAGAGAGATTAGGCAAGAAAAAGAAATAAAAGGAATCCAAACAGGCAATGAAGAAGTGAAACTCTTGCTGTTTGCAGACGACATGATTTTCTATATAGAAAACCCTAAAGAATCCATGGGAACACTATTAGAAATAATCAACAACTACAACAAAGCTGCAGGGTACAAAATCAACTTACAAAAATCAGTTGCATTTCTATATTCTAATAACCAACTAGCAGAAAGAGAACTCCAGAATAGAATCCCATTTATAATCACAACAAAAAGAACAGAATATCTAGGAATAAACTTAATCAAGGAGGTGAAAGATCTATATGATGAAAACTATAAGACATTATTGAAAGAAATCAATGATGACATAAGGAAATGGAAAGATATTCCATGCAAATGGATAGCAAGAATAAATACAGTTAAAATGTCCCTACTACCTAAAGCAATTTAAAGATTCAATGCAATCCCAATCAAAATCCCAGTGACATTCTTCACAGAAATAGAACAAAGAGTCCTAAAATTCATATGCGGCAACAAACGACCCCAAACAGCTAAAGCAATCCAGAGAAAAAAGAACAAAGCTGGAGGAATCACAATCCCTGACTTCAAAATATACTACAAAGTTGTAGTAATCGAAACAGCATTGCGGTGGTACAAAAACAGACCTCAGATCAATGGAACAGAACGAAAGTCCAGAAATAAAACCACACCTTTAAGACAGCTAATCTTCAAGAAAGGATCTAAGAACATATAAGGGAGAAAGGCAAGTCTCATTAATAAATTGTCTTGGGAAAACTGGACAGCTACATAAAAAATCATCAAAGTAGATCACTATTTTTCACATACAGAAAAATTGACTCAAAATGGATCAAAGACTTGAAGATAAGACCTGAAACCATAAAACTCCTAGAAGAAAATACAGGCAGTATACTCCTTGCCATCAGTCTTAGAGAGATGTTTTCAAATACCATATCTACTTGGACAAGAGAAACAAAAGAAAAAATAAACAAGTGGGACTTCACTGGCCTAAAGAGCTTCTGGAAGGCAAAAGAAACCAGGAACAAAATGAAAAGACAACCTACCAACTGGAAGAAAATATTTGAAAATCATATATCCAACAAGGAGTTAATCTCCAAAATATATATATAAAAAACTCACACAACTCAACAACAAAAAACCAAACAACCTGATCAAAAAATGGGCACAGGATATGAACAGACATTTTTTCCAAAGAAGATATACATATGGCAAAAGGGCACATGAAAAGATGTTGAACATCACTAAGCATCAGGGAAATGCAAATCAAAACTACTCTAAGATATCACCTCACAGCCGTTAGGATGGCTATAATCACTAAGACAAAAAATAACAAATGTTGGAGAGGATGTGGAGAAAAGGGAACTCTCATACACTGCTGGCGGGAATGTAAACTGGTGTGGCCACTATGGAAAACAGTATGGAGATTTCTCAAAAAATTAAAAACAGAAATACCATGTTACCTAGCTATCCCACTACCAGGTATTTATCCAAAGAACTTGAAATCAACAATTCAAAGACTTATGCACCCCTATGTTCACTGCAGCATTACTCACAATAGCCAAGAAGTGGAAGCAACCCAAGTGCCCACTGACTGATGATTGGATAAAGAAGATGTTATCACACACACACACACACACACACACACACAGAGAGAGGAATATTACTCAATCATCAAAAAAGACAAAATTGTCCCATTCACAACAACATAGATGGACCTTGAGGGTATTACGTTAAGTGAAATAAGCCAGACAGAGAAAGACAAACACTCATTCACTCATTCAATCACTCATATGATTTCACTCATATGTGGAAGATAAACACATGGACAAAGATAACAGTTTAGTGGTTACCAGACAGGAAGGGGGTTTAGGGGTGGTCATAAGGGGTAAAGGGGCACATTTATATGGTGACTGACAAATAATAACGTATCACTGAAATTTCGCAATGTTATAAACTATGATCACCTCAATAAAATTTTTAAAAAAGTCTCTCTAATCACATAAAATACCATTAAGAGAAGATAACCTAATTTCAAGTACAAAATACTACCTCCAACAACGATGTTCACCATTTCTTCTACAATGCTCTGTACAATGTCTTGTGGCTTTTCCTCACAGTCATGGTTTTCTCCATCATACAAGATATCATTTTTAGATAATGCTTGAAAAAAGAAAAATTCAAGAAAACATTATTTTAATTTTTTGGAAACTTCTACTGAACACTGATAATGAAAAACTTTCCTAAGAACATTAAGAATAAAAGAAAAAAAATCAGACAGATATCTGAAACTAGATGAAAGTGTATGTTAAACTTTCCAACTTATAACCAAATCAAATTTAAAAATATTTTATAAATTTAAGTCAATTTTAATGATTCGTTTGACAAGCTATTAAATGATTATCCAACTTAAGGGAATTTTCTAGATTATTCCTTTAAGAACCAAAATTTTTAAAAGTATTTTGAATGAAACGTTTCTAACATGTCCCACATACTTATCAAATAATATATTAAATTTAATTAAAGCTTGTTTTGACTCATTAGGCTCATCAATAGCAAGCTCATTATTCTGCTCTAATATAGTAAGTTCCTTGAAGAAGTAGAGATAGGGCCATCTGGGCCTCCACCAGTGCCTTCTAGCCCTTCCTTACTATTTCTTCCCCAATTTAACTTTAATCAAAAACACATATAACTGCCAATCAGAACTTCCAAACAGCATAAGAGAAAGTGATAAAACTTGACATTCCAGTTAGCTTGTATAAACTACTGCACTATCTTTATCTATTTATTTTTATCTTTTATCCTATCTTTTATAGGATTCCCACCAGATTTTTTGAAATGCTGAAAATGTCTCAGGAAGGCTCAATTAGCACTTTATGATGCTTTGGGATCCAGGACCCTGTTCTAGGAGCCACTTCCCTCCACCAAATGGCATCAGACTGCATATTAGCTGATAGTGCTGCTGTCTACACCCCTGCCCGACTCACACTTCTATAAAGGATCGATATTTCTAATTCTGGTTTCCAGAAGCATGCCCTCCCTATTGTTCACTGCCCCTAATCTATTGTTTGCTGCATTCTACATAATATTGAATGCCACAAGGGGAAATCTGATAAATAAGCATGTCAAATTAGTAACCTTATTTTATTTTAAAAAAATCCAAATACAGCAGCATTTAGACTCTTCTGTGGAGTAAAAACATATAAATTCCTTGACAGATAATTTTTCCACCATTCTTAAGCTTTGTATTTCTGTGCTCTAGTTGGCTAAAATTACCTAGAATCTGAAAATCAGAGGATCAACATACTATACAGTCACTAAAATGTGCACAAAATGATTAGTGCACCAAGAATCAATTAGAGATTATCTAACAGAAATGGATCAGAGTAACAGTGAATAATATTTATTACACATAGGAGATGAGTAGAGAAGTTAACTATTATATCCAAAGTTACATAGCTAGTAAGTGACAGAGATGTGGTTCAAAGCAGGTAATCTAACTCCGGAGCATGAACTCTTAACCAATGGGTCTCAGGAAGAATTTTCATTTATATCAGCTGTTGGGAGAAAAACAACATTTAAAGCCAAAATAATCATGACTATGCCATAGGGAATTATGTCTTATTTATAATTCTGTATCCTATAAGGTACCTACAGTGGTACCTCATACACAGCAGATGCTTCCATTCCTTGGGTCTCATGTCATGTTTGTTTCTTCTGTCAGAAAATTTCCTAAACTTTCTAGATAACCAATTCCTACTCCTATTTATCAAGATTCAAGTAAAACACTGCTTTCTTTACAAAGGTATTCCCTAACTGTCCTTGGCAGAATCACCTTATGCATGCCACTTTAAAAATATTTATCACATTGCATCTCATTTATACACGCCTGACCATCGGGGCAGACCATGAGCACCCTAAGAGCAATGGCTGTATCTCTATCTACTTTTTAACCCCAAGTCCTAGCACAAAAGTACCGAGGTCACAGTATGCTAAACAAATGTTTGCTGAAGGCACGGATGAAGGAACATACAAAGTCCCAGCTTTATTAGAGATTAGCCCTTTGAGCCAGTCCCTTTAAGCTCACAGTAAAAGCAGGGGAAATTCTGGCAACACCAGGCTAGAAAAATATAAATCATATAAGCAGTACAGATTTACTATCAACTTGATTACTGTGAATGATGGGTTTATCAAAATTATCCTTTTTAAAATAAATAGTAAAGTACTATTAAAAATAGTAAAACAGTGGGGCCGGCCCGGTGGCGCAGCGGTTAAATTCACACATTCCACTTCTCGGTGGCCCGGGGTTCGCCGGTTCGGATCCTGGGTGCGGACATGGCACTACTTGGCACGCCATGCTGTGGTAGGTGTCCCACATATAAAGTAGAGGAAGACGGGCATGGATGTTAGCTCAGGGCCAGGCTTCCTCAGCAAAAAGAGGAGGACTGGCAGTAGTTAGCTCAGGGCTAATCTTCCTCAAAAAAAAAATTAAAGTGAAGTAAATTAAACTTAAAAAAAGAAAACAGAAATAGTAAAACAGCATCTATTCGTGCCACTGCTGATGTTCATGCCACTATTAACTTATGGAAAAGATGTGTTACAAAAAGAAAAATCAAGAGCTGAAAATATATTATTCAAGTCTTTCCTCAAAGTGAAGTAAAAACGGAGAATTCAGATGAATTGTAACTAAGCCCTAACCATACTCATTCTTCACAACCATACTGGATAGGCAAGAGAATTTCCATCATCTTTTGACACCAAGCTAAGGAAAAACAAAGGGAACAGCCAAATTCCCTGGTAGTTTTATAGAATGGCTAAAGTCGAGAATAATGTCTGAGGGGAGAAACAACTTCATGTGATTATTTTTACAGAAACAGATTTGTAAAATAAATGTGTGTAATTTAATTTCTGTAATCTTGTAAATTTTTTCTTATAAGTCGATTTACTTATGAAAAAATACTGGCAGAGAACATCTCAATTTTAGTGATTCATACACATCGGGATATAAAAATAAATGAAATTATTTTTTATGTCAGGTGGTTACTCAAAAGATTTTTTTATATTTAATTTCAGTACTTTTTTACCATAATATTTTCTGAATAATATAATGATTTCCTAAAATTTTTAGTCACTTTCCAGAAAACCTTACCAAATAAATAGGTCTTGTTTGCCATGAAACTAACTTTAAGAAAACTGAAGTTCCTATATAACATGCTAACAGACATTTATGATCCTCTTTAGTAACACATATCTCCTCCAAAGTAAGTCCATAAATCACACTGCTCATGAGAGACTAGCGAATGCATAGCATCGTTAATAGATGTTTTGTGGTTTCAAGTGAAATTAACTTCACCAGCTAGGATGGAAATAGTCCACAATTACCACAATGTGTCTGCTATCTACTAAGCAGTATTACCCTTTCCACATTTCTTTATCAAAAAACTCATTCCTACACTGTTCTCTTAACATACACACACACAATGCCCCCGACAATCCCTTCTTAAAAAGATTACTTTCAGCTGCAGTTGCCTGATCAGCTTCAGTCTGTTCATTTTCTGCACTGGAAATATCAGATCCATTTTCAGGCTCTGTGTCATCCTGAAGGCTTTTATCCACATCATTTGTATGGGAATCAAGGTCCCCTTCATGATCTTGGGATATATGATCAACAGTCTGAGGTGGCAAGTATCTAAGTTGAGGTGATTCAGGCTCATGATGGCTTACTGGAGACTGCAACAGATGATGATGCTGCCGATGCCTTTCTTTTTCCATTTGTTTGGCTTCCTGCAACTGGAAAGAAATAGAGTAATTTCCAGTATTAGTAAAATAAGTTGTTTAAAATTTGGAAGAGCAATGTTATGCTCAACTATAAACCCCTTATAAAAAGTGCCACCTTGTCTCTAGGCCTAGAAATTGTAGTCCATCAGAAACAAAGAACATAAAATATACTAAAAACAAGATGGAAACTGGTATACAAGAACACAGATGAAAGTCTTTATGTATCCTCTCTTCATTATTCTTGGTGTTTGAATGATGTGAATGTATTACCAAAACAATAAAAAAAACCACTAAAATAATTTTTAATAGCCTCAGGGTAATAATTGGATCGTTGCCAGTAGTGGATTTACCTAAAATCAAATAAAAGTTTTACTAAGAGAGAAAAGAAGTGGATGGGAGAATAAAATACACACACACACACACACACATATACTGATTTTTACTTATCCATAGAGAAACAAAGGCTAGAAGATACACAAGAAAACTAGTAATAATGGATACCTACTGGAGGCGGAGGTTAGAAAGTGACCAAATTGGAAACAGGAGTGAGAAGGAACTTTTCAGTGTATACTTCTCTGTAACATGTTCTTACAACACCTTGTCAAATGTCTTTTAATTAAAAAATAATAAAACTACATTTAATAAATAAAATTGCAAAGAGTATTTAAATGCCTCTGCCCAGTCATTTAATAAGATTGAAAAAATTAAATCTACAAATGTTCGAGTTTTGTTTTAGGAAATCTGTCATTATTATGTATATAATACTACCTATAAAACTGGCTCACTTATAAGATGCTAAAAATAGTAACAATCAGGATCATAGGGTTTCATTTTTTAGCACTTTATTGCTTTT
The DNA here is from genome assembly GCF_037783145.1 of Equus przewalskii. Taxonomy (NCBI): domain Eukaryota; kingdom Metazoa; phylum Chordata; class Mammalia; order Perissodactyla; family Equidae; genus Equus; species Equus przewalskii. Next base: position 18,020,975 of record NC_091838.1, on the reverse strand, counting down.
AGACACATTTTTCATTCTCATGACCTAGTAAGAATGATTCTCACAGAATTAATATCCACAAAGATAAATATCTTACAATGTTAAACATGAACATTTCATATTCACTAATATTATTGCAGGTTATGTGGAAATGCCAGAACTAATTATATGAATTTATAAAACAAATTTGAACTAAAAGATTTTAATGCCCAAAAGGTAGGAAGAGCCTTATAACCCACATGGTCTGAATCCCTTATTTTTTTTTTTTTTTTAAAGATTTTATTTTTTTCCTTTTTCTCCCCAAAGCCCCCAGGTACATAGTTGTATATTCTTCGTTGTGGGTCCTTCTAGTTGTGGCGTGTGGGACGCTGCCTCAGCGTGGTTTGATGAGCAGTGCCATGTCCGCGCCCAGGATTCGAACCAACAAAACACTGGGCCGCCTGCAGTGGAGCGCGTGAACTTAACCACTCGGCCACGGGGCCAGCCCCCAAATCCCTTATTTTAAAGATAAAGACGTTGATGGGCATGACCAGTTGCACAGTTGGAATCAGAACAGAATTCTCAGATCAATACTTAATAACCCATTCATGAGAAAGTCAACCTCCAAATTAAAGTGAGAAGCCTGTGACATGCAATCCAATCTTAGGCTCAGCCTAACTACAGCTAATCCGCACCATGATTTAGTGGGGCAAGCATGTGCTTTGCAATTACAGACAAGGATTATATCAAATTCTAGCTTTTTCTACTTATTCCAGAGTTATAGAAACTCCAGAAATATCCTTGAGGAAAAAAACGGAAATGTTATTGCATAAAAATAGGCCTTTAAACATTTTATACACACTTCCATACTTTCTAGAATAGGGTTTCTCAACATTAGTACTATTGACATTTTAGATTGGATAGTTCTTTGTTCTGGGGGGCTGTCCTCTGTACTGGGCACAGCGTGTTCAGCAACATCCTTATCCTCTACCCATTATACGCCAGTAACAGCCTCCCCACCTGAGTCATGACAATCCAAAGTGTCTCAAATCTGGCTTCAACCTCCCATGGTTCATCTCCAGTTGAGAACCATGGTTCAAAAGAAATTTAGCATTTTCTCTTTTGAAGTAATTTTAGAACTGAGCATTTTGTAGAGAGTTTTATGGGGGAGGGGGAGAGGACTATCAGTAGCACATATAAATGAATTAGACTAATACCTTAGAATATTTTAGTAAATGTGGAAGTTAAATCAGTCTGCTCCCCTTCTAATTTCCTTTCTCTCCCCTTCCTACTTTTCAATAATTATCGAGAGCACAGAACTAAATATCCTTCATGACACAAAACATGTTCACAGCCTTTATCACAATTCAGTTACACACTTATTTGTGTGATTACCCCCCCTCTATGTCCAGTTTGTAAGATCTTTGAAGGCAGTGATCAAGTTAGTTTGCCCAGCACCATATAACTGAGGTCTAGAATGGTGACAGGACTAGATAAGCAATGTACTTAAATCTTGTTGAACAAGTCAAACAAATGTAACTTATATTTCTGCCACTAAAAAGCGATAAAATAAACCTTGTTGAACATGTCAAACCAATAAAACTTATATTTCTGCCATAAAATTATTTTCATTCATTTCTTTAAAAAGCCAAGTGGTTAAGTTCGCACGCTCTGCTTCAGCAGCCCAGGGTTTCACCAGTTTGAATCTTGGGCGCGGACATGGCACTGCTCATCAAGCCATGCTGAGGCAGCATCCCACACGCCACAACTAGAAGGACCCACAACTAAAAAACACTGGGGGGCTTTGGGAGAAAAAAATTTTTTAAAAAATATTTAAAAAAACAACCTATTATTTGTGGTTGCAAAATATCAGAAGTAATCCAATGTCAATACACAGAAGAGTGAAGGAATAGAGTACAGTACATCCTAGAGTACTATGCATCTGTAAAAAAGAATGAAGAAGATCTCTAAGGACTGATCTTGAATGCTTTCCAGGTCATAATACTAAGTAGAAAGAGCAAAGTACAAAAGAGCCTTATAGTATGCAGGTAGCCAACCTTTAAGATGGCCACCAATGATCTCTACCTCTTGATTTTCACTTCTTTGTAGACTTCTCTCCCACATTGTTCCAGGGATGGTCTGGGTGGCAACTTCTAGACATTGCAGCTTCTGTCTTACTGCCCTCTCTCTCAGATCATCTACCCTCGCGGAAGACAGCTTCCATGTCATTAGCAGCCCTATGAGACCCACGTGGTAAAAAAAACCTCAAGCCTTTCTGGCCAATAGTCAGTGAAGAACAGAGGTCTTTCACTAACAGCCAAAGGAGTGAGCCTAGAAGTGCATCCTCTAGCCCAATAAAGCCTTTAAATGACTGCAGCCCCAGTTGCCATCACGATCCATGTAGTCAACTGCAACCTCATCCAAAACCCAAGCCCAACCACCTAGCTAAGCCACTCTTGGATTCTGGACCCTCAGAAACGGTGAGAGATAAGCAGCTGAAGTTTGGGGTATTTGTAACACAGTGATAGAGAACTAATATAGTATGCTACCTTTCATCTAAGAAAGAAGATACATGAAACTATACATGTATCTGCTTATTTATGCTAAAGAAATGCAGGAAGGATAAACTAGAAACAAATGAGATTAGCTACACTGAAGGGATGTAAAGAAGGGAGGAAGAGGAATGGAGTGGTAGGAACAGGAGGGAACAGTACTCCTCTTGAGCATAACTTTTGTGTAGCTCTGACTCTTACAGCATATTCATGGTTAACATATTCAAAAAATAAATAAGCAATTAAAACTAACAAGGATGTCAGGGGTACTGAAATAGAAAAAAGACAGCGATAAGTGAACCTAATTCTATTATAAAGGAATAACATTCCTTTATAACAAATGTGGAAAAGAAAAGAACTAACCTAAGTAACTTCGGAAAACAATATTTTGAATGGATACTATAAGGCTAAAGACAAAAAGAACCAAATATAAATGCTGTAATCTACTTAGCAAATTTGCTTCTCACAGTGGTATGGGTTAGCAATTCTAAAACTATCTTAGGTGCATAATAGGAGTGAACAAATAACATGTGATAGAAAACGAAAGCTTTATTTCTCACTGTTTAGAGAGAGGAAGTTACAAATTAAAAAGGGAGAAGGCAGAAATGAATCTTGTGATGTTGGATTAGAATCAGAAGTATGAGTATGAACACAGTTTTTTAACATATACAGATAGATAGTCACATGCAGGTGTAGGGGGGCAGGGGGTGAGGAGATGGGGTGAGTATACAGATATGTATTTCCTAGTTCTATCTGCTGAGAGGGCCTAGAAATAATAACACCCCAGCAGCAAGGAACACCCCTAGCACTCAGATTTTGGTTTCTAATCATCATTCTCCAATTGAAGAAGCCAGGCTCCCTGTTGAAGTGGTTGATTCCAGGGCTGAAGCAGAGACAATTCAAAGAGAGCCTGGAACATCCTAAGAGTCCAGAAAGTAAGAAGGTGCCCAAAAATGGATGAGAGTTTGTCCAAAGGACATAAGGTCAAAGTTGAAATAATTTGGGCAACAAAATAAATAATGATAGTATTGGATTATAACTCACAGAATAAAATAAATATCTATGAATACAGACTGATATACATAAAAAACTAAATAAATAGGAAAGAAGGAGAATAATTCCAGTTAATAAACAGAGAAGAGAGAAACAGAAAATCACCAATAGGAGAACACCACAATAATTGTTGCCAACAAGATCCACTGATGGATACTTAAATTGGGGGGATGGGAGGAATATGAGGAGGAAATGGGATATTTGCATAGTTTTAAAGTATTTCTCCCTAGATATCTATTAACTGCAAAAGAATAACTAGTAACTTTAGAATGGAGGAACCTGGCAGATACAACATTAACCAACTAATCAAGGTCAACATCACTGGTAATAAGACACATCAACATCATGAATTCCTGATATCATGCACTGAAAAGAACACCATTGCTTTAGAGGTATTCTAGCATAAAAATGGACAACCTCATTCTAATCATGAGACAAGATTAGACAACGCAAATTGAGGGACATTCAACAAAATAACTGATTAGTACCATTCAAAAGCGTCAAAGTGATGAAAGATAAGACTGACAAACTGTCACAAAGTGGAGAAGACTAAGACATAACAACAACGCACATTAAATGCAACGTGGGATTCTGGATCAGATTCTGAAATGGAAAAAGGACAATAGTGGGAAAATTGGTGAAATTCAAGTAAGGTTTGTAGTTTACTTAATAGTATCGTACCAATGTTAATTCCTGCTGCTGATCATTGTAGTATGGTTATGTGAGATCCTGGCATTAAGGAAAGTAGGGTGAAGGGGATCTCTCTGTAATATTTTTGTAACTTTTCTGTTAAGTTTAAAATCAGTTCAAAATAAAAAGTTAGAAGATGGTTTTTAATTATGAAGACCTAGACAATTAAAAAGTAAATAAATAAATGATTCTCTAGCTGCTAATCTCTTGCTGAAAAGAAAAATTTCACCAATATAGAAATGTATACTTATTTTTTAAAGGCTCAATGAATAAATAATTTTATATCAGAATAGATCAAATTAGGTAATTTCATATCTACATTACACTCATCTACTGAGCTTCAGTGATTTAAAAATACCAATTCATAAACACTTTCATGAGGAAGACGGCAATCAATATCTTTCACATTCTATTTGTGAACTAAAAAGAAAATTTTGTCCACAGTCAAACAAATCAGTAAACCTCAAAACAAAACAAAATACAAACACAGTATCACAGATCTCCAGTAAGTAGAACTATAAATGAAAGACATTCTTCTCTACAGGCACAAAGATTTCACTGTGATTTCCGTACCCTCTCTTCTATATGTGATGCCTGTGGTGTTCTACACAATCTCTCTTTCCTTAATACTTACTGCTTGGTTTTCCATGCGCGCAAAGATAACATTTAGCATCTGAGTAAGCGTAGCTTTGGCTGTTGTCTGATTGATGAGATTTTTGCTTGCTAGATAGATATTGTAACATGTTCTCACAGCTTGCAGTACAGTTCCTTCATGAATTTCTATGTGTTGAGATGTTACTGCAGTAAGTAAAGCCTTTAAAAAAGAAAAAAAAGATAAAGTCAAAGCAATTTTCTGCATCCAGAGTTTCAGCACAAAATTATATTGAGTATTTTTATATTAGAATTAAAACTTTCAGATACCATTACCACTTTCTGGGAGCGTACACAGAATTTCTACCTGTCTTGAATATATCATCAACTGTTACAGTATTTTGTTTTCCTCATTCTGGCAGTGGTTTCCACATTATCCTCCCAATGCCATAACATTAGAAGACCGTTTAACTAATTTGTTTCAACACATTTCATTTTAATAGAAATATTATTTAATATAGTTTATGGGCCAGCCCCAAGGCGTAGTGGTTAAGTTTGCTGTGCTCCACTTCAGCAGCCCAGGGTTTGTGGGTTCGGATCCCAGGCATGGACCTATACCACTCGTCAGCCATGCTGGGGCAACAACCCACATACAACAAAGAGGAAGACTGGCACAGATGTTAGCTCAGGGTTAATCTTCCGCAAACAAGAAAAATGTTTTTAAAAAAGAGGAGGACTGGCAATGGATGTTAGCTCAAGGCGAATCTTCCTCAGCACCACCACCGACAAAACAATGCACAGCATTGAACTCTGTCACAGGAGAGCACAGATACGCCTCATATATCTGTTGAACTAGATTGTCAAATTTGGAGGATATACATCATATCTTACTTCCAAACTTTTCTGAGATCTTTTTTATAGACTGGACTCAATAAATATGCTGTTGTTATTGTTGAAGATGTTTACAAATGTTTTAGATGAAGAATTTAAAATAATCCTAAGGTGAATCCTCCAATAAAGTGAACAACTTGATGTGAATTTTCATACATTAGGTTACTTGCAATTTCTCAAAAGCAAGGACTCATAGCTTTTGTCCTTTTTATGTTGTACAATCCTAAGCAGAGTCAATGTAAAGTACAGGCTAAAAAAAACCATGAACTATATGAAACTGCAAATGATAGGCCCAAACAATTGGTCATTTTTTAAGAATAAAGATATCATAAGACTTGTGAAGTAAATACAGCTATAAAATTGAAAAGCTCAGAAAGGGCTATTTCTACACACGAAGGAACACTTTATACACATAAACAATTTCAAAAGTACTACTAGTATGTGAAAATTTTACTGATATATAAACATACCACTACTATCATTAGCAGTAACATTAACAACTCTACGACAGGCTAAAAACACAACTGAGTGCTTTTTCTTTAAGGAGTTTAACCATCCAGGTACACTAGCAAAACCCATGACAGGGTTTACATGAGCAAGTTCAGCAGATGAACAGGTGTAAGGGAATTAGAAAAGCTGGTTCACAAGGAGTTCACATGGTGAAGCGTGGGTCGAGAGGGCAGACTAGAAGCTGCCCAACAGTACAGAAGAAACTAGAGGGGTCACAGACCTTTCACACGGCAACCTAAAGCTCAAAAGACAAAATATGTATGGTAAACAAGCCAGAAACTGAAAAACTCTGGAAGACTCTGGGAGCCCAAGCTAAACTGGGACCTTCAAAATAAGAGACTTAGAAATACAGTCGTCTTCTAACAAACTCTTGGCATTCAACAATGAAATCTCCTGATATGGCTCTAAAAAGCACTCATGTGACCTCTATTATAGTTGGAAAGCATATAAAATGACCTTTCCAAATATTTTCAAGGTAAAAGCTTCTGATTTTAAAAAATACAGATTATAAACTACAAATTCACTCTATATACTTAAGTACCTTTATTATTTGCAACTGAACTCCTTCATCTGTTTGAGGACCTTGGAAACAGCCACAAATTGTTTCAATAATTCTATCAATTAATTTTTTGCCTGGTGTTGTACTATCTGGAGCATTGCCAGTCAAGTGCCCATAAGCAATAAGTTTCTGAAACGGAAAAAGAAAATAAAGATTCTAATTAAGCTAACTAATATATATATATACCAATTAAATATTCATTAAAATTACAATATACAATTGACTATATACTAAACTTTTTACATAAAAATATTAAGGTATAATCAAAGCCACAGCTATACCAACTTTTCCTGAAGAAAGCTTTATTAGCTAGAAACATGAAACTATTTACACTTGTAATAACCACAAAAACAGAACAACCACCAGAACAAAACCATCAGGCAACACTTTGAGAAGGCCAGGCCTCTGACCTTGTCTTTGATGAGTTAGAATAGCTTACTACTTTCTATGTAAACATTATTGACACTGCTTTTGTGAAACACATTTAAATGACCCAAAATCTCTTTCCAAATTAGGTCTGTGAATATGCAAAAAATCCAGTTTCAATACACTGGCTGAAATAAGTCACAGATTTGTTCATTCATCATTACTATTATAGCCCTGAAAGGAAGGCCTTAGAGATTATAATTCTAATTTGTCAGGGAAAACGTCACACATCAAATGAACTTATCCTTAACCAAATCATATGAATATGATATGACAGGGATATGATATGGATATGGTCTTTTCCTAGCCATTGAATTATTAGTTAAATAGGTATAATTCCCAAAGAGTGAGAACACCTAGATAGAGAAGGACACCTCTATCTGGACCTTTGACTTACAAACATCTAAGAGGATTGTGTGTGTATGTATGTGTGTGTGTGTGTGTGTGTATGTAAGTAAAACAGAGTGAAAGATGTGAGGAAATTTCTGACATAAATGAAGGTCAGAGCTAAAGTCCAGCAGTGATGATAGATATTAAGCTGTCAGTATTAACCTATTTCTCTATATAAAACAGCAGACATTAAGTAAAATCATTTACATAATGATATCTGTAAAGTCAGCAGTAGGTTAAAAGTATTATCGTTCTTGAATTTCACTGATGTGAAAAAGACCAAATCAACTTTCATTATTAATAACCTTAAAGATTTTGTGTCTCACTATGCTAACTAATGATTTTTGTTATCATTAAATTAGAAATATCTTTTTGCAATAATTATTGTCTCTCTTGGATATAAGCAACCATTTGCTTTCTTATCACAAAAAGAATATTCAAGACTTTCATGGAAAATATCTGAATTATCAATTTTGAGTAATGTTTTAGAAATGCATTCAAATTAGATGGTTTTTAAAGAATGCTATTTTATACATACCTGTAAACAATCTAGAGATGTACTAACTATGCGGGGACATTTGGACTGGCATGCCAATTCAAAGGGTAGGAAGTACTTGTCTGCTTCTATAAAATTGGTCTTTGATTTCACTGGTGGAAGGGTGCTTGATCCAGCTTTTGCTTCTCCAGGAGGAGGACTAAAAGAAAGAGTCTAATTAGAATATCACATTTATTATACTGATGACGAACTCATATGAAAACAGAGAATTTCTGTCCTAAAAGGAACATTGCTATGCCAGTCTTCATCTTTCCATATCTCATGAGGAAACCAAAGCCCAGAGAAGTTAAGTGATTTGCTACACGTCAAAAGCCAGTGCCTAGAGCTGCAACTAAATGCAAGACATAGGATTTTTCTCTAATATTCTTTCCAAAGATTTTAGGTGTTTCTATTACAGAAATATTTTACTGCTACTTAAATTTCGTATCATAATACCTTAAAAAGCAATGGGCTTTCCACTTGTCCTTAAGTCAAACTGCACTTTTGAGTTCATACTGTCCTAAAGATGTTAACACTATCAAAGAAACCTAGTAATCTTACCAAGTAGGAATCAAAGTCCTTAAGCAAAGACTTTAAAGCATATCTTATGGTATTTCAGAAATATCCTTATATACTTATTTAGGAGATGTTTTTGTATTTAAGTATGCTTACAATTATATTTCTTAAAAACAATTTTTTATTATCAAGATCACATGCAGAAAATTTGCCACACTAAAATATACAGATGACTGTATTATTATTTTGGTCAAGACTGACAAGTTTGCAAATTATTTTTATTAAAGAAAAGAAATCCCACAAACCTCTGTTTTTCAGTTTCCGCTTTTATTTCCTCTGGGGGGAAAAAAGAAGCATACATTAGAAAACTTGACAACAGAAAATCATTAAGTAATTTGATTATAGGTTTTAAAAACTAGTTTGTAACTTCTACAAGAAGTTGGAAGGAATGCAAATTCAAAAGAAAACTAGGTACTAAAATTCTGTTTTAGTTAAATGTGTTAATTTACACAAATAACATAATTTGATAAAACTGTATGTAGAATATACATTAACAACCATAAGGATAGGCACAACTGCAGATTACTAAGACCCATAGCATTTCCTTTTCTCAAATTAGCTCTTTTTTGTCAAGTAGCAATTTACATTAACCAGAAGCATTAATATTAAGAATAGAATATTGTGTATGCTGTACTCAAGTCACAAAATATAAGGCACATATTAGATGAGGGAAAAAACAAACAATAAGGCCCCACTCTTGTGACTATCTCAAGGAGATTATCAGGCCAGGACTATAACTTTTTGACTATGTACATATGTGCTGATATTTAACCAATTTTTCTACTTATGACCATATAGGCATTGTAAACTATATATGCCGAATTTAACTGAAATTTTCCCTTTCACTGTTTATACCTATAAGAGATGAGAAAAATTAGATAAATCCTACCTGTAAGAGAAGAGCCCTAAATTTGACACATTAGGGAATCTGGTTAATTGATTAAACCTATTTAAACTTCAGGAAAAAAGTATTCAAATACAGCATTAATAATTACTACTGCAGCCAACGGTTGTGAAGAACTTACTATGTGCCAAGCCCTATTACATTTTACATGTACTAACCTTACATGAACTGTTACACTTTACATATACTAATATATTTAAGCCTCTGAGGTCTGTACTATTATATCTTCATTTTAAAGATTAGGAAATCGAGGTACAGAAAGGTTGAATAATTGGCCCAAGGGCAGCATGGCTTGGGTGTGTGCTCATCAGATTTCACCAGGTTTCAAAACGACGTAATTTAACTCCAGGTCTCCATTTTTTAACCACTCTATAATAGAGATGTACCTACACATATTGAGCACAATGTGTTAAATTTGGGTATTATAAACAACTACTGGCCTATAAATTTAATAATAATAATTAATAACTATTACACATTGTACCTTCCATGTACCAGAGACTATATTAAGCCCTTTATAAAGTGACTTTGTCAAATCACTTTATCATAGACACACAACATAGTAGTTCATTACCTACTCTATGTCTGTACCAGGCATTTGATGTTTGGTATTTGAGTCGTTCTCTGTGCACCAAAGCTCTTTCCATTTTACCAGTGGTAGGAGTGGAAGGGGGACAGCATAAAGATATTATCTGCAGGTATTTAAGATACTACCTAACAAAATGTCTGATATTTAAGATCCACATTTTCGCTACTAAAATTGCACAGTTGATCAACACATATAATTTAAAATAATTTAAATCACTTTTAAAAATACAGTACAAATGAGGGAAAAGTGATGTATTAACTGCCCCAAACCTTCATAAAAAATTTTAAAGTGGTATTTTTCATTTAAAAATATTATCAATATTATTTAAGAAGCTGAGGTATTACTAAAAATCATATAAGGTAGAAAAAAGATGTGAGGTGGGGGAAGTGGGGAGACAGCAGTTTTTGTACAAGGTGAATCTCCATTTATAAAATGGATAGGGAATAGGGTATCGTGGGTAAGTAAATAATATATTAAAAAATAAAATAAGAATAAGAATATATTAGTTAAGAATATCAGAAGTAATCTAACATTTTAAAGAGAACTGTCACTCAAGAACTGTGTGACCTTAAGAAACAACCCTCACTTCACTAACTACTAGATGATTGCAAAGCTCCCTTATATTCTAAAACACGGATGTGCCAAAGCCAGCTCATCACCTGTTTTCAGACAGCCCATGAGTTTAAGAATGTTTTTTTACAGTTGAACATTTCCAATCAATTTGATGACAGGGAACACTAACTCTGAAGCCCAATGAAGAGTAATGTTATCTCCCCTAAAAGAATCCCATTCTTCGCAACAGTAGACCAGGAGTATTACAAACTTTATACTCAATTATTATTATTTAGAATTTCATCAATAAAAAATTAGTGTAAATTTGTTATCTCTTGGTGCGTAAGTATTTACATAATATCCCTGATTTTTTCCTCTTGGCTGACAAAGCCCTTCACAGATAAGGTTTGCTGATATTTGCCCTAAAACATTACCATTTTATTCTATGATTCCATTTAAATGACCATATTTAAACGGTCTAATAGAACACACTCAACACAAGCCATACTGAATGTAACATTTCTCTGGTAACTCAGATGGTACTATAATATTCTCTATCTATGGATGGATCGATCTACCTACCTACCTATCTCCATATAAGTTACACAAGGCAAGCACTGTTCAAACTGATTTGGTAAGGTTTTTTTACAAAGAAATAAAACATTTTAATTCTCAATGTTTCTAATGTTTTAAATTACCTTGTACTAAATAGGAGTTTTACTATTTTTTTTACTTCCCTATACATTTATAAACCACAGTAAAAGAGTTTTTAATGTTTTGACAAAACCTTTAAAGGTCACAGAACAACCACAATTTTTCTCACTGATCATTAACATAGCTTAGATGTTTTCAGCTTGCATAGTTATCTTTACGGTCCTGCAAAATGCTTATAGTTTTACAGTCCCACGAAGACTGCCTGTGTTAATTTTAAATATAATAATTGTAAATATATTTCCTTTCAAAGCCATTCAAGGCCACTTAAACTGAAAGACACTATCACTAAAAAGTAATCAAGACTAAAGTGACAAGGGGCCATAGGGGGGAGGTAGAGAGAATAAGTATTTATCAAAATACTGAAAATTACAATATTATGAACCATAGTATTGTAAAACAAGCTAAAATTTTTAAATAATATGCAATACTACTTTATATTTGTGCAGCAATATAGAGCGTAAAACATTTTCCCACACATTACCTAATCTTATCCTAAAAAGGACACTTCTTCATTTTACAGATAAGGAAACTATGGATCAGATTAGTTAAATAACGACTTTAAGGTCAGACAGACGGTAAACAGTGATCCAGAAACTAGTTTCTCTAGTCCTAAAGAACTGTATTACCCACTACACATTGTACTATATCTAAGCAATCTTCTATTAATTGATGTGATTGAAAGGAAAAATTCATTGTATAATTATCAGGGTAAACTTACTATAAAGCAGTGATTCTCAAAGTGTAGGACCACCAGTATCAGCATTACCAGGCCCCACGCTAGACTTACTCAATCCGAAACTCTGAGTGTAGAGTCCTACAATCTGTTTTAACAAGGCTTCAAGGAAATTCTGATATACAAACAAATTTAACAATCACTGCCATAGAGTGGTTAAAAGAAATGAGTGGAAGACGTTTGGGTTTCATCCACTATGTCCACATCCATTTATCATACCTGTAAGACTTCTGAAACTAGTGTTTGAGCCTATGCTAAAAAGGAATTCCTTTTCAGTTTTCTTAACTTATAATGAATGTTCAGTAACACAGTCTTCGAGGAAACTGCCCCTCCATTTTAATGAATTAGGGCTGGGAAACAATTTGCTTCAGATTAGCCTTCAACAGTAGAATAAAGAAATTAATTAATTATCAGTTATTAAATAAAAAATACCCAGAAAAAAAAACTAAAGCATCAAATTAAGAAGTAGCATACTCAAACTAAAAACCACACAGTGCTTCGGACCAGCCCCATGGCCTAGTGATTAAGTTCAGCATGCTCCGCTTCAGTGGCCAGGGTTTAGTTCCCAGGCACAGACCTACACCACTCCTCAGCAGCCACACCATGGTGGTGACCCACATACAAAATAGAGGAAGACTGGCACAGATGTTAGCTCAGGGCAAATCTTCCTCAGCACAAAAAACACATGGTGCTTAATTGTAAAATACTTCCCTGTTAAAGTTAGAACCAAGACGAGGATGACCACAAACAGCAAAATATTTTTGACACTGCTCTGGAAACACTAGATAATGCAAACAGATAATACCGGATGTGATAAGAAAAGTCATCACTCTGGAGCTGAAATAAGATAAAAATCAGAGGCTGCATTTGTTTATTTAGTGATATTTAGGGTTTTTTAACTATATAGCATAGTCCTTAAAAAAAACCTTTATTACTGAAATTCTTTCAGTAGTTTTCTCTTTAGCCATTAACTCCCTATCCCTTCAGAATTATTTTTATAAATTTTTTAAAAACCTTAGAAACACAACCACTGCATTATATAAAGAAGGAAAGATTAAAATTGGAGGAAATGAGTCATTGTGAATTAACATAAAAAGTACAGACTTCAAAAGTATTTTGAAAGAAACACAGTTTTATTCCTTTCAGGTACATTAAATAACTAGAACCAAGTCAATACAGTTGATAAGGCACAGGACTTCTTTAATGAACAGGAAAGAATGATTTATTAAAAAGTAACTGGTTATATGCAAGTTATATACCTGATTTCCTAAGTATATTAAATATTTCCTCTCATATCATTTTTACTATCAATTTGTTTAGCAGCTTTCTTTTCTCCCACTGACAGTACAAATATAAACTTTAAAATAATACTTAGATTCAACAAATTCTATTACCTATACGCATGAATGATTTATATATCTACCTCTCATGACATCATTTTTGTCATATCTTGTATAGTTTGCAGATCAAAAACATCTACTCAATGCAAATTAAACTGGTGATCTAAGGAAAGACCTTAAAGTCAAATGAATAGTTTTTAATAAACACATTAGAACTCAGACATCCAAAGTGTTGGCTCCTTCAAAGCAGTAACTGTGGGAGGCTGTGCATCCATTTATCATAATGCTACCAGTATTCAAAAATATTTGTGGAATTCACTGTTTGCAGTTCTTTCCTGCCTGCTTCCTTTTTTTTTAAATTAATAACCTCACAGAAGGAAAAATCTCTAGAAAGGGAATCAGATTCTAACCACCAATTAATCACAAGTGGCTTGGAGCCAAGTATGAAGAATGGTATATGACTACAAAACAAAAAATTCTTAACTTCAATGCTTCTGTGAACCATCTCAAATTCTGTGTGTGCGCAGGCACTGTTTAGGAAAAGAAGTACATAACCTTTATTAGATTCTCAAGAAGCCTGTAACTAAACTATAACAATGACACGGGATCAATTAAGAATGGTGATTTGGATCAACAATGACTATACACGTGCAAGCAATTTTAAACAAAACATTTATAAAACTGCATAAATGTAAGGAATTACTTTGAAAAATAACATTCCTTTGGATGTATATATTCTGCTGGGTTTACTTTTTCAAAGCCAATTATTGTGACTTTAGAACCACATTTCATATAGTTAAGAATTAAATAAAAACAGAGGAGTTAAATAGAATGTTACAGTAATATCCAGGGAAGAGATAATGGCTTGAATTAAAGCTGTGACACTATGGATGAGTAAATGTGAATTCCATGGACGTCCTAGAGGAGAAACAATGAAACAATCTCATTTCTTTGGGGGAGGAGGGGAAGGCGTGAGCAAGAAGAGATCTGGCTTGCATAACTAAATAACAGAGGTACTACTAACTTAGACACAAAATGCAATGTTCTCACTGTGTGAGGGCAGGGGTGAAGAGGCAGGGGTGAAGAAGAGGTAAGTTCTGGTCATGTTTTAAGCTGTTTTTAAATTTTTAAGCTATTTTAAAGCTATTTTTAAGTTATGGGATGTTCAAGCAGACAATATTCAGCAGGCACCAAGACATACAAATTTAATGATGGGGAGATAGTGTGACAGACTATATTTTCCAAAATGGTCACTATATTATCTCCCATCCCACATGCCCGTCTGCAAAATAACCTTGCCACAACTCCACCAAGAGACAGAGTCTAATTCCTCTGTTCTTGAATCTGGGCTGGCCTTAGAGATACATTTATAACCAACAGAATTCAGTGAAAGTGACAGTGGACAACTGCCAAGGTTAGGTCAGAAAAGGCCAAGCAGCTCCCGCCTGATTCTTGTGGAATGCTGAGTCTCCAGACACCCACTCTTGGAAGTGCTCCTGATGTGAGAAGCCCCAGCCACATGGTTCAGTCAACAATCCCAGCTGCACCCAGCTTTCAAGTCATCACAGCCCAGGCACGAGACATGTGAGAGAAGAAGCCTCCAGAGAATTCCAGTTCCCAGTCATGCATGTCTCCTCCAGTCATTTGAGTCTTCCCAGCCGAAGCCCTACATATTGTGGAGTAGCAACATCCCCATCTGAATTCCTGACACACACAATCTGTGAGCATAATAAAATGGTCACTATGCTACACCAGTAAGTCTTGGGGTACTTTATTACACAGTAACTGGAACAGAAAGCGTTAAAGAAGACTTGAGGAGATTGGGGTTTGAAATAACTTCTTGGCAAGTGGGAGAGCTAACTGAGAGACACAAAAGGATTGCCAGGAACATGGAAAGTTATTCTAATGTGTTCTGAGGATTTGGATAAGGAAACAGATAGTTAAGAGGTATAGCGCTTAATAAAATGCAGCAAGGACTTGTCCCCTAAACCAATCTCCTTCTAACACACTTGGTCTCCTCAGAATCTGGAGGTTCTCTGAAAAATTAGTTTACAAAATTATGACTAAATCACATGTAAACAATTTATTTCTATGAAAGTACAAAGTAATCTAAAACAAAATACCGCTTAAATTACTTTTTAGCATCCAGAAAAACACCCAAAAAAGACAGAACTTTTTCTTATGCTGCTGCTGTCACTGCCTCCACCTCCCTTCCCTTAGTTTTATGGAAGCAAAAAGATGCAACAGGAACAAATATTCAGCTGGGATGAACTAGGAGTTGCCTGTACAGTGAATATTCACTATATGAACTAATACATGTTCCTGGGTACTGAAATGATGGCAGAATTGATAAAAGTGCTTAAGTTCTGATATTGTTAAAAATTTCAAAAATTTTGGAAAAAGAAGGTGCAATGCACAACACGCTTCAACGCTAGGGTGAAGTTTACATTAACATCTACATCTGTATACTAGGACGTTTACTATCTCCATGGTTTACAGTATAAGCTGTCACAGTTACTAATGTAATACTTAGCATTATTTTACACACTTAGAAAGTTTATTACAGGGGCCGGCTCTGTGGCTAAGTGGTTAAGTTCATGCGCTCCACTGCGGCGGCCTAGGGCTGGGATCCTGGGCGTGGACATGGCACCGCTCGTCAGGCCATGTTGAGGCGGCATCCCACATCCCACTAGAAGGACCTGCAACTAAGATATACAACTGTGTACGGGGCGGGGGTTGGGGAGATAAAGCAGAAAAGAAAAAAAAAAAGATTGGCAACAGTTGTTAGCCCAGGCGCCAATCTTTAAAAAAAAAAAAAAAAGAAAAGAAAGTTTATTACATATGTATTTGTAACCATTTTGCCCTGAGCTAAGCTAAATTTTACCTTATGGCATTCTATAGAAGTAAACAAGCACTGTAAACCAAACTATGGAAATTTTCCCTCAAGAGACTCTACTTTATATGCACTTTCAGTAGAATCCCTTATTTCCAAAATTATTAGCAAACATAATGCTAACTAATTTTTACTAGGTCAAAAAAACCCAAAAAACAAGCACATAAGATGCAAGATGTTGAACAGTCCTCTAGAATACCAAATTTCCTGCTGAATTTCAATAAAAGTTTTCTTGTCACAGTCAGGGCTAAATTGGGCTGGCTATTTTCTGAAATAAGAAAGGCAAAAGAAAAGATTTTCATTCAAAAGCCAATATTCCTTCTCCTCCCCTGAAAAGCCAGCTCCTAGAGGATGTGTCAAAAAGGAGTGCAAAATTCTGACAGCAATCATTCTACTATTTATGCTATGAAAGGCATGAATATCAGCGGAATTTCAGAATAAAGGTGAAAAGTGAAGTATCCACTGTAAAACAGCGAAAGTCAACTAAAGGGGAGTGACTGAATTCAAATGAAATTCAAACTAGATGTAAGAACCACAGATAACTTACAAATAACTCAACCTAAACTTTCCAAATTTAATTTTATATTTTTAATTTTTTAAATTACTTGTAACAGAAAGGCACTGCACAACTTTTTAACTTAGTCCCTAATCTCTGGCCAAAGATAATGTAATGTGTAATTTAAGTTTTCTAATGCATTTATATAATTTTTCCATGATTAAATAATTTAAAACTAGGAATAAAAAATTCTAAGGGATTGAAACTGTTTCGTGAATATTTGGTATATCAGCAATACTGAGATCCTTGAGAAATATTTCCTAAGATTATGAAAATTGTTAATTAGCTCACCAAAATCACATGAATATCAAGTCTAATAAACAAAAATATCCCATATTTGTGCAGCAGTTTACAATTTACAAAGCAGTTTTACATCCATCTTATTAATTCTTAGAACAGCAGACAGTATTACCAACTTGCCCATTTTATAAATTAAAAAACCTGAAGTGACTTACCCAAGATGACAAGAGGGAATGATTCTTATCAAGTGTGATTTTGATAAGAAACAAGCCTAAATCAAATTGCTGAATTTCAATGACTTATTAATTAAAGAGAATATCAATTTTAGAATGATGCTATCATAATTAGTTTTTCCAATGTGCTCATAAAAGTTCTAACAAAAACAAAACACTGTGCTGCCTATTAATTTAGAAATAGAAGGAATCCTATGGAATCCTGCTGTTTTGAAAACCATCACTAGAAATGTGATTTGAATAGTAAATATTTCAAGTCAGTAATTTTCTTTTCCATTCCAGACCTTATGTATAAAATATTTTAAATACACAAAAAAACCCGCAATAGAATTCAGATCAAGTGCCTGCCTAATGACATTAAAGTATTAAATGATAGGTAAATCAAATTTAAAGAAAACTCACTAGGTAAAAATAAGCATTTACAGAAATTGTGAATTATGAAAATGATCCTTTAATGTAACAATATTTTGATAGAAAAGAATGCAGTGACTGTTCACTATCAACAAACCGCAGTGACTACAGTGACAACCAACAAAGAACAGAGCTACTGTTCTAAGTGCTAACAGCCCTACTGGTAAATAAACAATTAGACAATTTCACAGATTCTACTCAACATAAGATATGCAGAAGCAGCAGCTATGGCATCATGGAAAGAATACTTCACTATAAATCAGGGCCCTGGGTTCTATTTCAGACTTAGCTGCACAAGTGGAATACAGTAGAAAGAAATGGGATGAAGACTCGAAAAGACTGAGAGTCAAACCTCATGTCTGCCACTGTGTGACCTTTCTAAGGCTCAGTTTACAGATTTTTGAAATGGAGATGAGGATATCCAATTGTCTATCTCATAAGAATATTAGGAGCATCAAAGAGATGTGAAAGTGCTTCATTTTGGGTTTAATCTATTTTCTTTTTTGAGAAGTCTTAAATATGAAAAAGTATAAACAACAATATGATAAATACCCACTAAGCAATCACCCAAGTTTGATTTTATGAAAGCATTTCATAAACGATTAGTTCTTTCCAATTACATGTAAGAGCATTTTAGAACAAATAGCTAAAAGCTTGGGATATTAAAAGAAAGTACTTAAATTGGGGATACAGGTATAGTCAAAGCCTCCACTTAAAGTGGACACAAGGGGAAATTCTTAAAGCAATACATATGCATATATATTTGAAACTGCATGAACCCTCTCTGGAAGGAGACACTGCTTGCCTAAAAGGGAGAAATCAAGTGACTAGGTGACAGGGGAAAACTTATTTTTCATCTTCCATATATCTTTTTATACTTCTTGATTTTCACACTGTGTATATTTTAAGTATTTTGAGAAATAAATTAAATTTAAAAATTAAGCAAACAAGGCAATGAAGATCCTGGTGAATTTTATGTTTGGACCAATATTAAAGGCTGGGATCTATTTATCTTAAACCCACAAATATTACTTTCAAGCTTTAATGCTCCTTAAAAATATTACCTCATAAAAATCTCGAGATTTTTATATATTGTAGACTATTTTTTTCCTATAAAAGAAGCTTTTAATTTTAAAATGAAAATGAAGGGAAAATGATTTAACCTCTACATATTTTCAGTACAGGAAATTTCTCAATAATGTATCTAGTCTATAAACAAGTTATGCTTGTAATAGTCATAAATACAAATGCATCTTATGCAACCGTACATTTATGATATTTTATCAGAAGGTGCTATCAGTAGTTATATACACACAAATGAAATTATCTTTCTAAAGAATCTCAAAAGTATCTTAGCACAGATCAGCAAAATTTTATACATACAGTCATGTGTTGCTTAATGACAGGGATACGTTCTGAGAAATGTATCATTAGGTGATTTTGTTGTTGTGCGAACGTCAGTGTACTCACACAAACCTAGATGGTGTAGCCTACAATACACCTAGGCTATATGGTACTAATGTTATGGGGCCACCATCATATATATGGTCCATCGTTGACCAAAACGTCATTATGTGGCACATTACTGTATTTACATATTTTTATTTATTAAAATAGTATAAGGAACAAGAACTAAATAACAGATGTAGCATTCAATGTTTTAAGTTAAATGCTAAATTTTCTTATAGTCCAGCATACAAGTGATTAAACTACAGACCGAGAAACAATTTACAAATCAAGATTTGAACCATCACAAACACATATGAAAATACTAAATTTGCATTTTTCAAAATTGTATGTCAAAATTTATTAAACACAAACACATACACTCAATTTTAATCTCCAGAGGCACCACTATCAAGTTCACCTCTTGGAGTGGCTTATCACTTAACAACAAAGTTGCAATACTAAGAAAGTCAAATGCTTTATTCCTAAATACACTGCAGATTTTGAAAATCTATTTTTTGAATATCCTAACTGAACAAAGTTGCATACTGATACCATACTTCTTGTAGCACAATTTTCAAAAAAGTTAATAAAACAACTAAGTTACACACATGAATACTGTTAGGCTGCCAATATATTCTCCAAAAGAATGGTTGTAGGAGATCTAAGAATTCTAGGAATTATAGGAATCTGATTTGCTATTTCCCTTAGTATTTTGATCCATATTTCCTCAATCTCTATCCCCTTAATTACCATCATTTCCCCTGTGAAGTAACACAGAGAAATACAGAATTTCCCTGCCATCCATGACACCTCCCTTTCACATACACATCCAGTCTAGGTTACGTTCCCTGCTACATACTTCTATGGAGCACTATAGTTCTCCTTAGTAGCTCTTCAGTTATCTAATTACTCATTCTATGTCTGTATTTCCTATCAGATTATAAACTATATAAGAAAAGAGACCCTTCAGTCTTACTCACCAATGCATCTTTGGTCCTTATCACAAGTTGCACACAAAGTCCACTCCTAATTGTCTCCTGAGCAGTTACCAAGCACCAAATACTACTGCAGGTACTTTAAAATATCTTATTAGATCCTCCAGCAACTTTGAGATAGATGCTATTATTGTTCTGACTATATATATGAGGAAACAGACACAGATACCTAAGTGATACACCCAAGGTCACAGACTTACCAATAGCACCAACATTATCAAAACTGCATTGCCATCCTGATAGTGGACACAATAAATGACTGCTGAATAAATAAAGGAATGATCATAAAACCTGGTAGAGGATTTAAGTGATACATGAAACATTAAAAATTCAAGATGCTTTCTAGCCACCAACACTGATAAAGGACAGTTTGCAGATCTTTAAAAAATCCTAAAACTCATAACTACGTCCATGGCAAATAATTTGCCTCCCAAGGAGAAAACAAAGCTGCCATTTTCCTAGGCAGTGGCTAAAGTCAGTTTTTAGCTAAGTGACTTACTGCCTCCAACCAGCCTTGAAAAGCAGTGTACACCTGATCCAAATTAATGCCTCAGAAAAATTAGAATTTACTAATCTATATCAGGAAGCTCAACAGTCCAAACTGTACATTTTAAGTGCACAGATGCCAAGATCTTCCTACTTTTTAAAATAATTAAGCACTAAATTTCAAGGAACAAAATATAATTAGTATAAGAGACCAAGAGAGTGGGAAGTGGTAAGTTATAATCAGGAAGGCCCTCAAAAGAAGGAGGTATTTGAGCTAAATCTTGAAGAACAAAAAGAATTTAGGGAGGTATGAGAAACTGAAAATGAAAGGAACAACAGAGAGCAAGAGAGAGAAGAGGTGAATAAGCATGAGGTGTTGTTCAGTCAGCAAAGATACATACCCCTCAATAAATGAGATAAACAATCCAATCAAAAAATGCGGCAAAAGATGTGAATAGATGTTACACCAAACAAGATATACAAATGGCTAATAAGCTCATAAAAAGATGTTCAACATCAATAGTCTAGGGAAATGCAAATCAAAACTGCAATGAAAGGTCACTTCACAGCACTAGAAAGGGTATAATTCAATAAGACACACAACTGGGCCAGCTTGGTGGAGCAGCGGTTAAGTTCGCACGTTCCCCTCTGGCAGCCTGGGGTTCGCCGGTTCAGATCCTGAGTGTGGACATACACACCACTTGTCAAGCCATGCTGTGGGAGGCGTCCCACATATAAAGTGGAGGAAGTTGGACATGGATCTTAGCTCAGGGCCAATATTCCTCAGAAAAAAAAGACAGACAATAACAAATGTTGGTGAGGATAGGGAAAAAAGGGAACCCTCACACATTGCTGGAGGGAAGTTAAATGCTGTGGCTACTTCAGAAAACAACTGGCAATTCCTTAAAAACTTAAACATAAATTTGCCAAATGACCCAGAATTGCATTCTTTGGTATCTATCCAAGAGAAATGAAAACATATACCCACACAATAACTCGCATGTATATGTGGAAAGCAACATTATTCATAATTGCCAAAAACTGGAAACAATCTAAATGTCCACTAAAGGGTGAATGGTTAAACACATCAATACCATACAATGGAATGCTATTCAGCAATTAAAAGGGACTAAATAGTGACACATACTAGGATCTGGATAAAACTCAAAAACATTCTAAAACAAAGTCTTACATTAAAGATTATATGCTGAATGATTCAATTTACATAAAATGTTCTGAAAAGGCAAATCTATAGAGACAGAAAGCAGAGAAGTGATTGCTGGGGTGGGGAGAGGGATTAATGGTTAATAGATATGAGAGATTTTATAAAAGTGATGGAAATGTTCAAAAATTGATTTATGGTGATGGTTGCACAACTCAGCAAATTTACTTAAAAAACCCACTCGGGGGGCCAGCCTGGTGGCGCACGAGTTAAGTTCGCACATTCCACTTCGGCAGCCCCAGGGTTTGCCAGTTTGGATCCCTGATATGGATCTACACATCACTGTCAAGCCATGCTGTGGCAAGAGTCCCACACATAAAGTAGAGGAAGATGGGCACGGATGTTAGCTCAGGGCCATTCTTCCCTGGCAAAAAAGAGGAGGAGTGGCAGCAGATGTTACTTCAGGGCTAATCTTCCTCAAAAAGAAAAAGAAAAAAGCCCACTGAGTTGTGTACTTGAAACAGGTGAATTACATGATATGTAAAATACACCTCAATCAAGTTATATTAAAACAAAAAAAAGACATATATTTGACTGGAATGAAGAATTTGTAACAGAAGAAAATGACACTTCACGTATATTCTATTACTGAGTAGCTCAGCTAAAACGACTCAGCTAAAATGTAGAAGCCTGCAAGCACAGGAAAAAAAAAGTCCCCATAACTTCAAAAACCATGCATGCTCCAGTATCAGGAGACAAATTTTTGTTCTCCAAAAAGTATTCCCCTCAGAAAAAAGAAAATCACCTTACACTTGAGTCCTTATTAAACCTCCCATTTTACAGTGCACTCTTTTAACAGCTTTTAAAATCTTTTATTACAGAAAATTCCAAACACATTCAAAAGGGGAGAATAAATAATCTAATGAATCCCGATGTCCCATTATTTACCTTTGACAATTATCTTGTTTCATCTATACCCTTATCTACTTCATGCTCCCCCTCTCCAATAAATTCAATTAAAGCAAATTCCAGGCATACCATTTAATACATGAATATTTCAATATTAAATTATCTGTTAAAATTTCTTTTAAAAAATAACTATAAAAGTAACCCACGATCACTTTAGAGAATTCAGAAAACACAGAAATGTATAAAGGAGAAAAAAAAAAATCACCCATAATCCACCACACAGAAATAATTCCAGTTAACATATTAATGTATAGTATTTTTCCTATGCACATTAATTTTTAGTGTAAACTTCTTATTAAAGTATAATATACAGGCTGGAAAGTATGTATCAGCTCAATAGATTTAACTTTGCAATTATACCTGTGTAACTACCACTTTACCTTAAAAAACCAAATGATTTAAGCAACTCTCAATATTATGTACATACTTATGGTTTGTACATCTTCTATTAACTATATATAATACTGTCTCATTTAAGCTTATAATAACACTATGAAGTAGGTATTACAGATGATGAAGAGAGACTCGATAATTTCCTTGTCTCTGATCTAGCAAATGGTAGAATCAGGATTAGAATAAAAAACTGACTACCTATCAGGGCTTCTTCCACAATATCACAGCATCTATCTGAACAGCATGAAGAAAATGAAAAGAGAAAGCTGGTCCTTCTCTCTTATTCTAAGACTACTCGTTCTTTTTGCTTTTTATACAACATAAACAATTTAAACAGTAATGTAACTTCTATAAAAGAACAGCTTAAGTAAAATGTATGTGCAATACTGCAGAAAGCCTTAGGAGGTCACCAAAGTAAAAAAAGAGAAGTCTAATAACCAAAGAACTCAAATTTGTTTAAAATTTTATGCATTTATGAACAACTTTTAATATTAAGAAAGTTTTTTTATCTTTCTAAAACTGAGGCTTATGTTAAAAGACACACATATAGGGACTCTTACCTTACACTATATACAAAAATTAACTCAAAATGGATCAACGACCTAAACATAAGAGGTAAAACTACAAAATTCTTAAAAGAAAATACAGAGGGAAAGCTAAACAATATTGGATTTGGCAATGATTTCTTAGATAATACACCAAGAGTACAGGGAAAAGAAAGTAAAAATAAATTAGACTACATCAAAATTAAAAACTGCATGAAAGAATGTAACCAACAGAGTGAAAAGGCAATCTAAGGAATGGAAGAAAATATTTGCATATCATTTATCTCATAAAGAGTTAATATTCAGAGTATATAAAGAACTCAAAACTCAACAACAAAAAAACAACCTGATTTAAAAATGGGCAAAGGACTTGAATAGACATTTCTTCGAAGAAAGTAGACAAATGGCCAAGAAGCACATAAAAAGATGCTCAACATTACTAATCATTAGGAGAAATGCAAATCAAAACCACAATGAGCTACGACTGTTACTACTTCACAGCCATTAGGATGGCTACTGTCAAAAAAAGTAACCAGCGTTGGTGAGGATGTAGAGAAACCGGAATCCTTGTGCACTGTTGGTGGGAATGTAAAATGGTGCAATTGCTATTGAAAGCATTACGGCAATCCCACAAAAAATTAAATATACACGATCCAGTAATTTCACTTCTAAGTATGTACTCAAAAGAACTGAAAGCAAGGTCCTGAAGAGATATTTGTACACTCATGTTCATAGCAGCATTATTCACAATAGCCAGAAGGTGGAAGCAACTCAAGTTTCCATCAACAGATGAATAAATAAACAAAATGCGACATATACATTCAAGGGACTATTATTCAGCCTTAAAAAGAAATTCTGACCTATGCTACAACACGGATGAACCTTGAAGACAACATGCTAAGTGAAATAAACCAATCACGAAAAGACAAATACTATATGATTCCACTTAGAGGAAATACTTAAAGTAATTAAATTCATAGAGACAGAAAGTAGAACGAATAGCTGTTGCCAGGGTTGCAGGGAGGGGAGAATGGAGAGTTGTTAAACGGGTAATGAGTTTTAGTTTTGCAAGTTGAAAGGAATTCTGGAGATTGGTTGCACAACAATGTGAATGTACCTGACACTACTAAAATGCACATTTAAAAATGGTTAAAATGATAAATTTTATGGTACACGTATTCTACCACAATTAAAAAGAAAAAAAAAAGACATAGATAATTTGCTTTGGCCAAGATGGAGTAAGTCCCATTCTCATAAGTCCTCCCTCTTACAACTAAAAAATCTTAGGGCATGTAACACAGCAAACAAACCTGGGAAGACGCTGAACGGTAGAAAGGCAAAATACCTTGGGACCTTGGGACTCGAAGAATAACAGAGTGGTGAATTCCACGGGTTTTCTTTGTGCCTCCTATATATCCTGGAGAGCATGCTGGAGAAGCCTCCAACCTGTAACCACCAACAGGCATAGACCAAAAAAAAAAAAAAAGCCTCAAGAAAAGCCATCTCCCTATAGCCGAAGGACAGGGAAAAGACTAGCAGAATAGAAAACTTTTTTGATTCTAGCCAAAGACTAAAGGAGAAACTGTACTTATAGTGTCAGTGTGGATGAGGGGAGAGCTGTACTTACAGTTCCATCTAGTGGCAGTAAGTCAGGACAAGTGACCCTGAGCTATCCCCACCAAGGTGATATCAAAGGGGCTAAATGGGCAGTTAAACTTCCAATCCCACAGGGCAGCAAAGAGGAAGAATGAAGTGTTGCAAGGTGGTGTTGGTTGGCAGTCTTCCTTTCTACACGGGTAGTGCCAGCAGGGCCCAGTGAGGAGGAACAGAACTTCAGCCCAGCAGCAACTAGGCACTTCAAGTAGGCCCTCTGCTTCACCTACCCTGGTGTCATCAGGGCCCAGTAAGGAGATGAACATCCACCCCCACCTAACCTGTGGACTATACCTAAACAGGGTGACTGTCTGAAAAATGAGTATTAAATAGGATCCAGAATCCTACAACACAACACCCAAAATATCCAGCATACAACTGAAAATCATCCATCATACCAAGAACGAGGAAAATCTCAACTTCGATAAGCAAAGAGAAGTGACAGATACCAACTTAAAGATGACACAGATATTAGAATTACCTAACAAGGATTTTAAAGCAGCCATCATAAAATTGAAAACAAAAACAAACTTCAATGGACAATTATACACACTTCAAACAAATGAAAAAACAAAAAGTTAGCAAGAAACAGAAGATATAAAGAAGAACCAAATGAAAATTCTGAAACTGAAAAATACAATATACAAAATTAAAAATTCACTAGATGGACTGAACTGCAGAATAAATAAATACAACAGAGGAAAGAAATCAGTGAACTTGAGAATAGAACAATGAAAACTAACTAATCTGAGTAACAGGTAGAAAATCTATTGGGGGGAAAAAAACAGAACCTCCAGAACCCAATAACAATAACAAAAGATGTAATATTCATATCAACAGAGTCCCAGAAGGAGATGAGAAAGTGAGTATGGGGCTGAAAGATTATATGAAAGAAAAGTAGCTGAAAACTTCCCAAATCTGGCAAAATACACAAACCTACAGATTCAAGAAACTGAATGAACCAAACAGAATAGAAATCCAAAGAAACAAATGCCAAGACACATCACAATCAAACTTCAGAAAATTTAAAACAAAGAAAATATCCTGAAAGCAGATAAGAAAAAGTGATATATTAACTACAGAAGAACAATGATTCAAAAGACAGTGGATTTCTCATCAGTAACTATGGAGGTCAACATTTGGAGGCAGTGGCACACTTCCAAAAGCTGAAAGAAAAGATTTGTCATCCAGAATTCTATTTCCAGTGAAAATATCCTGAAGGAATGAAGGTAAAATCAAGACCCTCTCAGAGGAAAGAAAATTTAAAAAATCTGTCACCATTAGATTACCGCTAGAAAAGAAGTTCTTCAAACATAAAGGAAATCGTAAAGAAAAAAATTTGAAACACCAAAAATGAAGAACAGAAAGTGTAAAAACAGAAAAATGCAACACTATCCTTTCTCCTCTTGACTTCTCTAAATTATGTTAGCCATTTGAAGTAAAAAAAAATAAAACTGTCTTATGTAGTTTCTAATGTATTAGAGGAAGTATTTAAGACAATACTACCATAAAGAGGTAAGGTAAAGGGACCTAAAGGGAGCTAGATAAGGTTTCTAAAGGTTGCTCAAATTGGTAAAATGGTGACATCAGTATATTCTGATAAGTTATGAATAGATAGTGTAATATCTAGCATAACCACTGAAAAATCAAATACAGAGATACACTCAAAAACTCTATGGAAAAACCAAAATTTAATTCTAAAAGTTGTTCAAGTAACCCACAAATAGGCAAGTGACACATAAGAAAGAAAAACAGAAAGGACAGAAAACAAAAGTAAATGAATTTACTTACTAATATTACATTATATGTAAAAGGTTTAAGGATAACAAAAGACAGAATTTGGCAGACTAGACTTAAAAAATATGAACTAACTATATGCTACATGATACTAACTTCAAATATAATGAAACAGGTAGACTGGAAGTAAATGAATGGAAAAAGACATATGACATAAACATTAATCAAAAGAAAGCAGGAGGGGCTGGCCCCGTGGCCGAGTGGTTAAGTTCGCGCGCTCCGCTGCAGGCGGCCCAGTGTTTCGTCGGTTCGAATCCTGGGCGCGGACATGGCACTGCTCGTCAGACCACGCTGAGGCAGCGTCCCACATGCCACAACTAGAGGAACCCGCAACGAAGAATACACAACTATGTACCGGGGGGCTTTGGGGAGAAAAAGGAAAAAATAAAATCTTTAAAAGAAAAAAATAAAAAAAATAAAAAAATAAATAAAAAAAAAAAAAGAAAGCAGGAATGGCTAGATCAATATCAGATAAAGTAGAATAAAGAAATGACCAGGTACAAAGAAGGACATTACATAATGATAAAAGGGTCAATACACCAAAAACACACAATCTTATATGTATGTGCAACAAACAAAAGAGCTTCAAAACACATGAAGCAGAAATGGATAGAAGTGAAAGAAGAAACAGACAAATCTACAATTATAGTTGAAGACTTCAACATCCGTCTCACAACAATTAATAGAGCTACTAGACAAAAATATCACCAAAGATACAGAACTAAACAACACCATCAATCAATAGGATTTAAATTTATAGAACATGCCACTCAACAACAGAATATACATTCTTTTCAAATGCTCATGAATATTCACCAAGATAGTCCACATCCTAGGCCATAAAACAAACTTCAACCAATTTAAAAGAACAGAAATCACACAGAGTGTTTCCTCTGGCCGCAATGGAATAAAACTAGGAATCAAGGGGGATAACAGTACAATTTCCACACTTGGAAATTAAGTAATAACTTCTAAACAATCCATGGGTCAAGAGGAAGTCTGAGTGGGGAAAAAAAAATACATGGAACAGAATAAAAATAAAACTACAACATAACAAATTTTGTGGGACACAGCTAAAACACGCAGAGAAAGAGATTTACAGCAGCAAATGCTTACATTAGAAAAGAGCATGTATTCCTGGGTTGTAAGGGTGGTTCAACATATGCAAATCAATCAATATGATACATCACATTAACAAAATGAAGGATAAAAATCATATGATCATCTCAGTAGATGCAATAAAAGCATTTGATAAAATTCAGCATACTTTCATAATAAAAACTCTCAAAAAATTGAGTATGGAAGGAACATAATGTCAACATAATAAAAGCCACATATGACAAGCCCACAGCTAATATCCTAGTCAATGGTAAAAGGTTGAAAGCATTTCCTCTAAGATCAGGAACAAGACAAGGATGCCTACTCTCGCCATATCCATTCAATATAGTACTGGAAGTCCTAGCCAGAGGTATTAGGCAAGAAAAAAAGAAAAGGCAAACAAATTTGGAAAGGAAGAAGTAAAACTATCTCTGTTTGCAGATGACATGATTGTATACATAGAAAACCCTAAAGATTCCATGTAAAAACTCTTAGAACTAATAAATTCAGTAAAGTTGCAGGATACAAAAATCAGTTGTGTTTCTACACACCAACAATGAACCATTAGAAAGAAATTTTCTAAGAAGACAATCACATTTACAACAGCATCAAAAAGAATAAAATACTTAGGAATAAATTTAACCAAGGAGGTAAAAGATCTGTACACTGAAAACAATAAGACATTGACGAAAAAAATTGAAAACACAAATCAATGAAAAGATATTCCGTGTTCAGGAATTGAAAGAATTAATATTGCTAAAATGTCCATACCACCCATAGCAATCTACAGATTCAATGTAATCCCTGACAAAATTCCAACGGCATTTTTCACAGATACCAAAAAAGCAATCCTGAAATGTGTATGGAAGCCCAAAAGACCCCAAATAGAAAAAGCAATCTTGAGAAAGAACAACAAAGTTGCAGTCATCACACTTCCTGATTTCAAACTATATTATAAAGCTATAGTAATCAAAACAGTATGGTATTGGCATAATAACAGACACACAGATCAATGAAACAGAATAGAGAGTCCAGAAATAAACCCACGCATGTTTGGTCAGTTAATCCTCCACAAAAGATCCAAGAATATGCACTGGGGAAAGGATAGTTTCTTCAATAAATGGTGCTGGGAAAATTCGATATCCACATGCAAAAGAATGAAACTGGACCCCTATCTTATACCATACATAAAAATCAACTCAAAATAGATTAAAGACAAACACTAGCCCTGAAACTGTCAAACGCCTACAAGAAAATATAGGGAGTAAGTTTCTTGACATTGGTCTTCTCAATAACTTTTTAGATTTGACACCAAAACAAAGACAGCAAAGGCAATAAAAGCAAAAACGTACAACTAATCAAACTAAAAAGTTTCTGCACAGCAAAGGAAACTAGCAACAAAATGAAAAAGCAACCTATGGAACGGGAGAAAATATCTGCAACCACACATCCCCTTATTGGATAAGGGGTTAATATCCAAGATACACAACAAACTCATACAACTCAATAGCAAAAAACCAAATAACCCAATTAAAAATGGGCAAAAGACCTAAACAGAGATTTTTCCAAAGAAGACACACAAATGGCCAACAAATATATGACACAGTGCTCAACATCACTAATCATTAGAGAAACGAAAATCAAAACCACAATGAGATACCACCTCACACCTGTTAGAATGTCTATTATCAAAAAGACAAGAGATAAAAGCTGGCAAGAATGTAGAGAAAAGTGAACCCTTGAAAACTGTTTGCAGGAATGAACACTGGTACAGCCACTATGGAAAACAGCATAAAGGTTCCTCAAGAAATTAAAAATAGAATACCATAAGATCCAGCAATTCCACTTCTAGGGATATACCCAAAGGAAACAAAACCATTGATTCCAAGAGATATCTGTACTCTATGTTCACAATACTCACAATAGCTAAGATACGGAAACAATCTAAGTGTCCATCAACAGATAAATGGATAGAGAAGATGTGGTATAGATACAATGGAATATTATTCAGCCTTGTGACAACAGGGATGAACCTGGAGGGCATTATTCTAAGTGAAATAAGGCAGACAGAAAAAGACAAACACTGCATGATATCACTTCTATGTGCAATCTAAACAAATAAAAGTCAAAATCACAGATAGTAGAATGGTCGTTGCCAGGAACTGGGGTGTCAGGGAAACGGAGAGGCTGGTAAAGGGCACAAACTTTCAGTTATTAAGATGAATAAGGTCTGAGTATCTGATGTGTAACATGGTGACTACACTTGATAACACTGTACTGTACAACTGATATTTGCTGAGAGTAGAGCTTAAGTGTTCTCACCAAACAATTAATTTCAGAATTTTTTTTAAAGAGAGAAGAGTAAAGTTCTCAAATCTAAGCTCCCACCTTAAGAAAGTAGGGCAGAATAAATCCAAGGCAAGCAGAAGGTAATAATAAAGACAAGAGAAGAAATCAATGAAATTGAAAACAGAAAAAAATGAATGACAAAAAACTGGTTGTTTGAAACAAACAAAAAAATTGACAAACCTCTAGCAAGACTGATAAAAAAGAAACACAAGACACAAACTACCAATATCTGAAATAAAACAAGATATCACTATGAACGCCAGACATTAAATGGAACTAGTACAAACAATCTATACACATAAATTTGACAACTGAGATGAAACAGACCAATTCCTCAAAAAAGTACAAACTACCACATTCACCCAATATGAAATAATTTGAATAGTTATACAACTATTAAAGACATTAAATTCATATTTTAAAAACAATCAAAAATGAAATCTCCAGCACCAGGTGGTTTCACTCAAGAATTCTACCAAGGGGCTGGCCCGGTGGCACAGTGGTTAAGTTCACACGTTCCGCTTCGGAGGCCCAGGGTTCGCCAGTTTGGATCCTGGGTGCGGACACAGCACCGCTTGGCAAGCCATGCGGTGGCAGGCGTCCCACATACAACATAGAGGAAGATGGGCACGGATGTTAGCTCAGGGCCAGTCTTCCTCAGGAAAAAGAGGAGGATTGGCAGCAGATGTCACCTCAGGGCTAATCTTGCTCAAAAAAAAATAAATAAAAAGAATTCTACCAAATGTTTATAGAAAAATTAGCATCAATTCTATAAAATCTCCTTCAGAAAATGTAAGAGTATAGAACACTTTTCAGCTCACTTTATGAGGCCAATATTATCCTGATAACAAAACTGGACTGTGGTATAATTAAGAATTTGGTTGGTCCTTGTCCCTAGTCCTGGGAAAGCGCCTCTAAACCCTTAAAATTTCCCAAGTTATAAGAGTGTCTTTGTTATTCGTGATGGAGCTCTAGGGTAGTTTCAGGATAGGGACTAACCATGTTGGAAAGACAACTATGTGATTAGAAACTTGAGGTTTTGAGCCACATGATCTCAGCATGACCTGCAGAGAGGGGAGGGGAATGGGAGACAGGGTTCAATCATGCGGCCAATCATTCAATCAATCATGCCTATGTAATGCAACACCAACAAAAACTGTGGGCACCCAAAGCTAGGGTGAGCTTTCCTGGTTGGTGATACACACTGATGTGCTGGGAGGGTGATGCAGCCTGAGGACATGAAAGCTTTGCAGTTGGGGTTCTCCCAGACTTTGCCGTCTCTTAGATGGTCCTGATTTGTATCCTTTACAATAAAACTGTAATCCTAAGTATAGCATTTTCCTGAGTTCTGTGAGTTGTTCTGGCAAACCCGAGGGGGTAGTGGGAACCCCCAAATTTGTAGCCAGTTGGTGGCCTGGAAACTCCGCAGCTTGGGGCTAATGTCTGAAGTGAGGGCAGTTTTGTGGAGGACTGTGCCCTTAACCTGTCAAACCTGACCTGACTCTGGGGGGTTAGCGTCAGAATTGCATTGCATGGACAAAAACAGTACAGAAAAAGAAAATACACACCAGTATCACTTGAATATAGATGTAGAAATCCTCAAGAAAATATTAGCAAATAGAATCCAGCAACCTATAAAAAGAATTCTATACCACGACCAATTGGGGTATATTCCAAGAATCCAAGGCTAATTCAATATTCAAAAAAATCAACCAATGTAATCCACCACGTAAACAGGCTAAAGAAGAAAAATCATATGATCATATCAATTGATGCAGAAAAAGCATTTGACAAAATTCAGCATCCATTCACAATAAAAACTCTGCACAACCTAGAAAGAGAAAGGAATTTTCTTGACTTTTAAGAGTAATTACAAAAAACCTACAGTCAACACCAAACTTAACGGTGAAAAACCGAATGCTTTCCCCCCAAGGATCTGGAACAAGGCAAGCATGTCTACTCTCACCATTTCTATTCAACTTTGTACTGAATGTCCCAGTCATTTTCTTGCAATAGGCAAGAAAAAGACATAAAAGGCATGCAGATCAGAAAGGAAGAAATAAAACTCTTCCTATTCACAGATGACATGATTGTCTAAGTAAAAAAAATCCCAAGAAATCTATGAGAAGAAAAACTCTTAGAACTTATAAATGCATTTAGTTCACAGTTCTATAAACTAGCAACGAACAATTGGAAACTAAAACTTAAAAAACAATACTATTTATAATAGCTCCCCCCAAAATGAGTTTCTTAAGGATAAACCTAAAAAAAAAACATGTACAGGATCTATACTGAAAGAAACCAAACAATAACTAAAGAATCGGAGAGACATAGCATGTTCATGGATTGGAAGACTCCAAACAATAAAGATGTCAATTCTCCCCTAATTGTTCTACAGATTTAACCTACTGCCAATCACAATTCCAGCAGGATTTTCTGTATATAGCTAAGGGGGTTCTAAAACTTACAAGGAAAAGCAATGTAATTAGAATAGACAAAATATTCTGATAAAGAATAAGGTGGTGGGGCCTGGCCCTGTGGCCGAGTGGTTTCACACGCTCTGCTTCAGCGGCCCACGGTTTTGCTGATTCTGATCCTGGGCACGGACATGGCACTGCTCATCAGGCCGTGCTGAGGCGGCGTCCCACATGTCACAGCTAGAGGGACCCACAACTAAAATACACAACTATGTACTGGGGGGATTTGGGGAGAAAAAGCAGGAAAAAAAAAAAGACTGGCAATAGTTGTTAGCTCAGGCGCCAATCTTGAAAAAGAAAAAGAATGAGGTGGGAAGAATCACAGCATCCAATTTTAACTTTAAAGTTACAATAATCAAAACAATGTGGTATTGGAGAAGGGACAGACACAGAGACCAATAAACAGAACAGAGTCCACATACATACCCACAGAAATGGACCCAACTCATTTTTTACAAAGGTGCAGTGGCAATTCAATGTAGAAAGGATAATCTTTTCAACAGTGTTGGAACAATTAGACATTCAAAAAACAGCTAATAAATTTGACTTTTATCAAGATTAAAACTTTTTGTTCTGTGAAAGGTACTGTTAAGAAAATAAGGTAAGCTATAGAAAATGCTTGCAAATCACATATCTGACGACTTGTGCACATATATATTTTTTGAATATACATATTTTTTAAAATTCAACAGTAAGAAAAAATAACCAAATTTAAAAATGAGCAAAAGACTTAAGACACTTCACCAAAGGGATATATACATGGCAAACAAATACATGAAAAGATGTTCAACATCATTAGCCATTAAGGAAATGCAAATGAAAAGCACAATGAGATACCACTACACACCTAATAAAATACTTTAAAAAAAGAGGTAAAATACAGACACTACACCAAGAGTTGGTGAGAATGTGGAACAATTGGAACTCTCAGACACTGCTGGTGGGAATGTCAAATGGTACAGTCACTTTGGAAAAAAGTTTGTAAGTTTCCTATAATGTTAAACACATACTTACCATATGACCCAGCAATCTCATTCCTGGGTACCTACCCTAGAGAAATGAAAACTTAAGTTCAAATAAAAATCCATACATGAATGTTTGTAACAGCTCTAGTCATATTACCCAAAACTGTAAACAATTCAAAAGTCCTTCAATGATGATGGATAAACAAACTGTAATAGAGCCATAAAATGGAATATTATTCAGCAATAAAAAGGAACAATTGATAAATGCAACTTGGATGACTCTCAAAGACATGCCGACTGAAAAGCCAGTCTCAAAAGCTTACATACTATATGACTTGATGTATATGACATTCTCAAAAAGATAAAACTATAATGACACAGAACAGAGCAGCGATTTCCAGGGGTTAAAAATCGGGAGAAGAGGGGCCAGCCCCGTGGCCGAGTGGTTAAGTTCGCGTGCTCCGCTTCGGAGGCCCAGGGTTTCCCTGGTTTAGATCCTGAGCACGCACATGGCACCACTCATCAAGCCATGCTGAGGCGGTGTCCCACATGCAACAACTAGAAGGACTCACAACTAAAAGTACACAACTATGTACCGGGGGGCTTTGGGGAGAAAAAGAAAAACAAAATCTTTAAAAAAGAAAATGAGGAGAAGAGTATGACTTTTATAAAGAGACAGCAAGAGTTTTTTGGGGTGATAAAACTGTTCTGTATCCCAATTGTGGTAGAGGTTATACAAATCCTCACGTGTTAAATTCATGAAACTGTACATCCAAAAAAAGGTCAATTTTACTATATACAGTTAATGTAAAATATAAAACTAAAAAAAGCAAAATAAGATTCTCAGGCTCATGCCCAGAGTTAGCAAATCAGGATCTCCAGTTATGTGATGTAGTTGGTTGGATTTTTAAGATACTCCACAGGTTATCTTGGTGTATAGGTTATCTTGGTGTAAGGACGAGAACTGTTATAATTCCTTGAATCTGATTTCTTCATTCCTTCTGCTACTTCTTTAGGTCAGGCTCTCATCTCTCATCAGGCCTACTGACTCCTCATCTCCATTCTTGAGCCCTACCACATTAGTGCCAGAGTGACCTTTGACAGGATAAAGTTCAAGTTCTTCAAGGGTACACAAGACCCTCTAAGAATTGGCCTGTCTGCCACTCTCATCTCTCTGCATGCCCTTCCTTGCATTCCACACTCAAATAACAAAAGAACTCTCTAAATCCCTTGAAGTGACCTGGTATTTCACACCTCTAGGCTTTTGCTCAAACTATGTCCGCTGCCCGGAATTCTACCCCTACTAACAATTTGCCTGGTAGGTACCTTTCAAGACTGCTTCAGTCACATGTTCTACGTCACTCTCAACTAAAAATCTTCCAGTGATTCTCCATGCTCCATCCCCATGCTCACCATCACCTACAATACTGTCCACAAGCCTCATCTCCTACCATTCCTGCCCCACACTTAAAACTTAAAATGCCAATCTTCTGGATAACTCTCTCCAACATTTTATGTTTTTTCAGCTATTCATGCCTTAGCTTATGATGCTCCTCCCTCCCCAAAATAATTTCCTAGCCATCTTTTCCTGGAATAAACAGCTGTCATTTCCAAGAAATCTTCTCCTGCACTTCCAGGCTAAGATAATTACATGTCTTCTCTATTCCCATAGCCTCTTCTGGTTATCACTATCACAACACTTACCTTATTATATTGAAATTATTTTATGTGTCCATCTCCCTCAATATGTTCCTTAACAGCAAAGGCCATTCTTTATATCATTATATTCCTCAGATTTAGCATAAAATCTGGGACAAATAGGTAATTAACAAATGTTTCCTCAAGAAAGCAATAAATGAGTGTAAATTTACTGTGCAACCTAATTTACATCTCCTTTTCTCTAAAAGGTCCTAAGTGGCTAACTGTATGCTGATAACACCTAAACCTGTAACTACAGCTTGGCTCACTCTCTCCTAAGCTTCTGTCGTGTTGTAACAACTGTCAACTAAGTATCTTCACTTAAATGTGCCACATGCACCTCAAAATCAATTTAACCATAATTGAGCCCATCTTCTTCCTCAACCCCTTCATCTCAGATGTGCTCATTTTCTTGTACTGCCATTTTTGGTGAATAGACCCAACAGCTGAAAATCACTCCATTAGAAACCTTAGAATTATCCTAAATGCCTTTCTTTTTCCTCATTTCTCACCCAAACAGTTATGAAGTCCTGCTGATTTACTTAGATCTAAAATCTCCACCCTGTGCCTCAAGCTCAAGCCCTTGTTTCTTCAAAACTGGGCTATGGCAAGAGTTTATTAATACAACAGTCTCACTGCCTACAATTCCGAATCCCAGCAATCTATCTTTCATAATGCCCACAGTGATCTATCTGAAGTGCAACATCATCATTTCACTCCTTTGTTTAGCATCCTATTGTCCATAAGAAAAAGTCTAAACTACGTAGCATGGCATAAAAGGTCTTCAGTGATTTGGCCTCTGCTGTCTCCCCTAGAAGTATTTCTCTCCTCATCCACTCTATCAAACTATACCCCACAGTCATACTGAACAGTCATTCGTGCAGTTCCCTAAGTGTAGCCACATTATCTCACACATCTATGCTCAAGCAACTTGTTCTGCCTGTAACACTCTTCTACAGCATAATCATCTAGTGATCTTCCAAGGCTAACATCTAAGGTAAGTCCTCTATAAAGCTGTTAGCTGATACATGCCCCCAACCAAAAACTACTCCAGGAAAGAACTGATCAATTCTTCCTCTGGATTTCCATCAATTTCATTAACGTCTACCATAGCACCTACTCATCACTTATAACATCTATTTATTGCAATCTATTTCCCCCAATGAGATATAAGCTCCTTGAAGGCAGGCACCATGTATGAATGATCTCTAGCATCCACAGTATCTAATACAATTCTAAAACACACTGAGGATGTTCAATAAATGTTTGTTAATGAAAGCTAAAAAACCTTTCTATTGGTTTTTAACCCTGTGGTAGAATCGGAGTTCACAACAACAAAATTTAATTTACAAAACAGTAGGTTGTCCCAAATAGCCACATTGAGGCAAAATTCACTAAATCGCTTTTTTGACATAAAACAAGTAATTAATGTGCACTATCCCACAAATACACAAAACAAGCTATCATCAACAAGTTATAACAAGTACGTACATGTTTTAAATAGTATATAATGTTCCCACAAAGTAAAGAAGCTTATTTTTAATACTTTCTCACCTCACCATTCTGCACCTTTCTATCTCTTGTCTTTCTTACCCACAACTTCATGTTATCCTTTAAGGAGCATCTTTCAGCCTTGGGTCAGTCCTATCATGCCCTGTAATGTCCCATGTTCCAAAATTAATCCATTGTCTCCCATTATTCAGTCAAATCCCTCATGCTCTCAGTAGGGCCCAATTCAGACAGATGTTGAAGACAAGAAAGCATTCTCCAGAAATCTAAGGACAGCACCAATATATGAATAACTAATATGTTCAATAGTCCCAAAGATTACCTGCATTTGATACAGAGGTAATGATAAATGCAAATACACAATGAATTGGTATAATACGAGAGAAGACTTTTGAGAAGAAATTTCCCAACAGGTGAGGAAGAGAAGGAAGACAGTTCATCTACTCAAGACTAACCAAGTTGTAAACAATTTAGAATGGAATGAGCACAAATTTTAGCTCACTAATTTCAGGCAAGCACTTAATACGAAATATGAGCATAACAACATCTACAACTCATGAAATATACAGGAAAATATCTGATAAATGGTAGGTTCTACATAATTAGAAAGAACTTGGTATTCAACTCCACAAAGGATGCAGAACCAAGAATTTGCAAGACTAAGTCTCTATCAGTTAACACTACTGGATTTTCTATCAACATCAAGAAAACCTGTACTTCTGAATCAGTTTTTCATACCTTTTCTAAACGTGCTGAGAAGGCCTCAGCAGATACATACATGGAAATAAGATCTTATGAAACCTATATACTTTTCTTGGCTTAGGGTTCATTTGAGGTGCAAACCAAGGCTTCCTTTGTGTTTCAGAAGATACAGCAACCAATGAGGTTCTCTCAAAAAGACTTCTTAATTCTTACATAATCTTTAGATAGATTACCAGAGGCATAATTTATAAATATTTCTTAGTCAAAAGTTTGGTTGAGGCCAGTTATTCTCTCCCCATTTTGAAGAATCAAAGTCAGAAAAGGCATGATAGTAAACCTGAAAAACAAAATTTCTTTCCTATTATCACAAACTAATGAGTAATGAAGCAGAGAGTATAATCAATTTCCAACAATAGGTATACTCTAAGCAATACCAAAGACACATTTAAATTGTCCCTGCGTTCACTACTAGGCTGACTTACTGGTAAATAAATGTAACTATCATCCAATCATCTCTCTTTGATGTCAGCAATCTTTCTTGGTTTTATTTTCTATTTCAATAAGAAGCTCACTACTTGTCTTTGTGGAGTTACTTTTTTTTCCTTTTTCCTCTCTTACCCTACATTTAAATACCACAGGCTCGGGGGCAGGCCCCGTGGCCGAGTGGCTAAGTTCGCGCACTCCACTGCAGGCGGCCCAGTGTTTTGTAAGTTTGAATCCTGGGCGCAGACATGACTCTGCTCTTCAAATCACGCTGAGGCGGCATCCCACATGCCACAACTAGAAGGACCCACAACTAAGAATATACAACTATGTACCGGGGGACTTTGGGGAGAAAAAGAAAAAAAATAAAATCTTTAAAAAAAAAATACCACGGGCTTGGGGAAGAAAATAAATAGATATTTTTGCATTACAGAAAAGTTCTTTAGAAGCATATAGACTCGAGTGACATACACTTATAACAACCTTACAAATATTTTATTGTAGTTCTACCACAAGACAATGAAATGTCTCAATATATTTGTCAAAATTTCCTGTATTTGCAACATTTTTTGTATGTATACCTATACATATTTGTTCTACGAAAAATACTAATATATAATCTGTTTTTTCCACTCCCTCAACTTCCCATATCAATAAATATATTCCCCCCACATTACTCCTCAGTGTTTTGTAGTATTCCATTGTACGGGCATACTATTATTTAACCAATCCCATGTTGTTGATGATTTGAGTTATTTTCAACATTTAGCAATTATAAAGAGCACAATGATGAATCAACTTGTACATATATGTTCAGGACATGTCTGAATATTTTCTAACAATTTTCTATAAGTAGAATTCGAAATAAAGGGAATGAGAGAAAAGAGTGGATAGATGAAGGAGACAGAAAAAGGAGAGAAAAGAAAGGAAAAAAGGAAAAAGAAGAGAGGTGTGATAAGACAGATTAAAAAAAAAACAGATGTAAAACAGTACGTCTAAGTTTACCAGCAAAGTTGCTGTTTTATCATTTTCAGGAATTCCTATTAAGTTTACCTAGGCTGAAACTCTTCCGTGCACTCTCAAGAAACTGAACTATAATAATTCCTTCTTTGGAAGCTTATTTTCTCTTCCTAGATATCTGTGCGATTTTTTTATCCTTAATTTTAAACAATATTGCTAGACTGAGACTTCTAAGAGTCTCTCTACATCGAGTTGTTTTCTTCCTGGAATATGGCAGTTTGTACACACAGACGTTTTTTTAAGTGCAGTGGTTTTCTTCAATATGTCTTTGATTATTGCTTTTTTCCTAATTTTGAATTTTTAAGGTTTTTGTTTAGGAAAAAGAATTATACATATATTAGACGACTTTGTTTTCTGTCCTCCATACCTAGCTCTTCTCTCTCATCCTTTTAGCTTCTTCTCATTACTCCAATGTCTAGTAATAGACTGCCATCATCTGGTTTTCCACAACATAGTGAATTTTCCTCCGTTTCCACAACTTAGTGGTCATTTGGAAGGTTGTTAACCAGATGTCAGGCTACCCTCTGATTATTTTTAAATTGATTCCTTTGCTTTAAAATATGTCTGTATGAACCAAGAATGTTCTCATATATCTATGCTGATAGACTCTGAGGGTTTGAAAAGGAGGAAGGGAGAGCAATAAGGGAAACTGGGTAGGAAATGAACATAAAAGGAGTGGTTCCAAAAAAAGAAACTCAAATACTGTGATAACTTTTTTTAAAATATAAAATTCAGGACTAAAATAAAACTTTTTAAAAAACAAAAATGGAAAAAGTGAGGAAAAGCAAACATTCCTGACACTTAATTTCCAAAGTGAAAGATATTTTCATTTTCTTATATATCTCGTGGAGAGCCAAATTATTAACAGTGACTATCCTAGACAAAATATTTAGGGACATTAATTTACTGAATCAACAAAACCTTTACATTAAGAAGTTTTAGTCAAACAAACTAGTGAGAGAGATCTTAATTAGGGAGACATTACATAGAGCAGCATTAGACATGCATGAGTGGCAAAATCAAACAAGGCTCCTTATTTGCTATTAATGAAAGATTATATAACTTAAATAAATGTTAAAGACAGAAAACTTCAATGAGACCAAATTGGTAGAAGTGATTTGGGGGAGCATTACAAAAAGATAAGAAAAAATCAAGGGATAGTCAATTTAATAATATAAAATTTAAAACCACTAATTATTCATAATATATTTTTAATTTAGTAATAAAACAGAAAAGACTAATCTTTCCTAAAGACATTTTTTATTCAAACCTGGAAAAACCAAACAAAAAGAATTATAATGGTGATGATTTTTGAAGGCCTAACTTTCTTTTTTAGGGAAACCAGATTTTTGCATATTAATCACCTAATCAACTGTGCTTTTTGAAATGTAAAAGAAAATTAAGAACTGAAAAAATTTTTGTTTTAACTATTTCAAAAGGAAAATAACTCAATGAAGACATAACCACGTATAAAAGTTTAAGACCACACACTTGGGGATACTTGTTGACTCTAAGGGAAGCATGTGCTACACATTATTAACAAAAGTACCTTTCCTTCTAATCTGCCATTCAAGAGTCTTCTCTAATAGCCACAGAAATAGGGGCTGGGTGTGGGAACAAAGAGAAAATACTTTCACTTCATATATACAAACACACGGATTCATTATTGCATTTAGGAAAAAAATACATTCTGATAATATAAGTTTAATTTTTGTCCATGTATCTTCTAGCAAAACAGTTGCAGACACAGTTAGTACTTACTATAAAACTTCTGTTCTCTAATCATTGTAAAATACTTATTTTGGACACTGGTATGGTTTTTTTAAAGCTTAACTATTAATTGTTAACTTAAGTATTAACTGTTATCAAACACGCTAAATCTTATTTCTACTCTTCACTATTACTAGAAGATACATGTGGTTCCATTTTATCTTCTACAGATTCAAGCACATTAGAAATTACACATGAGCTTTTGCTTGTCACTGCATTAAACACATTCTCACTTACCATATAAGAACTAACCCTTAAGGAATAGAAGTATGAGGACCCAAAAAAATAGATGAAACAAAATAATCAACTTCTTCCCAACTATAATACTTTTTATCTGATGTATAAGAATAAAAGGTAAGAAACGCTGATTATTACGTTAATACTATGCTAAGAATAAGCATTAGAGAACACAACAGAAAATCCTATAACTATTTGGAAAAAGAATCAAGCATTATTATAAAAAAATAAATAAGGGGCAATGTAGGACCAATCGATCCTATCAGATACCACGTTAGGCACTATTCTAATACAAACTGAGAATGACTGATGGAATAAGATATGGTAAAATGTTTTCTAAATTACTTAGTAACTGCTTTTCAACATCTGACTATCAATTCAAAGGGAGAAAATGAACTTATAAAATACATACCTCATACTATATCCTAATAAAACTCAAGAAAAAAAGTATGAAAAAATCAAATAATAAAACTTATAGAAAACAAAAGTACACCTATTGTAACTATAAAGAGGAGCTTTTATGTCTCTGTTTTCTACTTTTAAAACAAAAAAACAATGCCAAGGAAAGATGAAAGGGAATGGTTACATAAAAACGGATCAAAGCCAATAAACTAAAGAGAGCAAATACCCTGTCTCTTTTTCCTAGGTACTCTGATGTACACTCGCACCAAGCACGGGGGGTACATTTATGGCAGTTTTGCCTAAGGAACAAGAGCCATAAAAGACCACACTCTAATCCAGCAAGTTCAATCTTAGAGTCTATTTTAAATAATTCTGCATATATAACAAACATTCAGTGAATTTTCCAGAGATTAATTTAAAAAAAAGGAAAAATCTACACAACAAAATTTAAATGTAAATATCCCCAAACTCAAAAACATTTAAACAAATGACACATTATTAAAATGCTAGGCAGGAAGACAACATAGACATGTAGATAAATATAAAATGATAAGGAGGGGCCAGTCCTATGGCACAGCGGTTAAGTGCGCACATCCGCTTCAGTGGCCCAGGGTTCGCCGGTTCGGACACCGGGTACGGACATGGCACCGCTTGGCACACCATGATGTGGCAGGAATCCCACACATAAAGTAGAGGAAGATGGGCATGGATGTTAGCTCAGGGCCAGTCTTCCTCAGCAAAAAAAGGAGGACTGGCAGCAGTTAGCTCAGGGCTAATCTTTCTCAAAAATATAAATAAATACATAAAATAAAATGATGATGAGAGACTATAAAACTGAAAATTATGAAAATTATACAATAATTACATTTATATACTTATAAAAGAAGCCACTGAGATATACAACCAGTTATTTTTAGGTAACAAAGTCTTATTTGTAATTTCCTATGACATTTTAATAAGATTTTATTTCAATTTTTAAAATGATTTGAAAATACTACAAAATATTAAGATAAAAAGCAAGTGAGGGGCCGGCTCCGTGGCTGAGTGGTTAAGTTTGCCCGCTCTGCTGCGGCGGCCCAGGGTTCGGACATGGCGCCGCTCATCAGGCCACGTTGAGGCAGCATCCCACATCCCACAACTAGAAGGACCTGCAACTAATATATACAACTGTGTGTGTGGGTGGGGGGGGGGGGAGGTTGGGGAGATAAAAAGCAGAAAAAAAAAAAAAGATTGGCAACGGTTGTTAGCCCAGGTGCCAATCTTTTTTTTTTTAAAAAAAA
The DNA here is from genome assembly GCF_037783145.1 of Equus przewalskii. Taxonomy (NCBI): domain Eukaryota; kingdom Metazoa; phylum Chordata; class Mammalia; order Perissodactyla; family Equidae; genus Equus; species Equus przewalskii. The sequence goes on along the minus strand of NC_091838.1, from coordinate 17,977,640 downwards.
GGAAGATTGGCAACAGTTGTTAGCCCAGGTGCCAATCTTTAAAAAAAAAATAAACCAAGTGAGAGTATTTTTAAAAGATTAAGAACACAAGTATAATAAAAGCTAGCCTATCCAAAATCCTTGGGTTGAATTTTGAATTTTCCAAATGGCTTAAATCATTAAAATTTAACTTTAAAATTTTGTTAAAGATCTTAGAAAGACAGAAGAAATAAACAGGAATCTACAAGACTTCTTAAGCAGAACACAGAATAAAATGATCTTTTGCATGATGTACTCAAGGATGCCATTATGAACACACAGTACATAAACACTCTCAAGACGCACTGAAATGTACACAGCCGTATTTTCCTTTATTGCTGTTCCTCAGTTGTTTCTTTGTTAAGTATTCTGCCCTTTCTCTTTCTATAGAAGCCCTTCTCTCTCTTTCTGTATTTGTTATCTGTAAACAGTTTTGTCCTTAAGGGGTGCAGGTCAGGACAGCCACGTTACACCAAAAGGCACTCATATTCCGACTCTGCTAAACACAAGCTCTAAACCTCAGTTTCTCCATTTGCAAAATACAAATAATAATAGCACATAAGCACACAGGGTTGTTTTGAGGACTGAGATAAAGCCAAGAATGTACTTACTTGGCACAGAACTTGGCATACAGTAAACACTCAGTAGACATTAGCTATTTCTTTTCCTCCTATTACCTTAGAAATTAAATAGCTCAATTTTTTGAAGAATATGCTTGTTCATATTCGTGTGTGTGCATGTATGTTGTGTAGAATAAAGTCTGGGAAAAAATACTTCAAAATTTAACCACGTTTCAATGAGATAATACTTCATAACAACTAGGATGGCTAAAATAAAAGAATTAACAACTGTTGGCTCACAAGGATGTAGGAGAAACTCATTTGTTACTGGTGGGAATATAAAATGGTGCAACCACTTTGGAAAACAACTTAGCACTTTCTTAAAAAGTTAAACGTAAATTTATCATATGACCCAGCAGTTCCACCCCTAGGCATCTACCCAAAAGAAAAAAAATTCAGGAGCCAGCCTTGATGGCTTATTGGTTAAAGTTTGGCGCTCTCCACTTAAGCGTCCCAGGTTAAGTGCCTGGTCAGGGAACCACACGACTCATCTGTCAGTAGCCATGTTGTGGCAGGGGCTCACACAGATGAATTAGAAGGACTTACAACTAGAATATACAACTATGTACCAGGGTTTTGGAGAGGAGGAAAAAAAAAGAGGAAGAATGGCAACAGATGTTAGCTCAGGTCAAATCTTTCCCAGAAAAAAAAAAAAGCAAGAAAGATAAACTTAGGTCCACATAAAGACTTACACACAAATATTCATAACAGCATTATTCATTCAACCCAAATGTCCATCAACCGATGAATAGATAAGCAAAATGTAGTACACCCACAGTATGGAATACTAAATACAGCAATAAGAAGAAGTGAAATACTGATACGATGTGAATGAACCTCAGAAACATTATACTTAGTGAAAAGAAGCTAGACACAAAAGACAACTTATGTATGACTGCACTTATATGAAATGTCCAGAAAAGGTAAATCTAGAGACAGAAAGAAGATTAGTGGACACCTGGAGCTGGGGGTGGCAATATGGATTAACTGTAAATGGGCACTAGGGACCTTACTACGGTGATGGAAATGTTCTAAACTGGATTATGGTGATGGTTGCACAACTCAATAAATTTACTAAAAATCATTACATTTAAAATGGGCAGATTTTACAGTACACAAATTATACCGCAATAAAGTTGTTTTTCATAAGGTTAACAATAGTTATCTCCAGCAAACAGTGCCATGGATGATGTTGCCCCTAGTTTTACTTTTGAAAATGGTTTGAAGAAAAGGATTTGTTTATAAAAAAAATAAAAAGTAAACTGCCAAATTTGTTGGACTTATGTGTAATTAAAAGTAAACAGACTGAGTAAAGGCAGAGGGACTCTCCTCTAATTTTACTGATTATTTCATTTCTTAGGAAGGTTCTGGATTGACGAGGGTTGTTAAACAGCTGATTAAGTGAAGTCTCACCACACACCTTTTCAGATTCAAAGGCGAGAAAAAAAATTAACTGTCCCACAGTTTTTTAAGATACTGCCAGAAGTAATATTGTGATACGATTTTTTTTCCCCTGAGGAAGATTTGCCCTGAGCTAACATCCATTGTCAATCTTTCTTTTTTTGCTCAAGGAAGATTCACCCTGAGCTAACATCGCCAATCTTCCTCTATTTTGTATGTGGTTCACCACCACAGACAGCATGGTGGCCGCTGACTGGTACAGGTCCATGCCCAGGAGCCGAACCCGGGCTGCCAAAGTGGAGTGTGTGGAACCTAACCATTAGGCTACAGGGCCAGCCCAGTAACATGAAATATTTTAAAGACTGTTTTCCACAACCTTTCCTAAATGAAAAGCTAACATAGGCTATATAGACTAATTTAGTTATATCAAGTCTAAATCTAAGCCAAACAAAAATATCAAAAGTAGAACACAGGGGCTGGCCTGGTGGCACAGTGGTTAAGTTCGCATGTTCTGCTTCGGCGGCCCAGGGTTTACTGGTTCAGATCCTGGGTGCAGACATGGCACCGCTTGGCAAAAGCCATGCTGTGGTAGGCATCCCACATATAAAGTAGAGGAAGATGGGCACGGATGTTAGCTCAGGGCCAGACTTCCTCAGGAAAAAAAAAGAGGAGTATTGGCAGCAGATGTTAGCTCAGGGCTAATCTTCCTCAAAAAAAAAAAAAAAAAAGTAGAACATAAAACTTTTAAATACTTGGGCCCAGGACTCTTTTTCAACAAGTTTTTCAAGAGGCTCACCCACGCTAAAGCCTCAGAATAATCACTTTCTAGATTCATGAAAGAGAGACCAGCCAAAGACAGTATTGATTATTTAAACATTTATATGGTATACTTTATAAATGAAAGCTCAAATAAATCAAACAGGGTCTGAAAGATTAGGATAAAGGGAACTTTTATTAGTTTTCTAGGGCTGCCTTAACAAATTACCACAAACTTGGTGGCTGAAACAACAGAAATTTGCTCTCTCACAGTTCTGGAGGCCAGAAGTCTGAATTCAAGGTGTTGGTTGAGCCATACCACTGCTGATGGCTCCAGGAAAGAACCCTTCCTTGCCTCTTCCTAGCTTCTGATGACTCTTGGTGTTCATTGGCTTATGACAACACAACTCCAATTTACGCTTCTATTTCACATGGCCTTCTTTTCTGTGTCTCTGTGTCCCATCCTCTGCTTGCAATAACACCCGTTACTGGATTTAAGACTCACACCAAATCCAGGATGATTTCATCTCAAGAACCTTAACTAATTACATCTGCAAAGATCCTAATCCAGAAAGGGGCCAGGACTAGTTGTGTACTGTAATCAATACTATGTGAAAGGCTTATTCCCTTAGGAAGAAACCTCACTGGAAAAAAATTGACAATTCAAATTTGAAATTGTCTTGGGCATTCTCAGTATAAATATCTTACATTTTAATTGTGTCCTTTTCTCAGTAGAAAATATCCTATCATACTATCAAGAAATGCTACTGTTAAAAAATTGTAGGGGCCAGCCCCATTGCCTAGTGGTTAAGTTCAGCAGGTTCTACTTTGGCAACCCAGGTTCAGGTCCCAGTCAGAGACCTACACCACTTGTCAGCAGCCATGCTGTGATGATGACCCACATACAAAACAGAGGAAAGACTAGCACACATGTTAGCTCAGAGTGAATCTCCCTCAGCAAAAAAAAAAAAATCTAAAATACATGTAAAGGGTTGGATGAAAATGTTTTACTGTATAACTTATTTCCCAAAAGCTGTTTCTTTCCTGGTATTTCCCATCATGGTAAATGCTATCTTCAAACATCCTGAAGCTCTGGCTACAAGATAGCTGTCGGACAACCAACTCATAAGCAAATTCTACGAACTCCTTTAAAATATATTACAAATGCAACCAATTCTCACTCTCTCTACTACTACCAGCCTAGTGTAAATCGCCATCATCTCTGGCCAAAGTGAGCCTTTTAAAATGCAAATCTACTATGTCATTCCCCTGTACAAAACTCCAGTGTCTTCCATCACAGATAGAATAAAATCCAAAGATGCCCTCCTCTCCTACCAACACTCTTCTCACTCTCCTCGCAGCCACAAAAGCCGCCTTTCATCCTGGAATGTACCAAGCACACAGCTATCTTGCTTTTGCCTCTGTTTCTGTTTCATCCAGGTATCTGAAAGGATGAATCTCTTCCGTCACTTCTCTGCTGAAATGTCACCTCATAAGAGAGGCCTTTCCTGACAACACTATCTAATGTCACACTCCCAGTCATTCTCCCTTTACCCTTCTAAAATATTTCTTCAGATAATAACAATCTGACAATATAATATATATTAGTTTGTTTTTTACTGTCAGCCTCAACCCAAAAGAATTTAAGTTCCATGAAAGCATGCTTGGTTCACTGCTGGACGCCCAGCCCTGGAACAGTATCTGACACATACTAGTTCAACAACCATCTGAATGAAGAATATATCTAATTTTGAATGACAATAATAATTTATTTATGCACTTTTCCTTTTCAAATATCCCCTGCTCCATTTTTTGAGGAATATTATGACAAATAATTCCCCAAATTATTTCCCATTCGCAATAAATTTCTGTCCTGCTTTGAAAAAACAATTACCAACAAAAGTTTCTCTACAAGTTAAACATCAGGAGAGTCAAATCAGCTGCCTGCCGTTAGATAGGATGGGAAAGAAAAGAAAGAGCTAGTAAGCAAGCAGTCCTCTGATCTTGATAACACTCTTCCCAAATGCTCCTTATTTCTGACCTTCTTCTCCTTCCCAGACTGTCTACAGGACTCCTGCTTTCCCAAAACACATGATTCTTCTACAGAATGGTCTCATCAGTAGTTGGGCTGTTGTATCTGCTCTGCCTTTCTTTATCTTAAACAGTGTCCCAAAGTAAATTCCAAGGAACAATGTTTCCTAGGAGTGTTAGCGGATACTAAAAAGGGTCAAATAAATTTGCGAAAAACTTCACTAAACAAAATCAAGCAGGTTTTTTTCTTAGAGGACTTTTCAGAATCTTAACTATGTTAATTTGCATTGTAAATCTCCACAATGGAAAGAGTACACACTGTAACCCAAACTTATTTTTTTCAACTCAAACTTAATAGAATCTTTCTTTCAGTCATTTCATTCATTACGCTCTCTTTTCTAGCTATCTCAAAAATTCTGGCAGCCTGGCTTGCTGAAAGCACCTTTACTTTAGATACGAAGGAAGATATAAAAGGAGATCTGCTAATGGATTTAAATAATAATTAAAATGTTCACTGTCTGCAGGGTATTATTTAGAAGTGAGTCATTATTTTTTCATAAATGGTGGAGTGACAAAAATTAATGAAATTACCAAAAGCAGCATAAAACCTAGGCCAAAAGCATTCAAGTAATCTCCTCTCCACCTATATATTCCTTTTTTTTTTTTAAAGATTTTATTTTTTCCTTTTTCTCCCCAAAGCCCCCCAGTACATAGTTGTATATTCTTCGTTGTGGGTCCCTCTAGTTGTGGCATGTGAGACGCTGCCTCATCGTGGTCTGATGAGCAGTGCCATGTCTGCGCCCAGGATTCAAACCAACGAAACACTGGGCCGCCTGCAGCAGAGCGTGCGAACTTAACCACTCGGCCACGGGGCCAGCCCCTATATATTCCTTTTTTTATAATACTGTTAACCAAAATCAGGGTGGGATTGGCAGTGCAGAAGGAAGCAAGTTCTGTAAATTTTTAGCCTAAATATTATATTTACATTTCTGAGGGAGACTACAGTTATAGGTAATGGACACTTATATAAGAAAACTAAATCAGTAAGATCACTTTAAAATATGATGAACACCACAAATTCACACCCTGTCTGCTGCAAAAATTACTTCTCTAACCAATTCCTTTCTTTCTCCATCATTCTCCCATATCTCTGCTGGGAAACCACCCTTACAGCTGCCTCTGTATGCCTCCCACGCTTCTAAAACCTTCTTCTGGTCACCCATTTCATTCCTATTCCAGTCACCCCTTTCACTTCTATGCTGTATCAGTGCTGGCCAGCCTCCATCCGTGAACTCGTTCATCCTAATATTTGCAGAACATCTTCATAGATATTTGATGCTAGAAGCAGAAATTAAAGGAGTCACAGCCCTAACATCAAAGAAACTCCTAAAACTTAGAGGCCTGACCAGAATATGGCTCAACTGCACCCACTCCAAGACAAACAATGTTACCTTCAAGCCCAATCCCGCAACAATCCTAAATTCTTTGAAACTAAAAATAGCTCAGCTGTTGTCTCAGCTGCCAGCAGATGGCCAGACTATTTTTAATTCAGGATTCTAGAGAGCAGGAATGGATCAAGCTAAGCTAGGGCAGCCTAGAAGCTCTGCAAAGTTCAGTGTTCGCTGCAGAGAGCTGTAGAGGGGCAAGTACCAAGAGAGGGCAATCTAGAGCAGGTCCTGGGCCCGTGGGCTTCACACTGATTGTAACAACGCAAGTGTGAGAGGTTTTTTTTCTTTCTTTCTTTTATTAAGCATTGTTTACTTCAAAAGAAAGTCTGACATGTAAGAGTATTTGATAAAACTTTTAAATAATTTTCATCCCCTTTAAAGGTTTTATTATTTATTTTTCTTTTTGTGAAAATAAAAGTTCCTTTATGTAGCGTCCTTGAGAAGGGATTCTGTTTTAATGAAGTAAAATCTCCCCTAATCTAGATAAGGTTTCCTAAAAATTATACTTTAACAAAAAAATAGTTTTTTTAAACAATATGTGATGAACTGTAATTTCATGACTATTATTTACAGAAGACCTATTTATAATTAGCCATTATGTTAAAAGGTGACTGAATTAATTTCGAATACCAGAGCTCTGAAATCTACTCACATGCCAATAAGATGATTTTAAAACAAAGGATTAAAAGTCTGACATACTATGTATTTTCTTGTTTACTGTCCGTCTCCCTTCAGCTCCATGGTAAGTGTTCAATAAATTTGAAGGGGAGAATGAATGCAGGCAGGTATATTTAGAAGGTCTACTCAGAAAGTCTATTTAGAAGGATTATAACACCCACCTCTGTACCTCCACCATCCAACTCCTATCCACTCACAACGTATAGACCAGGGATGATCAAACCAGGTCATTCCAGTTTACTTTCTCCTCCTGCTTGATGGCTACATGGGTTATCAAGAGCCCAAAGTGGGCCTGGCCCAGGTCTCAGCAGTGAAGAGGAAAGGGGAAGTCTACAATAGTTTCCAGAGACAATGCATATTGGGGGATACCATCTTACTGCAAGACACTATATTTTCTGCAAAGATGAAATGAGCCCTCCCTATCAACTTATGTTTGGGTGATAATGTAGATGGACGATCAGAAGGGAAGAAACAAAGTTCACTAGAAATTAACTACCCTAAGATTGCTCAGTGAGATTTTGTAGGAGGCTAAACTAACTTTTATGAAATGTGAGAAAAGGTCTTATACATCTCAGGTAAAGAAAGTACTCTGGTGCCCAGGCCCTGCCTGGGTAGTCATATTCCTCACACTCAGCTTCTGCTAATCATACAGAAGGAACAAAAAAGTAAAAACTAGCAAAATCTGGAATAGAGAATCCTGGTACGCTGGCACACACACTACCAAGTAGTTCCTATGTCTCAAAACGGCAAGGACCAACCTATAGGCCCTCTAAAGGTGCCAATCAAGAGGGCAGGAATATTCAAGGCACAACTTAACAGAATAGTGCATTCACATTCTTGGCACATTAGAGGGGAGGTGGCCTTACAATCATTAAGTCCAATATCCTAATTTGACAGAGAAGGAAACTAAGGCCCAGGGACTATACTGCAATGTAACAGAACTGGGATTTGAACCTAAAATGCCAGACTCTCCTTCCAGTGAGCTTTCCATTAAAATACATTTACTTATATTAGCATTTTGGAGAGGAAAAATTCATGTACACAACACACCTTATTTCTTCAGTCTAATACTTATAATTTAGTATATTAAAAATATACTCTAATATGGAAAATCTGGCCTCAAAAACTAAAACTTGTGAGAATCTCTTGAGTTCTTGAATCTGCAAGTTATTCATAAACCTACAATAATTCTTTTAAAAATTCTAAAAATCACTCTCTCCCTCATCCCACCCCAATTTAATAACTATTCCTTTCAGGACCTAGATATAAATTCAATTTTTACCATTGTACAATGTCTTCTCATTCACCTGGAACAGTCTTTTGTTAGCTACAAGAATAACAAATGGTAAACTTCTGATCCACGAGGGGTCAAAAAACTAAACTATACTACAGATTCAAAAATTTTAAATGAAATTTCTTCAATAATGTTTTTCATATCACCACTTTTAAGGATCCAAAAAAGAAGGAAAAAACAGCATAGCTTATTATAGCAAGTTAAAAAGTAGTCTATTTATTTTAATAATTAAAAGGCAAAGTTGCTTTTAAGCTGTCTTGACCCTTTACTCTAGCATACATTTGAGTTATCCTGGATTTTTTTTCCCCCTCAAGAACGCTGTTTTCCAAAGCCCGTTTAACAAGCTTCATTTTCTCATCAATTTGATCGAGTCTATTTCCTGTGCTACAAAATAAGGTGTAAGCATTAGGAACTCATCTTCGTGTTAAGCGTCCTAGTCTCTCCTTAAATGATTTCATCTTTGATGGATGCAACAGAGTTGTCAGTGTTTCCCCTTTAACAATTCCTCGTCTGCCCGTCCTCGCTATAGGTATTGTTTGGACTGACCCTTCTATGGGGTTCATCACACTACATCTCTTCCGTCTAAACTAGAAATCACAATTCAAGCTTGAGAGCAGCTGCCCCTGTCCAGACATGTGGCTGGTGGGTGTCATTGTCTTTTTCCTTTTCCCCATTTAAACCGCCCCCCCCCCCCCCCCGCTTCCTCGTCACTAAAACCAGCTTATCTAAAGGTCCTTTCCTTCCCCGCTTTTATATCGCCACCCCCACCCCTTAACCTCCGGTCTAGTTCTTCCAGGTCAGCCCAGTCAGATACAACATTACTCTATGTTTTTCCTGTGGCGGAGGCGGACAGATGTCAGAACGGGCTGCACCTCTTGCAAAGCCCTTCTCGAGACTGTCAACAAGGGAACAACTTCAGCCTCTGTTCCCAAAGTACCACGCCAAACGATAAAGTTATCGAAATTACGATACGGAACCCTTCCCACGCCCAATCCCGACAAATCAGCTCCACCTCAATTTCCAAGCTAATAAACAACAACTCGTCTTCTAGTTCATCACAAAGGGTGGAATCCCGTCCGCACCGCAAGGTCCACCGACACAATCTCCTCACTCTCCAGTCGATCCCAAGCCCAGCTAACTGCCCTTCCTCCTCCAGTCTGCCTCTACCCCACAGCCAGGCGACTTACTGTCAACTCCAGCCGGGCAGCAGAGAGCCCGGCCAGGGCTCCCTGAGGTCAGCCGCGCCGGCCCAGGGCGAACCCCCGGGCGACCCCGCCGCCCCCCCGCCCCCGCCCGGGCCTCCTCCCCGCTCACCTAACGCCACCTCACACGCCTTGCGCAGCTGAGAGTGATGCGCCTTCTTCACTTCCTTGTCGGCCAGAATCTTCTCCAGGGCCCGGGTCAGGAACATGTTCTTCGTCTTCTTGCCCTCATACATGGACGCAGAGGAGGCGGCAGCGGCTCGTCCGACCCGCGGCTCCCGGCGGCTGGAGGGGGGAGGAGGAGGGGACGAAGCGCGGAGAGAAAGGCGAGGGGGTGGAGGTGGGGGAGAGGAGGCGTGGAGGGCAGCGGCAGGAGCAGGAAGGGGCGGGCGGGCGAGCGGGACCAGCCGCGGTCCCGCCGCGAGCTTCACCGCCCCCCGAGAGGCCGCCCCTGGAGGGCCGCGCCCGTCGGACCTCTGCTTCGCCCGGCCCGGGGGTCGCTTCCCGGCCACCTCCCTCACTCGCCCCTCCGGCCCGGGGGCGGCGAGGGAGCCCAGCCCGGGAGGCCGGCTGCCGGGGGCCGAGGGCCGAGGCGGCGGCGGCGGCGGCTCAGAGGCCCGGCGAGAGCAGGGCTGCCCTGGCTACTGTGGGGATTAGCACCCGCCGCGGCAGCGGACCGGCCTCCATCACCGCCGACCTGCCCCGGCCGCCATGTTGGGAGGAAACGACGCGTCACGCAGCGGCCGAACGGCTGCAGAGGAGGAAGCGGCGGCGGCAGCGGCGGCGGCGGCGCTGCCTGCCCAGAGCAGCCGCGGCGCCGGGAGGCAGGGGGCGGAGGGCGGCGCTGGAGGAGCTGCCCGAGCCGCAGCGCTACGGCGGCCCGGCGGGGCCTCGCCGCCTCCCGCGTTCGCCTGCAGGGCGGTGTGGGGCGTGGCGGGCGTCCTGCGGCGCCGCGCCGGGCTCGTCGGGCTCCTTGCGGCGGCGCGGCTGCGGGACCCAGGGCCCCCGGCAGCCCTGCTCCAGCTGGGTGAACGGCGCTCCCGGCTACGCTGCCTCCGCTTTTCCGACTGACGGGAGGTCCCGTTGGTGGGAGTGCAGTCCCTTCCGCTCCTGGGGGCGCGGAAACACCCGCATCGCCCATACTCAGCCCGGCTGTATTTCCACCCGCCGCGCTCGACTCTCAATTTCTTTCCCAGGTGCACGAAACTGCTATCCGGGACTGTGCCCTCCGACTACCTCAGGGAAGCTTCTCTCTTGGGAAGAGTAAACTAAAGCCAATTTAGCAAGGATTCCGGAATGTTTCACTTTTTCATCTCTGTAGGATAAATCGGTAAACTCTAGATTTAAGATCATTTCTGAATTGAGTTAAGCGAACAAGTGAATGCTGCTGATTGATGTGGTCCGTCAGAGCTCTGTGTTTCCGTGCCTTTAATATTCAGATTCAGTGCAGGACATGAAAACCAGTTTCCGAATGGAAAAGCTCTAAGTACAAACCGATTATCACACACGCACACGTGACCATGTGTCTGCTTTGATACCAAAGAATTAAAATTTCTACAGTGTTTCCTTCAGAGCAGAAAATTTTAAAGAATACTCTAAAAATGTATGCGAAGAATTTACTTACGTGGTGCTCTAGGAGCACGTCTCTATGTTCAAATCTACTGTGTGGCTCTGTCAACTCAGGGTCCCAAATTGCTAGAACGTGTTTCTCGCAGTTCTGATCCATTCGATTGCCTTGACTACAGACGTGACCTAATGCAACTATCCAAACCTAAGAATGGAGAAACTGTGAAGTGACAAGATTTGGGACAGGCGAAAAACCATAAGAAATAAAAATGAAAACCTTGAAGGTGACCCTGAATTCAAGTGAACAAATAGATTAATTTTTAAAACTTTCTTGTCCTGAGAAACAAATCTGTAAGTTCATTAATTTCATTTTAAAGCCTATCTCTAAATTCCTGGAAATTAGAGATTCAGCCTACTCATAGATCAGACACAATACTGATTTCTATGGACACGCTGATAGATTATAAACTTTATAAACTTTTTGAGAGCAAGCTCCGTTTCTAATTTATCTTATTTCTTCCTAATGCCGGCGTTGTGCTAGGCGCTGTTGAAGGTGCTAGCTGATCACCAAGTCCATTTACTCTTCTCAGTACAGAGGTACACTGTGTTCCCCAGCCTCCCTTTGCAGTTAGATGTAGCCATCCAGGCTTAGCTCATTGAAAAACAGAAGTGTTCCACAAGTAATCTTCCATGCTCTTTCCCCTTCTATGGTCACATGCTGAAGATGGCAGAGCCACAAGTTAGGAGTCTGGGTCCTTGAATTACCATTTGGGGGAGAGCCATCCATTCATCAGGAATATTTGTTTTGGACTTTACATGAACAAAGTAAACTCAGCTGTATTTAGCAGCTAGCTTTATCCTAAACAATACACTTGGCATTCATTAATGAATAATACAGATGGAGATCTTTGCTGTTGAAGTGCTCAGAGTCTACTGCATAGCACATATACATATCACAATATGTGTTCATGTTGTCTGCTTACTTGTTTATTGATTGGTTGTCTGTTTCCTTCATAAGAGCAAGGACTTCATCCGTTTATTTGCTTCTATATGCCTAGCATAGTACCTGGCGTAGAGAAGGCCTCTGGTATAAACTTGTTGAATAGAAACTTGAATAAATGAAAGACACTGAGCTAAGTCAGGCATGACCCTTGCCCTTGTGGAGCTTATAGTATATAGTAGGGAAAAGAATATTAAACAAATAAATCACTAGTGAATATATAATTACAAATGTGTTAAGTGTGATTAAAGTAAAGAGTAGAGCGTTATGAGGAGATCTACTTTAGATTTTGGATTCAGGGATGGCTTCCTGAAGAAGTAAATTTAAACTGAGACCTGAAGGAAATTAGCCAAACTGTCGAGGAAGAACTTCCCAGGTAGTCTCAGGGTAGGGGGTAACTTGGCAAGTTTCAGCAACCGGAAGAAGGCAATATGGCTGAAAGTTGTCATGGGGAAATGGTGCCAGTAAGCATAAAGAGGGCACTAGAAACCAGATCTTATGTAATCTTATAGGCCATGTTAAGGGTTTGGGATTTCATCTCAATAGCAATAGAAATCTATAGAAGGGTTAAGTATGGAGTGAAGTGATCAAGTTGGTGATTGAAAAGTAATCCCCCTGTTCTGTGGAGAATGGATTAGAAGAGGACAAGAGTGGATGTGGGCAAGACAGTGAGGAGGTGATTACAACAGTGCAGCGTGGCTTGAGCTGGGGTCCAGGACCACCACACAAGGTTTTGGAGATCACATCTGCCAGAAAGACAGCAAATGGGGCTGTCTAATCCAGAGATTATAAAGTTTATAATCTCCAGCCTAGGGAAAGGGGCTCTTTTTTCTGATTTGCATAAAGATTAGATAGACCTGTAGTGTCAGAGTGCTAGCAGGGCGGATGCAACAAAGCAGACAGATTTGAGATATCCTTTGGTGGCAGAATGGACAGGACTTAATAATGAATTGGAGTGAAGGTAAAAGAAAGGAAGAGGTCACAAATGAATGCCATGTTTCTGACCAGAGCCAGTGAATGAGTAGAAACGCTGTTTGAAGAGATAGCCAGAGCTGGGATAAGAGCAGATTTGACAGTGAGGGTGCAGCTTTCAGTTTTAGAAGAATCACCTCCTCTGAGATATGACCTGACCCTCTCAAAAGGAATGACCTCTACCCTCCTATCTCCCAGAGGACAATTCTCCTCCTTTGCTGAGTCTAGCACTTCATTCAAATGGTGGTGGTGATGGGCGGAGGTGGGGGCGGGGTGAGGGTGGGGGGTGTGCACCACCTTGGGAGGTGGACACTCTCACCCAATTTGAAACTCAAGATATTAACTCTGAACTGCCTGGAGCAAAATGTAAGGTAAAACTCTAAAATAAAGTTGATATTCTTGGAAGATAAAGGGGAAGATAATATTTTTAGTCTTTTATTGACAACTATAGGGGAGGGGGTAAGGGAAAAGGGTAAAGAGGTGCCAGGCTCAGGCAATTTTTACACGAAATTATGAGTATATTTCCCTGTATGTATGTTTCCTTTTATTTTTTAATTTTATTATTGTTGTTGCTTGGTGCTTATCCAACCTATTTAAATAAGAAATCCAATCTCAGTATTCATTTGCATGTGACTCCCTGCTATTTTCAAAACATTCAAATTCTATGTTTCTGAAATGCCTATCATCCTCTAAATTTTAAAATATATTTTCTTTCCTGAAGCTATTTTTTTTTTTAAAGATTTTTTATTTTTTCCTTTTTCTCCCCAAAGCCCCCAGGTACATAGTTGTGTATTCTTTGTTGTGGGTTCTTCTAGTTGTGGCATGTGGGACGCCGCCTCAGCGTGGTTTGATGAGCAGTGCCATGTCCGCGCCCAGGATTCAAACTAACGAAACACTGGGCCGCCTGCAGCAGAGCTCACGATCTTAACCACTCGGCCATGGGGCCAGCCCTTTCCTGAAGCTATTTTTACCTCTCAGTCTGCAATCTTACCTTCCTGTCACCCAATTACTCTAATCATTTTCCCTTTCATTTATAACTTTGCTATATATTAGCTACCTTGACTTTTCTCTTTGGATAATATTTCCACTTTGGTTCCAAAGAGTCAAATAGCATCAAACAGCAGATGACTTGGTCTGGGTTTTAGCATCTCGGTTGATGTGCTTTATCATCATCCTTTTAAATATAGATATAAGTTCAGTGTAACATAAAAATTACATAAAATCTGAATAAATTTTTAATTAATACTGAATACATCTGATTGATGTTAAAAGCCAATATTAACATCAAAAATAGCATCATGTTCACTTGCCTAAAAAAACCATGACGCCTCAAGTAGTCTTTCACATGATCTCTAAATTCTTTTAGCTTTCAAAACATTCCATAAGCTGACCCTCCCCTGACTTTCCATCTAACTTCTCATTAGTAATGGTAGTAATAATAATAATTAAGATTTATATAGGGTTTATTATGAGCCAGACACAAGCCAAATGAAGAAGTTTCCATTATTAGCTCTGATTTATAACTGAAGAAACTGAGACATAGAGAATTTAGATAACTTGCCCAGATCATACAATTAGTAAGTGGTGGAGCCTAGATTACAGTTTGGAAAGTCTGGCTCCAGAGCCCATACTCTAAACAACTAAGCTACACTGACTGCCTCTCTAAACAGCCTCCCGCCTCCCCTGAAATGCACCACTCAAGTTCCAGCCGAATCCTCCCCCAAGAGTCCCTCTTCCTTCCTTGCATCCCCACACCACATATCCAAACACCAAGCCTATCTGCACCTGACTGCCTTTGTTTATCTTCCAGCAATCCAGAGTGCCTCCCACCGCCTTTCTTTTGTTTACTCTCCCCAAAGTCTTCCCAACCTTCAAAGCCTCTTTGAAATTCATCCCCTTCTAAATTTTCTCCTTCTACCTCCAATAGCACCAATACCACCCTTCTCTGTCCTTTTACAGCATCATCTATCTCATACTTTATACCTAATTGTATATCCACAGTAGTGTTTAATCAGACTGCAAATTTTTGAAAACTAGAGATACAAGAAAAGATAAAGCAGGCAACCTAGTAGAAGATGGGAAACATTGGTTAAACAGAGAAATAAATCATTTTTTCTGAGACCACAATGATGACATGATTAATATAAGAAAAGCCATCTCCAAGTCTGCTTTCTTGCTTTTCATATGAAGAAGCTGGCAAGCTAATTTGATGTTCCTCTTTTATCAGTCTGCTTGTTTTCATCTTGTTTGTTAAGGAAATAAATGAATAAAGTGTGTCTTAAGATTCAGAAGTTCTGCTTATTGTGCTGCAGGAAAAGTATCAATACATTGGACAGGGTAAACAGAGCATGCTAGAATGAAGAATTTAATTTGGAAAGATAACAAAAGCAAGCAAATTTTTATTGAATAAGAGACTATAATGTAATAAATAATAAAAGCAAAGTTTCGAAAAAATTAGAATGTTGTTGCAGAAAAAGATTACAAATCTAGAGCTGGAAGTTGGAAGTAATAGAATTTTCCATGAATTTTAAATCAGCAAACACTAATGTTTTACAGAATAATAAAACTGAAAGCATAAGCACTTAAATTTCCTTAAAAAAATCTTTAAGTTATGTAATTCCCTAGAGGAGTAGAAAATATTTACCTTCATGGTACTATTCTCTTCTGGCCTGCATACATTGTGTAATTTTTCCTGTAAGATCATAGATCTCAATGTAAAATGTAAAGCTATAAAACTTTCAAAAATAAACCTAGGATAAAAGCTTCCTGAGCTGGGATTAGGCAAAAAGTTTTTAGGTATGACAACAAAATCATGATCCATAAAAGAAAAAAATTGATAAATTGGACTTCACAAAATTTAAAACTTTCGCTCTGTGAAAGACACTGTTAAGAGAATAAGATGACAAGCTACAAAATGGGTGAAAATATTTGAAAATCACATATCTAACAAATGACTTGTATTCAGAATACATATTTTAAAACTTCTCAAAACTCAACAGTAAAAAGAAAAACAAAACAACAACCTAGCCAAAAAACGAGTAAAAAAACTTGAACAGGCACTTTACTAAAGAGGATGTACAAATGGCAAATAGGCATGAGAAAAGATGTTTAACATCATTAACACTAAGGAAACGCAAATTAAAACCAGTGAACTACTACTACACAACTATTAGAGTGGTAAAAATAAAAAATACTGACCATATCAAGTGCAAGAGAGGATGTGGAGCAATCTGAACCTTCATACGTTGCTGGCAGAAACGCAAAATGGCACAGCAACTCTGGGAAACAATTTCATAGTTTCTTATAAAATAAAACAAACAGTATGTGACCCAGAAATCCTACTCCTGAATATTAAAATTAAAATTCATGTTCACATAAAAACTTGTCAACATAGGTTTATAGAAACTCTATTCATACTAAAAACTAGAAACAACTCATATGTCTTTGATTGAGTAAAAGATTCAACAAGCAGTAGTATATCTATACGATGGAATAGTACTCAGCAATACAAAAGAACAAATTATGGATACATGCAACAGCAAGGATGAAGCTCAAAGACATTATGCTGTGTGAAAGAAGCCAGTCTCAAAAGGTTTCATACTGACTGATCCATCTCTATGACATTCTCGAAAAGGTAAAACTATAGGGATGAAAAACGTCAATGATTGTCAGCTGTTGTAGGTGGCGGTAGGATGTGTGTCTATAAAGGGGTAGCAAAAGGGAGGTTTCTTTTGAAGTGGTAGAAATGTTCTGTATCCTGATTATGGTGGCAGTTAGTTACATGAATCTATACATACATGTATTAAAATTCATAGAACTGTTCACAAGAAAAAATCAATTTTATTCTATGATAATTTAAAAAAACCTCTACTTTTAACATGACCAAATATCAATTATATTTCTATGAGACTACTAAATCAGAATCCACTCATATAAGGTAGAGAGAGCTGACTGATTCTGGAAGTTTTCAGGTAATCAAAAGTAACATAGGTTTGCTATATCAAGCAGTAGAATTATATAAATAATATTAACGCTAGAGGGGTCTGTTAGTAAAGAGGCTAAGTCATCCATATAGGCCACAAATGGAATTTTTTGGATAATTACACGTAATTCCACTCACCTGTATGTAAGCAAGACTCTTGAAGTGCATGAATGATTCCACTGCAGTAAGTTACATTTTTTGGAACTGTCCGTGAACGCTTAAATACTTTCAAAGCTCTTTTTAGTGGTTTACTATTGTTTCAACCTGAAAGGTTTTCTGCAATTTCCTAACACATGATTCCTAATCCAAAGGAAATCCCATAAATACTGGAAAAAGTCAACATTGTTTTCTTTTTAAAATATTACCACTGAAATGTGGCTAAGTAAAATCTTTTAATTTTTTTGAAATATTTAGGAAAATTTTTAATTCATTATAGGAATGATAATCTAGTCTTTATCTTGTGCATAAATATCTTTCTGCCACGGTGGAAAACTAGATTATAATTTGTTTTCATTTACAGTTTTTAGAGTTGTCAGTTCCAATTATATCAATTTAAAACTACTTTTTGAGGCTAAACTATGGTACATCCATTTAACGGCATACTACATCGCCATAATAAAGAGAAGGATGCTTTTAATGTACTGATATGAAATGATCTCTAATATACATTGATGTAAAAAAGAAAACTTCAGAATAGTAGGCATAATATACTATCATTTGTGCAAAAATACACACATACATGTGTATTTACTATAATTGCTTAGACTATTTCTGGGAAAATACAGAAGAAATGGGGAATTCGGTGTTCAGGAGTGAGAGTTGGGATATATCACTGGGATTATTTTATATCTTTTATATTTTGAACCCTGTGAATGTATTGCCTATTACAAAAATAAATTGAAATAAAAATTATTCCCTTTCTTTTCCAAACAAGGAATGTCTACATATTTTTTTAAAGAATTAATTTCCTGGAAAAAGAAGAAAGAATAATTCAGTTTCCTTCTTGGGGCCCAACATTCTCACTCAATAGAAATGGACTGAAGAATAAATTTCTCAGTGTACACATTTGTTGGATATTTTTTTCTTCACGAAAAGACTATCTAAAGTATGTAGGATCCTGTGAATACTCTAATATTTTGCTATTCAAAGTATTGTCCAAGGACCAGTAGCATTGGGATCTGGCTAGAAATGCAGAGTGCTTTTGCCCCACCCCAGACCTGCCAAATCAGAATCAGCACTTTAACATGATCCTCCCAGGGGATTTGTGTGCACCTTGATGTGTGAGAAAAACTGCTCCAACAGGCAGGAAGGAGTTGGATAAAGACAGTGCCCATAGCCCTAAGATATTAGGCAAATTGTTGGTCTATCAAGGAAGAGAGAGAAAAGTCATTGAGCAGGCTTTGGTGAAGTTTGTTGAAGAACCAAAGGGAATCTTAGAAACACCCTAGAACCTAAGGTCAAAAGGGAAATACTAGCTCCTGGGTGTAAATAAAAATACAATATATTTTCTATTTAATCTGTTAATAACCCAAGAATATGAACAAAATCGTTGTTGGAGGCCCACCAAAAGATGCATCCATTAGCTGTTTCAACAGCCAAACCAAAGTAAACTAAAACTCCCAATAAGCATCTATCTACTTTCAATCAAGTCTCCCTGCTTCTGACTTTTCCCCCATCCCACCACCATTTACCCAACAGTAAGAAGGATTCTTCTGAAATGGAAGCCAAATCATGTCACTCCTACATTTGATGCCCTTCAGTGGCTTCCAATTTTACTCAGAGTAAGAGCCAGAGTCCTAATGCAGACCTACAAGTCTCTGTGCAATGCACGTCCCGCTACAGTCACTCAACTATTCTCTCCTTTGCTTGCTTAGCTCCAGCCGCCTGCCTCCTTGCTATTCCCTGAAGTTGTCAAACATGCTCTGCTTCCGGATCTTTGTACTTCCTGCCTCTGCCTAGAATCCTCTTCCTTCAGACAATCCATGGCTCACTTCCTTCAGGTCTCTGCTGAAGCATCATCTGATAAGTGAGGCCTTCCCTGCCTCTGCTACATAAAATAGCCACTCCCTGCTCTTGTATCCCTCTCACTCTGCTTTATTTTCCCCCCGTAGCACTGATTACTATTTCTTACACTATCTATTTATTCTTTTGATTTTTTTTCTCCTCTAGAATACAAGCTCCTCAAAGGCTGGGGCTTTATTTTGATTATTGCCATATCTCCAGTGCCTAAAAGAGGAAAAATTGTTGAATAAATGAGTGAATGAATGAATGAGTGAACAAATGATCCTGTTTTAGTCTACTCAGGCTGCCATATCAAAACACCATAGACTGGTTGGCTTAAACAACAGAAATCTATTTCTCACAGCTCTGGAAGCTGGAAGTCCAAGATTGAGGTGCTGGCTGGTTTGGTTTCTGGTGAGGACCCTCTCCCTGGCCTGCAGATGGCTGCCTTCTCGCTGGGTCTTGGCAGGGCCTTTCCTCAGTGAGTGCACATGGAGAGAGTGATGTCTCTCTCTTCCTCTTACAAGGCCACTAATCCTATTGAATTAGAATACCACCCTTATGACCTCATTTAATCATAATTACCTCTTAAAAGCTCTGTCTCCAAATAGTCACAATGGGGGTTAGGGCTTCAACAACGTTTCGGGGGGGACCCAATTCAAAGGATAGCAGATCCCATAACCAGTTCACTCTCCCATCAGCAAAGAAATTGCTCCCTTAGGTTGCATTTCCCTTTTAATTCTTATCTTATTCAAGGCTGCATTTGATAGTTTATTTTAACATAATTTCCCCTGAACAAAAATGCTGCAGGGAGGGGATGCCATTTGATATGATTTTCCCTGGGTATGTATAGGAGTGGCTCTGGACATGGAGAGGAAGGGGCTTGCACTATGTCTCTCACAGTCAACAGTCAGATGTCCCTAAATATATTGTTAAATATTGAAAAAGTTTAACAAAAAAAAAAGAATTCAGGGTTTTTGCTACCGTTAACTTCTCAGTCCCTTATCTTCCTTGACTTGGAACTTGAATGAAATGTTACTTTATAAAATATAAGGTAATTGCAGCTGCTCTGAAATGCTACATGTCCACACCATAGAATAGTGCAGAAATCTTTCCTGTTTGCCAATTGCTTCTCCAGTTGTGTAAGTATTAGGAGAACTTATAAAAGAGATGCATTTAAGCAAACTTTGACTCTCTTCTAGTATTGTAAATCTCCTTCCTGCAGGACTTGGTTTTCAAACCTGATCGCTAGAATCTTCTGTAGACAAGTTTCAATATACAGATGACTAGACTGACAAAGACTCTTTCCTCGACCAAACTCTAGTGAGGCTCCTCATCCCAACCTTGGCCTGTAAAAACCACAGACTCTCAGCACAAATGATTCCCCTCCCCTACCCAATCCTCTTCACACACTAAGCGACTTGAAGAAATTCCAGGGTAGCTTCTAATAGCTCAAGGCCGCATGCCTAGGATGACAATGCTAGCCCCCTTAAATTCCTGTCTGAGAAAGCTATCAGAAGAATTTACTGTTTGTTCTGGCCAAAACCTGGGGATGGGCAGATAGGCCCCTAAACCTCCTCTTAGAGTAGTTACTTTAGAAATCTTGCAATTATAAATCCTTTCTTTGTCGTTTTGTGATGTAAATCGATACCACCCAGAACTGTCTTCTCAAGAATCTCAAGGATCTTTCTTTGAAATGCAAACCTTCAAGGAGCTACCTCTTATTCTAGCTCCCAGTCCCTGTGGGAGGGTAAGGGTTTTCTAACTTGCACCACTCCCTACTGTTCTAAAGATATGACAGCTTTGTTTCTCCTCAGGGTAAGTGCCAATTAACAAACCCAGATGGCCTACTCATATAGACTCTTAACATTCCTCAATGCCTTTCCCTTAGCATACCCCAACTTTAAAAAGTATCTTGCCTTTTGTTTCCACAAAGTTGATTTCAATTCATGCTGGACTCTGTTCTCTACTGCAATAGCTAGTTATTGAATAAAATCTATCCTTACTGCTTTAAATAGTGTTCAGATTTATCAATCTTTGACAAGACCAACCTCTGAGATTCTGTTTCAGTGGATCTAGGGTGGGGCTCAGGTATCAGGATTTTACAAAACCTGCAAAGAAGAGTCTTCTGATGCAAGGTCAGGATTGCAAATAACTGCTAGAAGATGCTGGACCAACAGCATCATCATCACCTGATTTACTTGTTAGAAAGGCAGATGGTTGGGCTCTTACTGAATTTGAGACTCTGGGGTAGGGCCCAGCAATCTGTGCCTTAACAAGACTTTGTGGTAATTCTGATGGACTAAAGTTTGAGCACTACTGCTATAGAGGGTTAAATTTGCTCCATCACATTTAATTAGGACTTGGTTAGTTAACTGTGGCTTGGACCCCAGTTATGTCAGTAAACATTAACCTAAAGAATGTGTCTGCAAAATTTCCTACTCCTGCTCCACTCTTTCTCCCTCCTTTTTTTCCACTCTGTTTTCTCTAAAATGAGAGCTAGAAGGCTCCTGGTCCACCAACACTCTTGGAAACTTTCATTAATCTTTGAAATTGTAACACAATTGCTAAATGACAATGATAAAATTGGCCATTGGAAAGGGTGAGTAGGATCTAGAGGTCATAAAATGGACTCTCATCCTCCCTCCCTTGAAAATTCCTCAGCATCCTAAAATGTTCCCTTAGGCTAACATTTTTGTAATTGGTTATATGTTTGAGAGAGAAGGACCGGGGAAGAAAAATGATGGTATTTATATGTGATTGCCTTTCCATTCTACTTTTATAGTTAAAGATTAAGTATGTTTGGTTCCAGAATATGTAGCACCAGGCCTTTGTAAGCCTCTTCCGTCTCACTACCAGAGAGCAGGAGGTACGCAAGGGACACTGACAATCATTCCTTCCTGATGGAGAAGAAAAGGTCATTGAGAGGGTAGAGGAAAAATGACTGCATATTTCTACTTGCTGCTCTAGCCAGAACAGACAGTTATAGCTCTTTTAATTCATCTCTTCATCTCATTTGCAAATGGAAAAACATATTCCACAAGAAGAAATCTCTGCTTCTGGAGTACATATATACACACACATGTATTCATATATATACATAAATATTTATGTAGTTTTGCAAAATACACGATATGGTAAAATAAATGAAAAACTATTTACTTTTACACACACACACACAAAGAGAGAGAATTTTTTCAAAGCATCAAAATTAATTCTCAACTTTGAAACAAATAGATTTTGGCAAAAGAGATATCCTTTGTATTTTACATTAGAGTTTTTATTTTGTAAACATGTATTCGTTTCTAGGATCTTCCTCACTTAGGAGCAAATTAGTAACATAATTTGGGGAGATGTCATTCCTGAAAGGCATCAACAATTTATTTCCTCTAAGAATTATCAGACCCATTTGCTCTTCAAATGACCAGAAGCATGTGAAATTTACTTAGTTTTTACTTATGTCAATGCTGCTTTTAATGGGCTTTGAAATTCTTCAGTAATTGAATGCAGAGTCTCAAATCTGGCTTGAACTACCATTACCTTATTGGTCTGAGTATTGGAGCCAACAGGTTAA
The DNA here is from genome assembly GCF_037783145.1 of Equus przewalskii. Lineage (NCBI taxonomy): Eukaryota > Metazoa > Chordata > Mammalia > Perissodactyla > Equidae > Equus > Equus przewalskii. The sequence continues at coordinate 17,955,097 of NC_091838.1, read as the reverse complement.
ACCAGTCTCCCAGAGTCTGTCCCGTCTCCCCACACCCCACAACTTGTTTTGTAAGACAAAGGTGAGTTCAGGTGGGAGGGGCAGGAGTGGTCTCTGCTCAGTTGTTGAAGTTAATTATTTCCCTGTACTTCCTCTCCAGTGATAGTATCTACTACTCCACCTTGAAATCCTAGAGCCATTTCTATAAGAATCATTATTCCAGTTCATTAAGCAACGGGTCCTGCTAGCTAAAGGCTTTAAAGAAAATAGTAGCAGCAAGCAACAATTTTACTAATGTTTCTTAACTGCAGTCTGTGACCCACTCATGAACTTTCCACACTAAGAGGTCATGGTAGTGTCAAGGAAAAGTCCTAAACTTTTTGAAACCTTGCGACTCTGTCAGTATTCATGAGTAGGAGAAGAAGTTGGAGAAGAAATCCCTGATCTGTAACTTTACGTGTTTATATGTATGTTTTATGTGTACACACTGGCCTGCTTGTCTGCCTTTCATAAGGCCCTACATGCTACACATTGTGGATGTACACTTCATAGGAGGATATGTAAGACAAAGCATCAGTCTTCAAAAAGCTGACAGTTGGGTCAGAAGAGAGGATGCAAACATGTAAAACAGTAACTAATTGTGAAGCAGGACAAAAGAAGTGATAATATAGAGACTTATGCATAGAGCTAAGTGGGCAAAGAGACAAGAGCAACTGACCACAGTTCCCAACTGAATGGAGGTCTTATGCAGCAGCACCCAGCAGTGGACAAAACCTGGGTTCAAATAAACACGCTGTAAGATGTGAAAGCAAGACTCAAATGGAGCAGATTCAATAACATAGAATACACGAAAGTCCTTGGCACATGGTTTCACTGATTGTTGCAAGGAGCGGTGGCATTTGAGTTGAGTTCTGAAGGATAAATCAATTTTAAAATGGAAAGAAGGGTATTCCAGGCTGAGGGAACAGCGTGAAGATGGAGAGTTGACAGTCTGAGGCTCAGGAGTGAGGTGGGAGGAAGGAAGGGTTCATGGTGTGCTTCCAGCAAATGGTGTCTGGAGAAAGAAAACAGGACATGAGAAGTTATGTTGGACAAGGCACTGGAGCTTTGTGTAACATGCTGTGGAGCTTGGAGGAAGTGAAGAAAAAGGTGGTTGTTTTACCTCCTCCCTTCAGACATAGCATTGACTTTTCTCTGGTCCGCCTGGCCTGCTCAAAAATTACCAAAGGAGAGTAAGGAAATCAACATGTTGCAACAAACAAGGACATCTTTGTGGAGCCTCGGTGTCCTAATTAATGAATTGTGAAATAGCCTATCACTTCTACTCATCCTTCTTCTAGTGCCACCACCGTTTCCGCCATTAGCTTCGCCTCACCATGTCTAACATCCTCGCCCCGACCCCAGCCCTGACTTCCAGAATTGCCACCACAGCCACTGAGCACAGCAGAGGAAGCTCATGCAAGGGAAATGTGTCAGAGAGTGGCTGCACACTGTCTGGCCAGAGAACGCCATGCTTTGTCTGGTAAGGAATTCTGTAGAAGAGATACATGTCATCTGATGGATCCAGATGGTGCCTAGTATTCTGTAGGTCCTCAATAAATATCTACTACACTGAGGGTTTTTTTTTGTTGTTTTTTTTTTGTTGTTGTTTTTTTAGGAAGATCAGCCCTGAGCTAATATCTGCTGCCAATCCTCCTCTTTTTGCTGAGGAAGGCTGACCCTGAGCTCACATCCATGCCCATCTTCCTCTACTTTATATGTGGGACGCCTAACACAGCATGGCTTGCCAAACGGTGCCGTGTCCGCACCTGGGATCTGAACTGGGGAACCCTGGGCTGCCGAAGCAGAATGGGTACACTTAACCACTGCGCCACTGGGCTGGCCCCACACTGAGGGATTTTTTGAGGAAGATTAGCCCTGAGCTAACATCTGCTGCCAATCCTCCTCTTTTTGCTGAGGAAGATTGGCCCTGAGCTCACATTTGTGCCCATCTTCCTCCATTTTATATGTGGGACACCTGCCACAGCATGGCTTGATAAGCAGTGAGTAGGTCCACGCCCACGATCTGAACCGGTGAACCCCAGGCCATTGAAGCTGAGCACGAGAACTTAACTGCTAGGACCCTGGGCCAACCCCTCTGTTACAGTAAGTTTTAATTGTTTGTCAACTCTTGATTAAAATAAACTCTGCCACTTTTTGTGGTGTGAATCTTTGTACATCAATTTTCTGAATAAATGACATTAAGAACTTTAAGGATTGGAGCATCGCCAGTTTTGAGCCTAAATGCTTAAAACTTTCTACCACAGCCCTCATTATTATTTTAGCAGTATTTGAAAAAAATTATAAACAAGAGATTTTCCTGATTATAAAGGTAATACATATACATTATGTAAAATTTGGAAAATATCAAATTTTCTTCTTTTCAAAACCCTCCATAAAACAATAACCAGAATCACTCATTGCATTAGTTTCCTATTGCTGCTGTAACAAATTATTACCACAAATTTAGTGCCTTGAAACAACTCACACTTGGTATTCTATAGTTCTGTAGGTCAGATGCCCAACCCAGGTATCAAAGGGCTAAAATTAAGGTGTCAGCAGGGCCGTGTTCGTTCTGGAGGCCCTAGGGGAGCATCTGTTTCTTGCATGTTCTAGCTAGTTGAGGCAGTCCACATTCTTTTGCTTGTGGCCCCCTTCCTTCATCATCAAAGGCTGCAACTTTGCATCTCTCTCATCATTCCTCCATAGTTACATCTCTCTCTGACTCTCTTCTGCCTGCTTCTACTACTTTTAAGGACCTTTGTGATTACATTGGGCCTACCTAAATAACCCAGGACAATCAAGGATAGTCTCTTTTTTGCTGATTAGCATCTGCACCCTAATTGCTCTTGCCATGTCACGAAACATAGTCACAAACTCTGGGGATTCGGACATGGACATCTTTAGGGGAGGCGGTCATTATTCATCGTACCCATAATCTCTGTACTCAGAAAGGTAATCACAAACATTTCATTATAAGACTTTCTAATCCGTGTAAAGTTTACATATATGCAAATATGTTCTATATGTAATAGACTGTTTTCCACTTTAAAGTGGGATAATGTCTATGTGGGGAATGGAGTTTCCTGAACAACTGGAAACCTGTAGGTCATTCTCCATTTTCAGCTCAGTTTATAATCAATAAAGCTACTTTGAATATAGAAAGTGGATACTAAAGAGTCAGTAAAGGTGCCTCCGCCTGTTCTCTTTTCCCATTCAGACGCCGGTGGAAATGGAGTGAATGTGTTAGTGTGTGTTGAGTTATGAGTTGACTGAATTTGGCAAGAAAGTTTGAAAACTTTCTTTCCGGAAAGTACCAGGATCAGGGTTGCTCCAGTGAAAACAGGAGCCATTGGCAGTGGTGACCCTGGATGTGTTCACATTTGTAACACAAGCTTGTATTAATCACACTTCAGCCTACCGAGTTCTGTGAAAAAGAGAACCTGTTTATACATATGTTCTAATAATTTGTGTCTGACTGGGCAACTATTTCCTTCCTCCTGCAGAGTTCCAAGATTACACAAATGTAAAGAATAGTACCCTTGATCTCAGATATTTTTCTCCTGGCAGGTCACTTATATGAGTCACCACTGAAGATTTTTTACAGGCTTGTCCTCCAGACTATTCTCTAGGTAGGGAGCTGAAAGCAGCAGAGAAGTTCATGCTCTGAAGAAACTTCCAAATGGCAAAATCTGTTTGAATAATCAAGCCAAATCAAGAAAACTATTTGGAGTTTACTTTGAGTAACTTAATTATAACTACAAAGGATATACTGTTTATTTGTAGAGCGCCTTTCCCCAAAAGACTTTAAATGACTAAATTACTATGTTAAAAGAGATAGGAAGAGACATTTTGGTAAAGTTTATCTTATCTGGTGATAAGAGAGAAGGGTCTCTGTTTCAACATTTCCCTATTTTTCTTTCCTCATTTTTCTCATCTGTTTAGACCCCCAATTCTAAACTAGTGAAAGGATGAGCAGCAACTAAGGCCAGAGACGGGGTGACAAGTAAGAGGAGTCATTCACTGTGACCTGGGGCCTGTCCCTAGAGGTCAATCCCCCAATTCCAAGGCTTGTGGCTGATTTCTATAAATACCTACGAGTTTACAGTCTCAAAGTCACCTCTGGCTCCAAATCTTTATTCCTCTGTTTATGGATTACTTCAGTGTCTTGCCTGTTTTGTTTCTGTTTGGCAATGCATTGACTCAGATATCACATTCAGACTCTTTCCCAGTTTTTCACACACACACATACACACACACTCACATGCACCACTCCCACAAGACGGTTTGCATGGTGAGTGAACTTTACTGAAGATTTGAGTGAGAGAGAGAGAGATGAAAGTAGAGACCTCTCCAAGGGAATTTTCACCGCCTCCCCTTACCTGGTGCCCCAGTTTTATATCGTCATCAACTGGGTTCCTCCCTCTTCTCTGAGGCAAAACAAATTCCTCTTGTTTTGTCATGCAGAACTGGTCAGATATTTCTTTTGTTGCTTCAGCGCCTTCCCGTAGTCCTCAGGTGCTCCAAATGACTTATCAAGGTATTTCCCTTTCTAAGAAGAATCCTGGCGCCAGCTGTGTAAGATAATAAAAATTTCAACCTGTACGATTTATTTTTAAATTCCAGTGTCTTCAGCTCAGAGAAGACTAATATTTCTTTTATTCAACAAGATATCACCTCACGCCCGTCAGAATGGCTATAATTAACAAGTCGAGAAATAACAAGTGTTGTAGAGGATGTGGAGAAAATGGAACCCTCATACTGTGCTGGTGGGAATGGAAACTGGTGCAGCCACTATAGAAAACAGTATTGAGATTCCTCAAAAAATTAGAAATAGAAATACCGTATGATCTAGCTATTACACTATTGGCTATTTATCCAAAGAATGTGAAATCAATAATTTAAAAAGATTTATGCACCCCTATGTTCATCGTAGTATTATTCACAATAGCCAAGACTTGGAAGCCAACCAAGTGCCCATTTACAGATGAATGGATAAAGAAGATGTGGTACACGCACACACATACACACACACACTGAAATACTACTTAGCCATAAAAAAGACAAAATTGTGACATTTGCAACAACATGGATGGAGGGTATTACGCTAAGCAAAATGTCAGACAAAGAAAGAGAAATACCATATGATTTCACTCAAATGTGGAAGATAAACAAACAAACACATGGATAAGAAGAACAGATTAGTGGTTACCAGAGAAGAAGGAGTGGGGGGAGGGCAAAAGGGGTAAAAGGGCATATATGTACCGTCACAGATAAAGACTAGACTGTTAGTGGTGAACGTGATGCAGTCTATAAAGAAAGTGAAATATAATAAGGTACACCTGAAATTTACACAATGTTACAAGCCAATATGACCTTAATAAAAAAAAAAACAAACAGGAAAACCAAATCTTGTGCTGTACACCTGAAATTAAGATGTTATGTCAATTGTATCTCAATTTAAAAAAAATCTCAGAATTATACGCTTTAGGAAAAAATTGATTTTTGTGTGCTTATTTTATGCCAGGCATTATTGCCGGAGCTGGGAACCCCGCAGGGTATAAGACACAGTCCTGGTCCTCGTGCAGTTTCAGTCTCCTGAAGCAGAAGTGCTTTAAACAAATAGTGATGTGAATAATTTAGTAGCAACTGTGGTCATTACCACAAAGGAAAATTTCTGAGTATTATTTGGAAGAGCGTGGTAGTTACAGAAACAGGTGAGGGGTGAGGGGTGAGGGGTAAAGAAGGTTTCCTTGGTGATGGTTAGTTTGCCCAGGATTAGAGAAGGCTGGTTTACTCCTAGGCCGATGTTCTTTTCTCTGAAAATGCCGCCTCTGAAGAGACAACTAAAATAGGAAGGACAACATTTGTTGAGTTTCTGTCCTGAATTACCTAAGCAATTCAACACTTATCAAGAGGCTTCTAAGTGCCTGGTACTGTACTAAGAGTACATGGAGCTCATAGGTAGTCTAGAGTGAGTGACAGAAAATACACAAAAAATAAAGAAAGAAGTATGTTTTCAGGCGGTATGAAGTGAAGTAACTGAAAAGAGGTGGCAGGGGGGATGATCAGAGAAGGCCTTACCAGGTACAAAGGCCTGGATGGTGAAAAGCTTGCTGAAGAATGTGTCTAGCTAAAGGAAAGTTATGTTCAAAGGCCCTGAGGCAGAAATGACATTGTTGGCTTGTGTTTCCACAGAGAAAGGCAAGTGGAGCTACAGCAAATATATTGAGAGGAAGAGGGGCAGAAAGTTCTTGGTGTGGAGCCTGGGTCCTGTTTAGGTAGAGTTTTGTAGGCCATGGGATGAGTTAGGGTCTTTTTCTCCAGAGTAAAATGAGGTATTCATTAAGACAGTGCCTTGTCTGATCTATGTTTTAAAAGATCATTCTGGGTGCAGGATAGAGAATATAGATTGTTTATCACACTGTTTTATAGTAAATGACCTAAATATCTATTGCTGCAGAATTGATTAAGTAAATTATGACATATCCGTAGAATGAAATGCTATGAAGCCACTAAAAATGGTGGCATGTTTATATATTAACATGGGAAGATATCCACATTACAGTAATTGGGGAAAAATATCAGGTTACAATGTAATGAATATATTGAACTTTAGTCTGAAAGGACATAAACAAAAATGTTTATATTGTTTATCTCTGGGTGGTGACAATATAGAATTTTCTTCTTCTTTTGTGCTGACCTATATTTTCTAGTTTTTTAACTATTTTTCAATATAAAAATGAGTTAATGAGACATGAGATTAGAATATGGCCTGACAGAGAAAACATTTAAGTACAGTCATGTGGCATTTTTATTAATCAAGAATTATATTTATATCTCACTCCAAAACATGAATACTTTGCAGCACATTTCAAATATCCCATATAATTTATAATGAGAAACTGAAAGTGTGATCACATTACAAATTATTTCTTAAAATTAAAGTTCATAGTTTTTCTCTTGTCCCTGCATGTATCATTGCCTTTGATCATACGTTTTCTCAGACCCAGTGTGAAACTGTTTCCCACTTAAGTCACAACTTTTCATTGCACTTCTGTGTTGCCTTGCTTTATTTTTTTTAGCGGGATTAGAAAACCTTCCTATTATTTATTATTCCACTTAAACGTTCCAATAAAAATAATTTGAAGAATGGGAAACTAAGACTCAATGGGATATATCTGAGCTCCTGATACCTTTCATGAGTTGTTGTCCCTCTGTTTTTGCTCTGAAAGCATTGCATAATTCTAGACTTACATTTAATTTTTTTTGTTCAAGATTTTCACCATTGGGTGATGTTTTAAGTCCCTCAAACATTAGCTATTCAATAACAGTGGCACATTTGGCCAAATGTCACTGGGCCAGTGTTTATGGTTTTCTCACTGTAGCAGTGTGGGCTAAGTTCCCCGCAATCTTGGTCTTTCTGAATTCCCTTTGTTAATTTCAAAGGAATTCTTTGAATTTTAAGTTTCGTATATTTTACAACAGTAGATTGCTGCAAAAATAATCAGGTTTTTGTCTTGTATGCTTGCAAACACCGAAGCTGTTTCTTATTGTTTGTTATTGTCTTTTTGAAATGATTTTCTGTCACTGTTTTATAAAATAACATAGATTTCCTAGATCCTCTGATCATCCATGTCCATAAAAATTTTCAATAAACTATGTAGAAGATATACACCTTACTAATCATGCTAAAGGGAAAGTGTGAATAAAAAACTATATTTTAAGGATGAATTTAAAATTTTATCTCATTTTTAAAAATTTGATAAATTTGACATGTTGCAATTTGTAAATTTAAAGTGTACAGCATGTTACTTTGATACATTTATATATTGTTTGATTGCCATCGAAGCAATATTTATCACATTATATCCTTAAAGTACAGTATTATTAACTGTATTCATTATACTGTCTGTTAGACCTCTATGGCTTATTTACTACTCATTACAAGTTTGTACCCTTTAACATCATCAATCTTATCCCCTCACCCCCATCCCCTGGTAACCACTATTTTACTGTTTTTTTACAGGTTTGACTTTTTTAGATTCCAGTTATAAGTGATATCATACGGTACTTGTCTTTGACTTATCTTGCTTAGCATAATATGCCCAAGGTTCATCCATGTTGTCATGAATGGCAGCATATCTTCCTTTCTCATGGCTGAATAGTGCTTCATTGTGTATATATCCTGCATCTTTTTTATGCATTCATCTGTTGATGGGCATTTGGGTCATTTCCATATCTTGGCTATGTGAATAATGCTGCACTAAACATGGGAGTGCGTATATCTCGTCGAAATTCTGTTTTTATTTCCTTTGGGTATATACCCAGAAGAGAAATTGCTAGATTATATGGTGGATCTATTTTTAATTTTTTGAGGGACCTGCATATTGTTTCCCTAGTGGTTGGACTAATTTACTTTTCTGTCAACAGCGTATAAGGGTTCCTTTTTCACCACAGCCTTGCTAGCACCTGTTGTCTCTTGTCTTCTTGATGATACCTATTCTAACAGGTGTGATATAATATCTCGTTGGGGTTTTGATTTGCATTCCCCTGATGATTACTGATGTTGAGCATCTTTTCAGGTGCCTGTTGGCCATACCAAAGGCATACTTCACAGAAATAGAGGAAACAATCCTAAAATTTGTGTGGAACCACAAAAGACCATGAATAGCCAAAGAAACACTGAGAAAAAAGAACGAAGCTGGAGGTATCACACTTCCTGATTTCAAAGTATACTCCAAAGCCATAGTAATAAAAACAGTATGGTGCTGGCACAAAAACAGACCAATGGAACAGAGAGCCCAGAATTAAATCCCGGCGTTTATGGTCTAATGTTTGACAAGGGATCCGAGAGCACCCAGTATGGGTAGAATAGTCTCTTCAACAAATGGTGCTGGGAAAACTGGAGAGACACATGCAGACAATGAAATAGACTCAAAAAAATTAACTCGAAATGGATCAAAGACTTAAACATATGACCTGATACCACAAAACTCCTAGAAGAAAACATAGGGAAGAAACTCATCCATATTGGTCTTGGCAATAAGTTTTTGGACATTACACAAGAAGCATAAACAACAAAAGCAAAAATCAATAAGTGGGACTACATCAAACACAAAAGCTTTTTCATAACAAAAGAAACAATCAACAAAATGAAATGGCAGCCTACAAAATGGGAGAAAATTTTTTGCAAACCACGTATTGAATAAAAGATTAAGATTCAAAATATATAAAGAAGTAACACAACTTAATTAAAAAATCTGATTAAAAATAGGCAGAAGAACTAAATAGACATTTTTCCAAAAAAATATTTTTAAAGCTGGGCAGCTTTAATACTTTCAGATAGAGTAGCCATAGAGACATCTCTCCATTAGGCCAAAGTGTTGGCAAGTAGAGGTCCTTGGTACCTGCCTCTGTGAAAAACAGTTTTTTACAATGCAGCTATTGCTCTATTATAATTTGCTTATGCAGGCTATAAAACTCGTGGAATACAGCTTGCTTTCTTGTTCTTCTTCCTTTTTTTTTTTTTTTAGCAAAACCATGTGCTATTGGTAGAGCAAAGATACATTTTAGCTCATATGATCCTGATGATGAATTTTTATTTTAGTGGAGTATGAATTATTCATAGTCATGAGGTTTTATTATACAACATTCTATTTTAAACAACCAAATTTAACAAAAAATATATTACTAGACTACCTAGCTACAGAAATGTTATACCCTTGCTTCATCTCAGAACCTAAGAGTAGCCACTAGCATTTTGATAATGTTTTATGGTTTCCAAAGTCCTTTCACATACATCATGGATAAAATGGTTCCAAAGACGTTCTTAAACTAGGTGATAGATACGTAAAAAAAAAAAAAATCAACTGCTATATTACCTCATGAAAGCCTAGCTTCTCTGCTGCTATGACTCGTTTTTTGTGTGTGTGTGAGGAAGATTGTTGCTGAGCTACCATCTGTGCCAATCGTCCTCTATTTTGTATGTGGGATGCCACCTCAGCATGGCTTAATGAGCGGTGTGTAAGTCTGCACCCAGGATCTGAACCCACCAACCCCGGGCCACAGAAGCAGAGCGGGCAAACTTAACCACTACACCACCAGGCCAGCCCTGCCATCACTAGTTTTAAAGACCATGTGAGACAGACTCACTGCTATTGTAGTTGTTAGTGACCGATATAACAACTAAGCAAGTTTTTAGTCCAATCGACAAGCTTGCATTGAACACCTTCTATTCGTAGGCACCAGCATGGAACTTGAGGGATATAAATATGATTAAAGGTAACTGCTGCTTTCGAGAGGCTTGCAATAAAATAATTTTTAAACAACTAATCACAATATGAAGTGGAATGAAAATATTCAATAGAGGTATATTTATGGAAATAAAGAGGAGAAAACAATGAATTTTGACAAGACAGATCAAGGTATTTGATCTCAGTCTTATTAAAACAAAAAACAAAAACAACTACAGAATTGTCCTTCAAAGAGATCTGCTTAGGAGGCTGTATTTTCATTCCAATGATGTGGCTGGTAATCAAAATATTTTAGAAATTGTCTCTAGATCCTGTTTCTTAGTTACAAGATAATCAATCCCGTTTAATTGTAGTCACACTGTGTTTAGTATGCCGCCTGCCTGTCAGCTCAAGCAGAATTTCCCCCTCAGAGGAGTCCTTTCTTGTCTGGAGCCTGGGACATTCTGGTCTCTCCTCCCATAGCTTTGTGATTTGTGGAGAGACAGAGAAAGGAGGGATGTTTCTTGGAATTTGCAGACTTTTATCTAGGGGAGGTTTTTGTTTTTGTTTTTGTTTTGTCTACTGTTGAGCCTAGATGACCTGCAGAAGTTAAAGAACTTGAGTTGTTGGCATGAGGGAGGCAGGCCTGGCAAGTGGAAACATTTAGTCCTGGATAAAATAAGATAAGGATCTTCAGTAAGAGGCGTATGGAGATTTCAGCCATTTCTACTAAATTCTGCTGTATGTAGAAGACAGAAGAAAGAGGATGTGCTTTTATTTTGCGTACAATTAAAACAAGCTAGCCTTCTCGGAGAAGCTGTTACTGAAATGGGGAAATGGGACAGAGCAGACACTACCCAACACAGATGTTAGATGCTGTGCATCTCACTGTGCCACCAGGGATGGGAAAGATTTTTTCCCCCCGTTTGTGGCTACGACCCATATGAGACCAATCAAAGGTAAAGGGTACATCTAGAATAATTTGGAAATATACTTCAATTTCGCGTAATGTCCAGTTAAAGGACAATGGGAAAAAGGGGATAGATAAAATAGAAGAAATACGAAAGGTGGAAGAGAGAAGAGAAGATAAACAGATGGGGAAATAAAGAAAGTAGGAAGGATAAGACAGGCAGTGGAGGAAGGGAGGAGAGAGAGGAACCATAGAGAATGGAAGACACAGGGTCATGTGGAGAATGCTGCTCTCTTGTCACTGCCTTTGAAAGTGCTAACTTACACAGGACCTTCCAGGTTCTTTATGCTATTCTGAATGGGATTCCAACAGAAACTCACAATGGAAAAATTTATTTCCTGGGATAGTGTTTGTTAAACTGGGTTTTTGAACTCCATATTCTCGAGGAAGATGGGTCCTGAGGTCAAATTTGATAGTTTCCATTTGATGATAATCTAAAATGTTAACAGAAGCATAATTATGAATCACCAGGATGACCACTTTAGAACAAGAATACCGTCTAATAATGTCACAGCAATGTTTACTTTCATATTCAATATTGGGTAGGTGTAAAATAGCACCGGGTTACTCTAATTCTCATGGGCTAACGACGAAGAATAGTGGTTAACTTAGTAAATGATGTATTTGTGCCAAGTAAAGACCAAATGAGTCATTCTGTGCTTGTAAGAAGAATGACATTTGAATAGAGAAAGGTAGTGGGAGAATGGAGTGATCTCTGAGGAAAGACACATTTAGATGGCAGGGGCACAAGGAACCCAAGACAGCCCACCTTATGTGTGGGTACTACGACCTCACTGCCAGTGGCAATTTCGTTTCAGCAAAAGGGCATAATGCATCACATTAATGTGGTTAATTTGAGTTTTATTCATTTTTCTAGTTTTTGTTTGAATTTGTAAATGTATTTTGGATTTAAAATTGCATGAAGGCCATAAACATAAGATGTTTGTAACTCGTTTTAAGTTTTTACATATGTAAATAATCATATAAATATTAAGGCAAGTCTATGAGTCTGGAGGATTCTTATATTTAAAAAAGGGTCTGTTTATTACTCAAGTTTGAGAAACATTGCTCTAAATTGCAGTGGAAGATCAATATTATCCTAGTAGCTAAATAATATCAAACTATGGACCAATGCTATTAAACTAGAAAGTTCTGTGAAAATTGAATCATGTTTGACTATTGGCTTTTATTATTACTTCATAGGTGTTTTGTATTCATTTCTGATTATTATTTAGGGGCAATGGATCTTAACAACTTTCCTTTAATTTTTTTCTCCTTCTCATAGTTCTGAAAAGAAACTGTTAGTGATAAAAGTATTGACCGTTTAAAATGCCCATTCATTCTTTCAATAATATGTATCAATGGAGAGTAATATCAGGCAAAATTGTTATATAAATTTATACATTTATATATAAATATTAAGTATATATTTACATAATATTTATATATAAGCATAAATATAAAGTAAAAATATATACACATATTTATAAACTGATTATTAGATTGATCAATAGAGAGATATGGATAGATAAGACGTAGTCCTTAACCTTGAGAAGCTCAAAATCTAGCAGGGGAGATCAATGTGAAAACATATAATTACGAAGCAATAGAAATAATTGCTCTAATAGATATGTGAACTGAAGCAAAAAAGAAAGAGAAACTAACTTTGCCTGCAGGTGGGAAAAAAAGAAATTCACTAGTACTAAGATATCATTACTCTGTGTTATTCTAATTTTAATTTAATCTGTAATTCTAATTTTAGAATTTTCACGTTCCAGTATAAGAGGAGAATATCTGTGTAGGGTTTTTTTCCCAGCTTTATTGAAATATTATTGACATATAACATATGTAAGCTTAAGGTGTACAATATGATGATTTGATACACATATATGCTGTGAAGTGATTACCACAATAAGGTTAATTAACACCTTCATCCTGTGTAGGGTTTTAAAAATGTATCTCATTAAGCAGACAGGCCTGCAATACTGTTGAGAGTGTGATACAAGAATTTGCTACACACGATAACAACTGCATAAAGTACCGAGGAAATGTTGAAATGGCTACTGTTACAGAAACTGTAACTTAATTGTATGATAGGATAGGTAAATTGCATGTGATGAATAGTATGATGTACTAGACATATACCTCACTTCATTCATTCATGCATTTGAACAACTGTACCTTCTGTGGGCAATCTATTGCATAGGCACTAATGAGAAAACAAAAATTAATAAGGTGTCTTTCCTGCTTCAAGGAAATTATAGCCTATTAAGGGAAGTAAAATATAGTCAAGTGATTACAATCCAGAGCAGTTTGTGCTAAATGTCTTGAGAACTATATAACCAAAATATGAAAAGTTCAGGGAAAATAATTAGTCTGGGTATGAGAGATGACTTCTTGGGAGAACATGGATTGGTGCTAGGTCATAAAGGACAGGTAGGATTTTTTAGGTGGCTGGCATGGAGAGAGGGTGGGTGTCCTAAATATAAGAATCCTTTGAATCATATGAGCACATTTGTAGAGGTGGGAAAGGGTAAGTCATATTTCAGGATCAGCAAGTACTCTGGCTTGGTTTGAGGAACAAGTGCACATGGCAGAGTTCTGGGAGATAATTTTAGAAAGATTAATTAGCAATGGGTTATAGGTGGCCTGAAACTCAGGAAAAACAAACAATTCTACAAACATTTATTGAGGGCTTGTAATATCTCAAGAGGTGGGACTTCAAAGATGAATGAAGTAAAGCCTGTGCCCTTGGGAACTGACATACACAATCCTGGATGCCTTGGGATGGGCATAGTGCAATGACTGCAAAACATAAGGGTACGACGTGCTATCATGAAGATAAGTGCAAAAGAATATGGGAATAATTACCTCTCACTGGTGAAGTCAGAGAAAACACCAGAGAGGAGACACTATTGAACCGGATCTTGATAAATGAATGCAGAAGAAAGACGAGCATAATCTTTCTTCTGCATACAAAGTTCCAGAGACATGAAAGAGTTGCCTTAGTCAAAGAGCAAAATGTGGTCCATTGTGACTCAAGGGGCAAGTATTGGGAGTTGAGGCTGGAAATGAAGGTTGGGGTCAAAATTAGAAGGACCTTGTAGGTTGTGGTAAGGAATTTGGACTTTAGTCTTATTGGCCAGTGATTTTCGGTCTTTTGGGTTTGTGGCGCACCTTTAAATACTGGAGTTTTTAGTAGGACAATGGAAAGGACTAAAGGTCTGGCAACACTAAACAACCCAGCAGCAATTACAGCACGAGCAATAGTGTGGTATAGTTATGGTCTCACAGTGTCTATAAAAGCACCCACAGTTCCCACACTATTCACTTGGTTGACCTTCAGCATGTTTCTTTTCGAATACAGCTATTTACTCCTGGACAGTGTGCTCTTGAATACTCCGAGGCGATGTTCTTACAAGTTCCAGTAAACACAAGATAGTTCCCTTGACACAGACTTGATGTTACTGTAAGCCCTCTTACTTGTAGCAAGTTGTACTCTGTTTAACACCCCACAAGTTGCTCAGATCAGCATTCTATGTGACAGAAATTGCTGTCATAATTTTGAATGCTAGCAAAAATGAATTTTACCTATTAATCAAAAGGTGGTAGGATATTTGCAAACCATGCAAGATATGGGGACAAAGTGCTGTCTCTTACCAGATGAAAACCATTGCTGTAGGAATTAGAAAATCCTGAAAGACTTTAAACAGGTGGATCCTATAACCAAAGTGATGATATGGGCAGATTAATCAAACTGCCACGTGCAAAATGGGTTGGAGGGAGGAGAAACGGGGAGCTGGGAGACCAGTTAAGGCCAGAACTAGGATCAGAACTAGGATTTCAGTAGAAAGGGAGATTAGGGGCCACTTTATTAAGGAAAGATGGTATCTGGCAATTGATTGGGTGGAGAAGGAGTGTCATGAAGAGGAGTCAAAGATGGATCTGACATTTTATGCATGGGTGAACAAAAGAATATTGGTGCCATTAACAGAAATAGGATAGTCAGGAATAACAGCTATTTGGGATTACATGAGAAATGCGGCTCAGAGTAATTGAGTTTTAAGTGGTAGTTATAAATCAGCCAAGATTAGTGATGGCTTTTAGAATATTCTTATCATTCTAGTAAATAGCTGGGGAAAGTAAATATTGCCCAATATAGTAATTCAGTGTATTTGGCCTTTTAGTGCTTTGTATTTAACTCCCTTGAAATGCAATTTTGTTTTTTAAAAGCTGGCTGACCTACAATTTTTGTGTAACCCATTAATATACAAGTGTTCCTAACCCTTACAGGCCTTAAGAAGGAGTATTCTAGGGGCTCTACCTTCTGGGCATGGGGAATGGCTCTAAACCACTTGCCAGTCCAGGAATTCTAGTAAGTCTTTTTCTCCTGAGAAACTGGACTGAAAGTTTCTGCAAGGTTGTTTCTGTGGCCTCTACCTTTCCACCCTGGGGTGGGGCATTTGTAGACACCCGCAGTACAGAACACGGAAAGTACCAGCCCCTAGCAGGCAACCTTGAAGCTGAGTGGTAACTAGGTGACTCTAATTTTTGAGCCCTATTATTTCTCTTACTACAAATGAGGAAGTTAAAAACAACTTTCGCTTGTTAGTTATTTCCTCAATTTGAAAAGACAGAAGCAAAACCCCCAGAATAAGCCAAACTCACAATTTAGTGGGGTCAAGTGCAAACTTGAGTGACTGGGTAAAAGATGCATAAACCTGGAGTCAGGAGCTCCAGATTTCCTTGATGATGTCTTTGTCAGTGGTCCTCATCTTGTTACCCAGGTACAAAAGATAAAAGGCATAGGGGATGATTTCACTGGCATTCTTACCTCTAGATCAGGTTGCAGCAAAGAACGTATCAAAGTACGCTTCCCTCATGGTCTGCTGTCAGTGGGAACCTACAAGGTGAGCGGAGTTTGGAGTCTGAGGCAAAGGACCCTGCCTTGCAGAATAGGGAAGGCGGATGGGGGAGGGGAAGTAGTGAGATCAGAAAGTTTTCTTTCTTTTTCCTGGGTTGTTTTTGTTTTCAACAGCCTTTCCTCCCTTTCATTCACTGCTGAATCCAGAGTTCTTTAAATGAACTATCTAATTATTAAAGGTTAATGGTTCAACGCAATTTCATTTTTCCTGGCCCCTGAGTTAGCATGCAGGTGTTGGTGGAGTGAGAGTTACAATTGGCCCATGAAAGATTAAAGCAGATGGCATCCCACTGCCCCAGCTTCACAGTAAAAAGGGCAGGTGGGTGCCCTGGGCAATGGCTGAAGTAAGAACCTAGCCTTTGTCATTTCTGCATTTCCCAATCCTCTGTAATAGTGGTAGAGGCACAATAAGGGCAGGACAGCACAGCTGACAAGATTATGAGGATATTCATTATCCTTTTCTCCAAATATTAGAAGTCTCATCTCCCCTCTCTACTCGTGTTGCTTTGATTAATGGTTTATCCATGTGGTCGCTTTCCCACTTTTAAATGTAGGATAAAATTCAGGGAAGCAGATTAAGATTAAATAAAATGAGCGATGTTCCCTCAAACCATTCCAAATATTGAAATGTTTTGGCAAAACACCTGGCCGTTTTTTTTTTTTTAACTTTCCTCACAGATGGAGCCCAAGAGCCAGGGTATGAGGTGAATGGCGCTGTGGGAGCACCAACCTCTATTACTGTAACCTTGGTGCGGCCCCACAGGTCACCACGTCACCAGGGACGAGGGGCAGGGTCTGTCTCCTCCATTTAAAAAGGGTCCATTTCCAGCAGGAACTCAGCCCCGCGCAAAGACTATCTGAAAAATGAGATGCACATTTCATCAATGTAAATCTGATCTCAAATATTAGAGATCCGCTTTTAATTTGCGTTCCGTTCTTAATTTAAATACCATGTTTGACTAGTTTTGAATTGAGTAAAATAAGTTTTTCTATCTTTCCCTACCACTTCGGCAGGAGGAAGTATGTTTCTTGTGTAGCTCATTAGCGGGGTAACTCTGGCTTCCATTTTGTGAGCCAACCTATTGCCTTCACCTAGAGAGATGTCTATTGTTTTATAGTATCCTCACTTCTGGGGCTTTCCAACAGCTGCTTCTGTTTGCTACTTTGCAATTTCTCCATTTCTCTTTATGATTTCATAACCAAGTAAGATTCTATTTATTCATTTTTTTTAAAGCTTATTAATGTACCGCTATGCCTCCTGGCTGCAAAACTATGCTAAAATCACTGGGAAAAAAATCAATAATTAATGAGAGTTTTATTCCCCCCAGCTTACCACATTCAGACAAAAATCTTATTCAAAATCTGGAAATGTGGACTTAACCTTCAATCCTTAAGGACAGAAAACCTCTGCTCTGGAGAAAAAATGCTTTAAAAATTGATTTTTTAAGTCTAGGAATTGTTAACAGGATCATGCTGGCCAAATTTAATTGACATGAGGAAAGTGAAAAAGCCTAATATTGTCACTCTTAGATTCTTCAAGGCTTTCAGAGCATTAGTCATTTCAGTCATTTCTGACAATGAAAGAACAGCCTCATTTGTCTGTTCTATTTAAATGGGTCCAGGTTTAGTCAGGGGAAAATGAAGCGGTTATCAGAGCAGAGACCTTTACTGAACTGGAAATATTTTCTTGTATTTGACAAATGTTTTTCTGAATATTTCCTACGTGCCATAACCCATGCCCTCAGATAATAACATAACATTTTATTTGAGCAAATATTGTGGGACCACAGATATAAGAGGACACAAAGCCTATCTGGAAGGAAGGGGAACTATCAATGTCTGTGAAGAATATGGAATTTTACTGTACTTGCAAGATAACAAGCTAGGCTGGTAGTGTTTCATGGATGCTGGCAGAAGACATGAGACTCCTAGGTCAGAGACAAAAGACTATTATTTACAGTATAGCAAGCGGCACTAGCATGATGTCAGCACCAGGTCCCCATACCCTCCACAACCCATGGGGCATGCAGGTGGGCCTAGATGAGTGCCTGCATCTGCCATGTGTTGTGTTATAGGAGAGGAAAATGGTGCTGAAGGAATTTACCATTTTTACAGTGAGCAGCAAGCAAGATGCTACCTCTTCCTTTAAGATTGCTCTCTGTAAGCACAATGCTGAGAAATGACCAGGGTAAAGAGTAGCCAGGGCTTTGTGTTCTTGGCATCCCTGAAGAATGTGTGGGAATGGATGCTCAGGGCCTGGGATGGATTATTTCTTCTAGAGGAAACTTCACTGAGAAGATGATATTTAGGCTGTGATGAACAGATATTCGATGAGGACAAGAAGGACTCATTCTAGTCAGAGGGAACAGTATTTGCAAAGGCCCTGAGGCATGAGAGACGCTGAGATGTTTCAGGAACAATGGAGAATCTGGCATGATTGGAATGGTGGCGATAAGGCTTCTTAGGTAGGCTGGCATCCGGTCCTCAAGGGCTTTGCATGCCATTGAGATCACGGAGTGTGGCTTTGTTGTTTTATTTTAACCTAACAAATTTCAGAGTATTTTAAGCAGAGGAATGACATGATTGAATTTTATTATGTATTATCAGGTCATAATGTGGAGAATAGACTGGAATCAGAAATAAGTCACCTGGGCCTTTTACCAGGTGTCCCTGGAACACTTCGTTTCCTTATGTCCTGTAAATCCCGTGCATTTTTTTCCAAGACCTCATCCCACTCTATGTCCCATTCTCACCTTCAGGAACCTCACACACTCACCTTCATGCCTGGCAGCCCTCTCCCTTCAACCCACAGTGAACATGCTCAGATATTTGAGATATTTGCTGATATACAGTAGGAACATTTCTGTTTAATTTATTGCACTTTACAGTATTTTTAGAGTTGTAAACATGTTATTTTCTGGGAATTTATCCACTGTAGTCTTCATATGTCAATATTCTGGTAAAAACTTTTCCTTGGCATAATGTAATTTATAAATCCAAAGTCTATAAGGTAAATTGTGATACTCAATTAAAATCAAGAAAAAACACAAAAATACTTTGTTTCAAATAGTATGTTTAATTATTCTAAGATATCATATGAAGAGAAGTATGATATTTTAAGAGATTAAAAAATAGATTAACTATATTGAACATAAGAAACTCGAGATACAGAATGGGGTTTTTTTTTTGTAAGAGATTTTAAGACTTTTCCAAGTTTTGCAATGTATTCTGGGGCAGAAATGATGGTGATTATTTTTAAACCCATTCTGGGAAAGAGCTCTCAGTCCCGGTATTAGTTTTTCATTACCACTGTAACAAATTACCACAAATTTGGTGGCTTTTAAAACAGCACAAATTTATTCTCCTACGGTTGTGGAGGTCAGAAGTCTCCAGTTGTTTTCGCTGGGCTAAAGTCAGGATGTTGGCAGGACTGGTTCCTTCTGGAAGCTCTGAGGGGGAGTCTCTGTGTGGTTGCCTTTTTTACCTTCTAGTGGCGCCTGTATTCCTTGGCTGGTGGCCCCTTGCTCCATCTTCAAAGCACGTCACTTTGACCTCTGCTTCTTTTGTTAGTCTCCTTCTCTGACTCTGAGCCACCTTCATGCCTCTTATAAGGACTGTGTGGCTACATTGGGCCCACCTGGAAATTCAGGTTAATTTCCCTATTTCAAAATCTTTAACCTAATCACACCTGTAAAGTCCCTTTTGCCTTAAAGGGAAACACTCACTGGTTCTAAGGATTAGAATATGCTCATATTTGGGGGGCGAGGGGGGTCATTGTTCAATTTACCACAATCCCATTTTCCACTATTCTTTTCTTTGGCCACAGCTTTACTTGATTTGAGGTTACCCCTGAGATAACTGGGCTCCCTAAACATGTCATCCATTATCGATCCGTTCTAGAATAAGTTTAGAAAAATAGGTTCTTGGAGCTGGAGGCTTCTGAGTGAATCTCATTCTCCACAGAATGGTCCCTCTTTGAATATGCCAGGCGGGCTTGCTAGGTCCATCTCTAAGTGCAGCATGCCCTACCCACATCCTTCCCATTCCAATGCATCACGCCTCCAGACTGCAAAGTGCTGGTGTCTGCATCTCTTTGCCGGAAGGTTGCCTTGGTCTCCGAGCCTGTTCTGCCTGTGCCCAGGACAGGCTGGAAATGCTGCAGAAATGAACACCCCCATCCCCCAGCAGCCCTGACTAATAAATGGAGCTAGTGAATAAACATCCCAGTTCCCTCATTGGTTTATTGGTATTTGTTTTATTGAGATATAATTCACATAACGTAAAATTCATATTGAAGTATAAAATTCAGTGATTTTCAGTATATTTACAATGTCATACAACCATTACCACTATCAAATTTCAGCACATTTCTAACCCTCCCCCAAAGAAACCCCATACCTGTTAGTAGTTACTCCAATCCTCCCCCACCCCCCTCCCCTGGCAACCACTAATCTACTTTCTGTCTCTATGAATTGGCCTATTCTGGACATTTCATATAAATGGAATCATACAATATGTGGTTCCTCATTTTGGGATGGATAACTTCAGGGCACATGTTCAACGCTGGTCCTCAGATTTCCCCAGCAGGATGAAGCTCGTTGCCCACAGTGGTGATGGGTAATTAATTGACTGCCTTGCCTGTCCTGTCTCACTTCCCATACATTCCCACCAGGGTTTCCTGGAATCACCTCTCAAATAAAATGCTTGCACTTGAATCCTTGCTTTAGGGTCTGCTTCTGGGGAACCCAAACTGAAATACTACATATACCAAGTTAACTAATCCATTCATCAAATAAATACTGAATATTTTCTCTGTGCTTGGTACGTTGTTCAACACTGAAGATACAGCACAAACCAGTCCGACATCGTCCCTCTTCTCATGGAGGGTGTTTAAGCAGGGAATAAAGGCATTTTCAAACTACAAGTGAGATGAGTGTTATAACGGAGTGGGTGAGGGAAGGCCTTCCTAAGGATGAGATCTAAGGAATAGGAAGGATTTAGCCAGGTGAAGAGGGTGGGGAAAATGTTACAAGCACGTGGACCCACTCCAAAATAAGGGCTAACATGGTACTTTGGGGAATTGAGAGAAATCCATACGGCTCTGCAGGAAGGATCAGAGGAGACTAGCTGTGCTAGGTACTTACACCTCCCTTCAAGGAAGGACTTGGTGTCCAGCTGCACAGTGTGCGGTCAGCAGTCTACAGCTGTTCAGCTCCTTCAGGTGTGTCTCATCTCCCAAAAGCCACCTCGCCCAAGGTCATGCCTTTCCTGGAGCTGCCTGCATCTGGTGACTGAGTGAGACAGGGATATAGAGACACAGCCATCCAGGCTGGTGGGGGACGTTCTTATAGGCAATACTCACCCTAGAGCTCCCGGGTATGTCTGTTGGGTCTGCATGGCAGTTCAAATGCTTCCTCAGTTCACTCCTGCTTCTGCCCTTTTCCCTTCACAGGTGTTGATCCTTAATGAAAATCTTGCTCCTTAAACTCTGTGTTAGAATCAGCTCCTGGTGGATCCAACTCCAACAGCAGAGGAACAGGAAGACTTTGTGTCATGTGTGATAATATCATGAGGTTTCTCCTCAGATGTGAAGGAGGTGAGGGTCCCTGTAGCCTAATAGGGATGGACTACAAGTCCAGTGAGCGAGAGAGCAACTTTGGAGTCTTCACTGAAGGATCTGCAGGTAAGGTCGCCTTTGAGAGATTCTGGAAGTTGGAGAACAACTCGGGGCAGGGGTGAGGATTTGTGATGAGCATCAAAATTTTGGGGTGAATTTAAATGCATTTTATTCTTTGTATGTATTTTTTTTCTAGATTTGTCTCATAACATTTGTATATACCTACATAAATTAACCATACTAGTAATGTCTGTTTGGATTTATATGGTCTTTCATCCCTGGATCCCCCAGGGATGGGAGCAAAAGGGAACATCATAGAAATATTTTTTCCATAGAGGATACTATTAGATTACATACTGCTGGCATTTTAAATTCTATGTTCTGTCTGGGTAGTAGACTTTTTAAATGATAATTAGATGCTACTCCGGTGGGTACTTTGAAAAGCACTAGAATATTAAATAACTTGAATGTTTAACTTACATTAGTTGGAACAGGGCTATCTACACTCCTCTGCTCTTAATTTAGGGTGTACCACTATGGTCTTGTCTGCCCCCAAAGTACAGATACAGGAGCTCTTCCCATCCTAAGGATCATGGGATGCTATAGAGATCTGTCTTTATTACAGATATCTTGGAGCACACGTGCAGTGGCATGACTCCAGTCACTAAATGACTAGAGGCTCAATGATGGGAGTTGCCAGAAAGGCAATGGTGGGTTGCCTTATGCACCTGCTGAGGTGCTGGAGTTGTTCTCCGTCTGGCACAGTTCCTAGGCGCTCTTGCGGTGCCCTTCACAGCCATCTCTTCCTAGGTTCCCTGGCCTGAGTGCTTCTTGACTTGGGGACTCATCTCAGGGGGCAGTCCAGGGATGGACCTAAAGTCCCTTTTCCTGTCACTTGCCCTCAGACCAGATAAACATCCAATACCCTCCTCTCCACTTGAGGATAAGGGATGGGGCACTAACTTTGGGGTTTACAGGCAATTTCAGAGGAAATAAAAATATATTATAAATTTCCTGCCATATAGTAACATATGTTTTGAACATGTGAAAATGAAAGCAATTCCATTTACAGGAACTTCTAGAACAAAAAACCCTAACCTATTGTGATAAGAATCAGAAGAGTGGTTGCCTCTGGAAGGGAGATTGACTGGAAATGGGCTTGAAGATCTTTTCTAGAGTGTAGGAAATGTTCTATATCTTGATGGGGTCGGGGTATGTTTGTTAAAACTCATTGAGCTGTGTATTTAAAATCTATGCATTTTATTTTATGTAAATTTGAAAAGAAAACAGAGTGATAGTTCAACATGAAAAAGAAATGACTATATAAAACTAATTCAGGAAAGATTTAGATTTCAAAATTGTTTGGTTTTAATTTTCTGACTTAAATAGGGACAGTCGCAGGAAAGGACCTACCATCAGTGTGCAGCTCTGCTAAGGGATATAAAGACATTTTTATCTATAGTTAATTATTTCTTATTAGAAATCCAGAATCTTGCAAGAAACATAAAGCTACTTGGACAGAAAAAAAAATTGTTTTCCTATTTCACAAATTAAAGTTAGCTAGATGAGATCTGGTACACATTTCTTTAATTTTCGTCTTCAGCTGACACTCAACATTTCTACCTACAGAGTGGCCACAAAGTTTGGAAATAGAAGTGGCTTGGTTTGACCATCTTAAGTGATCACCAGTTAGCGTGCGCTCTTGACAGGCAAGGGAAGGTCACTCTGAGACCAACCACCACATGACCCCAGAGTGGAGATACTGGTAGGATGATAATTTCTAAAACTGGATGTGATGACGTAGGCCTGTGGAGTATGCTGAATGCTGGCCAGCTAGAACACTCTTTCGTATGGATGCCAGAAAAATTTGGGACACAGGATGAAAAGTTCAATTTGAATGTTGGATAAGCAACAAATACTTTTTTAGTTTAAGTATGCATAGGGATACTTACATATTCCTTGCATAAGTGGGATACATACATGGGACATACCTACAAGGGACGATTATACTAAAAACTTGTTTTTTATCTGAAATTCAAATTTAACCGATGTCCTCCTATATTTTTATTTGCTAAATCTGGCAACTCTATGCTTGAGGTATGCTGAAAGGGCACGGTTTTTTTGTTTTCCTTTTTCTTCAGCGAAAATCAGACACAAATAACCTAAGCCTGTGGTTCTCGAACTTTAGCTTGTATCACAATCACCTGCAGGGCTTGTTAAAACATAGACTATTGACGATTGAGTCTCTGATTCAGTGGATCTGGGGTAGGGCGCTGGAAATGTTCATTTTTAACATTCCTAAGGCAGGCATTGCTGATTCTGCTGATTCCAGGGATCACATCTGAGAACTACTGATGGGAGGTGAGGCATTACAGATGTATGTGCAAGGATTGCTGGAAATGCTGTGTTAATGTATCCTGTTTGTTGCCATTCTGCCCAGCACACTAGTTTATGCATCACTAACAAGGGACAACACATCAAACATATCATGCATTGTCACATAATATCAATAAATCACTTATTATGTATATTTGCCTCTGTTTCCAGACTGTATGGCCACTCCGTAGGTAAGTTATTTGTATCTGTAGTGGATTGTCTTTTAATGAGTGTGAAATTAAAATTCCATATTAAAATTAGAGTAAATTGTAATTTCGATAAACCTGTAACAGTAATATCAGAGAACCTTTGTTAAATTATATACCAAATAAATATTTAACAAGGTGAGACGCTTAGGAACTTCATTTATGTTTTATTAAATACCACCACAATTTCCATAGCAAATTACATATACTCACAGCCTTCATACAGCCTCAGGAGTTTCGGAGTACCCCAAGTGTAATACTGGCTCAACACAAGGTTGACATAAGGGAAGCTATATTGTAGAAAAGAAACCATATTGTAACTGTGAATGACCTCTGATTGACCTACCCAGCTGGATATACCCCTGCTAGGAGATAAACGCACTCTGTAGATTTTATGGACCCTGCCAGCTGCAATAAGTTGATAACTTTGTTCTTTTGAGTTCCTTAGGAATGTGATGACGACCAGGCAGAGGGTCCATACTGATAGTCATCATCAATGACAACTGTCTGCATCAATGACATGGCAACTTCCTCTCCAGAGTCATGGTGGCAAGACACAAATGACTCTATTTCATTTGATGGTCCCCCTATACTGACCCAATCAGCAGGAAGTAGTCAGAAAGACAAGGATGACCCTGTTCCTCTTATAGCATATGATTATGTTGGGTTACAATTGACAGTGAGGAGTTGTCGGCGCCACTCACATGAACAGTCATCTTTCCTATACATATTAAAGATTTTGTTCTTGTTATCTTTAAACTAAATCAGGTATAAGGCATTGCTCTGGTCTCTGATGCTTATCCAGTAAAACAGAAGATTATCAGGAACTGAGACCAGATGTCTGCCCCACCTGGAGACCAGCCTCTTATATAACTGGCTTGTAGTCTTTGTTCTGTGAGATGGTTTTTCCAGACATTAGTCAGCCATCTTCCCCCTTGCTGGCAAGCTGTAATAAAACCCTTTCTCTCCTACCACCTTGCTTCTCCACTATTGGTGTGTCTTGAGGCTGGCAGATGACCCACCCTGGGCAGTAACAAATTGAATTTCCACACCATGACTTTTTCCAGGGACCCGATTTTCTTGGAGGAAGATAAAAGAGGGATACGCTTGTGCTTTCCATAAAACTGAAACATACTGAAATGTTTTAAAGTAAATTTAAAATTGACATTTTATATTTTTACTATCACAATTATTGATTTTTGTTTTTTACTTTTTTATTTATTGGCCTATTAAAATTGATTTCTATTTCCTCTTTTGAGGAAGAGAAATATATAGGGGAAAAAACAACAGAAGGGTACTAGAATATTTTGCTGGCTATCTGAGACCTTTGGCCACTGTTTGGAAATTGTTGATCTATCACAAATACGTGTAAAATCTAAGGACTACCTTATTAGAGATATGTACTGAGTATTCATGGGTGAAAGGATACAACGTCTAGGATTTGCTTTAAAATCCTGCAACAAAAAATGGTGGAGGAGGAAAGGTGAAATGAGTTTGGCAAAATAAAATGTTGATAATTGTTGAAAGTGGGTGATGGGAGCCTGGGGTTTATTATACTATATTACCTTTGTATGTTTAAACATGTCTACAAATTAAAATCTGAGGAGTTGGCTTATATTCTCAGCTT
Source organism: Equus przewalskii (assembly GCF_037783145.1). Taxonomy (NCBI): domain Eukaryota; kingdom Metazoa; phylum Chordata; class Mammalia; order Perissodactyla; family Equidae; genus Equus; species Equus przewalskii. The sequence goes on along the minus strand of NC_091838.1, from coordinate 17,929,124 downwards.
TCCCACTAAGTGGATAGGAAATCATATTCAAAGCACTTCAATATTCTGTGCCTTAATTTTTACAAATGGTCATATTGCAAGTAATCAATCAGCTAGTAATTATTGAGCTAGGCTTACTGTGTAGGTAGCATTCTGATGTTACTATCTAAATTCTCAGGGATGTTGTCAGATTACTGCAAAGTATAATATACTTTAAAAAACTAAAACCTCTTTTCAAGTATTATCACAAAATCCATTGTTGAAATTCTTTGAGTACAAATGCTTGGTGCACAGATCTTTGGTAAATGAAGTTTCCTGAAGACCTGTTTTTATGTGTGTTTAAGAATACATATTTAGGTTAGGTATCTGCTGAGATAGCAGCTGCTCAGACTCCTATGTGAGAATAGGACAGGAAAAAAAAGTAATATGTTACACATCTTGGCTCCTTTTGTGTTTCTGAGGAAAAATCAAAGCAACCTTTAAGATTTCTAAATACTATCTGTGTCTACTACATGGTGATATAATTTAATTTGGACACTTTTGCAGTCAATTCCCCAAAAGGCAGGTAAATAGAGAAGGAAAAACTTAAAAGTTAAGAATATGCAAGCTTGTGTGTCTGTTGCTGTGTATGCACAAGCATAAACGATTAGAAAATTTGGAATACAATCCTGGCATGGTTGTGTGGCATACTGCCAGAATGGGGAGATGATGTCCCCCTTATTATTTGTGGACTTGAAGCCATGGCATGCTTCAGGGCCAGAAATGGCCTGTGGCCTGAAGCTCTAGGGACTGGAATATGTGACCATGAGCCTGGCCAAGGATGGAGTGGTTTACTGCACATTCCTGACTGACACCAAAGAAATGGGATCAATGAAACACTTGCAAATGAGGATGAGAATGTGCTTTGCACCCAGTGGAGTAAGGTATACATGGACACTATATGATAAGTGTAGGGTGTACTTAGCTTCATGAATCATTGGAAATTTGTTTCTGTGGGTATTAACCAATTATTCCCTGCCAGAAGGTGCATTCTATGCAAAGAGGGTTAAAATTCTTTCATAGTGTGGTACGTTTGAGCTGACTGTAGCCTCTCTGTTATGGACTAAACGTTTGTGTTCCCCCCACCTCCATTCATATATTGAAGCCTAACTCCTACTGGAGATGTATTTGGAGATGGGGCGTCTGAGGAAGCAATGAAAGTTAAATGAGGTCATAAGGGTGGGGCCCTGATCCAACAGGATTAGTGTCTTTATGAGAAGAGACACCAGAGCTGTATCACTGGTTCTCTCTCTTCTCCCCATCTCCCTTCCCTTCTCTCCTTCCCGCGATCCATGCATGTGAAAGAAAGGCAAGCCTGGGAGAGAGGCTTTACTAGGAACTAAATTGGCTGGAACCTTAATCTTGGACTTCCAGCCTCCAGAACTATGGGAAAATGAATGTGTTGTTTAAGCCACTCAGCCTGTGGTAATTTGTTACGGCAGCGTGAGCAGATTAATACACCCTCCAACAGACAGTTAGATGAGAGCACTTCCTTCTAGGGTGCACCAGAGAGGTCAGTTTTCATAGGAAGAGGTATGGAGAGCAATCTTGGATTTGAGACCTTTTTGGAAAGGAAGGCCAGAGAGGAGTGCTTCATCTGGGGAGAGTGATGGTGGTAGTGGGATTTCCTGAGCAGTGGGAGGCGGCAGAGTGCTGGTTATCCAAAGGAAACAGAGAAGTTGCCGAGAGAGAAAGCATTGATGTCAACTTTACCTTCTTACAGTTTTGCTTGTGGGTTACATTGGCAGGAGACAGTATGAATCACACTGGTTGCTCAGTAAACTTTCGGATAAATGCATGAGTTTCCTTGGATCGTGGATTTTCTCTGGCAGATTGTTTGCCATATACACAGAATGGTAAATGTATCTAATAACTATTTTAGTTTTGTTAGTTTAGGCTTTTAATAATAAACTCTTTATTACTCCAGAGCACTGAATAAGGATATTTGCTTCCATTAAAGACTATATTTAAATGGTTTCCTCCTCCTTTTAGATGAGATATTTATTGAATTTTCTTTTCTAATTTGACTTACTTGTCAACAGTGTGCTATAGAAAAAAAATGAATTTCCTTTAAAAAAGGTATCCAGCAGCTTGAGTGTGAGAAAAGTAGATCAAGGTGGAACCCTAATGATCACTTACTTGTAATCAGTGAAGATATCTGCATGCTTTAATTAGATTAATATCTTCCCCCAGTAAAAACATTTGCTTGTATCCCCTACTTTATGTTTTTACGTATTTATAAAACTTAGAAAATTTTGCTTCTGGTGGACAATGGGCTCAGCCCCTTCACTGAAATTTTTCTGATGTTACCTCCTTTAATGCCAGCTCTGGTGGTCCAGTGGTTAAGATTCAGCACTCTCACTGCTGTGGTCTGGTTCGTTTCCTGGTGAGGGAACCACACTTCTTGTCTGTTGGTTGTCATACTGTGGCTGATGTAACGCTGAAAGTTATGCCACCAATATTTCCAATACCAGCAGGGTCACCCATGGTGGACAGGTTTCAGTTGAGCATCCAGACTAACACAGACCAGGAAGAAGGACCTGGCCACCCACTTCTGAAAAAATTGACCACGAAACCCCTATGAATAGCAGCAGAACATTGTCTGATATAGTACCAGAAGGTGAGAGCATGGGAAGGTGAGAGGATGGCACAAAAAGACCAGGCAGGGCTCCGCTCTGCCGTACCCAGTGTTGCTAGGAGTTGGAACCGACTTCATGGCACTAACACAGCAAACCTCCTTTAATCCTCACAATGTACAGATCTTGTTATCCCTATTTTACAGATAAAAACTAAAGGAGGACTCCTCTGGAGGATGACTAAGAGACCCAGGACTGCTAATCAGAACTTTTTCTCTTTCCTAAATATAAAGCCAAACATATTTCTTGTCTCATTGTGCCCTCTCTTTACGAGATTTCATTCTTTTTTATGGCTGAGTAATATTCCATTGTATATATACACCATAATTTCTTCATCCATTCATCTATTGATGAACACTTAGGTTGCTTCCATATCTTGGCTATGGTAAATAATGCTGCAATGAACAAAGAGGTGCAGATATCTCTTTAAATTAGTGTTTTTGTTTTCTTCGGATAAATACCCAGAAGTGGAATTGCTGGATCATATGGTAGTTCTATTTTTAATTGTTTGAGGAACCTCCATATTGCTTTACATAGTGGCTGCACCAATTTACATTCCCACCAACAGTGCACAAGGGTTCCCTTTTCCCCATATCCTTGCCAACATTTGTAATTTCTTGTCTTTTTGATAATAGCCATTCTGACAGATCTGAGGTGGTATTTCACTGTGGTTTTGACTTGCATTTCCCTGATGGTTAGTGATATTGAGCATCTTTTCATGTGTCTGTTGGCCATTTGTATGTCTTTTTTTAAATCATCCTACTCATCTTTCTTCATACCTTTTTTTTTTAAAGATTGTCACCTGAGCTAACATCTGTTGCCAATCTTCCTTTTTTTTTTCTTCTTCTTCTCCCCAAAGCCCCCAAGTACATAGTTGTATATATTCTAGTTGTAGGTCCTTCTGGCTCTGCTATGTGGGATGCTGCCTCAGCATGGCTTGATGAGCAGTGCTAGTCTGTGCCCAGGATCCAAACCTGCCAAACCCTGGGCTGCTGAAGCAGAGTGCACAAACTTAACTCAGCCATGGGGCCAGCCCCCATTTGTATGCTTCTTTGGAAAAATGTGTATTTAAACCCTCTGCCAGTTTTTAATTGGGTTGTTTGGTTTTTTGGTATGAAGTTGTGTAACTTCTTTGTATATTTTGGATATTAACCCCTTATCAGACATATGATTTGCAAATATCTTCTCTCATTCAGTAGGTTGCCTTTTTGTTTTGTTGATGATTTCCTTTGCTGTGCAAAAGCTTTTTAGTTTGATGCAGTCCCACTTTATTTTTGCTTTTGTTGCCCTTGCCCGAGGAGATTAGTCTAAAAAAATATTGGTAAGACTGATGTCAAAGAGTTGACTGCCTATGTTTTCTTCTAGGATTTTTATGGTTCCAGGTCTTACATTCAAGTCTTTAATCCATTTTGAGTTTATTTTTGTATAATATGGTGTAAGATAGTGGTCCACTTTCATTCTCTTGCATATAGCTGTCCAGTTTTCTCAACTTCATTTATTAGGATTATTTGTTTTAGTTCTGTGAAAAATATCATTGGTATTTTGATGGGGATTGCACTGAATTTTTAGATTGCTTTGGATAGTATGGACATTTTAACAATATTAATTCTTCAAATCCATGAGCATGGTATATCTTTCCATTTATTTGTGTCATCTTCAATTTCTTTCCTCGGTGTCTTAAAGTTTTCAGAGTGTGGATCTTTCACTTCCTTGATTAAATTTATTTCTAGGTATTTTATTCTTTTTGATGCAATTGTAAATGAGATTGTTTTCTTAATCTCCATTTCTGATAGCTCATTATTAGTGTATAGAAATGTAACCAATATCTGTATCTTAATTTTGCATCCTGCAACTTTACTGAATTCATTTATTAGTTCTAATAGTTTTTTGGTGGAGTCTTTAGGGTTTCCTGTATGTAGTATCAAGTTATCTACAAATAGTGACATTTTTCCTTCTTCCTTTCCAATTTGGATAACTTTTATTTCCTGTCTAATTTTTGTGGTTAGGACTTCCAATAATATGTTGAATAAAAGTGGTGAGAGTGAGCATCTTTGTCTTATTCTTGATCTTAGCAGAAATTCTTTCAGCTTTTCACTGCTGAGTATGATGTTGGCTGTGGGTTTGTCATATGTGGCCTTTATTATGTTGAGATACATTTCTTCTCCACCCCTTTCGTTGAGAGTTTTTATCATAAATGGATGTTCAATTTTGTCAAATGCTTTTTCTCTATCTGTTGAGATGATCATATGATTTTTATCCTGCATTGTGTTAATGTGGTGTATCATATTGACTGATTTGCAGATGTTGAACCATACTTGCATCCCTGGAATAAATCCCACTTGATGGTGGTGTGTGAGTCTCTTAATGTATTGTTGAATTTGGTTCGCTAATTATTTTGTTGAGGACTTTTGCATCTGTGTTCATCAGGTATATTGGCCTGTAATTTTCTTTTCTTCTGGTGTCTTTGGCTTTGTTATCGGGGTAATGTTGGCCTCATAAAATGAGTTTGGAAGTGTTCTTTCTTCTTCAATTTTTTGGAATAAATTGAGAAGGATAGGTTTTAACTCTTGTTTAAAAATTTGGTAGAATTCACCAGTGAAGCTGTCTGGTCTGGGACTTTTCTGTTTTGGGAATTTTAAAATCACTAATTCAATTTCATTAATTGTATCTGGTCTGTTCAGATTTTCTGTCTCTTCATGATTCAGTCTTGGAGTGCTGTGTGATTCTAGGAATGTATCCATTTCTTTTAGGTTTTCCAATTTGTTGGTATATAACTAATTGTAGTTTTTTATGATTCTTTGTATTTTTGTGGTGTTAGTTTCAACTTCTCTTTCATTTCTAATTTTATTTATTTGGGCCCTCTCTTTTTTCTTGGAGTTTGGCTAAAGGTTTATAAATTTTCATCTTTTCAAAGAACCAGCTTTTAGTTTCAGTGATCTTTTCTATTGTTTTATAAGTGTCTCTTTCACTTATTTTTGCTCAGACCTTTATTATTTTCTTCCTTCTACTGACTTTGGGCTTTGTTTGTTCTTCTTTTTCTAGTTCCTTTAGGTGTAAAGTTAGATGGTCTATTTGAGATTTTTCTTGTTTCTTGAAGTAGGCCTGTATTGTGATGAACTTCCCTCTTGGAACTACATTTGCTGCATCCTATAGATTTTGGAAAGTTGTGTTTCCACTTTCATTTGTCTTAAGGTTTTTGTTTTTGTTTTTGTTTGTTTTTTGGTGAGCGAGATTCGCCCTGAGTTAACATCCCTTGCCAATCTTCCTCTCTTTGCTTGAGGAAGATTGTCACTGAGCTAACATCTGTGCCAATCTTCCTCTATTTTGTATGTGGGATGCTGCCACAGTATGGTTTGATGAGTGGTGTGTAGGTCCATGCCTGGGATCCAGACCTGTGAACCCTGGGCCACTGAAGCAGAGTGTGCAAACTTAACCACTATGCCACCGGGCCAGCCCCTTGCCTCAAGGTATTTTTTTTACTTAGTTTTTGATTTCTTCATTGACCCATTGGTTGTTTAGTAGCACGTTGTTTAGTCTCCATGTGTTTGTCTTTTTTATGGTTTTCTTCTTGTAATTGATTTCTAGTTTCATACCGTCGTGGTTAGGAAAGATGCCTAATGTGATTTCAATCTTCTTGAATTTATTGAGACTTGTTTTGTGGCCTAATGTGATCTATCCTGAAGAATGTTCCAGGTACACTTGAAAAGAATGTGTATTCTGCAATTTTTGAATGGAATGTTCATCCCACCAGAGCAGCCTTGATGTGGAGTGCCCCTGGACCCCCACCTCATGCCTGCTCCACCTCCAGCCATCCTGCCAGGGAGGCCCTCAGGTGGAGTGCCCCAGTATAACCGAAATTCAAAATATGCAGATCGCTATAAGATCTGTGGTTGAAATGTTTCTTGTGATTCAAAGCCTCTTCTATATGAAAGGAATGTGGCTAAAGATAATAAATAAAAAGGAATAGACTCCCAAGTATTTTAAAGGAAAGAAAAAGGCTAGTCTTCATATTTATGAGTCTAAAAAGAATATTCATTTGATTTTGAGTTCCTAGTACAGAATTTATTCTTTGGAGGGTAAATTCTACTCAGTGAATATTTGTGACTACTATTGTCACAAATAGTTATTTGATTCTTGGACACTCCTGGTTAGCTCAGTGCTACCTCTTTAGGATATCCTCATGTATTTCCCATGATAGTTTGTGACAGGTGCAGTGACACTTCAAATATTCATTCTTTTATGAAATTCTGTTCACCCTGGCACACAGCCATTAAAGTGTCTATTCATGTTTGCTGCTCTACCAAATGGAAAACTTACACAATATTTCAGACCAGTATTGCTTGAGATAGACAGCTGGATCTAAACACATCCAGCAACAAAATTTCTGCTTAGCAGATATCAGATAGTCTCCCTTAGAATATTGAATACAGCTTGAAGTTACTGAAGAAGTCCACCTAGGATAGCAGGGACCTCTGCTTCTGCCAAAAGTGTAGCTACAATAGAAATTCAATAACTGAGCCTAACACCAGTCATTCAGTTGTTGCAAATTATTTCTTCCAGGGCGAGTACGCTGGACTGCTGTCTCACTTTCACGGAGGGCCTAGATGTTCCTGTCACCTTTTAATTCTTCTTAACTGGGGAAGCATTTAATCTTGAGTCAGTCTGAAACTTAGAACACACTGCTTCAGTGTTATATGGGAAGCCATCCTCTTAGTTTAATCAACAACTAAATTATAAGGCAAATAGTACTCCAGAGTCTATACACTATCACATCTTGAGTTATCATTTGATGTGCTTCCCTCTAGCCTGAGCTAGTGGAACAAGAATGGGTGTCCTGGGCAGAAACTCCTACAGGGCATCCACTGGGGAAAGAAGAATGAGTCCTAGAAGTCATAAGTGCACATTGGAAATGAGGAGGTAGAGTCGTTAGAGAATCTTCGAGTTGCCTTTATTTTCATATGCATTATTCAGAAGTCTTAGCAGCTCTCAGTATAATTTGTTTTATGAAATATATTAGGTATTCAATGTAGCTGTTTTCAGGTTTATTCAATATTCTGATTCTGATTCATGAAAATATTCCATTAAATGCAATCGCTCATGTAATTACTTTGCTTAATCTACAGCATACTTTAATTAACATTGCACAGAATTCTGATTTAATCAATTAGATTTGATCTAGTATAACTTAGCTGTAAATACTTTTTATGATGCAGCAGCCCAAAATAATTATCAAGGGCTAAGGTAATATACGACACTACCTAAAACTAACAAATTTCCTATGTTAAGAAAAGTAAATCCTAATTTGAACTATAATTTTTATCATTTAAAAAAGTAAACTATAAAGAGTAGATCATTCTGTTTCCATTAATAGCCTATTAATCTCACAGGGAGTGTTAGAACTTAAAAAAATGTGCTTTATTTTTGCGTCTATTCCCCAACAGCTAGCATTGAGAACAAAAGATTAAACTCAAGCAAGATTCACCACTTTCTGATTTTGTAAATAAAGTCATTAACATCAATATCTCATAATATTTGTTTGTTCTTATGGGTTGAGTTTTTTCCATTCCAAAAAAGATATGTTGAAGTTCTAACTCCCCCAGTAGTTTAGAATGTGACCTTATTTGGAAATAGGGTCATTGCAGATGTAATTAGTTAAGATGAGGTCATACTGAAGTAGGGTGAACCCCTACTCCATTGTTGCTGGTGTCCTTGTAAGAAGGTGGCCATGTGACAACACAAAGGCACACAGGGAGAAGGCCACGTGAGAGGAAGGCTGAGTTTGAAGTTGTGCAGCTACAAGTCAAGGAACACTAAAGGTTGCTGGCAACTGACCAGAAACTAAGGCAAGGCAAGGCAAGATTCTCCTCCAGGTTTCAGAGGGAACATGGCCCTGCTGACACCTTGATTTTAGACTTCTAGCTTCTAGAACTGTGAGGCAACAAATTTCTGTTGTTTTAAGCCATCAACATTTGTGGTACTTTGTTATGGCAGACCTAGGAAATGAAACATTCACTAAAACTAACTTGAGAACTACCACTCAACATAACCAGGATCTATAAAATTATTTTTAATAATAGTGTGTGTGGGGGGAAGTATCTTGCTAAACTATCTTCCAAATGCAGGTGCTGTTTTTAGTTTGAAGTTAACTTTCACATTCCTAAGCAAGTATTGACACAGATATAACACTTTTTGTTGCTAGCACCCCTCTTCACACACAGCACCTAGCAGGGTGCCTTAAACATAAATCATCCAACAGTACATTTTGTGGCTTAGTTTAAAAAGATTAAAAATGAAAATAGCCTATAAATATTAAAATACCCACTTATAGAACTTGAGCTGTAAAATATATACAGTGCTACTGCAATGTGAGAGTAATCATTGAGAAGAATTTACATGAGGTTCATCAAGGCAAAATTTCATCTTGAATCTATATATGGATGATAAAGAAACTATATACCCAGCTAGTTTGTGGATTATTTAGATTTTATATTTTCTGTTGCCCTCATTCTGACTTTGAAAAAAATACTTTTAGCTCCTTCACTATGTGAAGGGCAGGGAACAATAAAATAATATAAATTTAAGCTCTTGGTATTAACTTGCTAACAGATCTTATTACTTAGGGTATGGAATAGATGAAAATTAAAAATATAACAAAAAATGAATTTTGAGAGTTGTCTGTAAATCCTTTTTTCCCACCCGAACATTCGAGAGTTGGTTATTTGGTTGTTACAGGGGTGATAATGTTTGATGGAAAGGCATCAATAGACACCAGCGAAGGACCTGGACAGAGACAGCTAACAGGACAGGGGCTAAGCAGCAGGTTCCCAATCAAAGGGAAAAGTTTTCTGGCCTCAAGGGTCCATGAAGGCCACCCGATGACACCAGTTGATTGTGTGTATCTTTGTCAGGTCCTTTGAGTAGCAGCATCTTCCCATTTTTGAGGGTCTTCATAAGCCTCTGGCCCTCCTGGTTGATCTGGACACTTTGGCTTTTGCTTGTCCTGTGGGTAGAAATAACTAGCATAAAACAACTCCCCACCCCCAGATCATTTCTGAGCATTTCCTGCCAGATGGGATGAATTGCAGTGTAAATTCCCAGGTGTACTGTTCCTTTGCAGGACTGAGCCTCAAACCTGCCTGAGAACCATTCCTGCAAATGTATAATTGAGACTACAAGATAACAAGATGAGTGAGATTCATAAAACATAGACCAAACTAGCATTTCCTGATGGTCCACTATATTTTAGGTTCTGTTAGGCATTCCATATAATCTCATTTGACATTTCTTTTAATTTTGATTTTATTTTTTTATTGAAACAATGTACATTTATAAACATAAAAAAGACTTGGTGGTGAGTAGTTGGGAGTTTGTTTTAAATAAAGATCTTCCTTTAAAAGGAATATACTCTTTGTTTGATAGTTTTCATAATTAAAAAAATAAAACCAGTCAAATAACATGACAAGGCTTATCTTCTGCTGCATCCTTCCTTACTCACAATTCCTTCTATTGGTCCAATAACTTTTAATCTTTCAAATTATTTCTTCTAGCATTTTCTTTCTTATTTCTAAGTAACATGCCTATAATGATATTTCTTTTCTTTTTCCCAGTTTCAGATGTTGTCTGTGGACTTCCCACTACGGCAGACGAGGATTTAGGTTTCCTATACGCGCTCCTCTCGCATACATCCTTCCTCCTAGCCTTCAATACATTTACATATATCACAGTTTTTGGTTAAGTCAAATTACTTTAACTATACAACTATTACTTATAGCTAAGTCACATGGTAAACTATGATTATATTTCTTCTTTTGTATAACTCATTGCTTTTACCAGAGTTAACAATTGCACTTTTTTTGCTTGCTTCGTTTCTGTACTTTTATTACTAATTGTGATATAAGTAAAATTTTCTGATATGAGTAAAACTTGCCTCTGAACAGGTTGAAGTGTTCTGTTTCATTTCATCAGGAGTCTTCCAGTCCTCCTCCCCCTATTCTGGGCTAGTTGTGCCTTAAGCCTGGCACACAGCTGTCACTGGGACTTTTCCTTTCACCATTACCTTGAGATTTTTTCCAGACCCTCCTCCCATGTGGGATTTCCTGTTTTCTGGGATCCTATCTCTTTCTCTTGGTTTACTTGCTCACTTTGGTAGCGCATATCCTTCAGGAGTTTCCTGAGAAAGGTAAAGAGTTTAGGACCTCAATTTTATGAAAATGTCTATATTCTACCCTCACAATTCTTTGATCTTTTTGCTGGGTGTAGATTTTTAGGATAGAGTTTTTCCTCAAAACTCTGAAGGCATTTCTCCATTGTTCTAGCTTCAGTGGTGCTGTGGAGAAGTTTCATGCTACTCTAGTCCTCATTCCTTTGTGATCATTTTGTTTTCTCTCTAGTTTTTAGGTTCCTCTTTTCATCCTGGTGTTCATGATGCGTCTTGGTCAGATAAATTCTCTGAGAGGATTTGTATTTTCTTCTACCAAATTCTTGGAAGGTATAACCAATCTAGGATTAATCTGAATTAAATTCTTGGCTAGAGGTTTATCAGACCATTTAAATAGTCTGAATTAGGGCCACAGACCTGAGTGAGGGCTACTTGTGGTTCCAAATTCTCAGTGGCAATTTCTCCCCCTCTATTCTTGCCAAAATTTGAAATAGTCACTTTTCCTTGTGGCCCATTGGAGGCAGCATGGGGCTTCATTTGTAATTTACCCTTACGCTGAAGCTAGAGCCCTTGGGATCCCAGAATTCTGGTAGGAGGAGACTCTGCTATTCGACTTCCCACTGTGGGGCAGCCCTGGGCTTTGTTCTCTGTTCTCATTCTCTAAAATGCTGTGAAAATCAGGGTCTGCACTCAACTGGTTTAACTAATGCCCTCAGGATAACAGTGTCCCACTTATCTTTTTAGGTTCCTGCCTCTACTCAATGCCTGGCCTGAGATTTTCTTACTTTTTTGTCTGATGTTTTAAAGATGATTTAAAAAATTATATTTTGTCCAAAAGTTATAGTTTAGATACTTATCCTGTCATATTCCTGGAAATGGAAGTCTATATTACCTTTCTAAGCCACAATTTCCTCATTTGAAAAATGAGGATAATAGTAGTATCTACCTCAGGTATTTGAAGAATAAGTGAGATGATTAGTGTAAAGCTCTTAGCACTGTATTTGGCACCTCAATCACTCTTTTTTTTAAAGTGGTATTCTCAGAGGCTAGCCATAAGTGCTCTTTCTTGTTAAATTTCTATAGGTATTTGGTGCGCTAATGCCAGGGAATAAAGATATGAATAATATGAGGTCTTGGTAAGTTGAATACTTATTATAATATTAAGCAATATAGTTCTTTCCATTTCAAATATTTCCATTTCAAATGAGATCCAAGTGATTAAACATCATTAGTAGCCTAGATCTTAATTGAAAACATGAGATTTATTGAAGCAAAATCCTCAATTTGTACATTTCTTGAGACAAAAGAATTTAAAAATATCTCCTCCCCCCTTAATCAAATAAGACTCTAAAGGGATATAAAATGGATGCTTTCTCTTACAACAAACTAGGCTAAGCTCTCTCTCTCTCTCTTTTTTTCAATCATTTTTTATTGCCACAGAGAGTTGAATTGCATGAGAAGGTCCTTTTGAAGTCCACACATATGTTCACTCTAAGCAGTTGTCTTTCTCTTTACGTCAATTTCCACCCATTGCCACATAGCTCTTGCACAGTATCAGTTCTTTCTCTGGCAGTTGACCTGACTCTTGGGCCATCTCAGGGACACTTCTTTAGTAGGTGCATTGTGATATTCTTCACAGCCAGCATGGTCTCTGTACAGGTGGGTTTGATGAGCATCTCTGGGAGTAAAAATCCAAAGTGCCCAGTGTCACGCAGTTCAAAAGCAAATGTGTAGGGTATTCCATTTTTGTAGGCCCAATCCATTGAGCTACCAGAGCTCACATCTAAAAGTTGAAGAAAAAAAAAATTTCAGTCTCACTAAAGAGTCTGTATGTTTTCCAAAATATGTATATATAGAACTTGCCTACTAAGCCAAACGAAATCCTTCCAATTAAATACTGTTTCAACAAGAATGATTTAACAGTAGTTCCTTGGCATCAGGCTCATGGAACTTATAAAGCACGCCTGCTATCATCTTTGAGGATCTAGTTTAAGTATTGGTACTTTTCCAGGATAATGACCTCAAAATTTCTCAGCCTCAGTTCCAGTTATCTCCACCCTTACTTTATTTACCTATAAACAAACCCACACCTGGACTTTATCACTCAGTCCTTTGCCACTTCCAAGGTCTAGAATATTGAAATTCTTTTCCCAGAAAACTTCCTCATTTCTTCTACTTCCCCTATGTTTTCACTCCTAACAAACTTGTTCTTTACCTTTGCTTAAGTTTGTAGTTTCCAGACTCCTCCCAGCCTTCTTATAACTTCATTTGACTGTCTACCTGGCCATGGTCAATTACTGAATTTCTCACCAGACTCTTAAAATGCCTTATCCAGTCCTTTTTCTGCTTTTGTTTTGCTAATTCTCAATCCTTGGCTCAGTTTCTCTGCTCGCACTCCTTGTGAGGGAGCAGAAACAAAGTCTTGGCTGTAAATTCACACTAGTCACTGAAGTCTTTCTTTGTTCCCAAGGCTGCTCTAGGCTCCTTTTTCTAGACCTTTACATGGTGACCCTTTCTCATGCTCTTCTAGTCCTGTCCCTCACTTTACCACTGTCCCCATACTCATAATGGGTAATTAGCCCATCACCTCCTCTACTGACATCACAGCTCTCTGACTTTTCTCCTTCTAGCCCAGAGGAAGAAATGTCGCTCGCCTTTTACGTGTGTCATCTTTTGATACCGTTTCTTATTGTCTTCTCTTGTAGTGAGAAGGTCCCTTCTCCAAGACCTCGTTTCATTAATTAAATCTCCCTTTCTTGCATCTGCATTGACCAAAAGTTTCAAGCACTGCTTTCGTATAGCGCTTCCTTCTCCTGATCCTGCTACAGGCCATCCTCTTTTTCTTTGTTTTGCTTTGTAACTCAATAGGGAATCTATATATGTTGCTTCTACATCCTCACCCACTTTCATTCTGGTTCTTGCCTCTATCCGTTTATGAAAACTTTGTTCTTGAAGGTGACCAAGGACAGCAGGCCTAATCTCCTTTTTTGTTTTTTCCTTCTCTCAGATCTCACTTTCAAACTCTCAACAGCATTTAATCTAGCTGACAATCCATTCTGGCAACGCTCCCCTTCTGGTTCCTCTGACATCACACGTTCCAGCTTTTCAGCAGAATTGAAGGTGAGGGCATTAGAGGTAGACTGTGGTTTGGGTCGTATCGGATCTCACCACCTATTGTGACTTCTCTGTGCCTCACTTTCTCCTTTAGAAAAAGAGATAATACCTACTACATAGGGCTGTTGTGAAAATTAAATGAAATAATGTGCTCAGGATATATTAGCTATTATTATTTTGTATCTTTATACTCCAAAGTGCCTAGTATATAATTTTTAACCTAACATGCTCTTAATAATTACTTAATAAATAAATGTTTCATAGAAGGCTCTTATTATACTTTTTTCCTGAAATTTGTATGATCCAGTTTGACATAACATTATCATTTTTAAAAAATTTTCTCAGTACGTTCATCTACTCAAATAATATCTCTTTTTATGCTATTTTTGCCAGGACAAGCTAGAGATAGAATTATTATGTGAAGATGACAATTAAATGACTCTGCTGTTTCTCAGGCTAAGGACAGAAGGCAGGCTGTGCCTTCATTGTCCCTCTGGTTTAGAGTACACTGGAACTACAAATAGTAGTCATAGTAGCCGAAGTCAGAGACAATATGTGCCAACAGTTACATCATGGTGATGTGACAGACTCATTTCTATGGTAACACGTTGTTCTAGGTAAATATAATGCAATGACTATGCCTTGATTCCAAGCTGAAAATGTGAACTGTAAGAATTAAAATTAATGTCTTAAAATTGTTAGTATATATTATGTTGGTGTTAACTGGTAATGTGATTTCTTTTAATACTATATTTCCCCTTTCAGGGTGGCTCTCTTGAAAAACAGCTCTAATAAGGTCATGAAACCAATGATCATAGTCTTTGAAAAGAATTCTGATATTTAAGACATTCTCATTATTAGGATAATAATGTTAAACAATGTTAATTGACAAACCAAGCTTTTCTTCTGAAGGCTGAAGAAAGAGAGCGTTTAGGAATATAATGATGGATGGATTAAAGAAATCGAGGAGAAATTTGCTACCTCACTGAAAAACACAATTGGATGTTACTATCCCTACATATACCTATCACTTGTGTGTGTAAACCTTCAAATGCATACACGGACACTCAACTATGATTTCTCACTATATTTTCCAACCGATTAGTCAATAACTTTTAGAGTTTGAAAAGTCATGAGAAGTGATCTAGTCCAATTCCTCATTTAATAGTTTTGGAAACTGAAGCCCAGGATTAATATGTTGACTAGATAACAACCTGACTAGTGGCAGAATTAGGACTCGAATCAAGTCTCCTGATTCTTTGTCCAAGTTCTTTCCATATATCCTGTTGCTCTTTATTTCATATAAATATTTTAATCACTTTTTAGGGGAAATTCAGCTGAAGGTGTTATGAAATAGAATTTCATAACAAGAATGGCGGCGGAAAGGAATAAAAGGGAAACTCTTTTAGGGCTGAAACATTACTTCATTATCTTCTCAAGGCCCATTTCCACCCTTACAGTAGTTACAATTGCTTACGGAGCCCGTTGTGGTACTTTCTACTGTTATGAGATCTCAATTCAACCTTGTAGTCATCACCACATGCTTAGAATATTCACTGCTTAGAATTTATTTAACTTAGTACAGTGATTTCTGTCAAGCAGAGTAAAACTAATCAGGTATAAACTCCCTCCATCTTCCTTGGCTAATTTGGCAGTCAAAAATTTCACTTTAGGAGGAACACACTTTCTCTTTTTTTTTTAAACAGAAGTCGTTACGTAGGATATTGGTTCAGGAGATGATTCTAACACAACATCCACAGGAAACTTACACAATGTGCTGGAGGCAGGTCCATATCTATACCGTACCCCATATACTGACCAAAGTGCATTCACAGCTTTATGAGCTGCAGATTCCTGTCAGGGAAAATGGAGAATTTATATCACTGACATCATTGCATTGAGACCTTTAGAAACACTGGCATGTTATTTTAACCTTATCAGTCATCAATTTGGAGAACAAGGATGGGCACATTAGTTAATAGCTTTATTTAATAATAGTATTATGTTGGGGGTCGGCCCCTTGGACAAGTGGTTAAGTTAGTGTGCTCTGCTTCTGGCGGCCCAGGGTTTCGCTGGTTCGGATCCTGGGCATGGACATGGCACCACTCATTAGGCCATGCTAAGGTGGCATCCCACATGCCACAACTAGAAGGACCCACAACTAAAGTATACAACTATGTACTGGGAGGATTTTGGGGAGAAAAAGCAGAAAAAAAAAAGATTGGCAACAGTTGTTGGCTCAGGTGCCAATCTTCAGGAAAAAAAATGTGTTATTCTTTGACACATGCTGCATTTTGCAATATGTTTTAGAACATATTATTTCCTTTGATCCTCACATCAAACCAGTGATCAGTAATATTTCTATTTTACAAACGAGAAAAAGAAGCCTCAGCAAGGTTAAATGGGCAGGGCGGGGTTACACGGCAAGCAGTGGTTGAGTTGGGATAAGTACCCATATCTTCTGACACTGATTTAGTGTTCTATCCTCTTCACTTTAGTTCAGAGATAGCTATTTTTATAAATTACAAAATGCTTTGACAGGGCAGCGCCCATGTCAGTCTCACTCATAGCTACATATGCAGTATTTAGAATACGACTGGGTATAACAGATGGCTAATCAATGTCTCTTGCATGAATGTTGGATAAGCATAGATCTGCAAGAGTATCAAGATCATCTTATTGATCCTTAAGTACCTACCTCAGTGGCCATATACAAGATATTTGAAACACATTTGGATCAATTAAAAAAACATTTAATTCAGTAAGAATGACTTCTCTTATGCTGTGTGTTTATCCCTACTGGGAATGGGAACAGTAGTTTCAGAATGCGTCACGACTTCTGGCTGAGCTCAGTAAGGTACTGCTAAGACGTAGAAATTCGGAGGTGGAACTCTTCCTACCAATGCCAAAAATCAGGAAAAATACTCAATACAATCAAAATACTGAAAGGTCACTCTTCTCACATGAACTAGAATGAGACTGACTACCCTTGAAAACATTTTCAAATGGAATAAAAGCACTAGTTTCAATAAGGAGTTAGAGAAGTATTGTATGACCAGTGAGAGGAAAAGAAGTATGTTGAAACCAGTATACACTTCTCCCATTTCAGTTTGCCAATGAATAATTCAATATGTCAGTGGAAGCACTATGGGCAACATGGTGCTGTGTGCTGGACCCAGCTTCGGCTTGCTGTCCTCCTTCACCTCAGGCATGCAGAAAGAAGCATTTGCAGCAAATACGACACTTTGTGGATATTCAGGGACCAGGCTCCAGAACCTGGCAGACAATTTATTATTGATCTCGCTGATGATGACATTCTCCTCTCAGGAGCCAACAGAAAAGGAACGTAAACACCATAATGAGGTATCTTTATGGAGAATATTCTAAGATTTGAACATTTGCTCCAACGGTCTCGGCAATATTCCATGGCAAGGGCAGAATTTCTACATTTAGAAGATTACTGCATTCTGCTGGTGAGGAGACCTTTGTTCCTCATTATTTTAGATGACTAAACCCGAGGAAAAAATATCTATTAAGAAAAGAAAAAAGCATTTTGCCTGTTTACATAAAACATGGGCATGGTTTTAGCCCTTTGAGCCCACTGCATTTCTGTCACTCGGGTGCAGATGCATGTTGATGAGAGGTTTAGATATCTTCCTACAAAAAGCGGAAACTTCAGCAAATTTTCTAAGAATTACTTTCCAGGGTGGCACAGCTAGACACGTGTTTGAAAGAGTTTAAGCAATTCCTCCTTTCTCCATCGCTTCCTCTTTCCAAATGTCCAAAACGACCTGGGCCTCGCTTATTGGACCTCAGCTAAGTAAGGAGTATATTTTTTATTTAAATATTTCCATATTTAAAGCAACTTCATGGAAGGCCTAAAAGATGTCAGCAGAAACACAGACACCTACATATCGGTGCAATGTTTTTGAAGAATTTTTATAGAATTTAGTGGTTTCTGGTTAACATTCAGAGACTATCTAGTTTCTGAGAATTGCAATCTTGGTTTTAATGATTTAGCTTATATGTAACCCACTATCAGGATTTCTCAACAGTGGCACCACTGACGGTTTGGACTGAGTAATTCTTTGCTGTGGGAGGCTGGCTGTGCATTGTAGGATGTTTAGTAGCATCCTTGGCCTCTACCCATTAGATATCAATGGCATCTCCTACTCTTGTTGTGACAATAAAAAATGTCTCCAACATTGCCCAATGTCCATTGAGAGGCAAGTTCATCCTTGGTTGTGAACCACTGATCTACTTTTTATAGCACATCCTTCAATCCAAGACAAAAGGAAAATAGGCTTAACTCCTGGTGGAAAGGTAAATTCAAAATATGGAGAACACTCTCGTGTAATAATTTTAATATATTACATATCCCATGTAATCTGTTCTGAGACTCCAAATAGACACGTTGCTCAATTTAGAAAGGGCTGAACATTTGCCTATAGAAACATAGCGATACAAAGTGGTTAGGGTGCCAAGTCAACAGCAGCAAGCCTATTTGACCCACAGAGTATCTGAAAAATAGCACCATCAAATATAACTATCACCTTTGCAATATTTCTCAAGAGAGAATTTGCTCAGAATTCTTGCTTGGAATGCCAAGAGCAAATTTCCTCCTTTGGACAGAACACAAGCCTTTCCCCAGGCCTTCTTCCGATCTCCTCATGTTCCCTATTCCTTCCAGGGCCTGGACATCTAGATCAGGATTTCCTTCAACCACAAGCAACTGGTGCAGGATTTGGAGTTCAAGGTACAGAGAGAAAGAGGATGCTTTTTTTCTTTTTCCTGAGGAAGATTGGCTCTGAGCTAACATCTGTGCCAACCATCTTCTATTTTCTTTGTATGTGGGACACTGCCACAGTATGGCTTGATGAGCAGTATATAGGTCCGCACTGGGATCTGAACCCGTGAACCCTGGACTGCTGCGTGTGAACTTAACCACTGTGCTACTAGGCCAGTCCCAAGGATGCTTCTCTTTTATGAAAACTTTTGAATTTAAGTATAATGTACATACAGAAGAGTATACAAATTTTAAGTTTATAGCTCAATGAACGATCACAAATTCAACACACTCACGTCACCACCATCCAGGTCAAGGAATAGAAGATCAACAGCAACCCAAAACCCTCGTGTGCCTCCCCTCCCCATCACTGCTCCCTCCTCCTTACTTCTAACACTATATTTCAGTTTGGACTGGTTTTGAACTTCACAGGCCTTTAGATGCTGTAGGTTCTGAGCCAGACTCACTTTACGAGGAATTATGTCCTATGGCAAGTAGGTTGTTGGCTTTCCCAGATGAGAGAAAGGAACTCTGCTTTTTCACTTTCAAGTAATCTTATGCCTGAAAGGCTGTTCATTCTTAGCACTAACTTGTCAGATACATGCCCAGAGACTTAGTAGCATTAAGCAAATAGCGCTTATAAATTAAAACTTGCTTTTAATTAATGAGAGTCAGACCATAATTTATGAACAATTATTTATTCAATAAAGTTAATTACAGCCCTGCATATGTGACCGAAGCTGTAATACTAATCAAATCCCTCCTGACATTTTCTGTATAACCTGTGGTAAGAATGCAAATAGGTTTGAAACCATTGCCCTTGAGAAGCAGCATACCCTAGTGGTTAAAAGCAACAGCTGGAGCTGGATTTGGGGCTGAAACCTGGCTATGACACAGTAGCTGTGTGCTCTTAGTCTAATTACTTAATTTCTGTAGGTTTCAGTTTCCTCATCTGTAGAATGGGGGTAATAATAGTTACCTACCTTATATGATTATGAAAAATAAAGCAGTTAATATACAAAATGCTTATTAGAATAAACAGAATATGTGTTTGCTATTATCATTACTACTTAGAACCATCTTAGCTTTAGAAAAACACTAGCATGTCTGACACACGTGCACAGGGTCAAATACTTACCACACAGCTAAAATTGGGGATTGTCGCATATTTGTAAGAGTAGGGATACAGCAACATCTGAGCATATGCATGAAAGGAGAGGTAAGCCCTAAAGTGCTTCCTGTGTTTTCGGAGGAAGTTAGCTACGGCTTTCACTTCTGGCTCGGATTCTGGGAAAGGTCCACAGTACGTATCATCACAAGGGTGCATAGATGCCCCTTCATCTGCAAGTTAGAAAAGAAAATGCAGTGGAGGAGTGGGCAGACGAGAAGCAAGAAACACAAATCAACATTGTTAAAGTGATTTTTCTTTTATTTCCATAAACATATGGTATTACTAAGCAATTCATCTAACTTCTCACTTATAGAAATCAATACTGAAAATCCAAGGTCGTTCAAGCCTCCATGCATAATAGGAGGGCAACCTGGATTGGAAATAGGTACTGATTGTTCACCTGAGCCTCATAAACCATTCTAGGATGGCTCCATCAGCTGGAGAACTCATTCTGTATGATCCCTCAGAGCAGGTAGGGCCTCCTGTTTATATAATCCACAACACCTGCTCTTTCCCTCCATAATGCTCAACGAACTTGTAATTAGTGTCAGATATTTACTCACTTAACATCCAACCAATATTTACACTGTTCTATGTGCTTGGGAAACACTGGAAAAAAACAGAGAAAAAAAAATCCCTGCTCTAATAGAAGCTACATTCAATCTGGATTCTTTATTAGACTTTAATGCTCTGTGAAGGTGGGGACTGTGTCTTTCTTGCTGGGTACCTGGCAACTAGAACAACATGTGGCGAGTGTTCAACAAATATTTGTTGAACAAGTGAACGTCAGATCAAATGAAAGAACTAGACATCTGTAAAGGTTTCTGGTAAGATACAAATATTGATATGTTGATAACGTGGAGGCAGAAGGAAATGATTCCACAGAACATGTCAAACCAACTTCTATTATATTTTTAGATCAGCGATATCGAAACTGGTTTTGTAAAACTCAAGAGGCCTCTCCAGTTATCTTGGGGGTTAGTTAGGGTTCAGTTAAGAAATCCTCAAAACTAAATTTTAATAATTTTTGATTTAAAAAATTATATCATACAGGTCTATGAAGGGGAGGAAGGACAATAAGATTCATTATATCAATCACAAAGTATTAAGGTTCCAAGAAATTTTGGAAATAATTACATTTTCTATAGTTATTTTCCAGTCTGGGCCACTATTATCATTCCCATACCCCTAGAAAGCTCTAACTCTTTCCACAGACAAATGGGCAATGTTTGGTGATTCTATGACATAGTCTAATTCTACCGAACATGAAAAGACGCAGTACCAAACCAGGCTAAATCCAGAGGACATTAAGTCTAGTTTATGCTATGAGGAGAGTCCAGATAGGGAACTTACAGCAATTGTGGTTTTCCTCCTTTGAGTCTGAGATGCCTAAGAATTAAGTGGGATATGGATGGAATTATGAACATAATATAAAAACTATAGCTGATACTCCAAAAGGAATAAGAAAAATAAAGAGACATTTGAGGAACAGTGATATAAAGTAGTGGAAAGAAGAGATCACAAACTGAATAACTAATTCCAGAGGGAACAGAACTAATGAGCCAGAGAAAACAAGAATTTGAAATAATCCTAATAAATATTCAAGGGCATATAGGAAGACATTGTAAACATTAAGCAAGGACAAGACATTTTAAAAAGAACCAATCAGATGTAACAGAAAAAACCCTTAATTCTTGGGTTG